>NC_091824.1:17842500-18442500 GCF_038994185.2 Dermacentor albipictus
TACGTTTCATTCGGCTTTGGCCCTTCCTTCGCACGATTGCAATGCTTTCTGTCTTCCTTTTTCTTCACTATCCTTGCGCCACACAGCGTCTCTCAGTCACCGAAAGTCGTCCACAGAAGCGTTGTTACACCACCTTGAGTGCATTTAACTTTGCCTATCTTAAAAACTGGGTCACCACTCTTCATCCTCTGCATATGTCTGCGTTCATTTTCGACTCGCTAGCGCACCCCCTCCTTCTGCTAATTTAGGTCAATTTCCCGTGTTCTTCCGAACCACCATGCGCACTTCATCCACGACTCTACGGGGCGCATTTTATCTCAATCTGCACCCGCGAGCGGTTCCTTTGTTTCTGGACGCGAGCCGCCCGTCACTACCAAATGTCGTCGTCTGAGAAAAAGAAGAAGAAAGAAAACGGAAAATAACACAGCCGCCAAGCTCCGCCGATCGGAGCTCCTAGCTGACCGACGGTCCTACGCTTCGTTGTAGTACCCGTGCTAGAATGAAGAACGTGCTGTTTTCTTAAGCCTCCTGCGCGAGCATGCGTGGCGGGTTGCGTGATTTCTCATATGAAATGCTCTATGGACACACTCAACCAGCACAACAGTTACCCTCCCGCGCGCTGCATGCCTACAGCGGCGGCAGCACAGGCAGCAAAGGTGCAGCGATGGAAACGGCACGTGTTCGAGACGCGGCGACCGCGGTTCAGCATGCGGCGACGATAGTCAGAGTTGCGACTGCGTCTCAGAAGAAGCAGGGATAGGGCTGCGGAAGTTGAGCTGCAAACCACTACGCTCTCGACAAGCTGGTACATTTGCAGTTTTTTACTCTGACTTTCCCCTTTATTTACTTTAATTTTGCTTCCAAATAAAGAGCGTCTTTCTTAAGAGCGTTCCTGCAGGCTGCTGGCTTGGCAGGAAAGCACGTGTGCCTGTATTATCGCGTCTGTATGCCCACAATATGAATACGTCATCGACTGTGACCGGATATCGCCCTAAAAACTGGAGACCTACAGATTTCCGTTCCGTGAATTCGAAAACTCCGTGATGGAAGAACGTTTATCTCATTTTATCCTTACAGTCCCGGTTATGCCACTTTATTCCAACTCTTTCATTGAAAAATTTGCAGCCTGCATTTCTGGTTGCGGTGGGCATTTCCCGCAGTCAGTGTACTGGCAGATCGAAGTCGGTGAGAGCACTGCCTCTCTCTCTCTCTAAGCCATGGCTAAACCATCGCCGCGCGTTGCCCAAGCTACCGGATTCGGCATTCGGTCACGCCTGACGCACCGCCGACATCACGGATATTAATTCCGACCGTGACCCAACGACGTTTCGCGCGGCAAGCGCGCAAAACGCCACCGCGCGCTTCGCCTTACGGGCGTGTTACGACCGCGCCATCGGCAACGCTGCGCGTGAGCTTGCGGCACAGTCCGGACGTGACTGTCACACGTGCAGGGCGCTTATCGGCAAGACCGGGAAACGTACGGCACGGCATAGCATTTTCTACGAGAATTACTCGGGGGAACTCTGGCGACTGCAAGCAGGGCGGTTCGGCCAGCATGGGCAATGGGGGTCGGTACGCGTGGATTTCCTTAAAGTTCGCCCTTCTGGCTTCAAGCGGCTTTGTAGCTTTGCAAATTGATGGTTTTCAACAAAGAGTGTTCTCATTCTGGCCAGCATCAGCGACAGTCTGCGTAAACAGCTAAGGATAGACAGCTAAGACAACTTCGAGCTCAAGCCAAATGGAACGCATCTGAAGACCATGGCAAGGTGCCTCTGCGACGTGACGTCACCTCGCGTCGACAACAAAAAAACTAAGAAAAGCGCATATTATTTCTGTATTTAATCGTGCGAACCTATGAAAAACACAACGCGAAATTCGTGAAGTGCTCCAAGAATGCTAATCTCATTAAAAGTTATTTACACAGTCTCGTTCAGGCTTCTACTCCGCAAGGATGTCATAGGCGCATCCAGAATTTCTACGCGTATTCGCCCCAGGGTGAACAGTTTCAAAGACTGAATTCCGACGAAAGTGTAACTGAAATAAAAAAAAGCAGCAGGGCGCAATCCGCTGGACGCCAAGACAAGTCGTGTGTCTTGCACACAGCAGACTGAGTGCAGAGGAGAGCGGCGTTGTGAGAGCGCCCAGACATCGTTGACAAGCGAATGCGCTAAGCCTTGCCGTGTCGAGAGAACGGGACGCGAAATCACTAAGGCGCATAGTCGTGCAGAAATGTATACCAGGAGCTCCAGCAATCAGGCTTTCGTGGACGCAGGCGGCACGGGCAGCATTTTCTTCAACCTGTAATGGGAGGTGTGACGGGCGAACGCACAAAACGGAGGCACCCGAAGAAAAACTAAACGTGACTGTAAACGCGTCGACTTCGACACGACCAGAACGGCGACCGGGACGGGCGTGCCACACATCTCCGACTGCAGTGGCCAGAACGGTCAGCGTAAGTCATCGGGGCCCGATGCATGCCCTGACAAATCCTGTAATATGCCCACGGCTGCTACCTCAGACTGTTTCTTCATAATTAGCGTGCTGTACAAAGATTATCACGGGAGTCCGTAGGGCAACCATCATACAAGAGGGTATACGTGTAATAAGGTTAGTACACGAAATAAACAGGATATAAAGTTCACGATTGCCCTAAAATAAGAGGCGAGAAAGCCATATCGTGAGTGTTGCGCAGCCGCCGTCACTTTGGAACAGCAGCTTCAATCATATTATGTTCCTGCTTCGGAAAAATAATACACCATATTTCGCCGAGGCGTCACTTCGCTGGCCGCACTGTTCTACACAGCCAGTCCCGATGGCTTCGGTGTATACAGGCGAGGTTTCATGTGAAAATAGGCAGGGATGTCGCAGGTAACAAAAATTTGCGAATAAATTTTTTCAACAACGTTTATATCCCCTAAAGATGATAACTAGACAACCTGGACAACGAGTTACGTCTAGTACCGTGGCGTAACTCGTTCTTGCAAGTAAAACCACAAACATCAAGGTGAGCGCCTTAACTGCAAGCTGGTTGGTTGTTCGAAACGCACAGGTTGCCAGTCCCCTTTGCAGAGACTTCCTCTTTTTGGGAAAACGCATCGTTTGTATTCAAGCGCTCGTAGTAACCTAAACTTGGCACAAAATACTGCAGGTTAGCTTTAATAATGTTTGAAGCTAGCCTAGCATGAATGTCTAGTTCGTGACACATTCTTCGTACAAGCTATGTACAGGAAAAAATGGAACAGACAGAAGAGTGAGACGGCATACAGGTCACTTCTTGCTTTTCCTACGCTTTGCGAGCGCTGTAACACTGCAAGGAAGGCTGTATAATATAGGTTTTCCTTAATATATATGAGTGCTAACAGTCTACACCAGCCGCCTGTTTACCGTTGAGTATAAATAAAGGCGACAGGGAGTAGGGTTGAAAACCAGCAAGACAAGTTCCCTAAATGTGTACGGCGCCGTTCTAAACAGCCGAGAGGCACAAAACCCGGTTGTCGCTTGTGTGATACCACCAGCGGTGCACTCCTGTACAGGCGACGACACTCGGAGCTGGTCGAACGACGCATCTCGCGGACGCTTATCCACGTCGATGGCCCGGAAAGATAAGAGCTGCGCTGCGGCACTTACTTTTTGTTACAACAACGGAGAGGCCCTACGTGCCTTTGCTTGCTACGACTTGCGGTAAGAAGGAACAAAGAAACACAGTCCGGCAACAGACTGCGCTGGTCACGCGCTACTGTTCACAGGAGGGCAGTCGACGCCACGACAGCGGGCGGCGGTTCCGAGTAGGTAGGCTGAGATGCGAGGTTAAGGCAAATGAGCCAACGTCATTCCCTTAATTGTTCGGGCAGCGATTTGCATCTTTGAAACAGTAGGGAAAAAATTCACCGAAGATTACGATACTATCTAATGCGAAATTTGAGCGCAGTTATATACGTGTTTTCATTCCGCGATATACTGGCCGGCGCGGACAATCTGTCTCCTGCGGCACGTTGAAAACGGAGCGAAGTGCGGAGCGACTGCCTCGCTAATCGGGAGATCGCGAGAGGCAGCACGTGGGTGACGCGTGGCCGCGATTCACAGCAGCCGCCACAGACGACGCGCGCTAGTCTGGCGCCATCTCGTAGCCATCGCCGCCGCACTACGCTTTTCTTCTGACCATTTCGTTATACCCTCTTCCTTACCCTCTACCTTTCATCGCCCGCTGCGATGCGCATTAGCTCTTTCGCCCTCTGTTCATTCGCTCGGTCCCGCCGACGCCGATGCTCGGCGCTGGAATGGGTGCCTCTGAGCTGCGCCCTAAAATCAGCGCACTTTCATTTCATTGTATTACCCTCAAGCGCATACGCATTACAGAGGGGAGTGGTACATAGCAATATAGAGAAAAATTAACAAATACAATTTAGACTAATTAAACAAAAGGCAATACAGGAAGCCAACTACAAAAAAAATAGAGCCAAATATAGACCGTTTTTTCGTAGGCGCCGCCATATTGTGAACGCAGTGGCGCCGCCTATGAGCAGCGCCATACTGACTTGGGTGAAAGCGGTCTTTTGCATGGGAGGTATACATACGCTCGGCGGTAGGTTCTGGCGTTTGTTTTCGCGCTCGTGCGGTCTATTCAGTATGACGTGTGTCTTCTACGTGGTAAACGGTTCTGTGAGACCTGCTGAAGTGGTTTAAGGCGTCATGGCCGGAATTTCTGGTGGCGTTGAGGTAGGCGGAACACGCAGCGCGATGTGTGCGCGCATATTTGAGCGTACAACCAGCCTCGGAGATGAATTGTGTATATCTGAATGTTCCAATCCTTATGTTACCTTATTGCAGTATTATCCTCTATTTCTAAGCTGCGGTTTAGGAGCCATAAAACATACGCGACGATCGTAACAGCGTGGGTACCGTTCTGCTATACGATATAGGAGCTGTGATGTTATACTTTGACAAGCGTTCAAACTGTTCGCTGCAGGTTACATTGCGTGACTACTTGGTTCGATGAACGAGGTTTCCGCCCCTGAATAAAATAATTTTGGCAAGTAATAGCAACATACCTTACAGTCTGCATTAAGCTTGTCCAGCAAAGGGACTGTTTACGAACTGCGCGAGCGTCCTAAGCAGTGGTAGGTGCTGGATTACATATATATTTGTCCTATATATACCACATGGTCCAAGCATACGGTATTTATAAACGTTGTGCGGCGTGACTATGCGAGGTCCTATTGCGGCGTTAGCCCGTTGTCTCTTGCTTTTTCGATAAAGAGGATGATAACCCAATTTTTTTTTTCAGTTGTATTCGTTCCGTTCTCTACGACGCACTCACACATATTACGGAAATTTTGTCCTCAAAAATAAGCATCGCATTCTTTTTATGCGATCCCTCTCATATATTATGGCTGTATGCAGCCCAAAAAGGCGATGCCGAAGCGCACAGCTTACATATGTATCGTGCTGGTTCACCAACCGCAGTGATCACTGTGTTGAGCAACGCCATCGGCCTCATGCAGGAAGGCTAGCGTAGACATACGGTAATTTAAAGCCTACTAGACTTGAAATGCGCGAGAACGATGCCGGTGCATCACAAACATTGCATAGCGCCTGCCGCTTAGGTGTTTCGTAGTTGCCTTAGGTTGGCCGGGCACGAGCATGCGCTCTTATGCTTTATGTTTTACTCCTTACGCCAAGCGAACACATAGTGAGCAGATTCGCCATTCCATGCTGATAATACAGAGACACCGATTTTCTTTGTTGAATTAAAACCGATATAAGCAAAATAGTTCACAACACATACACACACCACGACTGTTAATGAGCGTACACCGCGGCTGATAAAGTTCGTACACCGCGGCTGATAAAGTGCGTACACCGCGGCTGATAAAGTGCGTACACCGCGGCTGATAAAGTGCGTACACCGCGGCTGATAAAGTGCGTACACCGCGGCTGATAAAGTGCGTCACATTTTTGCGCCCCCAAGAGATATTTCCGCCTACTGTAGTTACCGATGCACCGAAAGGCTTCCCTGACGATGTTATGTGAACGGGCATGACGTAAATTTCACAAAGTACCATCTGAAACATCTCGAAATCGTTCCGCAGCACGCGACAGCAATACAGCGCCGCACCGGATCGCCCAAGCCATAGAGGAGGAAAGGCTCTCCGCGCGCCCTATCCTCCTCGCCCGATGAAACGGTCTATATGTTAAAGTAGAAGCAAATGGTAAAAAGAATAAACGGCGATAAGCAACAATGCTACACAGTAGCTCAAACAACAATCGCAAGCGGAGCAACATATATACTAAGCACATCGCAATGACAACCTGATAACTGTCTGCAATATATATATATATTTTTAATGCCAGGGATCAGTATCAAGATATCGCACGAGAGATGAACAAATTGTGTCATAATCTGGTATTCATGCTGCGTCGGGTGAAACGCGATTCCAATCTGTCGATGTACGAGGTGAAAAAAAAATGAAAGAGGGCATTGGTTTTAGAGCTGATGACGTCTACTTTGTAACGATGGTCGATGCTGGATGAGCGATATAATGGTTGCGAAATAAAGGAAGGCTACCATTCGTCTAAAATTTTGTAAAAAAGGCTAAAACGAGATGTTTTCCTTCGAAGCTCGAGAGACGGCAAAGATAGCGTTAGTGTCATTGAAGCTATGCTGCTAGTACGGTTGTAATTGGAAAGAATGAAACGCGCCGAATTATTCTGGACCATGTCGAGTAACCATGTTAAGTTCGTGAAACGGGGGTCAAAAATTTCAGAGGCATATTCTAATTTTGAACGTAGTAATGTCCTGTACATAGCCAGTTTAGCAGAAACAGGTGCCTTAGAAAAATTTCGGCGCAGGTAACCAAGCATGCGATAACTGTTGTTAATTATATAATCGTTATGACTCTTCCAGCGAAGATAATTAGTTACATGGGCACCTAAGTATTTGTAAGAGGTAACAGGATCTAAAGGAATACTATTTAATTCGTAGCAAGTAGGAGTAGTGAGATAAGTGCGCGATACTCGCATAACTTTACATTTCTTAACATTTGTATCCATGGTCCATGTATTACACCATTTAATTATACTATTTAGGTCAATTTGTAAAGCGGAAACATCGGTAGAGTCAGCTATTTCGCTATTAATAACGATAACGCAGTCGTCGGCAAAGAAGTGGATAGGGGAAGTCACATAGTTAAGAAGTTCATTACCCGCTGTGGTTGCTCAGTGGCTATGGTGTTGGGCTGCTGAGCACGAGGTCGCGGGATCGAATCCCGGCCACGGCGGCCGCATTTCGATGGGGGCGAAATGCGAAAACACCCGTGTACTTAGATTTAGGTGCACTTTAAAGATCCCCAGGTGGTCAAAATTTCCGGAGTCCTCCACTACGGCGTGCCTCATAATCAGAAAGTGGTTTTGGCACGTAAACCCCAAATATTAATTAAATTAAGAAGTTCATTAATATAATCTAAGAAGAGGGCTCAAGACGGACCCCTGCCGCACACCTGACGCGACAGATCTTAATGATGAATTGTTATTGTTAGCGAACACGTACTGCGACAGTCCCTTTAGAAAAAATTCTATCTAGCTCAGATTCACGTTAATATTAAGGCACCTGAGTTAAAGAAGAAGGCAACGATTAATTTTGTCAAATGCTTTGGAGAAGTCTAGGAAGATGCAATCAGCTAAAGAACGATTGTCGATAAGAGTTTGCATGGAATGAGTAAAACTCAACAACTGAGTCTAGCAAGAGTACGACTTTCTAAAACCATGCTGTGCCGAATTAAAAAAAAAAGGGTTCGAGTCAAGGAAGCTAGCAAGGTGTGAGTAGATGACATGTTAAAGAATTTCGCAAGGTATGCGGGTAAAGAAAATGTGGAGATAATTAAGGACTGATTGCTTAATGACTGACTGATGAGGTGGAATCACCTTCGCCTGCTTGCAGTGCTCGGGAAGAATAAAAGTATTTAATTATTGCTGAAATATTTAAGTAAGAAAAATAGAGGGATACATCTTTGTTTCTTTGAGGAATCTTGCATTTATACAGTCAACACCAGAGGAGCATCAAGGTTTCAGTGTGTCAATGAACTTTAGGATTCCGTTCACATCTATTACACCATGCTGACGAAATTGGAGAGAGGTTATGGTGGTAATTAAATATTGCTTGTGGATGAGAAATTGAGATTAAACCCATCATTCAAAATGGAAGCACACTCTTTACTAGGCACAGGTAAGCCATTCTGATCAACTAAAGAGATATCGTTGTCGCTGTGCGTATTAGTTACGGTGTTCCAAGATTTTCGAGGATTACTGATAAGCATGCAAGGGAGTGTATTTTTCATGAAATAATATTTCGCAGAAACGACAGCTTGTACGTGTTAGACGCGATACTGTATGCATGCCAGCGCTACCGTTTGCGGCAATTTGGCCTCATTATGCAAAAAAGAAGTGAGGCGTGCAGACAGTGCACATGAGTAGAGAAGTGGACAACCCGTCTGCACGCCTCACTTCTTTTGTTGCATAATGAATTTTTACCAACTAGCTCAGCTTTCTGTCGTTCTAAGGCAATTTGGCGGTCCGAAAGAAACGTTTTTTCCTGTTAGAAAGTCGATTTAAATATGAGTTAAACCATGGAGCGTTTGTGTTTGTTGGTATATGGGGGGGGGGGGGGGGGGGGAATGGGGGCTTTTGAAATATTTAAAATTAGCTTACCAAACAGCTTCCAGTTCTCCCGGACAGCAGAACTGGGATTGCTCCGATTCTGAACTCCTTTACTGCGACAGTAGCAGGCCCTCGTTTTTCTTTAATTTGTTTCTTGCGTGTTATTTCGGAGGTAAAACTGTAGGACCTGCCTTTCACTGGTGACGGCTGTTTCTTTTCACTTGGTTATTAACCCAAGATCAAATAAATAAGAGATATATATATAAGTTCTTGCATTAGGATAGGATAGAATAGGATAGGAATAAACTTTATTTGTCCAACGGTTATTGATGTTGGTGCCCGGGGCTAGGCTGCCAGGGGTCCATCGCCCGAGGAAGATCTTTCGAGATCCTCGGCAACGGCCCTGGCCTGCTGGACAGCCCACTTGCATTAGGCATGCTTAAATAAAGCAATAAAGATGTATCGCCACTAAGAGTGGAAGTGAGCTCAAATAGTTTCAGTTCAGACAGACTTCGCCTACGTCGGAGGCGTACAAGTCTGTTTCAGACACGCGAGTGAGACGCTCGAATTTACACGCGCCAGAATGACACACTAGCAGTTGGCACTAGCACAAAGTGATTACGTTTGGGCTATCACGGTGCACATCGCCATCTTTTCTAGAGCGACTACTCTGTCATGGCCACAACGTCGTCTAAGAGCACCACACTGTCACCGTGCAGTGTTTCCCGTGCCACATGCACAGGCGCCACCTCCTTCGGATTCGAGCACAACACCCCCAAACAAACTGTCTCGCGATAGCTTAAAACTCTGTGAGTAGCGATCCCCGCGTGACTCTGTGGTAGGAGAAGTTTCGATTTCTTCGTCGTGCGACATGTAGGACGAAGGTAAGGTGCGTGGCAAGGACGGACAGGCACGGAAACCGCAATTTCGAGCTCTCAACTGTTGCCACAGTAAAAGCAAGTAAAAGCACACAGGGGGAAGCAAGAGACTGCAAGCACAAAGATGGTAACTGTAAGTACGTTCTGTTCGTATAACATGTTCTTAAGAAAGAAAGGAAGAACAGGCTTGTGAGGCGCTTTTAGTTCATATACGAACTTTTTTCACTGGTCGGTCCCGTTCTCTATTATGTTCGCTTCCACGACTGTTACAACGCGCTGCATTACGAGTTATATTTTGTTATTAACCCGCGGAGTTAAGTGAGCACTAGATAGTGAGTTAGACAGCGAGCACTAGATGGCCAGCTCGTTTCCCGTCTACCGCGGCTGCATTCCTATCGAGATGCAATGAAAGAAGCCCATGCACTGGTCGAAATCTGTAACCACACACTACGACATCTCTGGTTGCGCAGTAACTTTCGCAGACGAAATGTGGTGAAGTGTAACTACAGCACATGGCAGACTTTGCAGCCGCGGTTCATTTGCTGCAGTAAGCAGTTAACCTTAATGACGCTGTTCTCACTCGCCCTGCTTCTCTTGCTGCTTCTACGCGGACTTCAACTTGAACCTGGTGTTGACTCCGGCTCCGTCTCGAGTCGAGTCTGCCGCGAAGGTTATTCACTATATTACTCATTCTTTCTGGCCTAATTATGCCAGTTACGATTGTGTCGGGTCCTTTAAAGTTTGCAATATATTGCGACATTCAACTCTCCAGTACAAGAGCTGTCTCCATACGTTCGCCTACGAAGGCTCTTGAAAGTTGTTAAAATGAACGCGGCGTTAGGTCATACATAAAATACGTTATGCTATGTATATCTAGAATATTTTTGTCTACTTCTCGTCATACTACAAATTGACGGCGCCAGCGTTTTTGCAACAAAACGACGAACATTCTTTTCAAAAATTTTATTTCCTGGAAATGAGCTTCTTGCGGCTAGCGCACTTTCCTTTTATGACTGCCCAACGTTACAGCATTGCGGAAATTTGATTTCGTTGCGCGCGCATGTTTGCATAAAACTCAGTCCTTGCAGAAGAGGAGATGCCACCCAGATCAATTGGGCGCTCTCGAGGTGGAACGTAATTCTGCCATACTGTCCGTGCGGTATCCATGCGCATACTTGAGGTCCCACAATGTCCGTGCAGCGACAGCTGCTCAAATACATCGTATATATATGACTTGCACTACGAGTTACATGGAACGTCGTTAAGCCTTGATTACAGAGCCAGAATCGTGGTGCCTAAAAGCGATGCGGCGAGGCCGCGCTGAAAATGCGCGGGGAGTGGGTTCCGCGCAGTTACGAGTTTACAGCCGCAAGGGGGAAGAATCCAACGCAGCGTCGTTCCGGGCATTACCAACGCATTTAGCTCTCGTTGTGCGAAGCGGTCAGTTGCGCGTGCCCCCCCATTGTGTAAAAGCACACCGTCGTTTGCGACGCGAGCCAAAGCGCACGTCGCGCGACGTGCCGTGCGTCGCCTGTGCGCTGTGCACACGCGTACTGCAGTGCTCGGCCGGGCGTCCATGTGGCGACGACGAGCGTGCGCGCGCGGGCAGATAGCCGAGCGGCGGCGGCGGCGCACTGCGAGACAGCGTGCTGTTCACGGCCCAGCGGGCCCGAGTCACACACCGGGGCCAATCCTTTCAAGCTCGTGGCGCACGCCGCTGTCGACGGCGACGCGCCGCCAATTGCGTGCAGCGCGCTACTGTCCGAACGCGTTGATATGCGTGAGACACCGTCGCTCTGCGTTCGCACAGCCTCGATCGCAGCGACGAATTTTTTTTTTCTGCGCCACAATAGTTAGAGCTGGATTCACACGACGGACTGAGTCGCCGATTCTGTCCGCGGATGAACGTGGCGTGGCTCAACGGCACGCAATTACGACGCGCAGAAGAGCACCGCAAACTAGATGCTTGGGGCGCGATTGGGTGCACCCCAACCGCGCTGTCATGAAGGAAGAAAGTGAGCGAAATTATGAAACGCTATTTCGCGGACATCGCCTCAGCATCACTACCGGTGGCGCCACCGGAACCGTGGTAGAAGACGGCGCCACACGCATTCCTAGGCAGCGACCAGAGCTGAAAGACGACCGTCTTTCACACGCCGATGCTATTGGAATTATTGCTGCCCAGATTAAAACGTCGCCACGGTCGTAACGAGTTAACATAGAGAAAGGAAACATGCACGTACTCACGAAACACAAACCTGACTCAAAGCCACGATTTTTTTCGAGCTCGCGAGTTCTTTTGCTCTTTCCTTTGCTCCTTGGCGTGACTGCATGAGCCAACTACCCCTGTCAGAGAACTTCATCCTGTATGCATGCATATTTATTTACCTCCATACGCCATCTAACCCACTGCATGTCGTATGCGGCTGCGTTTACCTTCTCTTGCCATGCAATTCATTACTCTCAGAATTTATTAGCGCAAGAGCAACTGTACAGATCATGCAAAAGTCGTTTTACAGACTGGGGTCCCATAGTCCGAAGACTGTGGACCTATGATGAAAAATACGAGGATTAAAAATCCATCTCTTAGGGAAAGCAGTGCCAAGAAGTCACAGGCCGTAGAAACTAATAGATGACTACTGGTGTATCTCAACTGCGCATTACATAGCCTGACCGACTTGTACTCCTTTCTTTTAAGTAGCTTTAGCTCCAACTCCGACGCTGCTCATTTAAATATATGTAAAACGCGGAAACGCTTTTCTGGGATAACCACTTGACCGATTTTAATGAAACTCGTTGCATTTGAGAGGGATAGTTAAGTTCTAGCGCCTGTTTAGACGCTGATATTCGATTTAGGGCCGGAACATTTTGAAGAAACATAAAAAAATTGGTAAATTTACAAAAGAAAAGGAAGTCCCAAGTTTACAAATTCGCAGCTCTGTACCAAAAATCAATATAGCAGTTCTGTAAATTGCATCCATTAGATAAACCAAAGCGGACAAATCTGATATGTCAATTTACATCATGAGTAATTTTGTTACATTGTTTACGAGGTTATTGTAAAAGTTTTGCTCACAAATTAGTGTTCTATACGAGAGCCATGTACAATATACCATTTTCGTCGGCTTTAGATTTACTATTATGCGACATTTGCAGAATTGTTATATCATTTTTAATGGCTGAGTTACACAATTGTAAACTTGATTGTTTCGTTTTATGAAAATTTTGGGGTTTTTTATTTATTTTTTTTACTAAAACACTGACGACCTAAATCATAAATTCGCAACCAACAGTCACTACATCATAATTTTTTTTCTTTTAAATGCAACAACCCTCATAAAATTTCGTGCAGTGGTTGCCGAAGACAAACGATCTCCTTTCCTATGTATTCAGAGAGGAAGCCCCGAGCCAAACCCGCCCAGTTTCTAATGCATACCGAGCGTTACACGTGTCATATGTCGTTTCGTCGCTCAATGTGGACCAGTTTCTTGTTTCACTATTATCTTCCCAGTTCAATTCACAAGTTTGTAGAAGCACTCTTTGAGCGCATGAAAACATTTCCATATTACGTGCCATCTCTCGCAAAAGCTGGGGCCCTATAACGTAATACCATTCCAATACATTTTGATTCCAATCTCCTGACGTCAGATTTGCGTAACCACCGTCGCAAGCATCGGGCGGTTACCCGCAGGGTTGTCTGAACAGACAAATCAAACGCTCTCCTCGTTCATAGGAGGTTACTTTAGCTTGCTTGAAAAACGAATAACATTGCCTACACTGAGCGGCTTGTTTTATCTAATCGGCTGACAAGAGGCGAGGAGCACACTCCAACGGAGAGGGATTCGATGCGGCCGAGCCACTGCACCGAAAATCGATAGCCGGATTAAGAGGGTGGTGCCGGCGTCTGCGATTGGTCCGCTTTCCCGTGCTTACTTTGCGGTGGCTCGTCGACAATTGCGGAGGAATGCAACGGAAGCTTAAGAATTACGCTAAAACAGATCCTCAGCAAAGAAGAGTTGGAACAACGAGGTCGTAAACGTGCCGAAAATTATCGAAAGCGTTACACGGCCACGCAAAAAGTTTGATTATGCGCAAATAAACCCATGCTCTCAAGCAGGTGTGAGTAGCCAGTGCATGAGCGATCGGCGGCAGCCATCTTTTATTCCTTTCGGAATGGGGCAGCCTGTGGGTATTCAGAAGAACATTCAGTTTTGTTCGGCATATTAATGCGTCTTTAACGCGAACACGTCACATTGACGCGGTGAGTTTTTGCGGTTTTGTGACGTCGCGTGACAGGCAGGTGAAGTGGGTGCAGCCCGAAAAATTTGACCAATTGCCGAGGGCTAATGGAGAAAAGGCCTCGAATCAGAAATAACTATTTTCTTTTGTTAGATAAAATCATGCCTAATCAGTGTGAGTACGTCACATTAGATGGGCAGCTATCACGCTTTTCGTGACATCGCGTAACAGAAAGGTGAAGTGGGATGGTCCAAAAAAGTTTTTGACCAATCGCGGAGGGCTCATTGCAGGATTGGAATAGAAAAGTTTGGAATACATTTACGTTATAGTGCCCCTGATGACGATATAGCTTTGGCCGTCAGGCTACATCATCGCCGGTTGCGATGTATACTGTCTGTCCGTGAGTGATTTCTTTGTTCCGACATTCTTTTTTTTTCTTTTTTGCACAATACATGCTCACAACATGACACCTGTTTGGAATGTAATCACTTAGTTGAATGGATGGTGACATCTCTTGGCAATAAACTGCGCGACATCACCGCTCGCCTGATTATTTGCTTCAGAGAAGCAGGCCATGTAGCGAGTTGCGCTTGCAGCCGGCGCACTAGTGTTGACGTGCAAAATAAAAGTACACGAGCGAACAGCTCACGAAGCAACCTATAGCAATAAGCCACCTCAATGGGGTAACTTCCAAGATGGAACGCGCGCTGCCACGTCATTGAGTTACGGGAAACAGCACACATCCTACAACGAAGAATCGACGAGCTTTCTAAAAAACCATGCGTGCACCACATCCGAATCTGACTATATGTCTAGCTCAACGCACACAATGAAATAAAGGAAGTGTAGAGGCGAATTTCGTTGAACAACATGGTGGCGCCCAGCCCATGCGTCTGTTTCCACCGCATTGCACGCAATCGATGAGGCAAAGAGCAACCACGGTGCTGTTACTGGCCGTTTTCCCGCTATCGAGCGGCAGCAATCGCCATAAACTAAGCCCGGGAAAGCGTGACGCTCCCGCTGTGTGCGTACGTGTACGAGACGCGCGGCGCGCAACATATTTACACGCGGTCCGAAGCGGCAAGGCGCATAAATTTCAGTGCACGCACGGCCGACTCGAAAGCCAGTTGTGATTGGAGCAGAGGGGGAGAGAACGTCGAGGCGCACGGCTGCAGAAGTCGCCCCTCTGCCTTCCCATAACTCAACGCGAACGCTCCGCCGATCACGTGTTGGCCCGAGAGCTTTGCCACGCTCAGCAGGACCGTACAGCCACGGTGCGCGCCGATTACTGTGCATTAGTTTGCTTGAACGAATGCGTGCAGAACAAGCGAAAAAAGAACCAACGAAAGAAAGAACGCGTAGGAACAGCGTAAAATTCGCATTCCTCGATTTTTTTTTCTGGTAAATCCTGACTATTGCATTCTGCTGTTGAGCACGAGGTCGTGTGTTCGATTGCCGGCCTCGACGACGGCATTTCAATGGGGGCAAATGCCACGACGCTCGTGTACCCAGGTTTAGGCCCACATTAAAGAACGCCAGGTGGTCAGAATTAATCGACAGCCTTCCGCTGCGGCATCTCTCATATCCTGAGAGTTGCTTTTGGGCGTTAAGGCACAAGGATCAATCAATCAATCAATCAATCAATCAATCAATCAATCAATCAATCAATCAGACGAACGAATATAGGTTTTTCGTCGCCCGTCTCATGCACTGCACGTTTCCTCCGTCCGCGTGCTGCACGAGCAAGCCAGGCTTAGGTTAGCGAATTTCCTCCTTCGTTCTACACACGGCGTTACCTAACCGAGGCGTGCTGCTACATAGCAAGATGCCCAGAGCGCACCCTCGGAGAAGCCGATTGGTGACCGTCTTCTCCCCCCGCGGCAAAAATGCGTGGTTGCTGCTGCCCACTGATTTCCATATTAAGTATCCGCATCATGACACGCCGGCGCAGCGCCGGCCGTTGATAACCAGGAAGGGCGGCTGGGACGCACGGCTCACCGGGGCCCGCGGGTACCCAGCACACACACCGCGTATCGAACGCTCGCAGAGGGCTCCAGCTCGAGGCGGATAATAGCGAGTACGCTCACCGGAGCCACACGCACGCCACGCGCGAGCAACGAAAGAAGAAAAAAAAAAGGACAACTAAGACAAGCGGCGCAGCTAATGAATGCGGCACGAGTGACTACGCGGTGCCCGGTTAGCGTGTCCCGGCCGTAACGTGATCTGGGGGTCGCTAATTGCCGCCTGCCAATTTTCCTCTCGTTCCGACTCGGGAAACCGCCGTCTCTGGCTTCTCGGTTCCTTGCCCTCTCGTCATGTATAGCGGCAAGTCTGTTGGGATTGACCTCGCTTGACCCGCGGCGTTCGAAACAGCCCCCGAAAAGGCGAAGAACGGTCGAGAGACCTCCCTCTTCGAACGACGGAAGGAAGGGTCGAAACTTCGGACAAACGCCCGCCGAGGTCAAGGCCCGATCTGTATGCGCTCCGTGCCGCTCTCCTTTCAAGATTTTCCGCGACTGGGCTCCATTTTTCTTTTCCTTGGGGCACCACATGCTACCGCCCCCTCCTGCCTCCTTGAATGCCCGCATCTGGCCTCTCCTTTGCGCTTGCTTCAGCGATCCGTGCACGCGGTCTAACACCCCGAGCGGGTTATGCGAGAGACGCTATAGTCCAGGAGTCGGGGTTAATTTTACCACGTTAGGTTCGCAAACTTCGAACTCAAGGTAGACAGACCAAGGTTTTAGTATTCTTGCTGGCCACCGGCTGCCGTTCAAATGCCCGACCATGAGCTAAGCAAAATAACACTAATATATAAGCTACTGTGTTTGGTTTCCCATTCCTCTTCGCAGCGAAACTGTCTGGTATAAATGTCCAATGCATCGATTGATGTCGAACCCCCTGCACGGGTTCCGATATCAACGACACGTGCTGTCATAACAGTCACGATCACAGCCGGTTCTGCACGAGTGTGCTGATGTTGAAGAGATGTTCCAATGCTGTGTCTGTCCTCTATACTCTTGTGCTGTTCGATCTACTCTAACAGCCTGTTCAAGAGCCGCGACCTGCCCAGGGGAACCCAAGACACCCATGTCCCGGAATTTTTCTCCATGTACACAAAGTTATCTTGAACAAACAGGGCGAGAAAAGCGACCGGATGGTGTCGCCAAGCCAATTATTTTGAAGGCTATAGTAAACGCCATGGATGCCAATAATGGCAGCTTTTGTCTATGGCGAATCAAGTTCGTGGATATACGCTGCGGACGTGAACCAGCAAGAACCGTTTGGTGAACGCTGCAGTCTCCCTGTCACCCGTATACGTCACAAATTGCACCTACCAGCATGTGTTGCAGAAGCTCAGTCGGCACTCGCGTGTACGACTACTGCGGTCAATGTCGTACGCTCGATAAATACCGACTATGTCTGAACACCTTTCGCAAGACATGTAAGAAAGCGAAAAGCCTATAAGTACTATAGATTAATAACGTAAGTACTAGCAATCAAAAAAGAAAGAAGGAAGGAAAGAAAACTGCAAAGCATTATTTTGTAGAAACGGGGAAAGAAGGAAAGACATTGCCCATACATAAGAGTGACTTTCCTCGCTTCGCATAATTTTTTTTTCTCCGTGCAGATCTTCATTGTGAAAGCATAGCTAATCACGCGTTTCCGAGTAGGTGTGTATGTCCAGAAGGTAGACTCGTCGTTCAATGGGCCCGCTGAGAGCAAACAATGTATTTCTTCACGTTGCGCATTCTCCCCTTTCCGTCGTGGTTCCATGTGTGAATGGGTCGAAAACGTCCACCAAATGGGCATGCCCGGAAGGCGAGAAAAAGGTCAAGGTGCCGAATGCTCCCTCTTTCCCCTTTTCTCCCCTCCGGCAACTCAGGCTGTGAAGAATTGCGTTGCTTGGGATAATCAGAGCAAAACGCAACAAGATGAAAACCAGCAAAGAATGGTAGCACGAAGCAACCAAAGCAGCTCGGCCACAGCCGTCCAGCCCTAGATTTGCCACGCTGAACCCTTGTTTCCGGTCCCTTACTTCTTACTTTATCGCACGCTTTTTTTTTCCTTCCCCCATAACCCCTGCTTCCCTTCCTTCCCCCGTAACCCCTGACAGCGTTGGAACCGGACGCGCCGCCTCGCAAGCGAAGGAACGAGGCTCGGGGTGAGCTTGCGCGGAGCCTCGCATTGGCGGCGCGCTCCGAGGTTGGCGGCTGCATTGTTGGCCGTCGCTCGCTGCCCACCTGGTCGGGGCAAACCTGCGGGGGAGGGGGCAAGAACGGATGCTCCCCGCACCGCGATGCCCTACCGGTGCGTAAACAAACAAAGGCGCTGGACCAGCAAGGAAAGAAAGGGGGAGGCAGAGATGACGCCGCATTTTTTTCACAGTGCGGTTATCGAATGGAGTTGCACGAGGGAGTCAACGCCCTCGTGGCCGGCAGACTCCCCTTCCCGACCGTATTTATTATTACTTTTTGCGCAACTGCGTTTGCCGGACAACTGCGCTCCCACGGAAACAGACGCCGTCTTAGAGCGGCACGATAACCTTTCCCGTAAAAATCTGTCGACGTGCATTTTTCTCGTCTCGAATATCGTGTGTGCTAAAGGTTCAAAGCACGCCTCTACGAATAAATGGCGGCGAGCCGGACAGTTCTGTTGTCCAGCCACCGAACTTGAGACAGTTGCGATGCCTTACGGCTTTCGTGCCTCCTTCTCCCCTTACCAACAAACAATTGACTACTACTACTACTACTGTTGCTGCCATTACTACGACTATTAACGCTACTACTACTATTCCCTGCTTACAGCATCACATAATGTGCTCGTGTTTCGGAGTGGTTATCACAGGTATGAAAAATTAGTGACTTCCATGAAATCGCACAAAATAAAGAAAGAGCACGAGGGCTTAAATAAATATTCTGCGTCCAACAATGATAAGTCACTGACCCTTATTTTAAGTGCGAAACATTGCAGTCGGGCCACTTTCATGGTATATACTTGAGTGCCCTTGTCTTCCTAACCTGCACGTACTATCACGTAGTCACGTCTTAATCGTTTTTTATTCTTCTACTTTGATGTTTAAAATGTCCCAGTTTATGGCACGCATACATAGAATAAAACTCAGTAGAAGTTTTTGCTGCGGCCTGTGTCTTTCGTCCAGCTTCCGAGAGGGGCACAACGCCTGCTCATTCGTTCGGCAGGAGGGAATGAAAAGAGAAGAGGAAAAGTTGACAGCTTGTTCCCTCCGTGTTTCTCTTGTGTGGTTGTATGTTTCCATAAATAATAATAATAATAATAATAATAATAATAATAATAATAATAATAATAATAATAATAATAATAATAATGCGACGATAACAAAAGTACTTTGAAATTGTTCAATTGGCCGTCGCAAGTGCTACGGCTCGCGGTTACGCGCGTGAATGGTCCCACGGGGCTTCGCTGCTGCACGGGCTGCGCGTGCCAGGCGCGCCGTCGGGACGCGTGCGCCGCGGGGTGACCTGCTTCGGTGCGTCCGCTCGTCGGGCCGCGCTTATCGGGAGCGCTTTCTCCGGGCGACCACCGGCGACGCCTATCAGCAGGGACCATTCCTTATCGGCACCGGTGTAACCGGGCGCACAGAGGAGACGCGCAAAACAACAGCACGAGCCACGCTATATACTCCGGGTCGGACAACGGAGAGCCCCCCCCCCCCCCCTTCCGATAACTGTACTGGTCAATACACTTGGTAGCGTTTCTCGCAACGGATTCACCGATCGGCCAACCACAAGCTCTGTTTGTATATATGTCGTACTGAGCATGGAGTTATTAAAATACAACAACACTGAATCTGCGTCGCGCACACACACCCACGCACACCCACACACACGCACGCACGCACGCGCGCGCACACACACACACACACACACACACAGACACACACGCACACACACACTATATGTACACTACCTCATCCTTCACAACCCACCGCGCAGTTTCCGGGTGTCAAGTTCCACAATTTCTCTTTATTGTCAACCTAACGCTGCAAAGCTGTCGGGACGTTCTATACCATCAAATAAACCTAAGACACGATCGAGGTATGCACTAAGCGAGTTACCTCCCGTACACACGGTCAACCCACTTCCTCGCGCTTGAACGGCTCCTTACGCGTCAAACACCGCTCGGTCTGTTACAACAATGCCTGCAAAACCGCGTTCCAGCGTTTAATTAAGCTCGCTACAGGTCACTGGCTCATCCGTGCCCACTTTCCGTTGAAGAAGCCAACCGTACCGCGTAGACAGACTTCGACGCCTCCGAACGATGGTCCAGCGAACCCGTTCGTTGTGGCGCTTAATCGACGCGAGCCGCGCTTCCGAGAGCGGCGACCGACGCACGCAGCGGGCGCCGCGTCGCGCTGCGAAGCGAGGGGCCCGTCACCGAGACGGATGGCCGAACGGCTCCTTCATTTCGATGCCCGCCGGCCGGTCTCGTATGGGCGTCGTTAGCGGCCGCCATTTGTCGTCCACTCCCGCGGCGTCGTCCAGCGGTTCTCTTCGGGCGAGCAGACTCGTCTGCCACGAGCGCGCTGCACGATCAGCCAGGCCTCGGCAAGACGCGCACGGCGGTAAGTCATGTCGGAGAAGCAGGCGCGTATAGGTGCACGGACTGGCCACGCACGTTTATATATATATATAAATGATTTATTTATTTCGAAAATTACATACAAATACGAGCCTGCCCAAGCCAACAATGGGCTTGTGGGGCAGCGCTCGGCAGAATGGAGCAAGCCAGGGAGCGGCACAGTAAATCAGTTATGTACAAAACTCAAAAATAAAACTAAAGAAAGAAAGAAAGAAAGGAAGAAAGGAAGAAAAGAAACCAAATTACACATACAAATCAAAAATATAAGATTTAACTTCTTTCCGTGTGCTGGAAGATAAAACTTTTTCTGGCAGGTCATTTAATACATCAGGTACATAGAAGGCACGGACACGTTTGCCATATCTTGTCCTTACTCTTGGTAAGGTAAAGCGGTCACGTGTACGTAATGCTCTGGCGGGGACATACGGGAGGCAGAACTCATTGTTCCATAGATACAAGAGGATTACCGTTTCTTTGAATAACAGCCTGAACGAGGGCATGTGCGAGCATGAAAAAAGACTGGAATTGTTAGTAATGTGCACACCATACATCACCGCCCGAATTATGGATTTTAGTAAAGAATCAACTTTATTGCGCCAAAACACTGAACAGAAATAAAAAGAACAGATTCCATATCTTAGCACACTGTACGCTAATGCATGTGCTATTGTTTTCCTTACGTAAATTGGGCATAGTGTTTAATAGAATGCAGTAGGCAGGCTATTTTGCGCAGCCTTTCACAAACGTTAGCCAAGTGAGTGTTCCAGGACATGTTAGAATCGAAATGAACACCGAGATAATTGACACTTGAGAGGTATGGAATAGGAGAACAAGAGCAATTGTTACACAGAGGAGAATGAAGAAACAGTGGAGTGATGACAGGAATAGATTTCAGTGGATCGTGAAAACATACTAATTTAGTTTTATTCTGGTTAATAGAAATTAAGTTTTTACGGTACCAACTGATAACATTTGTAGTGTCAGTTTGTAATTCAGCCAGTTTGTAATTCATTCATAATGTCAGTTTGTAATTCATTTGTAATTTGTTCGATCTTACTCCATGTGCAGGACGTGTCTACACTGTTATCCGTACTATACTTATATTCCGGTTATTGGAACATCGCACTTTCGTTTCTGTTAATGACACTGTGCTATGAGTCTGGCTCCCGTGAAAAATCCCCCTATTTACGAAAGAGCGATGATAAAAGCATTGGCGTAGCTTGGTCGCCTGGCACCCGGGGCCCATAGGTCTCCTGTCACCCCCTCCCCCACTCCGGTTGTGGTCAGGAAGGGGAGGATATCGAAAATTTCCGGCTGTGCTGGTGCTTCAGCACCAGCACAGCCGCTTTGCACACCGCACATGTCGCCCCCCCCCCCCCTTCGCTTTCGTTCCCTGAGACCGCGAATGTAGCAGGTATACACGCTATTTAATTTTCTGCACCAAATAACACAAATGCTGTACTGACAACTTGTCATAAGCATATTTTCACGTCTGCTGTCACATTGTAAGTAAGGCTTGGCAGCCAATACAGATGCGGCAGCGTGGAAAATGTAGATTACAAGTAACTAAAATATTTTAATAAAGTTTTCATTAGCGATTTTAGAGACAACGTTGCATTTGCAATACTGAAGCCCGACAGGGATACGTTGCCCAACAGCAATTCCACAAAAATCGTTGTAGGTACCACGGCGTGCAGTATTTCGGCTGTGGGCAGCCCTAAACTCAAACGAACATTACGCAGCGCGTCAGTGGCGCTGATCTCCCCGCCCTATTAGAAAACGGCACCTGCTTCCGTATTGCGCGGGCGTCAATGGTATGACAATTACGACGTCTGTTTATCTGATAAATAAAGCATTTCTGTTTATTTGATGCTATTGACAAACGCGATCATGCGAGCAGCGGTACCGCCACAAAGTACCGCCACGAAGCTGCAGCCTACAATTCTGCGGCACTACACATCTGGTACATGAGCTCGGTCTGCTGGTTACCGCAGCATTCTTTACCATTTACGTCCAGTCAAGCCGGCGGAAAGACAGGGGTCTTCAGACATATATGACACCCCCCCCCCCCCCCTTTTAGTACACCCCTGGGCCAAAACGCCATAATTAACGGATAAGTAGTAAAGTACGGCCAAAGCAGCCTGGGTGGGAAAATAAGATTTCTAAAAGAAATTATGAAAATCTGGTGAAATACCCATTTATTCTTTTAGTTGCTTTTTTTTTCATTGCTACTTCACCTTTCACCCTGATCATCCCGGTTCGCATAACGTCGTGTTTGGATCCAGGCTAACCTCTGCAGCTCCCGTTGAAGCACTTCTCTTTCGCCCTGTCCACAGTTGGCATCTGTATCGCTCGCCTCTCCTTTCGCGGCTCCCTCGGACACCTCGTTTCTGCGGCGGTGCCGGGTGCCCTTCGAGACGCGTGCAGCAGCTGTTCGAGCACACGCAAGAAAGCTCCGGACACCGGCGCCACGCTCCCGTGCAGCCGGCAGAACTGCCGCCTCTCGTCGGTGGCCGCCAAGTGGACGGCCGAGGCGCTCAACGGGCTCCGTCCGCGTTCTTCCGGCAAGCGGGCCCGCCCTGCCGTGCGTGGCGCGTGCGACGCCGTCAGCGCGCGCTCTCGGCACGCGGCCCGTGTCGCGTTAGCTTCTCTCATCCGCGCCTGTTCACGTCTTCGGCAGCGCAGAAAGGAGCACGACGAGCTCGGAAAGGGGGCGGGAGCAGCGGGGACCGCCCGTCACGACGTCGGCGGTCGATCATTTCTCTCCACGGGGCAGCGGCAATACAGCGACAACGCGCTGTGGAACAGCTACCGGACGATACGCAAGGACGGTCGGTGTACACAAACAGGCGCCGATCGCAGGAAGCGTTCTCAGAAGCTCGCCGCCACAAGAGGCGGCGCGACTTCTGTTTCGCGTAATTTGCGCGCTTGTTTCCGCTTGTCACTGAGCCCGACAACAATGGCCGCCTAGCCACACGACGCGTTTAGGATATGATAAGTGGGTAAATACGGTTCGACAAAAAGAAAAGCAAGAAAATCGCCGTCGGAGGAGGGCGGCTCGTTTCGAGACGGCGGCGACACGCCGCCACGGCTCCGACTTCCGGCAGCGACAGCGTCGGCTTTGACGCCTGCACGCGCTCTGGCAGCGCGCACGCGAGGTGCAACGCAGCACGCGCGTTCGGAACAGCCGAGCGATCACGAACCCGCTGGCGAAGAAACGCCGCAGTTGGCGCGCGCCGCGGACACCCTGCTGCGGGCCTTCGCTGAGCGTTTCTCGAACGGCGCGGAAGAAACCTCAGAAGCCTGCCAACACATTGCCCGAGGCTTGTTTGGTGGTGCAACACCGGTGCTATCGGGCAGGGACACGAGGCGCCGTGTGGCGTCGCCTTCATCTCGTTTCCCATCCCGCAATGTACTGGCATCGCATCTCAGAAGCCTACACGGAGAACTGAGGTTGGAACAAAGCTCGATTACGTAAAAAAAAAGAAAAAAAAACGATTATGTACACTCCGGTGAAATGGCTCTGGTTGTATCGCATGACCCCCACATTTGATTTCCGTGACGGAACCGGCCTGCTCTTTGACGTTCGAAGTTTCACAGCACTTCGCGCGCATATTTAAATGGACGCAACAAGCGGTAAATTATTTCTTACGTTCTGGAGGAACTCGGACTTTGTGCCGTACGTGGCTTAGTAACGCGCTAGCAGGCAATCCATCATAATACCGACTATAGTGTAGAAGCAGACAACGTACAGTACAAATGACGCGATCGACGCTTCGTCTGCCCTCGTTGTTCGAAGTTTAGTTCTGCGCTGTAGCCGCTTCCGTGGCGTATAATGACTAATCTCTTTCTGTTCGTCAGTCGCGCTGTTTGCCACAACGAGAGCTAATATTTCGCTACGCCACCGAAGAAAATCGCTGAGGTGCAGCACACAGGGCATGCGCGTGACACCTCCTCACGGATCCCGAACTGACTAAAACGACAGCGCACACGCTCTTGCGTAGGTGGATAAATAGCTAGGTCGGTGTTAGCTAGACTGTAGCAGCGCTTGAATAGTTTGCCAATAAGCGTTCTTATACATTATCACGATCGTCAATTTCGTTTATTTACGGGAAGGCCCTACCAAGCTTCGTCATATCATAGCATATACCTTACGAAAGTTTACTAAATTTGCGCTGTTCTCCCGATTTCATAACTCCACGCACCAGGAAACGATGAAGAAGCTTGTTTTATGCATGACTTGTATTTTGTCGCTAAGTCGTGATTTGTGCGTCGTTTTCTCGTGTGCGATGACAGCAGCCAGTGCTGTCAGGAGGCAGCATTCTTGCTGCATTCAACTTGCATTACAGAATCTAGCTAGGTTAACGAGTACAAAGTGTCTGTCGTGTCTGTCATGCCGATGCTTATTACAAGAGTAGCGTATACCAAGGACGGGAACAGCTCAGCAAGAACGAAACTAAGTTACGTGCGAGACGTGGTTGGGCGCTAGACGTCACGTATAGTGTACCCCAACGGGAACTGGACGTGGCTGTAGTAACATAAATGTAGCGCACAGAATTGCTGAAATCTAGTCATTTTGTCAGCTATTTTTCGACCTGCACGCAACAAGTATGGCGCGGAGGCATGCGTGCACAACAGCGAAGCTTTCCGCCAGCGCTTGCGGCAACTGGACGGGCCGCTTCGCCTTGCGGTCTCGAAGCCTGCTTGCCCCACGAGGAAGGGTGCGCTCCATGGCGCCGGAGAGGAGGAAAGAAGAGAGAGAGAGAACACCCCGCCGGCGTCCTTGACGAGGCTGTTTCGGTCGCCTCCGCATCTGGTTACGTCACGTTGCACCGTTATGCGGTAACTGTGTCTCCCTCCTCGCCCTCTGACGCGAGGAGGCACGCCCGAGCGCTGGCGCGCTTCCATCGTGCGCGGATCTTCCATCGCACGCTCCGGGAAAGAAAGACGCCGCGAACATTGACGCTCGGCGCGGTTTAAAAACGCTGGGCTACGCGCCGCGCGGTCATCGCGGCTAGCCAGAACGATCTGTCCGCGTAAACTACAGCTTTCGTTATACTTGGGCATTCACCGCTCTTGGAG
This sequence comes from Dermacentor albipictus, assembly GCF_038994185.2. Taxonomy (NCBI): domain Eukaryota; kingdom Metazoa; phylum Arthropoda; class Arachnida; order Ixodida; family Ixodidae; genus Dermacentor; species Dermacentor albipictus. Next base: position 17,867,970 of record NC_091824.1, read on the forward strand.
ATGCAAATCCAGCCACGAACGCAGTGAAATGCTTGAGCTAGGACTAATTACGAGCGCTGCGAAGCTCTTCCGAGGAGACCCCAGTAAGCATCGTTTGCGCATCGAGCGCGCGACAATGTGCAAACTCAGTTTGACGCTGCGACAGCGTTGGTGGCGGGTACATGGGTTCGCCCGTTTGGCGCTCGAGTGCTGATTTGCCTGATGCAGCGTAATTTCGATGCCGTGTCGGTATGAGAACGCCAAGCGCTCTTCCTTCATGTGTTTCTCTAAAGCACACATTATTCCTCATGGCATAACGAATGATATTCAACTCTGCGTACTTCTTTTTTTCTTACAGTTCTAGGGCCATTCGGGGTGGGTGTTTATCCTTGACCAATCCTGCAAAATAGGCATATATATATAACTAAATTATTTCCGCCGCCGGTAGTGGAATGACGTGATGGCAGGGAGTCCTTACTTGCACCTCTCAGTGCCCTGTTTTTCTTATCTTTTTCCCCTGCTTAACGGTATAGATATGAAATGATATTTCGCGTTCTAATGAGCAAAAGCACGACAAACTTCAGGACGCCACTCTGAGGTCGTTAGCGCCGCGTGACCCGAGTGACGAGTTAAACGCGGAAAGTTCCGGCATCATTTTATGCGCTTAGTGTTTCTTCTTCTGCCGAAGAAATGCCGAAAGAGTTATACCATAGGTCTCAAAAAGTTCAGTGTACCTTTTTCGAAAATCTAGAAAAGTTCAGTCGCGCGCGCTCTACAAACGACTCGCGCAGACAGCATACACTTCAGTTCCGAAACTGCTTAAATGGTAAAAATTGCCGGCGCTGATTTGAATTCGGCAACTTTCCTACGTACCATGTTACTGTACGTATTTTTATCTCTTGAGGTGAGAATGAACTCGCAGTACAAGTTTTCCGCATGCAAGTGTCGTCAGTGCGGTACGCTAACCGCTGTATAAACACCCTAACCTATTGCCAATTTTGGACCATTCGTCCAGAATTTTCTGCCAAAATACGGCCACTTAAAAAAAGTGGTGCACGGTCGGTCTAAAAAAGTTTACAGAGCTCAGGATCTGAAAAAAAATGGCTGTGGCTTAGGTAAGGTTAAGCCCAGGATGCGAAGCATACTAGCCTTTATTTTAGTTGTTGAACCACTGTTTAGCCTGGTGAACTGCTGTTGCTTGGCTATATTTGGTTCGGCTAGACGAAGAAACAACTCATGCATTACTTCTTCGCCTTCAAGAGTGGAACGCGACAGCGTTCCCGTCGACCCGCCAAGGGGTGTAAGACAATGGGCTACAGGGCAGCGACTACGCGCCCCGCATTGGACGCGGTGAGCGTCGAGCAAAGCAGCGTTCGGCGCGGCAACGAAATGTGCGCCTGAGCAAGAGACGCACGCCTTAGAAACAGCGCGTTTCTAAGGCAACACCGCATTCACTAGAGGCGCTTTTGTACCGCTTTGAAGCGTTGTACTCGTGGCTCAGTGGTAGCGTCTCCGTCCCACACTCCGGAGACCCTGGTTCGATTCCCACCCAGCCCGTCTTGCAAGAGTTGAGCCAAAGCCACTTCTCCTCTGTCGTGACGTCACGGTGTCACGTGATTTCATGGTCACCGCCGCGCCTGAGGAGCTGGGTTGAGCCCTCGTAATATGCTTCGCATAAAACAAAAATGCTGAACATTTGGGCATCCTGGGCATGCAGCCACGCATTCGCATTTCAGGACTTTAATGCGAGCGACATAATTTTCTACGGGGTCACTATTTAATATCGCAAATTTACCGCGATGCGTAGAAATTTGACACCGGCTGTGCCTCTTTCTTTAGAGCTTTGAACTTGCTATACAAGTCCACCATTTCAGTAGGAACGCTTCTTTTAGGCCTCCCTAAATGCGCCTTCGTTTCGTCAACCGTGACCCCACACCAAGCTTCGAACCTCATCACTTCATCTCGTTCGTCCCCCAACCCCACCACACACACACACACATCTGAGTGTTTTCCTTTGTATGGTGCCCAGTGAAGGGGGTGGCACATAGTTAAACCACGGGTCATGTGATGAACGCCACATATCATGTCTTGCCCAGCTGTGCTTCTTCTTTGAAACCTAAGCAGGGCATCCAAACGGGTGTTTTTCTAATGCACGCTTCTCTCTTTCTACGCCTTTTAATGTGAAACAATTGATTATACACACGCGCAGTATACACGCAGTGCCGCACACGATATGCTGATCCCGGAAATGTCGAATGGCTTGTAGGTTTGCAGCACCTAAAACAGGAAGCATTTAAGGCGACCAACAAAAATAAATACCATCGGTAAGCCCGCAAGTCTGCGCAAGTAAGGGAAGGCGCCAGTGTTACTAAACCTTGCTGCGTAAGAGCAATCGAGACTTGAGCAGTGATTACCACTGGAGCTGTTCACGTCAACTAACGAGAAATTGCAGTGTATTGTGAATAATTAATATGTCATTTGTAAACGTAATTAAACGCCAGGAAGAATACGAGTGTCGCCATATTCGAAGCGAACAAACAGCAGAAAAGAAAGAATTCCACAGCGAGGGAGCAGCGCGGCTCTCGACGCAGTCCATTGAAAAGACTCCTCGGGGGCCGACTTGAGGGGAGTCACGTAACCGGGAGAATAAACGAGCACCTCAAAAGTGTGTCAGGCAACCGGGAGCACGCGGAAGTGCCCACAAGAAGCAGAACAACCGGCCCGGAACAGAGAACGAAGAAGAAAAAAACGACCATCGAAACGGCAAAAGAAAAGCGAGGACCGGCAATGCCAGCGCTGGGAAAACGCTCCACAACGATTTCCAAGAAAGAAATGAAGAAGCGAAGAAAAAGACGGTCGAGTAAGGTATACCGAGAAAACAAAATAAAACAAACGGCGAATGCGTTGATGAACATGCAAGCCAAAAGGAAAAGAGCATCGCGAAAGAGCGGCAGTGGAGCGGCGCTCACTTCCGCCTCGGCCCTGTTCCCTTCCCACGCGGAAGTAAAGCGCGCACGATGACCGCATCGGGCCCACGTGACCGGATCGGGCAGCACCCCTCTCCCGCCAGCGCAACGCATGACGCGAATGCGGGAAGCGCTTGACCCACTGCATGTCGGCTCAGCTGGCGGCCGAGATTCCTCCTCGCCCCCCTCTGGGCAGCGGGCCGGCCAGCACGAACGGGCTTCTTCGTGCGCGAGAGAGGTAGTCACAAAGGCACGCGCAGTACATCTGGTGTAGCGAGAAGGGGTGGTACTGGCGCCGGCAGCGTGGCATCCTCGGACGGCGCGGCGCACATTCGGCGAGCACGTCTCCAAAAAACCCGTCGACATGCCGCACATTGCGAGCGCGGCTGGCGACGCGATCGAGTCGCTATTGTACGAGGGTAATGTTAGCCGGGTTAGTAAACAAGGATTGTGCAAAAGCAGTGCGCCTAGGCTCACCACGAGAGGAGGCTCGATGATCCAGAAAAAGACTCGAGACGGGTGGCCGACTGGCTTCCCGCGGGAGCAGCTAGCTCTCCGTGACGTCATAAATTCCGAGAGGATTACTAGGCGCCCGAAGAGAGACCCCTCCTAGCAAGCCGCGCAAATACGCGTGAAAACAATTTGAAATTTGTAACGTCACTGACGTACGAAAGCTGCGAAATTCACCATATTTACGTTTCGCGCCGATTCACCGTGCCAGCAACCAGCATGTATGCGATATAAAAAAGAAAATAGATCTTTCGACCTCGGGCAGTTTAAGCAGAATTAGCGTTGTTCTTTGGTGTCTCACTATATACAAGAAACGTGAACAAGTTGGAATTTTTCGGGGACGCTGCTTAGCGTTTTATTCTAACGGAATACCAATTTCTTTCATCGCGACTGCGAAACGTAGACTTGCCCACAACTGAAAAGAATTATCAATAAATCCAAGTGACACAATGTTTGGATCGCTTTCCCGGTGCAAGTATAAGCTACAATAGGTGGAACTGAGTATTGTTTGGAACTGCACCACAGTTGGACGCAGCGAAACAGGCATCTGAATGCAACGCACAACTGTAACCATGCATATTAAGTTGTAGCGCTCATTTTGGAAGCCACTCTGGAAGTCAACAGAAGTGCCTCTGCACTGGCTGACACTTGGGGACGCGATGGCACATTGAGGCTTCGCTGCCACGTGGCGCCTTCCTTTAACAGAGGCGACGAACGAAAGCAAATGTCTCGTCTTGATGAGAGCGACCAGGCGTGTGCACATTAACCTCGAGAATGCGGGAAAGAACGGCTCACTAGGCCGCAGATGAACGGCGATGGCTTCGAAAGAAAACATGCCTTCATTCGCAGCGAAATGAAACCGAGAGAGGAGACTGGTATTCTTAAGACGCGAGTTTCAAGCATAAATAAATAAAGAGGAGAAAAAAATTATAAGCGCCGCGAGAACAGAGAAACGGCGCCGGGATAACCGACAAACCGCGTGGACGGGAAGCGAGTAAAAGAGACAGAACGGGCCCGCATAACAGCGCAATGAACCGAGTAAGCTGACGACGCCAACGACGCTCGTAGGAAAGGGGGCGGACAAAGGGACCGTCCGAGAAGCGGCCGCGGAAAATAAAAGAACGCTGGCAAGGGTAGGATGGAAGATTCCTGGCGCGTAGAGTGCTGGAGGCAGCCGCAGAGCGCACAATGGACTGACGGGGGCTCGCTGCGGCGGCGGCGGCGTCGCCCTTGCCACAGGTGTTGCTTTTTTCCGGCCCGTAATGACGCTCGGATGTGGGTTAATGCGGTGGTGTGCCACTGGGGCCTCGCTCAACGCGCGCCCAGCGTCTGCGCTCGCTCGCGAGGCGAAGAAGGGTGCGTCGCTGTGCCGAGCACACGGCGCTCCTTCGGCGCGCGATCGCCCTGCGCGGCCATCATCGAGACGCGGCGGGGAGGGCACACCGCGCAGCCACCGCCAAAGGAATGTCGCGCGGCGATCGGGGTGCGCCTGCCTCCGGGAGGTTCGGTGCGCGCGAGTTCGCCGAATGCGGTAGCAACGCGGAGTCGCCTCGAGTGACGCGCCTCAAAGCTGCAAAGCTCAGAAGTGAATGAAACTCTCGGGCACGCCGCAGTGGGCGGCTGCGTATTATTTTCACAAACTGGCGTTCTTTTACGCGCACCTAAACAGACGAGCGTTCGTGTATTTCACCCCTATCAAATACGGCTGACGCGAAAACTGGAAGGTAAAAAATATCCAGAAAGCAATTCTGCGCAAAATAAGTTTTGTCAGGGTCAAAACATTCTGCATCTGGTGGCACCCTAAAGAATAGGCAGAGAACCAGAAACTAAATTGCTCACGCATAACGATTAGCGTTCCATTTCCCAATTCAAGGCTGCCATGTACAGATTATAAAACATTCCTTGTTCTTTTGCGTTCTACAGAACCTGTAGTCTACAATAGTCGGTCCCGTTATGTACTTGCCATTAGCGTACATTTAAACGCAAAAAGAAGGACACTGATCAGAACACCCATTACATAGTAGTGCGACGCGCCAGTCATGCTGTAGCCGATTTCTAAGTATGATGTAGTCATATATGTAGTACGCTTTGGAGCTCCAACTAAGTCACTGTCACATGGACAGACCAACCTCCAAGCGTAACGACGCAGTCTGGCTAGTTTCGACTCACTGCAATCACGGGATTTAAATCTATGTGATGTAGGTCGGAAAATCAGCATCTAAACCACTAGGTCGTGCCCCGTGGTAGCTCATTAAAAAAAAATTATGCAACGAAGATGAAAAGGGACACTGCGGTGGCAAAATAACCGAATAGAGAGAAAAAGGTATATTAAAGATGAAACCAAAAATCATAAATACAGCTCTTAAGACCTACCGAAGAAGAGAAAGAACTTGTTCACCGAAGGTTAACGCACAAGCGATCCAGAGTTTGAGGGAGCAGGTGGTTCCATGAGATATCCAATCCACTATAGAACCGCTAGAGAGCCTAAAGGGAAAACAGCCAATGTCGGGCACAGGACGACGATGAGGTGTCGCTTAAATGTTGTCTGTACATACACTGGGTCGTGGTAAATGGCGTGGGCAATCTTTTATCTTTTGCGTTTTGCAACTATAGACAAACCTGGCTTTACTTGACAGTTTCGGCAGGCCTTTGGGCAAGAAGCTGCTCCCGGGTCCCCATATTAAGCAGAAAACACCTCCTGTATCCCAGCGATGATGATAGCGGGCGATTTCAGCGCTGACATTTCGATATCGCAAGTCATGCAGCAGGTTGGTCATCTTTACTAAAGATGGACTCAATATAGACACTACCGTCGAATCCGGCTCAGCACAGATGCACAGACGAAGTAGGTGATGCGCATAGCGATACTATACGTAAGCAAATTTAGGTACCGAATGCCGCCTTGAAGCAGTGTCTTGTTAGGAAGTCGTGTGCACCTGGCCGACGGAACACAACGATGACGAATATGTGTCACGCTGTACTCCTTAGCATGTGTCACTTTACACAGCGGCGTCATCTTGTTGCCACCCAACGCTGGTGGTTTGTGTGAACAATGCACTGCACCTCGCAAGCATTGGTAGCTGCAGTTTCCGCATTTACCTCATTTGGTTTAGAAATGGAATAGCCTTAAGAATTATTTTTTCTCTACCGATATAGTCAATACATCTAATACGGACAGATGTTCGGTGCGTGCTTCATACCGCAGGCTTCGGATCGGCCCGCGTCGTGGCCTACCAACGGCTTCGATGAATCTTCGCGCACGCATACGTAGCGTATGCACGGGAGAACAACTTCTGCAGGTACACGTTTACACGCCGTTGCAGACGCGTTACACCTCACAAACTATTCGTCATCCCAGAGCCTATAGAGGGCAGACGGAAGGGTTTAAAGCTATACGTGTCCTTTACGAAATGCATACGCGAGATTCACGATACACATGAGCAGGGTAACGGGTGCGCGCCAGCTTAAGACAAGAAAGCCACCCGCGTGAGCCACCACTCCAGGTCGCACAACCGGCACCGTTAGTTACCCTGGTCATTGCAATTCGTGCTAATTGGTTGCGTCCTGCGGGTGTTGTTCTATATTCCTTTTTGACCTGACTTGCAGGAAAACTGCTTCACGGGCGATCTTAAAGCTAAAGCATGCAGTAGCACGAGTTCCGTTTTTTTTTGTCTCCAGTGTTTTTCCATCGTATATTTTATGATTGCGATATAATGATTTGTAAACTATGCTCTTTGCGCTCGCCTGTGCTTTCAGTATGCTGTTCGAGTCGCTTTTTTTTTTCCTTTTTTGGCTGGAACCCAAGTCCTCATTTAATGCCCGTATTCGGAATGATTAAGTTCAATAAAGTAATGAACATCTGATTTCCATTGCGTATATAACAGTCCTTCGCCAATGGCATCTGAAAGAGAGCTTATATTATATAGGAATGGAAATTTACCTTGACGTTGAGCTGCGGTGAACCTAACAGAAGAAAAGGGGGCGGGATTGCAGAGTAAGTACAATAGCGGCAGTTTTCAGCACCTCCCCCCGCCCCCCCCCCCCCCCCCCCGCCATTTGTGTCGAACCAGTGCAGTCTACCGGTCCTCGCATCAGTGCATCATGAAGAGGACAAAAACAAAAGAAAAAAAAAGCAAGAACGATAATGATTGTCCGCCTCGCTTGCTATCTATAGACTGCGAACTCCCACAGACACGGTCAACACCGCTGCATTATAAAAGTGTGATCGTAAAAATTTCGACCATGACACGCTTGTTATTCGAGAAGCATGATTTCTTTTTCTTTCTTAACTTATACGAGCGTAAGTTCATCGCGTCCTTTCCTTTTTAGCTATGGGTGCGCATATCATGGTTTTCTGGTACCTGGAACCCATACATGAATATCAGACTTACGGGACGCACATTAACTGAGCTATGCACCAGCATGATTTCTTGCTCGAGGACGCTCACAAATCCAAATGCAACGTCCATTCACCTTGGGTGACAAGGTGCTTTGAAAAAACCTCTGAGCGTGACCGTCACGTGGCGGGCGTTAATTTCACTCATTATTCATGTCGCGCTGTAATGTTCTCAATGCTATCTCTGTGCGGGCAGTGTTTTACCAGCGTGCCAGGCTCGATGCTGGCCACCAGCAACGCCTGCGAGGACGCCTCGCGCGCGCACTGTCGTTGATGGGCGCTATCAACTTATACCGAGGATAAAAGGGCCTGCACACAAAAGGGAAACACAGTCTAGCACATGTGATGCTTCAAGACTGATCAAACGCTCATATATGCAGTCGGCGAAACAAACAAACCATCCATGCATAGACGAATGCAGGCACTCGCTTCCAGCAAGCAATCGTACACGTGAACGGAACAGACACAGTCGTGACATGCACACATGCACGGCAAGAGAGTGCGAGAGGCCACCCAGCTTTGCTGCTGACGTCACTTAGTTCTGATGGCTAACCACCACGGCTCGTGCTTCTGACCTCCTCTTAGGCAGGATCACAACATTAAGTATCGCGGCGGCGTGTAGTTGTGCCCGTAAAGTAGGCATGATATTAATGAATCGAGACTATCACGATATGGTACTCCTTGTTTGACAGTTAAGACCGTTAGCGCGTTCTGTCTGCTCACACCGAGTGCGAAGTTGAATGATTTCGTGCCCATTTACAAACGGCACTCACCTACGTGATTATAAAGGAGGTGAACATATTTGGTTCAGGCTCTCAATTCTCCCTTTTTTATCGTGAAGTAATTGGCGTCAAAGACCAACCGTCGAACAGGACTTTTCTTAGCCAGGACTAACTTAGCTTAATTCTACGTGTGACAAATCTGACGCCGGTGTGGGTTTTTTTTTTTTTTTTTAAGCGAAGGCGCCGCAGACGTCGCAGTTTTGACGGCGGAACCAAGCTGGACTGGTTGGTGCGGAGGGGCGGGGGAGGTGGTCGCGGGTTTCTGAGGACTTTTGCTCCCAGGCACAGTCCACAAGCAAGCATGCAAAGTAGCGCACGTCACTGTTTTAGCAGCCAGTCAGTGAAAGAGCAGGAGGGAAGGGGGGACGAGCATGAAACACGTGCACGCCACACAAAGCCGGGCACCGAGAAGCAGCGAAAGCAGAGTCGAGCAGTAGCAGCAGCGTGACTCAGCACTCACTGGGGGGTGATCTCCTCGACTCCCCCCAGGTGGTAATGCCACCACCGACGCCACCACCACCACCACCACCGACACCACCACCAGCGGCACCACCACGGTCGTCGTCCGTGAACCGGCACGACGAAACGGCCGTCCCGGCTAGAAAGACACACAGGGCACCCACCGAAACACCGGTTAGCGCCGTCGGTGGGCACAGCACGCAATGCGATGATCGACACCGATACGGCAGCGTTTCCCAAGCCTAACCATACGGACTCGCTCGGATGAACTGCCAAGCGCGCTTTTGCATTTTTTTTTTTGCTCGGACTTGCTTGGCGGCACCAGGGTTGCCAGCAGCCTTATAGCTGGGCAACGAGTGTCATTGCAAATGATGAGAGCCCTACTTAGGGTTGGTTAGTTCAACAGAATCCCTGCTGCGCTGCAGGGGAAGCGACGAACACAAGGGCGGCGGCACAGAACGGGAGCCTACGGTACACCCGAGTTCCAAAAAAAGATGGGCCACTTGCTATACCGCTTTTGCCTTTTATAGGCACTTTCTTTTGTCAGGCGGTGGCTTGCGTTCGCTTTGTGCCATCCTTTTCGTTGTATTCGCCGCGTCGTCTCTGCTGCTGCAGCGCTGTGTCATTGCACTGGCGAGACTCACGCTCTACTACGAAGTCGAAACCAGGCCCGAGGGCCGAACCTTGCTCCCTTCCGTACATTTTTGTTTGCACCAAGGCGATCATATTTATGGTCTGCTCAACAATATGAACCGACTAGCCCAGCAACATGTACTTCCGTGCACTTGACGTAGCTGCGAAATCCTACAAAAAAAAAAATTGCGCACAGTACTCGATGTAGTTCTGGTAGTTCTTGCAGCGCACGCTCCTGCTCAGGGGAGAAAAATTTCGTTGTTTAGACTTTGAGACTGCTTGTTCATAAACAGCGCAGTTGTGTCACGACTGCGGAAACGTGCGGCAACTTCAGTATGCAGGACGCTTGCTTACACGTGCCGGACTTGAGAGACTCGTCTGCTGTCTACGGCACCTCGACGTCAGCCGGAGGTTTCGTCGTGGCACACACTTTGCAACAGCAGCACCAGCACCAGCCATGTTGCATTGGGAGACGGTCGGTAAGTAGCGCCCTTTCGGAAAGCAGCAGTGGCATCGAGACCTGTACCTCGAGGAGTCCTGCTTACCTTAGGACCACGCTTCTGACAATTTGCACCGTGCCTTTCTTCCACGACTTCTTTCGGTAACTGGCCGAACAGCACTTCGAATAAATTGGAATAATTGCAAGAACGGTGTATAGCGTGGTTGTTGTTAATCGTCACAACTGTCCGGTCTGCCGGCATATCACACGCTATTGCTTAGCTGTGCTAACGGTATACGATGTACTTGTCTCACGGTTAATCCATTGCTATGATACAATAGCGCGCTAAGCGTACATCTTCAGTTTTCGTGAATGCACGGATCGGTGCACAGGCTGAGCGCGACGCGAAGTTTCGCTGAAGTCACAGATCCCTAATCTCTTCCTGGTTCTACTATCCTTAGCCCTGAACCCGGCAAGTTTGATTGGCAAGTCGTAAAGACAGTATCAACATCTCAAGTCGATAATTCTTTATCGACATTCTAGTGCACAATGCGCGGCTTTTCCAACAAGACATCGTGACATTCACAGCTACCGGACGTCCTTGCCTAGCGATTATAGTCGATGCGCCAGTGTTCAAGGGGGCCGACAAAGACCCACGGCGACTCGGATTCGCGCGGCGCCCGTTCATTCCGCATTGTGCTCATCATTCTTCAACGCCTCACAATGTGCTGAGCACGAATGTATCGCTAAGGCGCTGCCCGTGTAGAGCGATATTTCTTATTACTCGAGCGAAGTTTAAATGTACTGATTGGATGCGCGTTCACGGGACAGCATAAACTTTGCAGTTTCTCTACTACACCGTAGATCTGGCTCATGGCTTGGAGTGAGTTTTGCGCTCGTCCTATAATTCTCATGGCCCGTTAACTGTACATTTTTCACCAATCGCCATTCATCAGTTCCTCACGTTTAACAGCGCTCAGTTAAAGCGCATGTTGCTGCACGTGTTGCATGTGTGTTTGTAATCGCAATCGATGCGGACCCTCCCGAAGCACGTTGCTACCAACTGGCTTAAACCATTTATTCATCCCGTACGATGCACAACATTGAATCGTTGCGAATTCCAACGAGAATCTGAAAAAAGAAAGACCGCGATCTCCCCCCGTCGACACTGCAGTGGCGCCGCTCTTGGCGCTACACACGCCGGTCAGAGGAGTCTCCGGAGGTTTGGGAAACGCTGCCTTGCCAGAAACAAATAGACCACACACTTTCTTCGCAAAGCAATTCAGGAACGTCAACCAATCAAGGAATGCATTCATTGCTAACGAGAGCTAATGTTTCATTTATGCATCTATACCCATGCTCAACTCCCTGTGCACACATAAAGCGCTTATTAAATCGCAATTTAAATTTCAACAGCGAGTTCGATGGCAAACATCGCCAGACAGTTCTCGCTAGGACAAAAACACCGTGTTTCTCAGCGAAATCAAAAGGGACAAAAAGTAGTTTATCCCCAATAAAGGTTCTTTGTCAGTGTGCTCCTACTTACCATTGTCATAAACATGAGGGAGTCTATCACACATAAAGGCCAACTGCATCAATATTTCGTTTGACTAAATTGGTTACGTATGAGTAGTATATGCGGCTGAAACATATCGTGTGGCATGCACGACTCGTGATTGTACGTGTTATCTTATTAGCAACCTCTAAATAGCGGCGAAGCGGACGACGCCTGCACCTGTTGGATTGCGGCTATAGTTCTGGGACGTCGCATCCGAGAATTTCGCAGCGCGCCGCGGGCAGCCGCGGACGCCACCTAATCTCGGAGGTCATGCCGAAAAGCCGCGCGTTCTAGGTCAACAGTCGCTTCCGGCGAGCGCTAATGGTGGCGTCATTTCTCTTTTTCTTTTAATTTCGGTATCGAAAACAGCGTTTTCTTGCGAGCTTTTCATGGCTCTCCTATACTCGCATTTCAAACGTCAAATTTTGCACGGATGCTCCGGTATACGTGCACTATGTTAAACTAGTCATTTTACGCGGTCCAAAATTTGGTTGCAGTTGGCCTACGAGCGAATCTCTCCGAGCCGGTCAAGCGTGTTGGTCGAGTGCCAGTCGGTGGGCCACCGACGCCGGCGTGGCTCGGTCGGTCGGCAGGCGTGAGGGGGAGCAAGGCTTCCGCGGAACCGGTGGCGCCTGCCTGTCGCGATGGGCCTCGTTCGCCACACCGTTGCTGAGCTGTGGCCGCGAGCTCGTGCCCCATGCTGCAGCACTTCCTCGGCTCGCGCCACAAGCCATTCAAAAAAATCGCGGCTGGGCTAGGTGGGTACGGGCTACTAGAAACGTACTCGTGGGAGACAGCCGGATGCGCGTCTCCTGTCCTCACCATGCCGTGTCCCATTGCTGCGTTGATACTGTATTTTCTAAAACTCGAGTATCCTAATGAATCTAAGCAGACACACGCCCTTTCCCACCTTTGTAGCCAGGACAACAGAGTATGGCAAACACGTTAATGCCGATGTTTTGTTAGCTCACAAACTTAAGCACCACTTCTGACTTTCGACATTTGGGCATAATGGGTAGGAAAACATGAGTGCGAGGTATGTTTAGATTCAAGTAATTATAGGGTCCAAGTGAGAGGCACGCGCCACGTGGCAAAGTAGCACCTAGTGAAGCCACAAGGCTCGCGCGCCCATTTTCAATATGTGCCCTCGTATACCGGCTACGAGCAAGAATCATACAGTGCCGGCTTCGTACTATGTTATATGTATACACTACTGCTACCGAATAGCACGAAGTCTCCACAATGGCCAGCTGTATTCTAAACGGGCTTCAGTCAAGCTGCCCTTTTTAGCTATTCTCTCTCTCTCCTCGCTCGCTTTAATTCTCTCGCCTGGACGGGTACACGCTATACGTTAAAGTATATATATAAAGCTAGACGATAATGCATGTTGTTACAAGCGCATACTGACGCCTCGCTTGCGGGCGTCGCCTTGCGGTTGATATTGATTTAGATTTGAATAACGACTCTCGGAACTTAAGGACGCCACCTTCTTTATGGAGGCATAATATCAGTAGCTTATTTCGTGCCGCCCCCACGGCCAAGAGTTCTCTTTCCGTCTGTTTCTCCTCCTTCATCAGGTGAGAAAGAAAATTGTAATACAATAAAAGACAGGAATCAAATCACGGGCGTTTAAAAACGTCATTCTTTCAAGAGATAACGACAGGTGTCGCTATCAACATGTAACGAACGCATGAAATGGTCTAGAGAGAGAAAACCTGGCTGACTGTTGTGAACATCGACAAGTACTGTTCTGCCACATTACAAATACTCCGATTTATCATTTAAAACCACCTCTGTGCAAGTATGGAGAAGAGGATTTTTTTTTTTCGAAATGCCAATGGATCGCAAAAATATAAATTTGTTTCAATTTGCGCACAGCAAACTTCTCCGGAAATATTATTCAGCTTAGTACGACAGTGTCTCTATTCATGTCTTTTTTTATGTTGGCTTCACTAGCGTGCAAGAAAAAGGAAAGCTCGCGACCAGTGGTCGCAATGCTAAAAATGTGAGGAGTCAAAAGAGAGCAATTAAGAGGCATGTGGCCCGTATGACAAGTCAAGAGCCAGTGGACCTTTCGGAAGGGCGCTGACTCTTGCACTTAGACATGCACATCAAGTAACTCCTATCTACAAACGTATTACAAGTCTAATGGCATAACTGTTTTTTGTACTCTGCAAGAAACACTCGTATTATAAGATTATATTTAAAATTTTGACAACGAACCTGGTTAGAGCCTTCTGCGGCGACGAGTCAAGTCCTCACGAAGTACAATTTCGGCCAATAACGAACAGCTAATCCCAATTCCTGCAAATGTTTGCAAGCCATAACCTCGCATTTCTGCTTTGCTGTGTAGAGTTGTGGAGCTGAATAACTTGCCTCAGTGGCATTGTTTTGTTATTATTTAGACGCAGTAATAGAGAACATAACGAGCTTGAATCCAAATTTCGCGGACATTTGTTCACTTTGATACACCGTGAAAAGTCGTGTTCAATAGGAGCTGCAACAAGGTGCCCCTGGTCGAAGTAGCCTTGAAGACTGCACGGCTGCGCTGTTATACGAAAGACTAGAACCACTAACTGGAACGGTGTTAGGTGTTATAACATCACCAGAGTGAGGTTATATGAGACGCTCGGGCGGAGCAATTGCCGGCCTTGATCACCATGCTAAACCCACCTGTTGCTGCACCACCACCACCACCACCACCACCACCACCACCACCACCACCACCACCACCACCACCACCACCACCGCCACCGCCACCGGTGTTACGTGCTCAAATTTCTTGCATTTCGGCCACGGCGCGCAGTCTTGGAACCCGTTCACCATGGGCTCCGTGTTGCTCATGTCGAACGCGACAGTAAATTATGAAGGTCGGCGAAGGCGCCCATTAAATTCCTCAGAACGCGTGATTCAGAGTAACGCCACGCACTGTCCGTAACGCTGTGGCGAAAGAACGGTTGATGCTGCCGTCAAAAAAAGAAATGAGTGGACCGCGGCCAGATAGATGCGGGCTGACCTAGAGGGCGCCAACAATATTCCAGCGACCTTTAAGTCTTTCGTGACGCGACAGCGGTCCATCGGGCGCTGCTAGGTCATCTTCGGCTGCCTCATCGGGGCCCTCAGACAGGGATGACGATGGGGCGCCGATATTGCGAGCAGCTAGGCTTATCTCGGCTGGCACGTTCGTGTCGCCGGAGCCAACGACTCGGAAACGAGCCGCGCACCGGGAATACGGAAACCGCCCGGGCTAAATGGCAACGATTGGTCGGGACGATAGGGGGAGGGGCGCCGCGGCGAGACGAACGGCATACGGAGCGATGCGATCGGCAGCGCTGGCACAGTTGCCGCTCGGGGAGGAGGCTTAGCGCAGTCGAGGACCAGTCGCCGGTGGCGCTTCGGCCGGCTTGCCCGCGCGCACGGTGGCTTGGAAAAGGTTCGTCCGAGGCGACGCGCACCACGCCGGGTGCCAGCCGGGCGATACGGACTTGGCAAGCGGGCCCGTCTGCACGGGCGGAAAGGAGGCGAATAGAGACGCTATCTATCATGGCCACGCGATCTGCTGCCGGCCCGAGCACGAGTTTGCTTCGCTCGGTGCAGACTCGGGCATTGCAGATAAGGGAGCGGGTTCTCTCTCAGAGCCTCGCATTCTCTCCGAATCGCAAGCGGAACCGGCTTTCCTCGCTTTCAGACAGTTGGTCACTGCGTAAACAACACGCCAGGCACTACTCCTGCGCCGGCGATTACGTAACGAGGAGAGCGAATTGAGCCACGTTGTGCCCCTTGGCGACCCATAAATTACAACAAACGGAACCCGGCACGAAGCTATGTCGAACACGTAACAACGTACGGCCCGATTGCCGTTTTCGCTGCTATGTTAGTGCGAACAAGAACGTCGGAGGAAAAAAAAAGAAGAAAGAAAATGACAGGCAGAAAACGCATGTGCATTAGGTATAGAGGGGAAAAAAAACGAAAAGAAAAAAATCTACTTTGACGTTTTTGTCACACCACGTCCACAAAACGCAATTACGAGATTCCTGCGCGGTAATTTACATTCCTTATATTTCAGATTATTGGAGTGGCCACCCTGGTGCAGTACTTGGCCACAACCTCCTATACGAATACAACAATCAAGTTTGCAGGGACAACATGGCCACAATTGGCACATGACCAGGGTAGTTGGACAGGTATGGGAGAAGCCTTCGCCCTGCAGCGGGCGTAGCCAGGATGATGATGATGATGATGATGATGATGACGACGATGATGATGATGTTTCAGATGCCCTTCTAACGCCTTAACCATTTCCTACAGATTTAAAAACCACTAGTTTCCCAGCAAGCACGACGACCACATTAACAAATCATGCCGTCGCCATTCCTGCGAAAGTGCAACGATAGAGGGGAGCACTTGAAACGCGTATTCACCCTTAACAGTGTCAAAGTCGAAGCCATGCCATAATGGACACAACCTAGAGGCATCAAAGCAGACACGGCAACAGAACAGCGCTGCCCGGTGATGAGCTGTGAGAAAAATATTCACTATTTCATCCAACAATGCATATATATATGAAGCAGCGAGGATGAATGACTGGGGTCAAAATGACAAAAAAACGTCACGCTGCGTTCAATAGCTACACCCTATTGTCCATTACGGAAGCACAGTTCTTAAGTTGCACCATCTAAAACGGGAAACAAGGAAGCTCATTGCTCACGAAAAGAGATAAGAGTACCGGTACGAGGAGGAGGAGGAGGAGATAGAGGGCGGACCCCGAAAAGAAGTGAGTCTTGCGAAAGCTTGCGTTCGTGAGCGATAAGCAGGCGAACGTATGTATGTTTTGCAAGAGGATGGAAGATGACCCAAAAATACGGAAGCCGCGGAACATCAACAGCCGATGCACATCGGAGGTAGTCAGTGACATAAGCCTCGAATCTGATGGCGTTCTCGTTTTTGCTTTTCTCAGTGGTACTGATTAATAAATGCAAATGGCACCCAACATACCTGCTGAAAAGGAACACGCACCGTTGCGAAGACGGCACGGCGTACATATAATGCCACTGACAGGTGGAAGCGCCCGACAGATGAACGTGAAGTGGAGTCATTCCCTAAATCGAGTCACGATGATGATCATCTTAAGATGAAGACCTCTCCCAGGGATTTCCAATGACTTTAGTTTTCCGTAATGTGACCCCTTCCCGTACTTACAGATTTCATAATCTCATCACAACAGCTAATAGTGCCGCGTCTCCCTTCCCTTGGCGCTTATTCTGTTAGGCCTCCGCTTACATACTATGCACATTAGCAAACCAGTCAAAGTGCGCTTTTTCTGTCTAAACAACACTATCAGATAAAACCATTTGTTAAGTCATACCGTCGCCCGTCTCTCAACGTTACGTCTACCAATTTTTGTTGCACTGCTTGTTGCACGGTGCTTAGCTTCTTTTGAAACTTCTTGGTTTAGCTCCAAATTTCCGCGCCAAAATTCTGGCTTCTACAAAAAGATGAACGAGCTTCGGATTTCACGGGAGGCGCCCTACCCAAGCCTTCGTTCAGGAAGCAATTACACAAATATTTATTTTTTTCCCATCAGCTGCGTTAGCTGGAGCATGGCATGGACAGGGACACACAGGGACGCTTGTACCTAGCCTGGTTGTTATCCTTACTACACAGTAAACCGCTTGTCCTGTTTCCTGAATAGTCGCGAAGAGGATTTTTAGTAACGACTTAATTAATGGCTTAGCAGCTTTCATTTGCGCAACTTCATTCACGGCCAGCTGCTCGTCACTCCTGCTTTGTCTACGCCGCAGCGAGCTTCCGCAAGCGCCTGTTCTTCTCGCGGCCCGTCGGCCGCCCCGATGCCCGCAGCCACCAGGGGGCAGGTCGTGGGAAACGAAAGAAGACGGCGCGGAAGAAGAGCGTCCCTTAATGTTCCGCCTGTTTGGATGAGAGAGAACCGTCTCCGTCGACGCCAACTAAAAGCAATAGCAGCAGCAGCAGCAACAGCTTTACTCCGCGCAATGTTCCAAATTACGGAGAGAGGGAAACGGACCGTTTCGCGGCGAGCCTCTTTTTCGGCAACAGCGCGCTCTCTCGCGCCATGCACCATCTCTCGATAAACAGGCGCAAGGCACCACCCTCGCGCACTCGTCGGCTTGGCCAGGACTCGAAGGTTCGCCCAACTCTCCCCCCCCCCCTTCCCTCCCCCACCGATCTCCGACACTCCTCCGGCGCATCTCTGCGGCCTCCGACTTCCTCGTCCCACAGCACTACATTTTCGCCCTCGCCATGCGTGATGATGTATCCCCGTGCCTTTGGCCTTTCTTTTTTCTTTTTTTGGCCCCACCGGTACAGGCGACGTGGGGATGATGCCGCTACGCCGCCCGAACCGTGAACGTTCTTACGGATCGCCTCTCCCTTCTCCTGAGCCAACCACTGCCGTTTATTCTATTTTTGTTTTTTGCCATTTCTCACTAGAACGAGAGACGCCAAACGCTTCCAACATTCGGTCGCCGTACCTCGACAGCTTTCTCTTTGCATCCGCGCAGCGCCTAAGATCGCCGCCCAAAAGTTGCGTCGACGTGCACCGGCCCTCGCTCGCTGTTCGCGCTCTGCCTGCCCGCACGCACGCTCCTTCCCCCGCGCATGTGGTCGCGCCGCGATGCTCGGGCGCGGCCGAGCCCTCGAAAGAATGCCGGCCCGGCAACTTCCGGGCGACGGAGCTCCGGCTCACACGCGGCGGCGTCGCGGGCGATAAAACAAAATTCGACGCCGTCGTCGGAGCCAAGGCGGGAAAGACGGCTGCCGCCGGAGGGAGAAACAGATGCCGCCGAGGGAGGGGACGAGCGGCGCGGCTGCCGAATGAGCGCGCAAGGCCGAAGGCGGCGGCGTTCGGCGTTCACGACGCGGCGCGCAAAGGAGCGGAAGCCTCGACTCCGAGTTCACGAGATGCGAGGACTTCGAAATTCGCGCCAGAACCGGCCATTGCTTGTGCGAAATAATTCGTTTTTCGGACGCTGCAGAGCCTTGGAATTACCTCCCAATCACGCTGTCGCCTGCCCTCCGCGACGGGGGCAACGAAAACGGCCATTTCGTGTAAGTTTATATTTAGAAAGCAAGAAAACGCGAAAAAAATATTCAGACTTAGATGCGAGCATGAACCGCTTCTTAATTCGTCACGAATTTACGCGAACGATGCCCACTCGGGTCAGCTGCCACCACTACAGAATACAGAATACAGGAATACAGAAGTTTGGGCAGCGATTCAAAGCTAGTAACCTCCGTGTGCATGCAGCAACCCGGTATTCAGAATCTGAACAACGCTCGCCGCTCCTGCTACCAGAATGCCGTAATTATGCCGCAACTATACGGGGCGGACAATAAATGCCACGCTCACGCACCACACCGAAAAAAAAAAAAACTTCGCAAGGCTCTATAGGTGACATCGTCAGTGTATATTTCGTCCATACGTGAGTGAATTAGTCGATTTATGAGCTGAAGTAACGCATGTTGTTGGGCTAGTCGGTTAATAGAATCAGCAAAATTTTAAACTGCGCGAAGAAGACGAGAGGTGAATGGAAACACAGACGCACACACAAAGCACAGAGTGTGTGCGTGTGTTTCTATTCACGTCTTATCGTCTTCGTGTAGTCTCAAATTTCGCTGTACATATGATCAATTAGCTAAGAACGGCGGAGAGTCACCAATCAAACGCGGCGGCGTCACCGGCAATCAAACAAAACTCGGCAGCAGCTACCAACAAACAGCATTTGAAAGTGAAATACAATTTCTGACAGCTTAATGCCCACGTTTCTAGGTTCAGCTATTTTCTCGTGAGGCGTTATCGAACATGGCGTCAGGCCAGTCAACTTCTTTTTGGGGCATGACTATTTCTAGAAAGAATATTCCGAGAACATTCACATTTGTCATGGGTGTGTCACGTACAGTCAACCACAATATTTTACAGAACACGAGATCTGAGGAAAAAGCTGTATATATGCGCAGGCTCACAACACCTGCCTAGCATTCGCATTTACAGCCTCTACTTGTATATGTGAACAACACTGTGGTGTTCGGTTTTGCTGACTATTGTTACAGACTGCTCGGAAATTGAACGTTTTTCTGAGATCCCCTGGTCCGAAAACGTTTGTGGTTGACTGCACGTTCGGAAAGCAGCCCGTACATCAGTGCTTCGAAAAATGCGCACACTTTTTTTTTTTTAAACTCGTGAAAACATCAAGCACGATACACCCGAACGTCAATGAACAAGGTTTGCGTGATGATAGTGAAATGTTATACCAAGGGTGCCGTGCCACCGCAGGCCTTTTGCGCATCAGCATTACCTGGGAAACTGAAATTGTAAATGCCGAACACTAACTCAGGATAATTCCGCATGACGTAGAAGACGACAAACACAAAAAATGAGTCAGACTTTCTTTTTTTTTTAAATTCTGTAATGGCGTCCAGCAAGGCGGTGTGATGGAGAATACCTTTACAAGCTGTTATGGTCCAAGAGCCTAGCAACCAAATTCTAAGCTCCACGTGTAAGGAAGGTCGCATACGAGTGAGGAAAATGTGCAGCAACGTTAAGACTAGGCCAGAGTACAGAGAGTGCAGCGTTCCCAGTTTAAGGCGAAAAACATTGAAAAAGGTATGACAGGTCCGTTTTCAGAAATATTGTTTTAATAAAAAAAAAATTAGAATCTGTCTTCAAACAACACCACATAAAAAGCACGCCGACTATTCGAAATACACAAGCTGTCATTCAACCATAACCGCAAGCCGTCGAGAAATGGAGCCAACTCGCATATTTACCAGAGAGCACCCACTTGGGTTCGCGACCCGACTGGCGATGCACTTCTTTTACGTAGTCCCTTCCTTTGCGATGCGCGGTCGCATTTGCCCGCCTAACATCCAATTACGCGCGCAGCGTGCCGCTAGCGCCTTCCTCCTCGTCCCCGTGGTTCCCAGCATAATGATTGTGCGTGCACACACGCACGCACACACGCAACCTGACCCAACTACAATCGCGACGCCCTTTCCTCAACACCTGCGCGTATCTCTCCTCGCCTATCCCCCCCGAAGTTCAACCTGTATACATCCTAGTTCGGTGCACCACTCCCACAGGCTGGAGCGGTTTATCAACGGCTCGCCGAGCCCCCCGATACAGGTTCGAACAGATAGCCTACTTGCTGTTCTACGACTGCTCGAGTCAAACGCATTTCCAGAACTATACTCAGAAATGCAACCAAGATGTTACATTTCCAGATGACTAATTGGCCATCCTTGCTCTACTTATCTGATGAAACTTGCACGCAGTGGCCCAATGCTATTCAGAAATACTGCCGAAGTTATAGCGAGCCGCGTGAACGCGAACGCTTCTATCACCGAGCTGCGAACTAACCGAGCGTCTGATCATTGTCAGGATTCAGCTGCGCATTCTTACGCATATGGTTTCTAGAGGGAACAGTCCCTGAAAATGCTTTATTGTGCTAATGCTTTATTAAATCTGATTTAAACTAATTTCCCGAAGGTATGTTGACCAAAACAATGTTTATCTTGTTTTTTTCAGCCAGTACTGTAGTCCCTACGCTCCAAATCGCAACCTCGGCTAGACGGCGGCGAGAACATCAGCGGCCGTACTCAACTGCGAACGATCCGCGGAGCCGCACTGCCTGCATGGCCGTCAGCGCGCCGTGCCATTTCCCAGAATGAGCGGGCTGCACGGAAGTTTTCGCAACCTCCCCCGCCGGCCTCGCGGTCTCTCGCAGAAAGCGCGCAGCTCGAACGGCGTGCGACGCCCTCGCCGCTCGATCCGCCAAGGCCGCGGAGTCGGGCCGAGGCGCGCTGCTGCCGCGTCTCGTGATCTTCGCCCTGTCACGCCCTCCGCCCAACACGCGGCCAGCGGGTTCTCCCACGAATACGCGCTCGAGAGAGAACGGCGCGCCATGTGGGATGCGTCGCAGCCTGAGACGCTGCGCCGACCGAAGCCTCCAACGCGGACGCTGCGTGGGGGCGCTTCTGGACAGCTGTCGTCGGCCGGTGCAACATGGCAGCGGTGTACGGCTCCACGTGGACATCTGACGAGCACGGGATACGTGAAACTGTAAACGCGACGTACAACCTGCCCTACCAAAAACCGATTCCAACAAGTTTCCAACAGCTTCCATAAATTATGAGAGCTATAATAGAGAGTTATCCGTTTACACGGATAACTCTCTATTGGTAATGAAGGACAATATTGCATTCTAAACGAACCAAAAGTACAACAGAATAAGTTTCGATTAGGTTTGTTGCACGCTCAGATTTCCCGCGAATGCCAGAAACTACGCCACAAATTTGACACGTCGTTGCAGTGATGTTTCAGCGCTAAATTAAAACAAAATAAAAGACAGTTTGGTTTTCACTGTACTGAGTAATTACGCGCCGCTTCACGGATAATCGATGAAAATGCAGTATATATGAAACCATACGCTATACGCCTAAACTATGCTTTTTAGAATATTTTCCCATTGACAGGTCTATTTAAGTGCAGAAGAAATAAGCTCCAGGACTAAAGTAATATTGTTAAAGTCCCAGCAGATTATTCCGCTGGGTATAGGTATCAGTAACAGACTAAGAGCAGTGTGGTAGAATATACGAATAATCAAAGTAACGCCAACGCAGAAAAAAACAACATACAATTCCAAAAAGAAAAGAACGAGCGCAAATCAAGGAACTGCATCACTTCTGAACTAGCAGCTGTTAATAATAAAGATCAAACAAACATTTATGAGTTTTCCAGAACATTAACCGTAGGAACGCGGTGATATTGTTTCATTACTTATATCGTTGCGCGTTTTAGTCCACGGTCCGACTACAATCGTCGATGCGCGTTTCGCAGAGAAGAAACCGAAGATATGGTGACGACTGAGTCAATCGAGACGAAGCGGTCCGAGACAGTGCGCCTCTTCCCCGAGAGAGACTGCTTCCGCGATGGACGCCACGAGCGCGCGTCGCCGCGGTCCCCTCCGTGCTCGCTCTCCACGAGCAGCGCTTCCGGCGGCTGCGAAGCGGCGCTTCCGGCCCACTTTTGGGCGACGATGCGCCGCCGGTAATCCCCTCGGACTCACGGCTCGACCCGCCGAAACAGCCTCCCTTCCCTCGAGGCGGCGGCCGAGAACGGGCCGCTAATGCCGCATAGCTCCGATCGATGACGCTAGAGCGTCGCCCGACGAAAATGGGCCACCAACCCGGGCCCGGGTCAGCGGCTCTCGGGGCTTCCGCCAAGCACGCAGCAGCTGCAGAAAAGGCCCCCTGTTGTTCTTGTCTTTCTTTCAAATGCAAGCCGACTGACATCCTGTTTCCGTTATTTTCTTGTCCGTCTCATCTGCAAGGTCATTAACGCAGCGCCCGGTCTGGCCTTACGACGAAAAGATTCACACCACCACGCCTCGTGGTGACCACGTGAGTACAATGTTAGCGGCAACGGAGCGTTGCACGGACATTGCGCAAAGTTCTGTAACGCGTACGTTTGACCGCTCGTAGCGCCCCCACGAGCGGTGCGCATTTACTCATTGTGTGCCTATTAAATACGTCTCTGTGGTGACCCGTCGTGACCGAGGTAAAGAGACAGGTCACAACAGTACATCACAAGAAAGACAGAACTGAAGAATGACATTACGCTTGGTAACATAGAAGTAAACATTCCAGAGGATACGACAAATTGGCACAACCGATCCTGTGTTACAAGGGTGCTAACGTCTTGGAAAACCAGCGAATCATTGAAATATCAACTTTCTGACCTTGCGCTTTATGTTCTGGACTAGCCAAGCGGATGAGTTTTCTGTTTGCCACGGAGTGAATATATCTATGCAGGCATTTACTTGGGCGAGGTGCGTTTACATAAACTGCATGTTCAAGATAGTCTTTATTTTGTTTCCTGTTCCTGTCAGGTGTGACTCCCGTGTGACGACGTGCTCACCTGCGATGGTGCAGCACGTCTCCTGCGGCACGCCAGGGAAATCGACACATCTACTGTCGGCTTGTGACGTCAACTACGAGGTAGCCAGAATACGACCGATTTGTGAGAATCGGTTTCACCGCTGGGGCGGTGCATATCGGTGCGCGGTCAGTACAGTAACGCGCTGTGCGAAAAGAGCCCTTCCATCCATGCTGAGCACTTCGAGGAAGCGTGACTGCCCCTGCCAATCAATCGCACTCATCATCCGGTATGTGCGTGTCATAAAGCCACGGATATCCAATCACGCGCCCCCTTACTACATCGGCTCAAATGCCTGGAGGGTCTTCGTCCTCGGTTATGTTGCATGAGAAGTCGGAATGCACCGACACTTGCGCAAACGATTTTCGGGCCGAACAAAAACTTGGAAACGACAAATGCCATTCAAACGACAGACAAACGGCATGTCTCTCATACGCAGACGCTTTCTCCACAAAGGTTGCGAGAACACGCGTCCAACCCTTACATCCCCCCCCCCCCCCGCCCCGCCACCCACTCACGTAGCCGGCAAGTTTCAGCCTCGAATCACGAGGCGATCGTTCGTAAATCGTTTGTGCCCGCTACCTTAACCTGGCGTCACAGCTACGGCGGTATACGCACCACGGTTAAGCGCAAAAATATTTTTGCACGCAACTCGCTGCCTACGATGTCGTGAGCCGCACCAATGGCTGAGCGGCCCACATGCACATTTCTGATCACTGATGCGAACACCACGCGGCTCCTTGGAAGGACACGGTGGTTAGGAAGCTGGACGCACCACAATATCGGTCGATGCACTAAAACGCAGAGATAAGCTACGGGAGAAGGGGCAGACGGCATGTCTGCGCGGCCGTCGAAGTCATTTGCAATTAATCAAATGCGACTATGACAAGCGGAGGCCGAGCATCGTAGCCGATGTTCGCGATAGGCGCCGAGGCTGTCGACCGGCAGAACGTTGCACAAAGCGCGACGCAAGCTGGCACGCCGTTGTCATCTCGGCTCAGGCCGCCCTGCTCGATTTCAATCAAAGTGCTAAGGTTGTTTCAGAGCAAATGATACGATCAGGCCCGATAGGAAATACTACCAAAAAAAAAGTGTTTGCACTCCCAGCAAAGCACGTTGCCGACTAGGCTAATTTGCGTATACGCAAAGGTACGAACGTAACTAAAATGCATGGCATATCTGTGTAGCAGTTTTCCAAGTGGCGGGCAATTTCCAGTTTTAATAAGGAGCAAACATACCATTGTTTTAAACCACGGAGCCAGCGCGCGTAAGTAGTAAGCATGAGCAGCATGTTCATTTCAGCGCTGGCGTGGGCGAAGATGACGCAAGAGGGAAAGAAACCCGATAATCAGAGTCCTATAGGTGAAAACAACGATGCCGCGAGCAGATTTACGCAGATGTCACCTCTTTGCAACAATAATGCGATAGAAATAGGCGGTTTTTACTGCAGTCCCACCAGAACGCGAAATTCCACAATGTAAAGACGTAAACCCGACATTTCCATATCGAGCATACTGTAGCGAAGTGACGCGCCCGCGCTGTTCTCTTTTCGCGACAATACGTAAGCAGCTTCCGCCCTAACGCGCCTTACGATGGCTGCTGCGCTACGAAATGCTTGATCGAGGTCCTTTCCTGTTCTGAGTAAGCCGTTGTGGAACCACCTAGGCTCGACATACCTTGTCTACCATATCTACGTTATTTTTTCATCTTCTATCAACTTATGTTGAACAGCAAATATTTAAAGAAAATAGCACTTAATTAAGAAAGAAAACTTAATGAGGTAATGCTGGCGCGACAATAAGCTTCATTGGCTAAAGAATGCCCCATGACGCAAATACGCGACACACACAACAGCTTTTGCGCTTGCGGAGAGGCCCCGCCGAGAAGGAGCCCGCATACTGCCGCCAGGGCCCCGGGCCGCCAACCCTTTGCGCCGCCGCGCAGCTCCCATGTCGGCTGCGCAGGCCGGCGGGTGGTCCTCCTTTCGGCACCACTCCTCCTCCTCTTCCTCCTCACCCGGAAGTGGCGAGCCAAGCCGTGTCGCGGAAGTGAATGCCCCCTCCTCCTCCTCCTCCGAGCGGCGCTCGTAACCCGTTGCGCAACAGGACGGGCCCCAGCGGGAGGCCGCGCACCTGGCTGGCCAAGCGCAGCGCGTCCGTCACGCGCCTGCCCAGTGCGCATGAACCGCGAATCACGATGACTTCGGCACGCCCGTGCGGTTCGGTCGCAATGCCGCCCCCCCGCTATCTCCATCATTCTTCGGGCTCTCACGGATCCCGCAGCACCGACCCCTGCCGCAACCTTAGTGACCGCGCTGCCGCCGGGCTCGTACCAATACAACCGCCGGGCGCATTTCTGGACGAAATGAGCGGCACCTTACAAGAGAACATGGTGGCCGGGCTAGTTGCCGCTGATTCGTTGCTTTCTGTATTTGCCCAGCGTGGCCGCGAGAGGAACGCCTATCTGTTGGAGTTGGGCGAACATTCGGAATATGAGTCGAACACTACATAGTAGCTACTCGTATTCGTGTTTGAAAAGGAATTATTCGGTATTTCCGAATGCTCTCTACTTGCTGAACAAAATATTGCAGGTTATCGGGAGTGAACAATGACAAAAGCTTTCGAAACAATGCAGAAACAAAATTATAATGAAGGCTATGTTTTCGGTTTCGCGGCGGTAGCCTACATGACAATCTTGACTTTTCTTGTAGTGTGTCATTTAATCTTTTGGTGAATCTAGCCATGTAGCAGTTTTATCTTTTACGCTACGACCTGTGATGTTTTCCTTGAAATCGGTAATTTTACATGTGTCGACATGGAAAGTTCTTGAGTACGTTTTCTTCTCTTTCTATTTCCCCACAACTTCTGATATTTCTTCCGCAACCATGTATTTAGCATTAGTCGTACAGCACCAAACTGTCTTGTTGGACCCGACACTAGCCTGTGGCTATGGGTCCAACCAGTTCTGGTATTTCTGTATGTTCTATGTCTGCAAATAAAGAATTGAAAGAATTGAAAGCGTGTTTTCGACCATGTTCCCAAGTTGTTGAGAGGCTATTCGTGCAGTTTTTTAAATGCCAGTTAGTGATCTTGTGTTTAAAGCTGATCCTGTGTCTCTGGTAGATGTCTTTCTTGCACTAGTCAGTACAGGAGTGGTATACAAGTATACCAAAATAAATATTCCAGCTAAAAATATACGCCTCGTTGCTTGGATATTCGATTTGATATACGATACTGACTATTCTTATTCCGTTCATATTCAAAACGGGGGATGTTCGCTTACACCTGCGTTTATCGGTCATATCTGTTTTTCTTCCTGCACGTGCGCGTGTTACTTAAGGTGCATGTGCGTTCTGACGACAGCTGACAATAGGCCTTGTCCCGTGCTCTTGCTTCATTCTCGTTCATGTTGCAGCGCAGCCATCGTAATACAGCAGCGTCTTCGTCGAGGGCCTCAAAATGTTCTCGGAAGCCCAACGTGCCGTGACTTCACGCTGACAGCCATGGCGCCGGCCTCAGTGCTATTAAATGTATACACTGTAAACGTGAGACTTCTTGTCTTTGATAGATAATACGGATACTAATAAGTACTATACGTTAACAGACCTTCGACATAGATATTCTATTTCTTTAGGCATGCCGCATTGTACAAAACGCAATTATAATTAAATTACGGTCGAGTTAAATAGATGCAGCAACATATAAACTTCTCACGTTGTTGTCTTTCTCTAGAATTGTCTGTGTGCTTACCACAGTTTAACCGATACTTACGCCATTAAAAAATGTATCAGTGGGCTTATCAGCGCATCCTAATGGACCTTGATGGTTCCTTCAAAGCAATTTTTGCAACATACAAAACGAAAGGGGTTCATTCAAAAGCACCGGCAAGTGGGAAGCAGCACTGCGCCCTTATCATGGCGCCTCAATCGACAGCAAACCAGCTTTAACTGTAACAGTATCTCGTTCTTGTTTCGTTTCTTGCTATCTTAATATACGATTGCAAATTATACCAACTATGCAAAAAAACGCTGAAACCTCTTTAAGCCAAGACAATTCGCGATAAAACGGAACACACTTAGTATTCGATGAGCAAAAGCGTACATAATGCAGATTGTGGCCGGTTTACATGTAGCTCACACTCCGTCCATGCTCTAAGCAGATGATACGAGATGAAATATTTAACCTAAATGGAAACGTAGGTCGATTTAATGTGCCGGCTCCCGAATACTTAAAATGACCGCAATAGTAAAGCCTGAAGCCCCGAAAACAGTCGGGAACGGCGGCTCAGCCGTGCTGTCTACGCCTGTGCGCTAACAGATGGGCTTCTCGCGTCTACGCTGCGCATAGCAGCCCATACGCGGGTGCAAGGGCCAGAAGAGAGAGGGGAAGCGGCAGGCAGGTCAGCGATAAGCGCAGCCAGTGGGCTAAACTAAGCTGGTTGGAACATAACACGAAAACTGCTCTCTCTCTCACTCTCTGGCATTTTTTTTTTCTGCCCGGACTCTGGCTTCAGCTCTTCCATATGCGACGCACGCAAACTACAGCAGCAGCGTCCGCGGAAGAGGAACGTACCCAGTATCAGGCCAGCCTCGTATTGGGAGCCACCATTACGCAGCTCGTAAGTGCGCTCTGTGTTTTGAGAACACTGCCGATATTGTCACGAGCGACAAAGATTTTCACTCAGATGAGACGCCGCTAGAATCGAAACACGCGGCGGCTATGTTTGCGCACGGAGTACAGCGGCCGAATGTTGGCGGTTTGGAGTTCGATTAAGCTAGGTTAGGTTGCGCATGCGTTGCAGTGCACGGAGGCTGACGCGCCTTCGAGTTCCACGTTTTTGTAAAGCGAATTATTGGAGTCGTCCTGCGCATACTTATAGCAACAGAGAAAAGGTGCATATATATGGTTAGCGGATACGAAAATCCGCCTGTTCGCACCTGTGTACAGAAAACTATCATAATCAGCAATGGCTCGAGCGTCGTAGCCTTCTTCCATAGCTGGCTCCGTTGCCGCTCATCATTCCAGCGTATAATTTCACTTCTGTCGTCGTCGTTCTGTCGCCGCGTTAACGGGGGCATTGTAGCCATTGCTTAAGGGGGTATGAGCCATTAATTGTCTGATGTGACGGGCAGATTTAATTTTGAAGCAATTTAGAAGGATCGCAAGCGTCAATGGCGGGCGGATCGATGCTGCTAACCACGCCGCCGAGCAAACTCGAAACATCGAACGCAAGCGACAATGGCGGACTGCGGGCATACAGCAACTGACGTCGTTCTCTCTACCGCAGGCGAACGTGTGTGTAACCTCATTAGGAAGCACAATGACGTAACGAATAATTAAGAAAGACTTCAATGAACCGTTGGGATTACCCGAGTGATAAACACCAGGGCCGCAAGTTTCAGCTTCGCTCGTTAACCATCTGTACTCCGTACAGACGGTTAACATTGCACTATCCCGAAGATAGTGCAATGCCGGGCCGAACTGCGGCGGAGGTGACGCAGGCGTTAAGCACTCCCCATACTTGGGCCGATCCCGAAGGCAGTGCTGCCACGTCCGCTGTGAATTCGGTATTGTCCCTGCAGTGTAGAAATGCGTACAATGCCACTTCTCACGCTGCCGTACCACGTTGCTCCTCTCGCGCAGCGAAAAGCAGCGAAAAACCTTGGCCCCGAATCGGGGCCTATAGGCTGAGTTTAGTATGGAACAAAGGCTGGCGACACTCGACAGGCTATTTCCAGCAGTAGGCGACTGGCCTGAACAACAACGAAGCACTTATCACACGGCGGTGCCGCAGAGCTTGCTGTTGGGCTATTTAAAATAGTACATGATGTTCAGAACAAAAAAACTGCCCTCCCCCCCCCCCCCCCCCGAAAAGAAAAAAGATTTCTTTGTGTTTGTTTGTCCTTCTTTCTTGTCGCGTTTTCTGAGCTGTTCTTGCTCTAAACACGGCGACTTTCGGATGTGAAATTCATTATTTTTGAGGGCAGTAAAAGAACAAGAATAAGAACCTCGGCCCTATCGGATGCGACCTATAAGTTGTGCCGTAAGCCTAGAGGTCGAAGCAGCAGACTAACGGGCTGCGATACTCTGGAAGTTCCCATTCGCGGTCGCCACGGACGTGGCGGGATGTTCAACGAGATGTGGCAAAGAGTCCCAAGGGCACATGGAAGAAGAAAGAAAACGCATCTAACAATATGCTCAGACAACGCCTGCCTGCTATTCTGTGCTTCAAGGAAGCATGTGGTGGCGGACACACATGCAGCGGGCCTGGCGAGAAGTATCGGAAGGGGGAAAGACAAGCTTGGAGCACGACAAACGGATAACACATTTCGGGAAACAAGTGTCTGCAGTGCTTAGACTGGGTCGCGGAGACATTTAGAAGAATTTACTCGCTTCCTAATGGAACCAAGGACACACCTACGTGCTTTTCCCGCTGGAACGAAGATACCAACGCCTGTGCCCCTCTGCCCTTACGAGGGCCGGCATCGCCCTCTCATAACCGCATCAAACCGGCTGAATTCAAGACCGTTTTCCGATGCGAAGATTTTTGGAACTATGGCCGAGGTCGTTGATACAGCACCTCAGGTCTGTGTGACCGTTCAGAGACATGGTGCGCACCTTCAAGTGAGCGCGCCACCGTACAGTGCTCTCTTCCTCCTCTCTCTCTCTCTCTCTTGCTTTATTTCTCTCGTGTTGCCACTCCATCCCCTTGCTCTAGGCACCGTTACTTCACTCCGAGGATTTGCCTTTATGTCGATAACAAACGACACGAATGGTAGACGTAACTGCTTAATGTGACGATGCTTACTAGCTGACCACTTTACTGCGGCAGGCAAGAACAGTGTGCGGATTTGGCATACGATTCAAACCTTAAGTTTCAGACTTGCCAGACAGAGGTCGCAGTTAAACATGAAGCAGCAGTCAGAGATGTGGTCTCGGAATAGTCATCCCCGTTCATGTGCTCCTATCCTCGAGAATCGCATAGACAACAGCGTCGCGAAGATACGGCAAATGTCCTTAGCGAGCACGGTGGTGGAATAGCGTAGAGAACACAGCGCGCAGTTGCAAAGCGAGATAAACTAGTTCTCTTCGAGGAAGTGCCGAATAGCACTGCCGTAATATATTACCCATAAGGAAAATTTTATGAGGTCGATGTGTTTTGTATTTGTTGTGGAAGACGGAGGAAAGAAAGACGGAACATATTTTGAGTAGGAGCGAGTGTTGTATTCAAAGCCTGAAAGTGAACACATGCGTCGCTTATGCGAGAGAAGCTGAAATTCAAACTAAGAGCTGGCGGGTGCAAAACAGGCAACAACTGGATGCGCGCGTCCCAAAATAAAAGAAGCCTGAAAACCTCTGGGCCTGTAGGGGCACCACTGACGACAAGCCCAGCCGAGCGAGAGAGAGGGAGAGAAGGGGGAGGGGTAACGCTTGCGCAATCTAGCCAGCGTCAGCGCCGGGGAGTCGTCAGCGCCGCCGGCAGCACGGCTCCGGGGGAGACCGCAGTCCGCAGAACGGGGTCACGCGGGGGAGAGAGAAAACACGGAGGAGGGTGGCGGCGCGGTATCGCCAAAAGCGGGGGGGAGGGGCAACACGGAAAGAAACGACCTTGGCAAGGTCGTTGTCTTCCAACCCGCGCTTTACTTGAGCGCGCGTTCACCACTGGACCAGCGTGAATCAGCGCCACGAGGGCTGCAGAAACATTCGGGCGAAGCCGCTGGTCGACCGAGGGAGACAGAAAAGTAAACCATGGCCGATGTGTCTGCATGATTCCGCTCCCGACAACGCAAAGTCCGGTGAAGCGGTGCGCGTTCAAGGTAAAGAAAATAGTACGTGTAGAAGAACAAGCGCTGACTCGCGACATTAAGACAACACAACTCTCGCGCGCCTTTTTTCCTTTCACGTTGCCTTACGAAAAAAAAAAAGAAAGTCGGAGTTCCACCAGAAAAGCGAAGCCCCATTGCGATAGCGACTTAGGAGACAGCTATGCGCAGTAAGGATAGTAGATTTATCGGCCGTATAAATTTGTAAACATTCGCTTACTAACTAAATTAACAATGATAGTAGGTAAGCGCGACCGAAAAAGGAAGTAGAAAGATACAGCGTTGTCTCTGTGTGCCTGTTTCTTTATACGTCTTCGTTCAGTCGCGCTTACGTATTCTATCATGGATTCAAACCAGCTAGCCCGCCAACGTGTTTTAACTAAATTAACAAGCACGGTGTCACGCGCGCATAGGTAAACATGAACGCATCTCGCTCGGAAACGCTCGGGAGCGTGGAACCTCGCCGTCAAAATGCTGGAGTGAGGAATCGCGGCAGCAGCAGCAACGATCGAATTGACGTTCGTGCATCTCTCGCTTCAAGGCGAGCGAAACTTCGAAAGCAGAGCACATACAAAGCTACCGGCACTACGCGCACTCTGCAAACATCTCAGATCGCACTAGCCCGCGCGGGCGCGCACATCGGCTACGTCGCAAGTTCAAGATACGGTGCCCGCACGGCCGCCGCCGAAGAAGAACGCCCATCCCCCGATCCCACCCTCGCCTCACCCCCTTGCCTCGCGCGCGACAGGAGAGGGCGCGCATCCGGCGCGCCTTCCTCGCCCGCGCACGCGATATTAAGCCGGCATGGCAGCGCACGCTTTCGCTCGCACGCACAATTTTATCGCCCTTGGACTTTATGCGGAACCTCACGGCGACGCCGACGGCAGAAATGCGCCTGGGGTGTCCACATAAATGTGATCGCAATGAAAAAGCAAAATTATGGCTCTCCCGTAATCCGGCATATTAAGATTGGTTGGAGATGATGCTAGCCATAATCCTAAAATGGGTATAGTGCATGTTCGCAACGGCACACCACCGCACACGGACCTGTTCTGAAGTGAACCTCATTGCAAGTGTTGTCTCGGCCAAACAGTCATCCGCAGCGCGCCGCACGCTGCCGGCTTGGCCACGCAACGCGGTGCCATCTCTCGAGCCGCGGAGTTCACGGACCGCTGACGCTGTCTCAGCACCAAAAGATGACAATGAAGTATATGATGCCCTGTATCTGCCTTTTGAACGACGCTAGTGGAAATGGTAAATAAAACTTCAGTGTACCAGAAGTTACAGCTTCAGTCATATCGTGAACAAGAACTTGGAAGCAATACGTTTTGTAAGTTGTTTGGGCAGTAACTAGCGTGCACATGTGTAACGCGGTCCTGGCAAAAGGTTGGCGGGCCGGAACCTGCGTTTAGTTCTGTTTTGACTGGTGCCCAGATGATACCGTTTTCTGTCCGTGGCTGATGGACGCGTATAGCTTAATTTTCGACCAGCCTGGTTCTTGTAGCCAGGCCATCAAAAGTACTCGCTGAACATACATATGAAGCTGCCTGTGATTTCTGTGTGCTCTGGTATGCATGATCATCTTTGTATATGCACGTCGCTACAAAACTATGTAAAGTCGCATCATCATTTACATAAGCATTGTGTACACTGTGTATATTGAGCATCATTTTGTGTAATGTAACGATTAGTTCATGTGTAACTGTGCATTTCCGTGGGTCTATGTGGCTATATGTTACAGAGTGTGGTGGACTCAGACTCTTCTTTACACACGTCTTTTGTTGAACTTTTTCCTAAACTCGCAACACACATTGCAGTTCTCCTGTCCGACAACAGCACCACGTGGTGGCTTGCCGGAACGTTTGGATACGGCGCGGGTCCTTGAGGGTTCCAGCCAGGTGAGCCCGTTTGGAGAGCTGCCCTCGGGGGGCAAGTCAATGGCACGAACCCACTATGGGGGATAGATTACGGGAGGGGGGAGGAGAAAGGTATAGGAGCAGGTGTTTTCGCCAGCGCACCCCCCTTTCACCTCATGGATTTCGTTGGTCGCGAGCGGCAGCGCAGACGCCGCGCAAGTCCCGAGCTTCGAGAAGCGCAAGCCAAGCGCCGGTGGAGCCAACGCAACGCCCACTTTCAAGAGAAGTCAACGGAAGCCAAGCGCCAGCAGAGGCAAGCTAACCTCCAACTTCGAGAGTAGGAGGCCGAGCAAAGACGTCGACGCAGAGAGATTCCTTCCGCGGAGGGTGCATCGAGCGTGAGTGCGGCCACAACTGCAAGGTGTGTGATAGACTGTGGGCTGATCACAACCTCAGACAACTGAAGAGTGAGCACAATCCGGAACCCAAGCTCGTATCTAGAAAAAATGACGACGGCAAGACAAAAGACATGAAAATAGCGCTTAACACGAGTTCGAACTTTAGAAAACGGCTACCAGCTTCGCTGTTTTGACAGCTTTCATTGCGAGGAACTATAGGTTTACTTTTTAGCTGTTACAGTTATTCTGTGTTAGCTTCACTTCGGCTATAAGCGCGGTCGCCACGTGGCTTACACAGCGATTGTGGCGCCTTCGCGGCTTCGGCTGCTCACGTTTTTTGGTCGCGCCCCGAAACGCGCAACCAATGTCGACAATTAATAAGGCACTAGTACAGCATTTTTGGCAGTAGGATTTGAAGGCAGTGCAGGATTTCGGAGCTGCTCGCTTCGAAGTGACGTTTAAGACCACACGTACCCTTGCGGACGCGCGCAAGCTCGCGCCTACGCGCCTTCCCCCTGCCGCGCTTCGCGAGGAATGGTGCTTTGCATCTACAAAGGCGCACGACAGCCCGCGTTCACTGGGCTCACTCGCGGACGCCTTGGAAGACACCGCTTCGTACTTTGTCATTGACGGTATTTCAAAATGCTTCGATATATATAAACGTAACTGTTATATTTTGAGAACTGCCAGATCAGCACAAGAAGGGAAGGTTAAGCAATTGCTTGCATGATACAAATCTGCTTCATTGAGAGCTGAATGTACCGTGCCGCAGCTGCGTAGTCAGGCGCGCCGACGCGAGGCAGCAGCCCAAGCCCGTCGGATAACAGAGAGGAGCTGTTCACCGAGATCGCGCCACGTTTCGACGCGTACGAGCCTTGCCGCCCTGTCTGCGCATTCATGGTCGCACGGACGCAAGCGTATGCATGTGGCCTGGGCCTAATGCCACGGTTGATCGCTTCTCAGCTGATCCCGCTTTGAAGGTTCGTGATGTTGAAGTTAGGTTCGAGTAGCGAGATGTTCGTTCGAATATGTTAAGGGGTTATGGCTACCCTGCGTATCTTCCAGACCAGGCTCTTCTGGTCTGGAGATGATGCGGCCCGTTCCAGTGAGCGGGGTGTCTAGTTCGAGTACGAGAAAGTCGTTCATTTGTATCGTAGGTGCAACTTGGGGGGTCACCACGCTGCCGCGTGTGACACGCCGAAGTGCGCAGGCTGCGAGCAGTTCGGCCACGAGGCCTGTGACGCGGCGCGCGTACGATGCGGCAGAGACGTCTCGGCGTGTACCGTCTGCCCCTACTCGTCAGTAGCCGCGTGCCCAGAACAGCAGGAATCTGCACAAGAGCAGACGGTTGCTTCGGCAGTAGAAAGCCTAGCAGTAGAAGTGGAGAGCAAGGACTTCTCTGAGCGTGGTAGACACTGCCGGCTGTGATGGAGGTTCCGCGAATTCCGACACGATCGCTCCCCTGCTGTCTGGCGCGGCGCCCGATGCTGCCCCTGTGGCAGAGGCTGCGCGCCCGCTGCGACGGCCGCGCTGTCTGCCAAGCCGGGAGCGCTGACGGACGCGACCACCGATGCTCGTTCCCGTCAGGTGGTTGGCAAGAACCGTAAGAAGCAGCGCGGAGCGCTCTGGATCGTCAGCCGGGGAGGCGGCCGCCGGACTCGGACGGCAGTGGCTCCCATGGCTCCTGGCGTTCCTGTATATAAACGCAGTGCTGTGGCGGCTTCAGAATCGGAATCGGACACTGAGTTTCCTTCGGAAGGCGAGGGAAATTCTCCTTGCGAACACTGTAAGCGTCTCGAGTGCGATTGCCCAATTTTCTCAGAACCTTCTTACAGTTCCACGATCGAGGGGTTCTCCAGCCTTGGAGACTTCCTAATAGGCAGTTGCAGCATCCGTTCTTTTCGGCTAGTATTATTCAATACTAGCCTTTCCTTTCCTTAGCTGTTTTCTTGTATTTCTTTTCTTTCATGTTTCAGCTAGATTTCTTCCAACCAACATGGCTTCTTTAACTATAGCTACTTTGAACTGTAGAGGTTTACCTCGAGCTTTGAAACAGTTACAGGTTATTCGCATAGCTGAGTTAAATAAGAAATATTCTACTACTTCAAGAAACTTATGTCCAGAGGTTAGGTTAGATCAGCCACTCCCACAGGTATTTTCGCACCAGGTCTTTCTGGAGTTATGGCGAGTCAGGCTGCCGAGTTACGGCTATAATTTTGATACCGGATTTTAGTGGCTTTGCTCTACGTCATGCTAGGGACGCCGAGGGCCGTATCCTGTCAGTGGATCTTTATTCTGGCATTCGAATTGTTAACGGTACCAAGGGTAAAGGACAGAGAGAGTTTTCCCTACATTGGATTCCTACTTCGTATGCCCCTCTTTGCTTATTCTCGTCGGAGATTTCAATTATCTCAGAGCAGATACATCGTGTGTCTTACAAAAGAACTCCAAAATTCAGAGATAAGGCTGGAGATGTAGTACTGCAAGATCTCGTTGACGGGCTTGGACTGGTTGATGCTTGGCATGTGCTTCGCCCTGGACAGTCACAAATGACTTGGACAGGGAAGGGTGCGCCGGTTGCTTTCCATTGCTCTTAGCGACCACTGCTTCCTAATTCTGCGGTTTGCCGATTCGAACTTAGTCTCGTAAGGTAAGAGACCGTGGCGTTTAAATCGACGACTGCGAAAGGACAGGCGGGCAGCCGCAGAGGCATGGTCCATAGTTTTTCGCTCGCTTCACAACAGAGACAATCTAGGAGGCACAGAACGGGACGAAGTGAAGGCCAGTGTACGCGAATGATTCAGGTCTCGGGACAAGGGTCGAGCGCGCGAGGAGATTAAAATTGCCTCGAACGCGATCATCCTGCCCTCGAAGCCACTGTCTCGCGGGCCTGGTGCCGCTCCTGCGCTGGCCTCACTGAGAAAGGATCTTTGGATAGTCCTGCAGCAACGCTGGGATGGCTTGAGAGCCACAAGGAAGAACACAACTCTCTCTTCCCTATCAGATCCAAGCGATGGAAGCATAGTCGATTCACCAGATGGAGTTCTTAAACTGGCGAGGCACTTTTACAAGAACTTGTGTCCCGAACCAGCTGCCACTCCAGCTGTCTTTCCATTCGTTTCACCTCTTGAGCCACCAAAAGTTTGTGACTCAGCAATAATCGAGGAACTCTTTTCGGCTTTGAAGACTATGAAGCACAATTGAGCGCAGGATCCGATGGTTTGACAGTTGAATTTTATGTTAAGTTTTGGAAACTGTTAGGGAAGCCGTTCACATCATTGGTGGACTGGTTGCTCAGTGAAACTTTGTCAGCGTCTCAAAGAGAGGGGCTACAGATTTCTCCTTTGTAACAATGACTCGAGACGCACCGATCTAAGAGCATGGAGTACAATCACACTTCTGAACTGCGACTACAAACTGATAGCAAAGTGTCTGTGTATGCGAGTCACTCCATTGCTCAACAGTCTGTTGGGCCCGTACCAGACATATTGCGTCCAGGGGCGTTCCACTCAGTTTCACAGTTTAGCAGTAAGGTACTTTCTCCTGTCGGTGAATGCCAGGAAACTTCCAGGTAATATGTGCTCCTTCGATCAGGAGAAGGCTTTCAATATCGTTAGCCACAAGTGTGTTTATCGAGTTTCGGAAGAGACTGGCTTTAGCGTGAGATTTCGGCGAATGGTCCAAGCTTTGTATTCTCGACCGACTTCTGCTTTCTCATACAGGATCGCGCCTCGGAGACTTCCCATTGTGAGTAGGGGTGTATGGCAGAAGAATCCTCTCTCAATTGCCCTCTACGTGCTCGCTTTTTAACCGCTTCTGCAGAAGCTGTCCTGCGACAGTAGAATTTGCAGGCTCCCACTTTCACCTGGTTCCCCTCCGATTGCACTGTTCGCCTAGGCAAACAACTTGTCTATTCTCGTCCCGGACTAGGCATAAGCTTGCGCCGTCTTGGATGTCATTGGCGGTTACTGCAGGGTGAGTGGCGGAAGGTGAAATCGGCCCAAAAGTACAGTCATGTATGCTTGAATTCCGTTCCATCCAGTCCGCAGCCCGTTCATGGTCTACTCGTGAAAACGCAGTTGGGAATTCTAGGTTTGCAATTCGATCCAGAGGGTTTGTCTCCTGAAAACTGGCAGCAAGCTAAAGAGAAGCATGAAACAAGGATTCAGGAATTCAGCGCGTTGTCGTGTCCATTGACAGTTCGAGCGACAATTCTTTGGTCACTTCTGTGTTCCTTTCTCACGTACGTAGCATGTGTGTCTCCTGTCCCAACTCCAACCAAGTTTATCTTGGAGACGGTTCTTTTTTGTTTTCTTTAGAAAGGGACAACCGGTTGTGTAGCTCTACAGGTGCTTAAGTTGCCTAAGGATAAGGGAGGTCTCGGAATTCCCAACCTAGGCATCGTGGCTATTGCACTGCAGGTCAGGTGGATCCAGGCCGCTCTTAACTCGGATATGCTCGTGACGCAAAGCTTTACTTCTCTTTTTCTTAGCACTCGACTCCCTTTGTTAACGTGAAGTACAATTTCTCACTGTGTGCCTCGCTCAGGTTCCCCGTCCACCATTTATGCGGCGGCTGCCAATGCTCTGGTACGCCTCACCCCGGCATCGATGTAGTTTCAACTCCACTTCTGGAGCTAGTCGAGATCCTCACCTCCTCTCTCCTCCGCATTGCCAAAAATACGACCTGTCCTTCGACCGGCCGAGCTGGAAGCTCATTATGGCCAGCTTCCTTGACGCCAGGCGGGCTACGTTCACGTACCGCCTGGCGCGGGGCTGTCTGCCAATGAGCTACAGGCTTTTCACAGCCGTCCCAACTTGAGGGGTGTGCCCTCTCTGTGGCGGTCGTGAGGATACGGTCCATATCTTTTCGCGGTGTTTGCTTCCCGGAGCTCTTCTTGAACGGATAGCTACTCTTTTTAGCATACCAGGTGTACCATTTCAGACAGTTAGTTTTTTGCAGCCTTCGCCTAAGCAGCCGATCAACCAGTTCGTGCATATTCTTGTCGAGTTTGCTTAGCACGCTGTGATGCAGTTCCAGGGGGGCGGGCGCCGTGCCTTACCGAAGTGCTTAGCACGGAAGGAGGTGTGGCTCCACCTCACCCGGGAGCGCAATCCCTTGGGCGAGAAGTTTCTCGAAGCGCGGGCTCGCCCTGCCGTCATCTTTGACGAGTCCGGTGGAAAGTCCTCCATTAGGTTATGAAGCATGCGTCTAAGCTCGCTCGACTTGGCCGTGTGAGCCAGTCGATCCACGTGTTTTTGTTAGCCTTAGTGGCAGAGCCAGAACCGGTCGTGCGCACCCTCGTGCGGTCGCGCTGCCCCACTGATGGCCTCAGTGGTCTCCGTGGTTGTTTGCCTTGACCTCTTTTCCGTTAAGCCAATCCGAGGGTCTGTCGGGCTAGAGTCCCGTAAGACCACCATGGCTATTTTTATGCTGAGCACAGTAGCTCAGTTCGAGCTGCTCCACAGCAGCCCCCTTGTCCGGGAAGGACCACTGGCCCGAACCAAATCCCACCGCCCAATCAACGCGGGTAGAGGGGGATTGGCGGGATCAATGCACCGAATTATGCTGGGTTCATGAGTACCTGTAAGCTCTGGGACGCGGCACCTCCGGGCGCCAAATCGTCTTCCCATCTGAGAACGGCAACTTGCCCGGATGTTTTTGTTTGATTGCCCGGATAAGGGCTCTGGCTTTTGGCTCAAGGTCACTTGAAGGTCGCCGACAACAGGAGCTAAAAGCATTTCATGCTTTAAGAGAAAAGATTCTTAATGTTTCGAAACTATACTGTGGGTTACGAGGCCTGCCGAAGTGGAGCGCTGTGGAATAGTTTTTTACCCCCTGATGTGTGTGTCACATTTTCCTTTTTCTCCCGCTGTTTAAATACATGCGTCATGACGATTGTGAAATTGATATAGCCGAGCTAGGCAACATGTGAATAAACTAACAAACGATATTGCACGGTGTACATACCGCTGTTTCGACAACGCCACTACTACACGAAAACGCCCCTATGTCCGAAGTAGGCAACAGCCTGGCAGCTGCTAACTATCGAGTGCTTGAAAAAAGGGGGTACCAGCGAAACACAAAGGACGCGCAAACACGGAAAAGGCGTTAGACACGGACGGACAGCGCCCGTCCGTGTCTATCGCCTTTTCCTTGTGTGCGCGTGCTCTGTGTTTCACTGGTACCCACTTTTTTCAAGTTCATCATGCACCAACTGGCCCAAGAGTTTGCGCTAATGCACCTATCGAGTACCTTTCATATTACCTGAAGCCGAATATCACAGCAAATGAACACTTTCTTAAGAATCTATCGGGGCTTTCCTTGCGTTTCCCTGATTCCACTTAGCTGAAAGATGTAACCTAATTTTGACACCAAGACACAAGCAACATTTCCTCACTTCATGCCTTTGCGTAGACTGTATTAGATCGGGGAAATAAAGTATTACAGCCATGCACCCCAACCGTAAGTGATTTCGGAAAATGGAATCCAAACAAAAGCGAATTTTTTTCGGTCAATGCAATCTAATGCTGCAGGTCATACTTCTCCGTATGGGATCACTATGTGGTTGACCAAGGGTTCAGGCTGTGCGGCGAATTCGCCTCAAATATTGATGCTTTTCGGAAATTCCATGGTCCGGAAGCTTTTGCTTTCTGCTGCACAAACACTTGCGACCCTAAACGGGCTCGTATTAACATTCAACGTACTTAGCTGCCTATACCGCGTCAACATTGGTTAATCCGAAAGGCAACGTATTGTGGAATTATTGCGGTAGAAAAGACGCGACACCAGGTGAAAAAACGACCAGGCAGAAAACAGCGTCACAAGCAACGAACTTTCACTCTCACTTGCTGACGATTTTCGCGTTTTTCCCGCCGTAATTATGAACCAACTCAGCAGCAAAGCCAGCTGCAAGTGATGGAAGTTGCAATGATGCAAAAGGGTGGATATGTGTCCCAGTTGGTAATGCATTATAATAAAAGCTTAGAGCGCTAAAAACACAAGGGACGTAGAAGAGGAAACATACACCACACGCGCTCCACACGTGCGTCTTTCTTCTGCTACGTTCTTTGTGCGCTCTGAGTTCTGATCATATCGGACTGACGATTTCCGCAGCACAGCGCCAGGCGGTAAGTAAACGACGCCGTGACGCATTCTTTGTCTGAGCGGCGGAGAAGCCCGCTGCTGCCCGACAGCGCGAGCCAGCTACGCCCGCGTCGTCAGCCAACGGCACCTGCGGCAGTCGGCCGAGGTGTGCCGCGCTCGTCGGCAGCAGCGCGTTGGCTTCCCAGGGACGCGCACGGGGGCAACGCTCGCGGCGAGGGTCCCGTTACGGCCGCCCCCCCTCTCCCCCCGCCGCCATCCTCCGGGGCTGTCATCTTTGTGTTCGCTTGGCCTCGCGCCGCGTTCTTTTGCGCGGTGCCGCCCGACTCCGCCGCGGGGGTCGCTAGTTGCGCGCAGCGCGGTCACAAACTTGCCGCGTCGTTCGCAGCCTGCACAGCGGAAGGCGTCAGAGTCGCCATTCGGGAGCGAGAACAGCGCGCCGCGAAGGCACACGACACAATCGGCTGTGCGACACAGCGCAGGCGTTCCTGTGCTGTGCGCCGTATACTTTCGCGCTGTGTGGTTGAAAATGTTGTAATAGACTTTACTAACAGCTGTTTTCGATGGTGTGGGAGCACGCGTCTACACATAGTTGTTAATTACGCCCCCTGCCCTGAGAGACCCAAGCTAGAGCGCGCCGGAGGGATGCCCGTGACAGCTTGACATCAAAGCCAACAGAAAGGAGGCCTGTACGAGTGATACCCGGTTAGCCGCTGCTGGGAAGAATATTCTCGCGAATTTATTTAAGGTATTTTCCACCTCGCCAGGCACCGAAACAGGAGCCAGATGCTTCCGGAAGTAGTTCTCTGCACGCCACAGTTCATCCAGCGCGAAACTGTTTCGCCACCGGACTTCGAAGCCGAGCGCGGAGTAGGCCAAGGAAATCGCACATATCGTCCTTCCACCAAGGGGCTTCACTCACTGAGGGGGAATTGAAAAACAATGCTGCCTCGCCCACGTCCGAAAGATGTCCGGGACACAGGAGGTAGCACTTGACTTTTTTCGTTGCTTGCTAAAGTCAGGCTGCGAAGTTCATTTTTGTCGGAAACTACATATTTCTTCTGGCGGAATCTCAGCTCAAACGAGTACTGCAGGAAACGTGCGAAATTTTTTATAAAAAGAAAAAAGTCACAAGAACATGCTAAGAAGTAAATATACAACAACAGCTACATAGACGCAAAATGAGCACAGTTAGGTAATAATAAAGACGCAATAGCTTAACAGGCAAGCGCCAGAGGTCGCGAGCAGAAACATGGAGTCCACTGATGTTAAACGGCCACTAGCGAAGTCGGAGATGGCGTCCTAACCATCCATATCCACACACAAATCTGCACGAACAATTGTGTCACGTGAGAGTATTCAGAGCACTGCACAAAATACATGCTGCAGGAACAGGAACAAAACCTGGACAGAATGAAGCACCACGCTTGAGCAGTCTCGTTCCGTGTGCATCGAACGAGCGCCGCGGAAACGTCCTCCACCTACACATTTCTGGGCAGGCCACTGCGCGTATGTTAACACGCCGCGAGATCCGGCGTGAACACGTGTAGTTGTAGTATGGTGCCCTGGAAATGGGGCAGTGCGTCCTCCTGAGGCGAAAACGTGGCTCTTTTTGCGATGACGGCCTGGGGTGCTGGAGCACTCCGGACTACTGCAGCGTCATCTGTCGCTGCAGCCTAAAGTCACTGACTGGCAAGCGGAGCCATACGGGTGCAACGCGTGGCCTCCGAGATCAGAAGTTATGATTGTCGCGCCGGTCTTGCGCGCCCGTGCGGAACTAGCCGATTGCTTGCTGCATGTTTTTCCCTCCGCGTTCGCACATTTCTTTATGTGTACGGCAACCGCTGAGTTCTAAAGGCATAATTTTGTGCACTGAGATTTTTGCACAACGATTAGAACAACTCGGGGCTTCTTCTGATTGCGCACATCGAGAACACTGGCTGTTATCACATATTGGTAAGGGGAGCGCAGAAGTGTTGTGGAAAAAGGAGATTAAGGCAGGAAAGACGCTCACTTGCACCTGAGTTTATTTTGAGAAATGTCACACCGACTAGCCCAACAGCTTATTATTCTTGGCTATATTACTGCCCTTCGGCGCCCTTTTGCGCAGCGAAATGTGCACACGATGGTAGCTGCATTCGTCACAGAGCATTATTTTTTTTCTTCGGTGCAACTTCGCGGCCGCTTTTCTGGCTCATGCCACATGAAAGGGATCCTGTGTAACCCACCATGGCACAGTGCAAGTGCTCCCCCGGGCTTCTCATCCTCGTGTGTTCCGAAATAATTTGATAACAAAAACACATCCCTGCTTACTGAACCGAACGAGCATACGAGTGTTTGTTTGTTTGTTTTCTGCAACCGAAACGCTGAGCAGACGATCGGGAACACTGGCTGATCTGTGGTTGGAAACGTGCAAGCTTAAACGGCGTTATTGATGTATCGTTGCATTTCCTTTCTTTTTCTTTTTTTTGCTAATTACAATGATTTCGATTGTGTTTTGAGAACGTTTAAGTTAATAAATTTTAAATGCAGAACGTTTTGCACAGCATACTTAAATTTCGCACGCTAGGCACACCGGTCGATCGCAGCGCCCTCCTGGTGGTGTCATCGCAGAAGGTTCTCCCATTGTTTCGCTACACGGACCACACGCTGCCCCATCCCAGCACCGATGGGTGTAGAAATGAGCGCCGCTGGTCCGCGGCTGCGCGGAACTGGAAGCGGCCAGGCGGGCGGGACCTTGAGGAGTCGGCGCCAGCCGCCTTTCGGCGATCGGACGGCGACTCGCTTGGCACCGGAACGGTTGCGGCAAGACGCCGGTTTTTACGAGGGAAGGCCGTGCCCTGCTCGCTGCTGGGAACATGCGCGCGTGACGTCACCACCGTTAGTCGCCCCAGCGCCCTCTTCGACGAGGTGCGGCTGGTGATTTCGATGGCGGTACCATTTGCGTCCAGACGCCGGTTAGACCGAACCGCTGGTCTGCGGAGCGTTGCATACATAAGGTCGTTTGTCTCCAGTATGCTAACGGCGTCACCTTCTGAAGGCGAGCTCATACTTCCCGTAGCCCTCTCGTAACTGGGCTCACGTCAAGAGGCTGTCACCGAACACCCGAAGCAGTTCTTGGAAAAACGTGCATCCAGGATTTCGAGAATCTCTGGGAATCCTACGAGGCTTGCGATTGTAAACCAGAGGTACGGCAGACACGCCGACGCACACACGGCGCCGCAGACCAAGAAAACCGGGCAAGCGACAATCACGCAAGCATCGATTTAAGGTGCAACAGAGTAGCTCAAAAGTGTGCGACAGAGGGAATAATAAGTAAGCCGGTACAGCTGGGTCACCACTGCGCGATATACGAGTACTCAATCACTGGTACTTCGATTTCTTGGCCTTAGCATCCCAAACCATCACAGCGGCTATGACAGACGCCGTGATGGAAGCTACCAGGTTAAATTTGACCACGTACGTGTAGTTGTTCATGCTCCGGCCGCAATGATCCGAGTTATACATTCTTAAAGCCCTGATAACAAATAAAATGAAGTAAATAAATGAAAGAAACGCTCAACTGAACTTCCGTAAACTTTTTCTTGTAGTAGGATACAACATAATACAAAACAGCGGTTGGCAACCAA
This sequence comes from Dermacentor albipictus, assembly GCF_038994185.2. Lineage (NCBI taxonomy): Eukaryota > Metazoa > Arthropoda > Arachnida > Ixodida > Ixodidae > Dermacentor > Dermacentor albipictus. Next base: position 17,912,472 of record NC_091824.1, read on the forward strand.
GGCACACGGGCTGCGCGGCGTTGTGTGACTCCGCTAGCCAATCACAGAAGCAAACAAAGCCGTCGTCACGCGACGTTTTCACAATGACGTCGTACTTGATGCCTCCGGAGCGTCTGCTGTTCTTGAAGAGTCTTTTCATCGGCGGAAGCGATAAGGTGTGCAACACAAATGGGCCTGAACATTGCACTCTTCAAAAGTCCTCGGTACAGTTCATGTCATTGCTGAGCCCGTTTCAGTCGTGAAACTTCACTGCCAACTGAAGTGAAACTCGACAGTATATAGTTGCAGCGAATCAAGCGTACTGTTCGAGCTCAATAACGAATTAGGCTTTCGCCATTCCACTGTAATAGACGAGTGGAAACCTGTAAGATCACACGCTCATAGCTCTATTTTTGTGGTTACCGCCTTATTTAGGTTACCGGAAAAGATTGAAGTGCGAACTATTTGCAGCCTCGCGGAGGAACAATGGCTGGCGGTTATGAGGGCGTGGGCGCGGCTCTGCAGACTGAAGTTGTATCCGACTATAGTCAACTAGCAGAGAAGTCTGCCGCCTTCCTTTAGGTTAAGGAGCAAAAACAGAGAAACGGGACACACAGTTTAGGCGATTCATGGCCCATCCCCACTGTGGGTATGTGCCACAGCCACTCGCAACGACGAAGACGACGACGACGAGGCTGAGAAATGAGCCGTTCCGATGTAGTCTAAACGCTGAAATTAACCGCAATCACTGAGGAAGGATGTCGCGAGTATCCAGGTATTTCTCTGGTGACATACAAGAAAAATTCATAATTACTTCGGTGCATGCGCATGTTCAACTTCCGAGCAACAAAAGCCGATGTAGAAGATAGATAGAATAAACTTTAATGTCCAACGGAAAAAGGTGATCTGCCCACCCACCGACGCACAGGTCAGGGGGCGAGTGCCGCCGCCTCAGATGCAGGCTGGGAGGTCTTGGGTCCCAGCAGCCTCTTCGGCCAGTTGGACGAGCCGGAGCTGGAGCTCAGGGTCCGAGCTGCGCAGCAGGGTCTCCCAGGTGTCTCTACTATCTATTTTGTGCGTTCCCCCGGGAGAGTACGGACATTCCCATATTATGTGGTCGAGGGTCCCTCTCGCCCCACAAAGATTACACTTATCGCTCCTGGCCTCGGGGAACATGTGGTTCGCCATAACCGGGTGCGGATATGTATAAGTTTGTAGTCGTCTCCACGCGACTGCTTGTATGTTGTTTAATTTTGGGTCTGGCGGGGATACCAGTCTACGAGCCAATCTATAATGCTGCGTGATCTCCCCATATTTTAGCATGCGCTCTCCGCTCCCTCGGTCATCGAGGGGCCCCGTAGCGGCTCGGCGGTAGAGATCTCGAGCCAGCTCGTGGGCCGCCTCGTTGCCGGGGACGGCTTCATGCGCCGGAGTCCAAATTATTTGAATTTTTCTATCTAGCTTTCTCTGGCCTAGGATTCTGGCCGCTAAGGGCGAGATCCTTCCCTTGCTAAAATTTTGTATGGCAGTTTTGCTGTCACTGATCACAAATTTCGCGTCCGTTCCAGCGCAAGCTAATGCGATCGCAATTTCCTCGGCAACTTCTATGTTGCGCCCGCGCAGAGTGACAGCAGTCACGGGAATACCCCGGCCGCTGACGGCCGTTGCCACCGTAAAACTGCCGCTACCTCCCGCCGCGTCTACATAGGCCACCTCATGCTCCGAGATATTACCGAATCTAATTTTTAATGCTTCGGCTCGTTTATGCCTGCTGTCTTTGTTATGTTCCGGGTGCATGTTTTTTGGCAGAGGGGGGATAATCAGATTTTTTCTAATTTCCCTATCTACTTCCACCTTTTGGGTGGGGCCTCTGTCCGGGTTTATTCCAACTTTGGCCAATATGGCTCTTCCTGTCTTCGTGGTGCTAAGTCTCTCAATTTGAGAGGTTCGCACCGCTTCCGCCAGTTCTGCCCATGTGTTGTGCACTCCTAGAGCCATCAGTCTCTCTGTTGAAGTACACATGGGCAGTCCCAGCGCTCGTTTTACGCATTTTCTCATTAGAGAATCAATCTTTTCTCTTTCCACCACTTTCAAATCGAGATATGGCGTTGCATAGCTCACCCGGCTGAATATGTACGCCTGTATTAGCTTAAATAATTTTTTTTCCTTTAGCCCTCGACCTTTGCTGGCCACCCGCCTAATTAGGCTCAGGGTCTGTAATGCGTGATTCTGCAGCCTCTTGAGGGTCTCGCCGTTGTAGCCGTGTGACTGGAGAATCAGGCCCAAGATTCTAATTTGCTCTACTATTGGTACCTCTTTACCCGCCACCTTAATTTTGATCTCCGACGGTGCCTTGCACCTTAAGTGTTTCGGATTGTATATAAACAATTCTGATTTCTGCGGCGAGCATGCTAGGCCTCTCTCGGCCGCGTAATCGACTATGATGTCGGTGGCGGCCTGGAGCAGGCTTTCGACGGCTGAATCACTTCCCCGGTTGACCCAGAGGGTGATATCATCCGCATATATACTAAATTTTAATCCCTCGAGCTTTGCCAATTGCTCGGGGAGTTCTCGCATAGCCACGTTGAAGAGTAGGGGAGACAGCACTGATCCTTGGGGCGTACCCTTACTCCCTAGCTCAATTGTGGGGGATTCCAGCGTTTGGAACCTCATGCAAGCAGTTCTTCCCGTCAGGAAGTCCCTGATGTATCGATATGTCCTGGTACCTACATTAATCTTGTTCAGCCCTTCCAGGACCGCCTCATGCTTTACGTTGTCAAAAGCCTTCGTGAGGTCCAGTCCCAGAATTGCTTTTGCATCTTTAGACCTTGAGTCTATTATATCATGTTTGATTTGGAGCATGACGTCCTGCGTACACAATTGAGGTCGGAACCCGACCATCTCATGTGGCCACAGATCGCCCTGCTCCATGAAGCCCATCAGTCTGGTCTGGACGACGTGCTCCATCAATTTCCCCACGCATGAAGTTAAGGAAATTGGCCGTAAGTTTTCCAATTGCGGAGGCTTCCCGGGTTTTGGTATTAAAGTAATGCTTGCCGTCTTCCACTGTTGTGGGAGCTCGCCTTTTTCCCAACATTCCTGCATGTACTTCGTTAGATAGCTAATGGAATCATCGTCTAAGTTTCTGAGCATTTTGTTCGTTACCCCGTCAGGGCCTGGAGCCGACTTCGTTCTGAGTCTTACAATCTCTGCTCGCACTTCCGCTTCTGTGATGGGGGCGTCCAACGCCTCGTTAGGCGCTCCACCATAGTCGGGCAGTGGAGTTCGCGATGTTTCCCCCACGAACGTCTCAATTAATTTCTTCATGAAATAATCATCGTTCCCTACGAACGCGTGCCTAGCTTTTGCCAATCTTATACCGGATTGAGTTTTCGAGCTTGCAGGGTCCAACAAATGCCGGAGGATGTTCCACGTCTTGGAGAGGTGCATGCTCCCCTCCATTTCGTCACACTTGTTGGCCCAATTTTGTTCGCATAATGTAAAAGTATAATCTTCGATTTCCTTATTGTGCCTAGCAATCCTTCTTCTGAGGTTGCGGTTCCATTTCTGATTTTTGAGACGACGTTCCATGCTTTGCTTAGCTACCCACATATGCAGAAGACGGCTGTCCGCTATCTCCGGGGCGTTATCCCCTTCGAGCGTTTTTGTCGTCCTTCTAACGTCCGATTTGAGCGCCGTCGTCCATTCCTCGATGTTTCTGATGGGCCCCAGTTCCTGCGCTCTCCTGATATCTCTAAAGCTATCCCATTCAACGACGGCCGGCGCGCGAGCCCTGCGCGTTTGAAGGCCCACTTTCAGTATGGAAACAATTATGTAGTGGTCGCTGCCAAAATTTTGATCCGAATTATGCCATTCTAGATCTTTAATGTTTTTCGAGAATGTTAGATCTGGAGATGTATCCTTACTAACGCTATTGCCCACCCTCGTTGCACTCTCAGGGTCCGTGTGCAGAGTGAGCCCTATGTCATGCGTATCTTCCCACAGCTGTCTGCCTTTCGGGCTTTGGTGCGGGTACCCCCATTCCTGGTGATGTGCATTAAAGTCCCCCACTATCAACAGTGGCTGGTTGCTTGAAATTTTGAGGGCCTTGCGAAGCAGAGCCCTGAACCTCACCTTCCTTTGCCTGGGTGAGCTGTATAAATTTAGAAGGAATAAACTAGGGTCCTTCTGTTTTCCGGTTAGAATTTCGACAAACACGTTCTCGATCTCTCTCGACTCTAAATCGTGTTCAATGGCCGCGATATTTCTTTTCACGAGTGTTGTGACCGAGGATTTCTCCCCCCTGCCACTATGAAATGCCTGATAACCTGACAGTTTTGCGGGTCCTCCAGTTTCCTGGAGGGCAATCGCCAAAGGAGTCTCATCTAATAGCGGAAGGTACTGTTGCAGAATCGACCGCTTGCGCCGGAAGCCGCGACAGTTCCACTGCCAGATTTGATTTTCATTTGCGCGCCGGGCCATTTTGCAGTTGCGTGACGATCTGTTCCATATTCTGTTGCCACCCGTTCATGGCGACCATCTCATTCCTTAGCCTTTGGCATTCCTCGGCCTGTTTCTGAACTGCCCCGAGGACAGTTTGAATTTGGATGTTGATATGGTTCATAAATTCATTCATCGTGGCCTCTAATCTTACCAAATTTTCGACCCTTTTTTCTATAGCCTGAATAGGGTCGGCGTCTTGAATTTTGCGTTTCGTTGGTGGCGGGAGGGACGCCTCTGTGACCATCTTATCCTCTCCTTGCGGCTGTTGACGTGCCGCTGGGGGGGTCATCTGTCTAATGGGTTGTTGCGGAGGAGGGGTTGCCTGCCTCTGTGATTTCTTTAAGTTTTGGATTTCGGACCGTTGCGAATCGACTATCCCCGTTAATTTTTCGACCATTTTCTTTAATTTCTCAATTTCCTCGTCCCGTTTATCCCTCTGATTATTTTCCTGGGAGACCTTGCCCGCGAAATTCACACCCTTACGCTCCTTGCTCCTACCTCGTCTCCATGGGTTGGCACGGTCCCTTGAGCTCGAGCGCCCCCTGGACTGGCTCCTGGCATGGGAACCGGAGCGTCCTTTGGGCGGCGGCGATGGTCTGCTCTGATTTGCTTCCAGTTTTGGGAAAGAGTCCTCGCGGAACTTGAAGTCTTTTCCCTCTTTGGGTTCGCGTTGTCGACTCTGATGTCCCCCACCAGTCGTCGTTGCTTGTCCCATCTTCTCCCACTGTCGCTTCTTAACTTCGTAGGGAGTGCGGAAGAGTTCTCGGCACTTGGGATCTCCTAGGGCGTGGCCTTTGCCGCACAGCTGGCATTTCAGCTCACACCTGTGGTCACTTGACGGGTTCTCGAGGCCGCAGCCCCGGCACTTGACGTTCGTCGGGTCTGGGCACACGTCAGCGCGATGTCCGAGTCGGCCACAGGCGACACACACTTCGTATTTTTTGCGGTACAGCTGGCATCTGTGCGGTGCCCCGTTGAGGTAAATCCACCTTGGCACTTCTTTCTCCTTGAAGAGGATAAAGATCGACTGTGAATCTTTTCCCAGCCTGCGGACGCCTCGAATCTCGGGGTTATCCTTGCGGTCTAGGCGGTACAGAATTTCTTCGATGGAGTATCCGAGTGGAACCCCGTGGATGACTCCCTTTCCGCAGTGCTCGAGGGTGGCCACGTAGGCGAACGTCTCCACTTGTTCTCCGTCGAACATGAGGTGTTTCACGCTCGCGTACTTCAGCTTCCTCTCCGCACTCGTAGTGATGACGAGAACGGAGTGCTGCTTCATATTTGGAGTTATTATATCTTCCTTCTCTTCGCGTGGGTTAATCCCCGCCGACATTTTGATGACGTCAGTCAGATATGCTGTTCCATATTTTGTAAGCTTAACTAAGCCGCCACGTGGTCGGAGAACAATTTTCTCGGCGCCGTCTGGAATGTGCGTATGCTGACGCTCGATCGACTTGGCCGCCATTTTCCTGCCTGCTTGCCTCTGCCGGGCTCGCTGTTTCGCAGTTTTGTGCCCGCTCTTCTCTAGCGGCACGTACCTTCCTCCTTCGCTAGCGTACCATTGTCCTGGAACCGAAGATTCCTCGGGCGTAGAAGTAATATACGTAAGCCTATTCAAGCTAACAAATTGGCTCAGCACGAACGAGCGCTTTTATACACAGGTAAGCTTATTGGTACGACCTCACAACTCTAGAGTATCCAGCGTTTTGTCGTGAGTCAAATCAATTAATCCGAACGAACAGCTACTACCTCAACCGCATTTTGCCTAAGGAAGAAGATGCTACAAGCAAATCAGCTCAGCGTTGTCGCAACTCGGCAGCAACTTCAAGCCTAATGCATAATGCTTTCGGGAAATGATAATAATAATATTTGGGGTTTTACGTGCCAAAACCACTTTCTGATTATGAGGCACACCGTAGTGGAGGACTCCGGAAATTCTGACCACCTGGGGTTCTTTAACGTGCACCTAAATCTAAGCACACGGGTGTTTTCGCATTTCGCCCCCATCGAAATGCGGCCGCCGTGGCCGGGATTCGATCCCGCGACCTCGTGCTCAGCAGCCCAACACCATAGCCACTGAGCAACCACGGCGGGTTTTCTGGAAATGAAGCTTTCGCAAATCGTTTGCCCTCGCTGCAACCTGCGCACACGTTAACGGAATGCGGCGCGCTTATGTGGAATGCCAAAGAGGGCTTCAGTGTGGAGCAGTTCGTTAAACAAAGAAAAGAAAAAGAAAAGGCGACCGATCTACCTGGCCGCATGGGAAAATGATAAAGCAACATATCCACTGCGACATGGAGAACCGTGGCTGCTTTCAGTGAAAGACTTACGAATGTCTGGCACACGCCGACAATAAATTTCGCCTCCTAGTCCTTGAAAAGAGAAACAAAATTTGAAGCAAGAACGGCAGCGAGTGCATTGACGATATAGCTTATAGCGGCTGTGGAAGCTCACTCTCCCTTCGACATGCTTCTCTGGTGCCTAAAAAGCGCCCGCCGGTTCTTTAGCCACAAGTGCACACGTTCAAAATAGGGTTGACATTTTCCTCTCGCCTGAGTACTGCAAGCACAAACGAACCGCGAAATCTGTTAAACGCCAAAGTCATGAAACTCGGGGAAATGCCCACAAAATCATTTAAGACGCACGGCTATATCGTGTGAGCAATGTCTGAGCAGTGCCACATGTTGTGGAAATAAGTTCACCGGGAAAAACAACCGAAGCCGTTTTTCGCGCGGGGGGAGACCGACTTATATTTTCGCGCCGGAGATCAGTAGTGTGCGCTGCACCAGATTACCTCTCCTGTGGCGGCCCTTTCGGATCGAAGACGCCTCGTTCTGTTCCGTATCCAGAGAGTAGTCACGGAGAGGCTGTTCGGAAAGCTTAGCGAGAGAAATTGCAACATTTGCGAGCGACCTGTGCGAGGCGCCACAGATCAGACAAACGGTGGAAGGAACGAAAGGAGCGCCGCGATGATGTCACTGGCGCCGTATAAGAGAGCAGCGCGTACGTGTGCTTACGCCTCGTTACCGAAAGCATATTCCTTCTGTAAAGCACGAGGTAGCGAGCCTACTTGCCGCCCGTAGTAGTCGTAGTAGAAAACTTTTGTTGTACAAAATGTGACGAGCAGTCTGCAGGCTGGTTGGGGCCCCTGTTCCAGGGCTCCACCGGGGTGCGCTCTTGGGTATGGCAGCGCCCCCTTGGCCGTCGCCTCCGAGCCGGAGAGCAAGGCCTTCGCCTCGCTTTGCGGTTTCGTGTATGTTTTCGCGAGGCGCCTCGGTGCCCTACCACGTGATGTGGTCTAGCGTGGGCTCGGCCCCGCACCACGGGCACTCATATGGATATCTATTTCGTGTAGGAGATGCAGGTGTGGTTAAGCTTTAGTTTGCGACCTCCTCCAGTTTACTTGTTCTGCTTTGCTTACTTTCCGATGGGGTGGGGCGAATTTAATTCGAGCCCTCCTGCAATGTTCGAGAATTGCCAATCGGTTCCAGCCTACTCGTGCGGGTTCAATGCCCGCCTCACTGTCGGGGTGGCACTGGTGTTTCGCGTGCCTGCTTAGAATATGACGTGCACACGACGTTGGAAATTCCCAACAGTGCAATCCCCAAACGCCGAACGGAGAGAGAGTGTAGGAAAAAGGCCGAGGGAGCTCAACGACACGCACAGCCGGTTTGCTACCCTACACGGGGAAGGGTGCTAAAAGACGAAAAGAAAGAAACAAGAAAGAACAGTGGCTGCCGCTTCGATCGGAGGTACACGTCGAAAGTACAGATCCTCCAGAGCCAAAACTTGCTATTACGTTATTGCGATCTCGAACACTGCAGCGCTCTTGCGCGTCTCCTTTTTATATGCCTAAACCACGTGATACAAATGGAGCCAGCCAAGCGCGTGTATGGCTCAGTAATACACGGCGATGTAGCACGATAGTAAATCGAGGCGCCGAGCACGAAGTTAAACACGTAAGAACAGCTTTGGCTCGTTATTACATACAAATGAGACGTGTAATCGATTTACGTAATATGTGTGTAATCGTTTGTGTAGTTAGACAGCGTGTTTATACAGCCTAAACAACGCCAATTTTGCCGGAGCTAGTGAACGTGTCAAATCAAGGGAGCGTTCTATAATTGAGGGTGAGTCGTTCGGGGCTTCTATTGATTCATCAGTTTGGCTACATACATGTCTCGAAATGACAGCCTTTGTAAGAGTTTGCTCATTACGCGATACATTTGACGGCGTCATAACGCTAAGCTCTACAGCGTGTTAAGACGTGAGCTGCAGCAGAGCAGACGACGAGCCGCATTTGAGATCGGGCACGAGCGCACCAATCAATTACGACAATGAACGAGGACTTGGGTGCGCATACGAACCGAAGCTCATTGCGCAAAACTTCACGTGTCCTGACATCGGCGCTCCAGGTGAAGCCTTGGGCGTTGTCGGGTTTAAACGTGACTGGTGTGCGTAAGAGCAGCTTGTCCTGCAGTCAGGAGCAGGAGTTGTGCAACGCGTCCCGGCGGCGAGTGCAGCGAGTAGTGGATGACCGACTCGCGACAGCCTCAGCTTTATGGGTAATATCCCGGTATCACGGCGTTGCCCTGTTCAGCAGCCGTTATTTTATCATCGTCATCAAGACAGTTTATTATTATCGTCAAGAAAGTAATATATGTAGGTGTATACAGGTAGATCCCCATAACTCGTGTTCGTGACAAGGGATCCTATAGGAAGTGTGCAATGAGGAAATTCACGGTAACAGAAAGTAAAAAATAAAAAAGTAACGGAAGAAGGAATACCTAGCAAACGCAGTTCTAGAAAAAAAAACGCAAATGAAAAAAAGACATTTGTGAATTCTTCAGGGACAAACCAACGCGCCTCAATGCGTAATAAGACGGATAACATTACGAACTTTGAGCAGGAAAGCCAGATGCGCCAAGTACGAAGCGCTGCTTCACATAAGAAAGTCCGACAAGAAAACCTCGAACAACCAGAAGGTTACTAGTACGACAGTATGCTCCGCTTCACCACGCAACGAGGAGTGCGACTTCATATCGGCGCCCCGGAGGACAACTGCAGCTATGCCGAGGGCGGCTGTCTGCTGCGCAAGGGCCCCGAGCGTGTCCACCGTGCACGCGTATCGGTGCATCTGAGCGCGTAGACGATTCAGCCGGCGTTATCTGGTGACTTTTCTGATGAACCGATACGCATACATATTCGTGATCCCCATCGGCTCACCTTGCTTGACCTTGATGAGAGACACTGCGTAGCAAGTTGGTGGCCTTATTGCTAATCGCGCGCTGTCCATTGAAGACTCGCTTGAATGGAAACACAAGGCGTGCGATGTTGTGCATCTTACCAAATCACGACCCAAAACGAACCCCTGCCGCGTCTTCGTCCTTGCATTTTTGATTTAAAGTACATTCGTCACACATTAGTACAGGAAAAAAGAAAGAAGTGGAGCCTTGCACACAGTACAACAGATCACTAGGGGCACTATATATGTACAGCGCATTACACCAGAGAAAGTACCAAATATTGGGGCAAGTTCACATGAGCAAACAGCAGATTATGAACACATTTCGTGTAGTGACTGTACAGGACAGTCATGTTACAATCACGGTAGTGACTACTCTAAATGATCGTTAGCATGTCACTGACACATCGCACTCTGGCCATGCATATCGCATAGCAGGATATGCCCGACTTATCAAGTGTTTTACTCCGCTGCAATATTTTTCTTGTCACTTTCGTTTCCGTTATTTTTTTCGACATTCCTTAGTCGCTGCAGTTTATCTTCGATTAATGGGATAGTCGGTCCTTCGGTGGCTTATTTCCCAGGTCTGTCGTCGTTTAATAAACAGCTTTAGCTCCCGCAGACAAAACATCACAACGAACTCCACAAAAATCACGTGATGTGAGTGATTTATTCCGATGAAATCGAAAATGTTGGCAACTATTGAGTCGCCGGCTTCTCCACAAAGGATAAAATGTTCAGCTATCAAAGGACGATAACGTCGGGTTATCCGATAAAAGTTCCGGCCATAAAGCACATTTCGTAAACGTGCTTAAACAGTCATTATAGAAAAATAACACGGCGACAAAACGGCTAAATCAGCACTTTCTGCTTATTGAGAAGGAATCGTATTCACAATACAGTAGAATCGTGTTAAATGAGTTAAACGGAATTGTCGCTTAAATGGAACAGTCGGTTCGTTGGTGTTGCGATAAAAATAGAAAGAGAAAATGAAGTTCGTTGAACGGACACTGCAGGTGAACGGAACTAAAACAGCAAACGAAATTGAACGGTCAACCTGAGCGGCATCGCGATATGCATCGCTGTTTGGGCGGATGCTTTCCTATTGGTGTTTTCACGTGTTCGCTTTGTCGCCAAGGTGACTTTTGCTGGCTTTTGTTAGTGCAGTGGTCGGTGTGGCTCTGCCGTGATGGTGCCTGGCTGTGTTTTCTTTATGTTGGCAGCGTTGGTAAGCGGCGAGCTTGCTTAGCCTTTGCTTCGAAACGCACGCAAAATACGTTCTCTCTGGAGTGGCTGCTTCAGTAAAACGGCTTTTGTTGACTAAGTTATTTCTTTTTATGGCCTTTACTGCTGCTAACTCCAGTGAAAGTAGAACCATTGTAAGAAGCTTTGTAATCAAATTTGATAAACCAATTATTTGCTGTTGGCACTGACGTACCTGCCCCTTTCAAAAGAGAATATTATGTACCTTTGAGCTGGATGTCTCGGTAAATGGAACTCCTGGTGCACGGAACTTGTTACCCTGAATTCTAGTGAGTCCATTGTAATAGCTAAATTGAGATTCGAAGACGGCTCCCTGGTGGAAAACTGCTTTTAATTGATGCAGCAAGCTCGCCTCGATACTACGCGTCCCTTGTAGCGTTCTTATTCTTGGGGCTGGATTTCCAGGTCACTATTCCAAAAGTCGGGTCATCGTCCGTCACTATTCAGGCTCAATGTCTCATAACTGCAATGCGCAGCGTTCTCTCACCAAGGCCCCTTACACGAAGTGATTCAGGGTTCCGCGTACTGTACAACAATAGCTGGCTCCTCAGATAGAGATTAAAGAGAGGAAATGCAAGGAGGCGAACCATAAGAGGAAATCCCGTTTGCTACCCAGTATACTAAGGGGTGGGGAAAGAGAAATATAAGGAGATAAAAAGGATCTACGGATAAGTTTCTGCAAGGGGAGATTTGTGATATATTCAAGCATCTACAAATCCCGGCGCTTCTGTTTTGGCCGCACGCGGCAAGGTTTCAGATTGCAGTAAAGAATGTTCGATCCGAACTCGCAATGACTAAGCCCATGTGAAATTGATGGACTGGTGACTAGTTTGGATGATATCGGCAAGTGGTATGGTGAGTGCATTATATGGGTGAGTGGTGCTGCGATATGCAGGCGGCCGATGCACACGAAAAGAGAGAGTGGGAGATAAAGAACATATGCTACAGACATGACTAGAGCAGCAGAATAAGAGTGCGTAATGCTCCAGTACACTACGGTCACAGAATGAGCGGAACAATGGCCCATTCCTCCCTTGTCGTAGCAAGTTAGCACCTCAACGTCTGCCCGGCCTACTTTCGCTCGCATCTTATCTTAGCATTCTGTACGTGCGCGTAGCAACACGAGCGACGCAGTTTCCGTTCGAACAGACGATGCTGCTGCCTACCGTTACTGGGAAATGTGCGAACAAGACCTTTCTGAGTTCAAAGGCGCCAGAGATGAGCGCTGTAGAAGATATGCAGTACGACAGCAAAATCACGGCCAAAGTTGACCACTGTGGCGCTTGGACGTTGAACGTGTCCAAACAAAGGACCAAGAGCAACAGCGGACCACTGGGCGCCGTCGAGGAAAATGTCAGTTTCGTGTCAGCGCTCAGTGAAAGAAACGGCAGCCCTTCAATTGCGAGCGGGCGCGTATTGCCGCCAAAGGCACCTGCGACACGTTTCATAATCCCACTTCTGCCAGCAGGTTCCCCTGCCTCGCTGCGTTAAACCAGCGGCCAGCAGTCCGGACTGCTCCTTATTTGCAGTTTTTTTTGCAGTTTTTATTTTTTTTTCCTTACTGAGGCCTGTTTCTTCCTCGGAAGAGCACTATGAAAAAGAGGTGCGGCAAAAGGCAGTGCACGACTTCCGGCTGAATTCGTTTTTCTTTCTTCTACGTCACCCCCACCCAGACATGCCAGATCCGTCGACAGCCGCTCGAGTAGGCTCCAAGCGTAAGATACGGAGAGTGTTAGAGCCGAGAAAGGGTCACAAAGCGAGCTGCATTCAACGGAAACGATCACTTTCAGGAAAAAGAGAGAGAGAAGCCCATTTAATCGGAAGTGTTAAATGCTGCCGCAATGAAAAAGCGCCCTGAAAAAAAGGGAGCCAAGAACGGGACAGCCCGCGGCGTTTCGGCGAGGGCCGAACGCGGGTCACGTGACGCGGCCGTCCGGTGCACTGCGTGCCGTTGCCTAGAGCCGCGTGGGCGTAAACACAGCGCGCACGCCGCCGCGCCACTGCGGACACACGCGACCACCGACGGTAGCGTTGTGGCTCGGCTTACGAAGCTGCCCGGCTCAACGCGTGGCGTTGGGGGAGAGCCTTGAGCGTTTGCGCAACGAGAGACGTAATGGACGGCGGCGTCGGGCCCTACGGCGCCACCAAAAACAAGACCGCGGTGGCAGGCGAAGGACACTCACCCGCCATGCACGGGGGCAGCGTAGCCCTTTCCGGCGTCGCGTGGACGTTATTCAGGGCATCTCGGACGAAGGGGCCATGTTTGCGGGGGCACAGATGGGTGAGCTCGTTCGGACGGTGGCAGGGAAGCAGACGACACCGCTACATTGCGACAGTTAGGAGCGGAGGGCGGCGGCGCGGGAAAGAAGTCGCGAGGGCGAAGGCACGCTTCTCCGGCAGCCACCTCCTCGCTCGAGGAAGTGGTGCCGTAGGGGGGCTTCACCGCTCAAAAGGCGAAGCGACGCGAAACGGAACACGGGCTTGTTGTCAATCCGCCGGGCTCTCTTCGCACTGCCTCTTTTCTTTTGACTCCGCGCAAACACGCCGGCCCTTCAAAGATTGGCCTTTGTGAGCGCTTAATTGCGGGTCCGCTACACCGCTTCGGTGGGCCCCTCGTGTGCGCGGCTGTGTGTGTGCGTTGTTTACGAGCCAATATCGATTCGCATCTTCCGCTTCGGGGAAACGCGTGCTGCGCGATTCCCTCCGCGAGACGGCGGCGAGATTGTTACGCGCGCGAAATAAATAAATATAGAAAAAGCTACCCTCTCGCGACGTCGCTTCCGGGTTTCTCGGGATTGAGGCGGCGGAGAAATGGGCGCAGCTACACACGGGCAGCAGGGAATGTAGAACGTGCTCCCGGTAGAGCATCGGCGCCCCCCGGATGGTTACGTATAGGAACACAATTACGGCGATTAATCAACACTTCGCATTTCGGATCAGCGGACTACGAATGAGATAGCGCTGCCGGAGACGCCCTGGAAGCGTCGCATAAAATTATTTTAGTTACAATCTAGATAACTGGTGAATACGTACAAGGGCAAACGGGCTGCACTATTCAGCGCGATCTGTTTTCGAGCGAACGAAACGTTTGCCGCATGAGTAACGGTCGCAAAGACAGCGTGTCGAGAAAATGTTAACAAAGGTGTAAACGTTCGCGGAAGGATCGCATTTACGCGCAGGCGGGGATTGTACAGCTTGGCATATATCAACCCTTGTCATTAAAACGGTGGATAGATGTGCTATCACGCTCTCACATATATGCCAAGTGACAAGCATACACGAGGAGCAGCAGGTTAGAATGTGGAACCGAACAAGCTGCGTGCTAATATATTTGTTAATGTAATGCTACAAATATAAAAACTTCAATTTACTGCCTTAGCCCATGCGGTACGTATTTCTGCACAAAATATTGCTTCTGGAACACTTCGATCCAGTAGTAGAGGAATATGTGTGAACGCGATTGCTCACAGTGGTCGGATATCCATAAAGAGGGTATAGATTACACAGCTGGCCACCAAAAATCGTTTAACACATCAGTTGCCTTCCCGCGCTACAATTCTTCACGGGAGAAGGATCTGGAATAGGTAGCGTCCGTGTGACGGCTTCTCAGCCGTGCGTTCGTGGGCAGCATTACAGTAGCGTCTCGTAAGGTCGCATTCGGCCACATTTCTTGCGCCCTCAATGCGTCCCAGCGACCGCGGAAGTTCGCCGTCTCTTTGCGCCGAGAGCGACCGCGTGGAGCGGAAACCGGTGATCGCTCATTACGCAACTGGGGTCGCTTCGAAGTAACGGCGACGAACGTCTAAGGGCAGCGGCGTCCCTCGAGGTCTCCCGCGACTGTTGCGCCGAGGCACGCGAAACACACGTGAGTGACACTGGCACGGAGTGGTAGCGCAGCTCAGGCTGCAAGAGGTCAGCTAATCCGTAAGTGTTCTCTCTGTATCTTTCAAGTTGAAATTGCCAAAGCGATGTCGGTTTCTGCAACGGCAAGCAGTGACGGCTTTCAACGGAGCGAACAAAAATACCGGCGATACTTTATAATAACGAAACAAGAACTCTAAAAAAAATTATAAAAATGAAAAGCGACTGCACGCGCACCAGAAGGTGTAAAAAAGTAGTAAGAAGGACCCACCTTTGATGGAGCCGGACGATGTCTGGGGCTGAACCACCTCGACTTTAGTGTAGCTGTTACTCCAAGACATTTGACAGTTATCGTCGATAGGCTGAGGTCAGATGGGTACAGGGCTGCAGGAATCCAGAGCGCCGGCAATCCGAAGTCTGGGGGGCCCACGCATCGGCGCGGGGAGCGCGTAAACCCCCGAACCAGCACCGCGGCGCTCGCCAAACACCGTACTTGGCCCCCTTCGGGCTGACGGCACGCGTCCGCACTGAGGTTGCGCGACGGACAAGCAGGGCAAAAACAAAAAATGTGGGCAGGAAAAAGGAGAAGAAAAAAATAAAGGGGGGTAGGGATGCCAAGGAACACGGGGCGCGTAGGGTACGTCGTCTAGTCACGTCGCATCATGGCCGAAGAGAGCCCTCGGCGCCCGGGCCAAGCACAGGTCGTCGTGGTCGGCGGTCCCGTTGGAGAACGGCGGTGCAATCCCACACATGCGCCGAGCTCAGCGGAGGTCAGCTCGGTCACCAACACACAGCACCACCGGCGCGCCGCGATCGAGGTGAATCACTGCCACGGCGATTCACCCGCGATGGGAGCAAAAGAAGGCAGAAAACGATGTAATCACACGAGCAAATAGAACGGGAGTCGTTGATTTCTCCGGCTGACGAACGGACGCGCGCGCACAGAGCGGCAGTTATGCTGGGGAGTAGCCGGAAGAAAACAGACCGCTGCGCGTCAGCAGGCGTGGCACGGCAGTAGCAGACGACGAACTCTGGCTTGGGAGCGCGGCGGCGAGCGACCGCTGCGAAACGCGGAAACGCAGTAATCCACCTGTGCGCGTACCGCCCGGCGAGCGGCTGTGCGGCAGTGTGCCGGGCCTCGTTCGCCAGCCGGGACAGTGCGGCTCGCCTCCTCTCGCCTTCCTCCTCTCCAGAATCGGGTGCGTGCGGCGGCGAGTTCACTGCGCCGCGTAGAGGGGAGGCCGCGAGGCGCCGCGGCGGCCGCCGCTGCCGTCGATCACGAAGCCAGCGAGCGATCGCGTCTTCGCCGCAGCACGCGGCAGGCGCCGCGGGAGCGACGCGAAGTCCCCGGCCGGATCCGTGAATCCGCAGTGATCCATTCAAAGCGCAGTGCTTGCAGCTCATGCGCTGTGGAAATGAAACTGGACGAATTACCGCGCTCAATGGCCGCGTGTGCAAACCGAAGCTGTGATGTTATGCGCTCGCGTACCAGGAAAATTGCATTTGAGCTTGAATTTAGTGCGCGCAGGGCATCTTTACCAAGCATATGTCTATTTCGATGACTGTGTGCCGTAATGGTTTCATCAGTAATTAAATGTCGTACATAAGATCTAATAAAAGGAGGATAAGAATGATGACCCGCTGAACCGAAAAAGAAAATGGGTACGCTCTGCAAAAATGCTCGAAAGCCCCTACGCGAATAACCGGAGCTTGTCCTGCCAGTACGAAACCGCCCTGTAGAAAATGCGTTGCTTCAAGGACTTCGAGGTCGAGAGACCAATGCTTTTCTGTTCACTGGGCATCCAAACTGCGATAGCATTTCCTTTTGCACCACTTCCCACCAATTGTCGTCAGATATAGTCACTTTCTAAGTGGCTTCGATACTTTTGGCGGGAACAATATATGATTTGAGGAGGCCGCTGGGATAGTTTCCCTTCACTGAGGAAGTCCCCATCCTATTTGTTTCTTTCTGTCAATATCATCGGTCTCCCAGATGCGCAAGTGCGACATGGGAGCCGCTTATCCGGTGTCATGGGCCGCCGCGCTTTTACGTGGTTCTCATATATAGAACGTTCACATATATAGAATTACTAAAAGCGAAACCCGTCAAAACGACCGCGTACCTTAAAAACGTCTGCCTCGACATCAGTTCTCCCATACACAGTTAACGTTATTGTTTCAGTTTGCGTTGTTTGTTTGTTTACGTCTGTAAGGTTCTTTTCTTTTTTTTTGCTTTAGCAGCTTGTATTGTCCATCTACAAGTACCGAGGCAATCAAAAGGAAGTGGTGAAGTTCTCATAAATATTAAACTAACACCATTTTACTTGGATTCATGGCAAAAGATTTTATCTCCCAAATCCAGCCATGCACGTATAATCGATACGAGTGATTCCATCGCAATACAAGGCGCGTGAGTAACCTGGCAGCTACAAAGAGCTTAAAAGAAGCCGACAGAATCACAGCAAATCGCACCAAATTCATCTATTCATAAAGTTTGCACGATTCATTCTGAGGTTGCGTTAAAATGCATATTTATAGGCACCACTTGAACACAAAAGGAACCTATACTGCCACATTCTTATTTCTACGTATAAAGAAAGCAATATGCATAAAGGTATAAAAACGCAAGGAAAATATAACTGAGTTTCCACAGTAGCGCATGCATCTTTCTAGCTATTCGCGGTCATATTGGAGGTTCGGGGAAGAAACGAAGATCTGAAGTTTGCACAAAGCCGCACCAATAATCATATACCCTTACTTACAATACAGCGACGTCAGTGTACTTTAATGCTATCATGCTTCATTGAAAAACCAAACTATCACATTGTATTTTCTGCATCCTTCGCTAAACCGTAATTTGTTCCGTCTTTCTTTCCCTCTTCCCCTTCCCCCAACGCCGAGTAGCTGGCTAGAGGAATATATTTCAGGCCAACCTCTCTGCATTTCGTATCATTAAACTTCTCTCTCTCTCTCTGTTCCCTCTTTGAATCTTCTTTTTTTGCATAATGCGCACGGGTGATAAAACTTATTCGCGTGTCTCCAACGAGCAAGAACGTAGACCGTATAGCTGCGCTCTGGGAGGCTGCTCTTCATCGCAACTGCTATAATTATCGAAATGTTAATCAGTGATGCACATATTACTAAAGATATAGAAAAAAGACCATCAAACAGGTGGAACTCATGTTTACATACATACACACACACATGCATACATACATACATACATACATACATACATACATACATACATACATACATACATACATACATACATACATACATACATACATACATACATACATACATACATACATACATACATACATACATACATACACACACACACACATGCATGCATCGTTAAGAACGGCCAGCTGCACTGCAAGTTTGCCACCCAGTTACAACTATGGCGGCAACATTCCGGGAGCGTCGCCGCCAACTTCTAGCCACAGCGTGACTAAATCGACTTTGTGTCGGGGAACAATACGGGCATCCCCCACTCTCCGTCGCTTTTAGCTAGGATGCGTTCGATGAAGCAGGCTTTGTGCTGAAACCGCCACCAACCTCTAGCCTCATCGCCGTTGTGACGGAATGAGTTCGGCGGGCCAACTATTGTTCCCAAACTCCCCAACGCGGACCTGATCTGCTACGCGTGCGCGAGTTGCCGCGGGGACGCCGTTTTGCGCTGCTTCCCACGCACCGACCAAGACGCAAGACAACGAGCTACCCGGAACGGCTCCGAGTTCGACGGGGCCCCTCTGACGTCGGCTCCGGAGCTTCGCACGTGTGTGCATTTGTGTGGTGGTGGTACAAACTTTATTTAGTGAAGGCCAAAAAAGAAAGGAAACTAAGATGCCGCCGTTCCGTGGGTGGCCTTCAGGCTGCCGGTCGTGGCCACCAGATCATGCCTGGCGGCGACTTCCGCTGCCCAGACCGTTAGCCGTAGCTGGACATCCGGCTCCGAGCTGGCCAAAGCAGCCTCCCACAGCTGCGGACTAGATACATGCCAAGCGGCAGGGGGCGAGTGTTTAGGGCACGAATACAGAATATGAGCATAGTCTGCTCGTGGGTGACTGCAGAGCGTGCATTCAGGTGAGAAGGCACCGGGGTGAATAAGGGCAAGTCGGGCAGGAGAGAGGAAAGTGTGGGCCTGTAAATGGCGCCACGTGCTTTGTTGGAGCTTAGACAGGGATTTGTGAGGGGGAGGGAGGGCTAGGCGAGAGTTGCGGTAATGGAGGGTGATGTCATGGAAGGTGAGGAGGGAGTCACGCGTGTCCATCCCGGAGTGGAGGGGGCCAGCTCGGTCTGTCATCTCGCGAGCGATTTGTGTGTGTAGACCGTCCTGCGGGGAGGCGGCTAGTTTGCGATGACTAAACGAACGTTCGCATCACCTTGTATCGGGAGAGGACCGAGTGTTTAAAAACCGCTGTTGTGCGGCTGCTCAGGTCACTCTCTCTGAAGCAGTCATGTTAGACTGATGTACTTTCTCAAACAGTCATGTTAGACTGGTATAAATGCTGTAAATAAACCCATATTCCCCGTTCTCGATGAGAAGCAGTCCTTCCCTTCATCAACGTCCTCAGCGTGGATAAGTTGGACGACGGCATGTGCCAGCTACCTTTTAATTCATGCCCGACTCCAATCTTGACAACGGATCACGAGCGATGGGATTGAGCCCCCAATCCTGACAACATACATACATACATACATACGGGGGGGGAGGGTGATATCTGGGGGTCAAAGTAGCGGCCGAAAATAAATATCTAAATAAAAAAACGAGCGGAATGAGTTAAAAAAAGGGGGCATTGCAATAATATTGACAACCCAGTGATAAAAAAAGAAAAAGAAATGAAAAGGGACTGGGGTGCTAAGCAACTCAATGAAAAATAATTAAGTGCTATTGCCTATAGCTTGAAATGTAGCATAGCGAATATATTCTAAAACACCCTTTGAAACATTTATGCCTAATGGTTCCAATGTCTTGAACTTATGGATGAGATATGATTCTCTGTATTTTCTGTCTGTAGGATGTAGAGTTTAAGTTTATCAAAGTTATCACCTGCTGGGCGGCGGGTTCGGGAAGATCTTTAGCTGGGTCCGCGCGCTGTCCGTTTTAACCGTTTTAACCAGTTTCACCGATACATTTTTTTCCTACAGAAAGAACATTCAAGCATATAAATTACATCGGAACTAGTGCAAGTAAAGCTAGTTTCCACTTCCTGTGTTCAGCTATTTACGGTGCTTTTAATTATAACGACACTTTGAAGGTGCTTGCATGCCATATTTCATAAAAAAGCGCTAAAAACGAAGATGACTAAAGATGAACCAACTAGCCCAAATCAAGGTATTGTTGCTTGCATGCTTTGCACCTGGGCCGAGGACATGCTTTTATTACGGGGGAATGTTGTTGGCTGATTTTTGTGTGCACTAACATCTATTAAAAGTTTCTGTTGCGGCGATAGGCGACCCTTGGTACCATCGGGGACGCTTTTCTGAGAGGCTCGTTACTTGATAATATTTTTCGTAGGATGTTTCCGTTTGTGAGGGCGTTAGAATATTTTGTTATAAAGGCTGGCGGTCTGTCAGATTCTGGTGTTGGCTGTTTCTTAGCTCATTCCGACTGCCTCTCCAATATAGACGCGACGTCATAAGCTCCGTCGAGAGCATCTTGTGGATAGTCTCTTACTGCTAGCGTTGGCTTAAGGTAATTTGGGTGGTGGATATAATCGTTGTCTTCGCTGCAGATTCTTCTCACTCGTTTCGCTTGTCCGACGAAAATTCCTTTCTTGCAGTGTCGCGGGTGATGACTTGTAGTCTAACTATTGCTGGCTATCCGAAGGTTTCCGGTAGAGTGTCGTCCCCAGTCTTCCGTCTTCTATGTAGACCATCGTGTCCAGGAAGTTGATCTGACTACGAGAGTGGTGAGCAGTAAATTTAATACTCCGGTGAAAGCGGTTGAAATGGTTAATTAGGTTGGTTAGTGCATTTGTGCCGCTTTCCCATATCGTGAATATGTCGTAAATGCAACGCAGGCCTGTCTGGGGCTTTAAAGCGAGTGATTTTATCAGGTTTGCTTTAAGTTTCCCCATGAAAATGTTCGCATACGTGGGAGCGAATGGTGTCCCCATGCTTGTGCCGAGAGTTTGTACGTAGTGAGTAGAATATAAATTCCAAGTAGTCGAGCCTGAGGACTAACTCAGGAAGTGACAGGTAAACTCCAGGAGCGTGCGTTTGAGCATTGACTGCGAGGGACTTCGATACGGCTCCAATTCCTTCACTCACGGGTATGTTAGTACAAAGGGCAGAAGCATCAAAAGTGACTAGAATAGCGTGGTTGGAGAGGATTGGATTGACGTTAATGGAGTCGATAATTCGAAGGAATTATCGGGCGTATCTTGAACAAAAGTTGGTAGCGTGATCGCGATCAATGGAAGTGACAACAATGGAATGACGAAGCAGGAATTACGTAGATGGAATGACAATGGCGGTGTGGCAAAGACCGCATGATGGCAATACGATGAAGATTCTTAAATGTTGGCTATCGTATAATAACGACGGCGTAACGATGAGAGCTGAGGACAACGGGTGATCACGAGTGCATTGCCAACCAGATGACAAAGCTGGAATTACGATGATGACACTAGCATGTTGGCATGACAATGACGGTACGACAATGGATGCATGACAGTGATTGTCTGACGACGACGCAATGACACCGATGCCATGACAACGTCGGCATTAATATTATTCAATGAAGACAGCACGACTGCGATAGCATAGCGAAGAAGGAATGATGTCGATGGAATCAGCATCATCTTAATCATCATCATCATCACTCTGGCTACGCCCACTGCAGAGCAAATGCCTCTCCCATACTTCTCCAATTACCCCGGTCATGTGCTAATGGTGGCCATGCTGTCCCGGCAAACTTCTTAATGGATTACTTCTCTCCACCTTGCGGGTTTCCGCAGAACTACTACGTCAAATATATGCTATGTTTGCGGTGCTATCTAACCATCATATGGAACCCCGTCAAGTTTCTATTGTTGTGGTTTTACAGCGAAGCTGTTAGTCCCTAGTTGGTCAGGATTTTTCACCTTCGACGCCGCGAAAAATCCCGACCAACTGCGGCAAACTGCCGCCGCGGCCGCGGCAGCATCTGACGTGGGGAGTGACGTCACTAGCCCCTGATATATAAGAGAACCAACCTAGCAACTGATTTCATTCTTGTTGCAACACTGCTATAGCTAGGTAACACACAGTTAGCACTCCTGAGGAGCAGCGTCAACACTCTAAAAACTAGGAAGGGTATCGCAGGAGTGAAGCGGCCGGTTCACTCTTCAAAGCGTCGTTTTACTCTCGCAAAATGTCGAGGAGAGTGAAATGCATTGTTCACTCTCTCACCAAGGAGAGAGTGAAATGTGCTTTTCACTCTCCCCCTTCAGAGAGAGAGAGTAGTTCTACTCTTGCGGCAGTAGAGAACAAAACGTAGCGTGATCTTCTGCTTCAACTGTAGGTGGCTGGCCCCGAACATGGCAATGTATCATTCATGCACGCTGAGCAAAGAACACATCGTTTTGCTTCTAAGAGAACAGGCCGCCGCAGTTCAAAGGAACGCGTAGCGAGCGCTCTACTTTTTCACTCGGAGTTCCCCACCGCGCGCGCGCGCGCTCAAGATCGCGGAACAACACAGCACCGGAGAAAGGTGATCTTTTATTGTGTCTGTAGCTCTCAATTTACTCATCACGGCTTTTCTTTGAATGCCTCAACCGTTGAGCTTCCTGCTTCTGCTCCTCCAAGTACATTTGTCGCCGGTTCCATGTGCCTAAAACTGGTATCTGCAGCTCCTTTGTAATTTGAACTTTAAGGATGTCGCTTTCCTTCTATTACCTCCACAGACAATTCTCTGTGACATGCGAAGAATGTCACAGAAGGGAAAAAAAAAAACACTTGGCAATGTCTGCTATGTCTAGCCAAGTGTACAAATTTAAGGACTTTCCAGTACTTCTAAAAATTCCAGGCTTTTCAATGCCTTGAAAATGGCATTTTAGAAATAAAGGGTTTTCAAGGATCGCTACAAACCCTGGTTTCTAGCACCTAAATAATTTTACAAGCTTATTTTGGCATGGAGTTCGGAAATTCATGCTTTTTAGCTAACGCTGCATCATCTCTGTACATTGAAACCACGCGAGCGCAACCATTTTGGAGTAAAGAAAAATACTGAAAGCTTTTAATACCACTCTTTTTCTATGGAGCTTCGTATTGCCTAGTTAGGTTTACGAATGTGCCTGGTTTTGGTGGGCGTTTCTTCGACATTTTCTGTGAGAAGTAGATGACTAACCCCCGTATTCAGAAATGTATATTAATACAAAGCCCATGCTTGACTTTATATAAACGACGCCTGGTGCGAACGTCCCCCAGACGCTCACTGCCTTTCTTTTGGTGCGTTCACGACTTGCGTCATTTAGATCAAGTCAAGCATGGGCTTCAAGTTATGATGCATTTCTGAATATGGGGGTAAGCGTGCGCTATTTCGGGCAACGCATTTTGCCATTGACACTGAGAGGAAACGGGGAAAACAAAGTTAACACCCTATACTCCTAAACTTTCGCGTACCTGTGGTGTGCGTGTATCGTGGAAGAAGAAACAGCGCTAACACCAGGACGAAAAAAAGCATCGACCACACCAGCGCTTCGTGGTGTTGTCCATGTTTTTGCGTCGTCCTTGTGTTGCGCTGTTTCTTCTAAAATGCTCAACCAACTAGCCGGCAAGTCTATCCTGTGCATATATATTGAACACACGTATGAATGTAGATGGTCTTCGAAGCTTTTAGAACGAGCACTGCCACAGGATACGAGCAGTGCACGCGTAACAAGTGGACACATTACTCATTTAAACATGCGTGCCAATGCATGTGACGCGGCTATCGGCATAAGCAGTCTCCAAATGCTGGAATGCGTGCTCTTCAAAACGCTAACGATCCGCTGCTAATGCAGGACAACAGCTCACAGCGGACTGAACCAAACTTTAAACTAATGCACTTGAAAAGAACGCCTACACGGCAGCGTGAGGCACGTCGAAATGCCTGGTACTGGCATCGCAGTTGACCACATACGAATGGAACTGGCGGAAAAAATAAACAGAAATGCTCACCAGTATACGCGCGACTTAAATTCACATACGTGGACGGTTGGCACGATACTTTGTATCCGCATATTTTCGGAGAACATATAATGCATGGACTGGAAAAGCACTCGATCGTGAGCTGAACGGCACATTTGTTATTTTCCTGGGGTGACGACAAGCCGTGAATAGTTCTCACGTCGTCGTCTACGTTGTATTCCTCCGTTAGTCGTAGCAAGGAATAGAAATGATGCAAACGCAAACGTATTCCAGTACACAACAGCACAGCACACTGCAGAGAAACTCCAACCACCGCAGCCGATTCCTCAAATACATTTGTTATGTATATAAGCTCTAAAACAACACGACTGAGCGTGGTGGCTTTGTGGTGTAATGGTTAGGATGTGTGCTTTGAATTCTATAGATGCGAGTGTACGCGGGTTCGAATCCACGTGATGTATAGAGCAATGTGGTTTTCCATAAGTGTGTGATTCCCTCGACTATTGTGTTCTAATTAGATCATGTGTCTCCTGATTGTGAAATATGCGAAAATATTTGCGCATTAAATGTGAATTAGCTTTTTTTTCTCCGCAGTGGCGTTCGGGACACATACGCATAGGCCGATTACGAGCCGTCACGACTCATGGTAGGCAGCAAATAGCCAGGAAAAATGACTTTAAAATCCTGCATAACATTGCTCACGCCTATTCTGAAGGCCGCTTGGAATCGGGCCACTGAGTCTGAGGAGCCGCCTAGAGAACGGTGTATCAGCGACCCTAATTTGATCTGATTTCCTGCCTGCATGCGTGGCCAGGACTTCGCTAAGAGGGTATTGGGAAGAGTAGTTGCACTCTGTTTGGGGGAGTAGAAGTACTCGGTCTGGTGGAGTGCCATTACCCCTACGGTGAGAGTATTACCACTCTGCGGAAGAGTACTAGCACTCCCTGTGGGAAGAGTATTATCGCTCTGCAGAAGAGTACTAGCAATCCCTTGCGGCGGAGTAACAAAACTCTGTCAACAGGAGTTGACCTACTCTCTCTCAAAGAGGGTCGATCTACTCTCGAAAAGAGAGTGAAATATGGGACAAGCCGCTACTCCCTCAAAGGGAGTGCCCGGCACTCTCTTAGTTTTTAGAGTGAATAAGAGGACGGCAAAGGGAAAAGAAACGGCAATACGACCAGCAGCGGCGTGTGGTCGCTGGTCGTATCGCCGCGGAATTCCAGCACAACCCACACGTCCGCATTCTCCCATAGTAGAATAATGCACCGGAGGAGGAATTGAGCCATAAGGCATCGCATGCTGCCCTCAGCAATTGTGGTGGTGGCTTTCAACAGCTTCGCTGGACAGCCACTTTCGCAGGCCCAGGATGGCGAGCAATTTTTTTTTGTTTCCCGTGAAAACATCTAATTTTTTCCTTCTAAAAAAGAAGAAAAAATGTGAAATTAAGGAATATTTTCCGGGAACATTGATCTTGATAAAAGACCGTTGCAATATATATCGCTCCACTACACCAACACTTCGTTTTCAGTTAGGTAACGGCTCGACATATTATTTCTGGCTTGTTGGCTACAGAAACTAGGACGAAGAAAGCCAGGGAGGGTAGTACGTGCAGTAAGGGAGAGTTAGCTACAGTAAAGAAGTTGTCAGTCCACTAAGAAGCCACCTTACTCGATTGTGTACGCGTACAGCATACTTAGCGGATATAATAAAATTGTGTTTAGCCTCCACAAACTGAGCAGTGTGTTATGAGGAACGCGATAGTGCTCGAGAACTGGATTCATTTCTACAATCTCGTGAACTTTGCTGTGCGCCTGAAAATAAGTACAGGAACATTTTGCATTCCCACTCAATCGGAACGGACTTGCCTCGACCGGGAATCGAACCACCGTGGAGGTGACGCGGCGGGTCTTGGAGCAACAAATGGTTGAGCTAGGGAGCCTCGATGCGATGAGTCACCGTATGCTAGGTGCGGTGTAAGCGCCATCTGTTCATGGGGAACGAAATAGTCGGTGAAAACAGTCTATAGTGGAGCACCTCCACAAAGAACGCTACTACAACGGGACTACCTGTACAACGAAAGATTCCGCATTTCCCGGCCAAATTCCTGTTTGAAGTGTGAACGCCTCCACACAGAAGGCCACCACAACAAATTGGTCGGCACAACGAAGGACTTTAGGTAACGCCTACGTTACAAAGAATGCACAAAACGGTGCCGCCTCCGCTGGCGCCATAGAGCTGCGGCCAGCGCTGGAGTCAGTGACGCGCTTGACGAGTGCTGCAGCCACGGCGAGTAGCCCGCTGCGCAGCTCCTGCTACCCGCCACTCACACGCCACTTGCTGCAACTCAGCAGCGGGTGTGAGGGCTGAGGAATACGGCGAGGTTGACGACGTCGTGAGTCGCTCGGCAATGGCGATCGACGATGTCGTAGAAGCCACCAAGGACGGGAAAGAGGCCAAGGTCGTCGAAGGCAAAAGTGGTGCTTTCCTTGAAAACGAACAAACAATTCATGCGATAATGGTGGCGATTGCGGCACCTCACACTCTGCAGTCGTATCTTTGCATCACTCCATCCTTTCGCCGTGCAACTTGCGTGAACCTGGATGACATATAAGGTCGGCCGCACTCACACATTTCGTCGCAAAAGTGTGCAGAAGGAAATTAATGACTTCTCTCGCTAAGTACTTCTCAAATTCGACTTACATAAACGTTTTATTTTGCTCGACTTGCTTAGCCTTCTCTATCGCAAGCGGTACAGTGCCTGATGTTTACAACGAGGTGACCTGTGTAACGAAGGATTGTGGAAGTCCCTATCACTTCGTTATAAAGGCACTTGATACGCTTTTCAAACCAGAAGTGAGTCAAAGCGCTATTGAACTTTCTACGTTCAATTGAATTGAATAGAATTTATTGATAGGAAAGACAGAGAGGTCGACCTGAGCTAGTGCGCTCTAGTCTGCTACTCTGCACTGGCGAAGAGGCAAAGGGAGTGAAAGTATTGGGATGGATGATGATGATAAGAGAAGTGGTGAGTGCTTATGTACATGCGACAGTTGTCTTGCTAGAGCCGCTCGTCGAGCTTAGTGTCCTGCAGAAACTTCAACAATACTTTTGTTGAAATGCTACGTTCAAGTAGCCTTTCACAGACACTCAGATGCTCCCCAGTGATATCCGCGTCTGCCTTTTAAAGCGTTCGCTTTTCTTAGCTCGTTCCTCAATTTCGTGTCGTCGGCGCCGTCCAGAGCGCAGACCTCGGCAGCGCGCCAGATGGTGCTTCCGTCGGTGGAAGAGGCCGCACGCGCTTCCAGGAGCGAGAGAGAGAGAGAGAGTTTGGTCACGTGACGCTAAGCACAGTTCCGCGCTTAGTGGGCGGCGAAACGCACCGACTGCGCCTATCGTTGAAGTTTTGCTGCGTGCGGTGCGGTCGCTCTTACCTTGCCCCTCGTGAATCGGTTGTGCAATGGGCGTTTGCCGCCGCGTCGCGTTAACTACATGATATTTTCGGGAGCGCTGGTGGCGGGCCAGTGTGTGCTTCGAAAGGCGGCGTGCACTCGAGCATCGTAGAAGAGCGTAGTGGTTTAAATCAGAATGCTATAAAACATCGTTTACGCTGGAATGACATGGAGGAAGCAGGGTCTCGAGATCGGGAGCGTAAGCGTCTAGCCCACACCCCAGCTCCGCTTAAACGTTCGCGTTACACGCTCGTAAACATTGTGTGAGCTTTTTCTCGCATTTCTGATTTCTTTCACCGCTGCTCTTTCCCTCTTTCTGCCCCCTTACCCGCAGCGTAGAAAAGCAGACGTCTCTCTTCCGGTTGATCTCCCTGCCGTTCCCATCTCATTTCTCCCTTTCGCCACGGCACTCCGCCTGCGGTCTTAGCCCGGCTGAAGTCACTATGGGAGCATGTTACGCAGCTCGACGCGCGTTCTGCGAGGTGATGTAGACGCGCCTCCCTTCTGCGACAAGTTTGGCGTTGTGGGAAGTATGAGAGGACTACGTGCGATAGTGAAAACGCATGTTCCAGATTCCTGGTAGGACAAACCTGGGACCTGAGACACTTATCACTGTGAATGAGTGCCCTATACACATCGTACCATAGTGTCAACATATCGCAAATGACAATAACGCATTGGGAAGAGTTTCTATATATACATTTGCCTGAAGAAACGAGGGTCCCTTTCACTTATCGCCAGTACATGTCCTTCACTCTCGAAATCGAATAGTTTTTTCATTTATGCTCCTTAAAGTACGTGGTTATATAATCCATGAAATTAGGGATTTTGTTTACATTCCTAAAACTGTAGTGAGATTTGTGCATCCTAAGGGGAGACTTGAGACGATGCCACCCTACAATGTGCAAAACGTTTATGGCTTTAGAAATGTTTGCCAATATTAAAAATTAAAAAAGAAAAACTAAGTAAGGAAATGCTTTACGGTATAAGACGCTGCATGTAAATATTATCTGTATGTATGTGGATGTCTTAAAAGATATGTGCTTAAGAGCCACCTGCTATATATGTATATTTGACGCTCCGAATGTACCACGACGCCCGTGCCCCATAATATTGGGTCATGTTTCGGTTCGTCGGTCCATCCGTTCTGTGAATTCGAGACCACATTTCATTTTCGCCTCTAACTGCAGCGAGAAATAATTTATTTATTTTACTGAATTTAATAGCCTTAGCAGCACGTCATGTATGGTCAATCAAAAGCACTTATTTTCGTGCTTGAACTCTGCAGGGAAAGCTGGGAAAGCTGAGTGTCAGAACGACATCACGGATTTTAATTACACTAATGCAGTTAGGCTACTTGGCAGCAAAAGTGTTCAGAACTTGCAAGGTTGAGTGTCTGGTTCCTGTAGAATGTAATGCACAGTGTTCAGCGATACAGATACTTGGAGCGCGCAACTGCCGGCGCTTCTTGAGCCACAGGTGATCCTAAGAGGACACGTAACTGATGCATTGTGAAAGCCTTTGTGACCACGTCTGCCCCCCCCCCCCCCCCCCCCCTCGAGATAAGCCAACGCCCCCCGGTGGCGTCAGTCATGCAACTCCTTCATCGCGTTTGCATGGACGAGTACTCTTTTCCCCTTCCCCCCTTCCCCCAACGTAGAGTGGTACCAGACTCTTGACTGGTTAACATCCCTGCCTTCCTATATTCCTCTCTCTCTCTTTCTCTCTGTACGGACTAAAATAAACTAGAACGGAGCAGATGCTATAGAAGTACATGACGTCGTGGCGTATTGGCGCGAAATGTTCGGGGTGGCGTCGCCCCTGTGTTTCATTCTTGCCTCTTTTCACACTTGTCGAGCCACTTCTCACTGTGTGATCCGCCTTTGTGCTATTGCAGAAGTGCAATTTACTGTCGCAGCTAGGCTTAATATCTATTGTCCTTTTACATCTCTACGCCCGAAGTTTAGTCCAATGCAAAAAACTTTGAATTTGTATTTCTACAATGCCGAAAATTCGCCAAGAGCACATTATCGCAGGAAAAGTAGGGATTTCAGGAAGCTGTATTGTGGTGAAAAGGTAGACTTCTCTGGCAGCCGGTGAATTAGGGTGCCAGCCAAAGAATAGAAAGCTGCCCGAAAGTCGACAACATTGAGTGCAGTTCACGCAGCCCTGCACTATAGGTCGACGTTTTCCTCAGCCACAAAGCTTTATTGAAGGAACACTGATATGTTTAGCCCTTAGTCATTTTTTCTGTAGGCAAGGGAATGGCAAACATTTATTTTGCTTAATTCTTTCGGCGGAATCTCTCATGAACGGGCTACCGACGTACGGTACCTTAAGGGGTTCCGTAACCTTGGTTGTGTCCATTTAACGCAAGAATGGTAAGGTTCCCTTTTTGTTGAGCAGCACGGGACCAAGGGATACGCGAGCGCTACCGTTGGGCGTTCATCGCGAGCGCGCGTGAATCTCGCCGCCAACCAAGTCCGCTCCACTCCCTCTCTGCACGCGCCGGCGTCGGGTGACATTCTGCGCGCTTCGAGTGCGGAGCGTAATGCTGAGCAATGCCATCGCTTTCCTGCCACCCTTCCATTTCGCCTCGAATAATACGGGTGCAACGTCCTCCTTGGCGCCGAAACATATTGTTCCGCGAGCTTATCGCCACGGCAGATTGCGCGGCTATCTTCCATTGCGCGTTGCGAAGAGCATGCGTGGCGGAGATACGTGACTTACGTGGGCTCGCTCTGTTTCGACTCTTTTATTAAAATTTCTCGCACGTGTATCAGCGGGCGTCGTCTCGTTGCCTTGCAGCGTCAGCTGCCGTGGACATCAACGGGCGCGTAGCAAGCACGCGGCGCTCGATTGGCGTCAGGCGGGCGCCAGCGCGAACAGCGTCTGCGGGCGCAGCTCGACAACGGACGGCGGCGGCCGCCAGGCGCGGATTGCAACCTAAAACGGACCCTTCTGGCTCTTGACCACTTCCTCGAAGCTGATTCCCCGGGGAAAATTAGTGACGTGACTATTGTTAGTGCTCGTTAGCCTCCAAGTGCTACTATCGTACAGCTTTCAAACTATTTTTTGATGTGTGGGTTAGGCATTTCAGAAATAATTTGTCCATGATGGCTGTTCAACTATCGTAGTGGATTATTTACACATATGCTCTATAATGTCCGGAAAAATCGTAATAACATCAACTTCTTGTGAGCCTAAGGCACCTAACTGCCCCGACGAAGATTCTCCATGCAAGTAGAACGACATGATTGAACCGAAAATATCAACCAAAAAGCCACTACGTGTTTTCTGAACGAAGCCGCGCCCAATCATTAAACATATTGTACCAATCACCCCAGCCCATTCTTATTCTTCTGACAGAAATAATCAGAAGAATAAGAATGGGCTGGGGTGCGTTTGGCAGGCATTCCTAGATCATGAACAGCAGGTTGCCATTATCCCTCAAGAGAAAAGTGTATAATAGCTGTGTCTTACCAGTACTCACCTACGGGGCAGAAACCTGGAGGCTTACGAAAAGGGTTCTACTCAAATTGAGGACGACGCAACGAGCTATGGAAAGAAGAATGATAGGTGTAACGTTAAGGGATAAGAAAAGAGCAGATTGGGTGAGGGAAGAAACGCGAGTTAATGACATCTTAGTTGAAATCAAGAAAAAGAAATGGGCATGGGCAGGACATGTAATGAGGAGGGAAGATAACCGATGGTCATTAAGGGTTACGGACTGGATTCCAAGGGAAGGGAAGCGTAGCAGGGGACGGCAGAAAGTTAGGTGGGCGGATGAGATTAAGAAATTTGCAGGGACGGCATGGCCACAATTAGTACATGACCGGGGTTGTTGGAGAAATATGGGAGAGGCCTTTGCCCTGCAGTGGGCGTAACCAGGCTGATGATGATGATGATGATGATGATGATGACCAATCATGATTTCCGAGGTTAAATAAGGGGGTCTTGCGGGCCAAAACTACGATTTGATTATGATGCACTCCGTGTTGGGGGACTCCGGAATTGTTTAGACCACCAGGGGTTCTTTAACGTGCACAATTAAATATAAGTACACTGGCGTTATCGTGTTTGACCCCATCGAGACGCGGCCGCCATGCCTGGGATAAAATCCCGCAACCTCGTGCTTAGCAGCCAAACACCACAGCCACTAAGCAACCACGCAGAGTTACTTCCGACGTCGACTGTACCATTACAGTGACAGCTCTTGCCTTCTAGTATTCTTAGTATAAAACTATACTGTGGCAGAAAAGATGTTGACTGAAGATCGCACCCTTGTACGTGTTTTGTGCTTAGAAGAAAAGATTTGATGGCTAACCTATCGAAACCGTGTAATGTCGTGTTTTGTGATCCATCAAAAAGAGAGCCAGGACTTCGCATCTAACGCCCGCACTGTAAAAAAAAGTGAAAAAGAAAGCGAAAAAAAACGGTAAATATGAATTTTTACTAGAGAATATGTATTTCAGTGGAAGAAACAGAGGTTAATTGCTTCATAAAAACTACTATTTCTTGTTTATGGTCATAGACAATTTTTCTTGATTTTAGCAGAATCGGTCGCTATAGGGTAAAGCGAAAAATGTGTCGTTAATATCGGCAGCGAAATGAGATTGGTTGGTTTCTTGACTATCCTCAATTAGCATTTGTGTGCAGCTTCACCAGTCCCGCAAGTCTAGGCAGACATCATCATCATTATCATCATCATCATCATCATGATTTTTATTTTCACCACTGAATACAACGTGAAAATGGGAGAGCCGGAAAAAAAGGCGAAATTTCTTCGCCTTGACAAAGCTCTGGTCTCTCAGACAGGCACGGTAGCGGCTGGTGTAGCAATACAATCACGCATAAAGTGTGGATATAACAGTATTTTAAACAGCAATAAATGCAAATACTTTCATGTTATAGAAACTAGTTATAATACAATTGTGTAAAATAACTCCCAGTATACAATTGCTATCTGTTATCTTACATATTATTATTTAACACAGACTCAATCTCACATATCACAAGAATGGAAAAGCAATATACATACATACATACATACGTACGTACTTACATACATACATACATGTACACAAATATGTATATGTATACATACACATACACACATGAATATAACAAATTTCATAGAAGTGTACAATAAACACAAGTTGCCACCAGGAAACGTTCTTTCTTTTAGAAATTATTTTACATACCTGCAAATATATATGTGCATCTATGTAAAAAAATAGAAAAAGAAAATCTGCATGTAGGCTGCTGCTTTCGCGATAGACACCCCGGCAACGGAGCCTAGGGCGTCATCACATCCTCGAATTTTAGAAACGCGATGACGCCCTTTACAGCATCCAGTTTACCACGCAAACACTGCCACGTGGTCCAGGCACAATCACTGCACTGGAAACCTGGATTCTAGGAATATTAGTTACAAGTGTGAACGTATAGACACAACGAGAGTGCATGATAAGTTCTCCGGAACTGTTAGAGCAGTTAACAATACACATCTATAAGAATAAATCCAATATTTTAGTTTTGTTTAGAGATCATACATCAACATTTTTTTGGTTGAAATAGTTAAGTAGGGAAGGTAGTGTATCTTTGAGGCGTTGACAGCCGTAATTAGTACGTGAGAAAGGGATCTGCCATGGTGCCTGGCGACGATATGAATATGTGCTTCTATTTTCTTGTAATGTTGCTAGGGTTAGGAATGAATCGAGTTTTCCCAGCATATCATTTTTATAACTTAGTAGTGTTTTGAATTTATATATGTCACGAGCTCTGATTATTCTGTTTTGTTGGAAAAGCTCTTGCGTATGTCCGAAAAAAGACACCTTCGCCATCGTCCGAATCGCTTTCTTTTGATGTATTTCCAGCAATTGAATATTTTGCGCTGTGGTGTTACCCCATATAAGTGAACAGTAACTGAGGTGTGAATGGAAAAGAACACGATGAATGAGACGCTTTACTTTAAAAGGTAACACACTTCGATTCCGATTTAACACACCAACAACGTTTCGCATCTTTGAGCAAACATGACTAACACGTTCATTCCAGGACATCGGCGCTGTGAATATTACGCCTAGGGTTTATATGGATGATGTAATGTTAATTTTATATGGACCCAAAACAATATTATCTGGCAATGTAGTAGAACTTCCCGGAGCATGAAAAATAACGCATTTTGTTTTGGTTTCATTGAGGATGAGGCCGTTTGCCTTAGACCATGCTCGAAGTCCATAACAAATGGAGCTTGCTGTAGGCGTTATTTCTTTTAAATCGTTACCTGTAAAGAAAACAGAGCAGTCATCTGCATACGCGACAAATTTACACATATCGCTTACTTGTACAATATCATTAATGTAATACAGGAAAAGTATGGGGCCAAGGATGCTACCTTGGGGCACTCCCGCTGTCAAAGGTTTTATCTGCGATCTGTTCTCACTAATTTCAACAAACTGATGTCGGCTTTCTAAATAGGATCGGATAAGTTCAAGTGTTATTCCTCGGACGCCATATTTTTCCAGCTTTATCAGCAGCAATTTATGGTTGACTCTATCAAAGGCTTTGCTGAAGTCTATAAGTATAACCCTAAACTCAGAATATTTTTTTCAATGTTCTCTAGAATAAGCTCCTTCTGTATCCTTAAAGCAGTTTCCGTACACCGTTTTTTCTTAAACCCGTGTTGACAGTCGGTTAGCAAGCCATGTTTTTGCGATAAATTATCAATACGAAAGTTAAAAATTTTTTCAAGTCCCTTTGATAGCACAGGAAGTGTAGATACAGGTCGATAATTGCCAATATTATTTTTGTCACCTCCTTTGTGAATAACTATTACTCTCGCTACCTGCATATTACGCGGGAAAACTCCGGTTGACAGGGAAATATTAAAAATGTGCATTACTGCAGGTGCAAGTCTATGGCGTACTTAATTGGCCTAATTTCTAAGTCATCTGCGTCTCGACTGTGGCTATTTTTCAAGGATGAAAATGTTGTAATCACATAAGGGATGCTAGTAGCCTTTAGGAATAAAGATTCTCTTAATGAAACTATGCATTGTATCTTGAACGTCGTGATCTACGCATCCTACTTTAACAAATAAATTGTTAAAATGGTTCGCAAGTTCTGTACCACCTACAAAGGTGCCATCAATGTTCAACGTATCTGTTCGTGTATCGACTGACTTCCGATTTAGTGTTTCGTTTATCTTTTTCCATGCTTGGTCACTTCTGCGCATGAAATCATTGTTGAATATGCGGCTGTAGTAGTCATTTTTCGCCCTTTCTTTTTCTTTGTTGAATTTATTCCTAAACTGTTTATGTTCTTTCCACTTTGACAAGTCCTTCGACTTGATAAAAAACTGATAAAGCTTATTGTTTTGGTTGATTTGCCGAATGAGTTCTTTCGAAATCCATGACTTGGGCAACTTTGTTCCACTCCGATAGTTTTCAAGCGGAAATGATATCAAGTATAGCGTTTTGAGTTTGCTCATAAACTTATCATATGACTGATTGGCATCTTCAATGGCAAAAATATCGCTCCAGTTTATTTAGCACGCGTCTTCTCTGAATTTATCTAGCGTTTGAGCCGATATCTTGCGGTACGTTGTCTTTTCAGTGCATGCACTTTTAACGGAGCCTTTCTAGAAAGAGATATATAGGCATAAGATCGCTGATATCACAGCTTATGACGCCCGATGTCGTGTTATCGATAGTCGAGCTTATTATGAAAGTGTCTAGTAATGATGACGTAGTGACGGCTACACGCGTCGGGGATCTGATGATGCTGCAGAAGTCATTGCACTCTAGGATCGATACAAATTGCGCAGTAGGTGCTGAATTAGTCATCATGTCAATGTTGAAATCCCCGCTCAGTGTAAGCAGATAGCCGTTTTCATTTACGTATGACAGAAGGTTATCTAAAGACTAAAAAAAAAAGAAGAAAGCACTGGCATTAGGGGGTCGATACAAAATCGCAAATACCGCCTCCGTCTTTTTTTTCTTTATGCATAAGACAGTCTCGTAGATATGTATCGTATGCGCGAGCCCTGAATAAGATACAGCTCCAATCAGGGCGAGTTATGCCGATCAAGCGCAGTGCCGGGTCTCTTGGCGCCAGCTGCAGTGTCTTGTCAATGGTCACATCTCATATGTTCCATGCAGTGTGCTTATCTGTGCGTGTGGGATCTGTTAGAACCACATCCAAACATGGGACCCTTTCCATACTACACGAAAGCTGCAGTCATGAGGGCAGTAAAAGTTACAGGATTAATGGAATAAGCTATGTAACAATATTTTTTCTGTAAAATTAAAGAAAAACAATGAACAGATAATTTTGGTGAAATCACCGACAAGACAAGACAAGCTAGCAGAAATCAGAAGAGAACAAAAAATATCTGTTACAAAAATTGCCATACTTTTCCTGTTTTTTCTTGCACGAAAATTGTAACATTGCAGCAAAGGCGCACCCGAGACTGTTAGCCTTAATACACTGAGCCTCATGAATTTAAGAGACCCAAGGTTCTTGCGGCAGACCAAGAAACAGCCGTGAACGATTATGGATTTACTACTGTGCTTAGTTAACTTTCACGCCATCAGATGTAGAGCAAGCAATAAATTACGCGAACACGCGTAGTGGTCCAGGGGCCGATAAAGTCTGCGTGGCGCATTTCAAGAATCCCCCAGAAAGACACAAGCAAGTCCTTTTAGATGAACTAAATGAAATTTGGGAGGAATGGCATTTACATTCATCGTGGCGCTTCTCAATTGCTAAGCCCATACCCAAGCCATGGAATGGCACCGCACACCATTTGAAATTTGAGACCGATCTCGCTTATATGTTGCCTTTGTAAACTAATAATGAAAAGCATGGAAGCCCGGCTTATGTGGTACCTTCCAGAGGGCCAGATATTTGAATACTCGTAAGCAGGCTTCCGAGCAACGCTCTCCCTTCAAGACGCGCTCCGTCTGCTTAAAAAAACAGTAACGGGCCCCATGTGCGCTCATCCGTGAGCCGGCATCCACATACGGGAGGCTTTTGATGGCGTGCCGCACACCACCATCATGTCCCAGGCACGTACAGTAGAATCCAAAGGGAGAGTTTACTACTTCATCGCAAGGTTCCTTGAAGACCGCAGCTTCCAAATACAGATCAGTCAGTGCAGCACGCTGGTGTACGCAATTCATGTGGGTGTCCTTCAAGGATCTGTCATTGCATGAACGCTATTCAGTCTTGCTATGCACACCTTGCCCAAGATATTGAGCATCATACCAGGAATATGTCATGCTATATACGCCGATGATGTAGCTATTTGGGCGACTGACGACTCAGTGGCACAGCAGGAGGAAGTTCTAGAGCCCGTCATCGGCGCTTGCAGTCATGCTCAATTGAAGTAGGGCTACGCATTGCGCCTAAAAAATAGAATATGTTGTAATCCATGGGATACGGCCCACTAAAGCAAAGGGAGATGAGAAGCAGGTTGGTGACCTCACCATAGACGAGCGTCTCCTAGCCAGGAAATCAACAATTAGAATTCTGGGAGTGTAGCTGGAGGACAACCGTACTGCCACTACGTGGCCCAGAGGAATCATGCGGTCGCGCAAGCAAATACTCCATGCACTCCGTCGCATCTTAAACAGGACTGGCGGTGTGAAGGAACGAGAAATGTGGTAGTTTGTTCAAGCATCTCTCAAATAACATATGGGCTGCCATACGATCAGGTCAGGAGAACTCGGGTGCGCACCTTCGAACGCTTAGTGCACGAAGCCAGGAGACTCATTGCAGGCCTGCCAAAGTACACGGGACCGGACGCCCTGAAGAACTGGAGTGGTTTCAACGACCTCGGCGAGCTACTGGCCACGCACGGTAATGTGCAGGATGTGAGAATTCGCTCAAGCTATGCCGGCAGGCATTTACTGAGAAGGCTGTATCACCGATCGACCCTTATTTCCTCAACGTGTGCCATTGTGGTGCCACATCTCAATTCCATACAGGAAAGCGTGGCCGACGAATATAGGCCCGTGACAAGAAGGCAGACGGCTGGCTCATCTCCGGCAGATACAGCAACGCGTTGTGCACAAATGTGCTATATACACTAACGCTTCCTTACCATCCGAATACACTAGTCAGCGTAGGTATGTTTTTGCTTGGCACAGCCGCTACACTGGAAGAAGCGGCCGACAGCTGCATTACCCGTCGAATATTCCGAGCAGTACTCACGCATAGGTGCATGTATTCTGCGACTACGTGCACATGGAACTAGTGACTGCACAAAGCACGGCGCCTCTCGTTCACAACATTTGCACACTCATGTCGCCAATCAGGTAACCGAGAAATCTGCAGAGCACAGTGAACCTCTCTATATGGCTTTCATAGATTATGAAAAGGCATTTGATTCAGTAAAGATGCCTACAGTCACAAATGCATTGCGTAATCAAGGAGTGCAGAATCATAAGTGAATATCTTGGGAAATACCTACAATGATTTCACAGCTACCTTGCTTCTACACAAGAAAAGTAGAAAATTACCTATCAAGAAAGGGGCCAGGCAAGGAAACATAATCTCTCCAATGCTCTGCTCTTCACTGCATGCTCGGAAGAAGTATTCAAGCTATTAAACTAGGAAGGCTTAGGAGTGAGGATCAACGGCGAATGTCTCAGCAGCCTTCGGTTTGCAAATGACATTGCCCTTTTCAGCAACACAGGGGACGAATTACAACAAATAATTGAGGACCTTAACAGAGAAAGTGTAAGAGAGGGTTGAAGATTAATATGCAGAAGACTCAGATAATGTTCAATAGCCTGGCAAGAGAACAATAGTTAAGAATCACCAGTCAGCCTCTAGAGCCTGTGAAGGAGTACGCTTATCTTGGTAAATTACTCACGGGGGACCTTGATCATGAGAAGAAAACTTACAGAAGAATAAAAATGGGTTGGAGCGCACGCAGGCATTGCCAGATCCTGACTGGGAGCTTACCATAATCACTGAAAAGAAAAGTGTACAATCACTGCATTCTACCGGTGCTAAAATATGGGACAGAAACTTTGAGGTTGACAAAGAAGCTCGAGAACAAGTACCGTGCAAAGAGCGACTGAACGAAAAACATTAGGCTTAACGTTAAGAGACAGGAAGAGAGCGGTGTGGTTAAGAGAGAAAGCGGTGATATCTGATATGCTAATTGACATTAAGAGGAGAAAATGGAGCTGGGCAGGCCAAGTAATGCGTAGGATAGATATCTGGTGGACCATTAGAGTTATGGAATGGGTGTTTAGAGAAGGCAAGTGCAGTCGAGGACGGCAGTAAACTAGGTGAGATGATGAAATTATGTAATTTGCATCGGAATCAGAAAAGCGGAATCGGTTGGCGCAGAACAGGGGTAATTAAAGATCCCAGGGAGAGGCCTTATTCCTTCAGTGGACATAAAGATAGGCTCATGATGATTACGAGGTCATTTGAAAGTGACACCCTCAACAACCCTCTTAAACAATGTGCGACTGGACAATGTCATAAGCTTCTCTTTGATCGGACATCTTCCTTTAGCGAGCTACAAGCCATGCTAGTATGAGGAATATAGCACTGCAGCACAAATAAGAGCACACATAGGAACTTCTTCGGATAGAAATGCAACAAAAGAGCGATCTGCTTTATCAAGATCGGTCAATCATTCATATAGAAGCTTGATAGGTGGCGAGTCTCTGGTGATTTAAATTGATCTGCACGGCTCCGGTGCCCAATGCTCTCAAAGATGCGGGAATCATCTGTTGCAACTGTTCGCTTATTTAGGATGATTACAACAAGCATTTGTAAGGCTCTCACTTAAAGAGCGTGCAGCCGCGTGCACTCCGCCCTGCCACCACGAATATTTTTTTCAAGCCCATCTCTACTGACTGGCTGTGCAGCGGTGGATCAAACTTCAAGGGGTCAAAATAGGCGTCATGAGGGCAAGCTCTACGCACCCCGGCGTCACCCCTCTTCAGACCATCCGAGAGCAGCTGAACTGAGTACTGTTATGGAGATTGTGAATAAACAGTATCGAGCGTTGGAAAAATCTCATTCCGAAGTGACAGAATTTCATTCTTAATGATGTGGATAGTCTCCAACCGAGAGTTCAGAATACCTTCCACCTCAGTAGTATACGTGTACTGCCGAAAGAAAAAAAAAACAACTGCGAAAAAAAAAACAATGGTTAAACACTTGCTGACGTATTCAGCTAGCTCCAGCATTGGGGACATTCTTTCTGTGGAAGCACTGCGTGATCTTGACAAAAGCGATGATTCATCCACGTGAAGCCCAAGTGGCTTTCTTGAGCGGGGCACATCAAGCCATGAAAATTTCGGATTTGCTCTGGGAAAGAGACCATGCATGAGAACGGACTTGGGGCTGTCAGATGACGAAGTGGTGAACGTGACAAAGACGAGTGATGAATTGCAGACAAAAATTTTACGTGTCTTTCCTGTAATGACATTATAAGGAGGGTTACCCATTTTTATAGAAATTTTTTTAATTGTTGTACTGCTTGACGACCCACGTACAAAATTATAATAATAAGGAAATCTTGTTCTAGATGGGCTCCAACCGGTATATCTCGCGATATAGCAGCATTCTTGTTTGCTGAAAGTTCGCGTGATTAAAGTTCCTTCGTTTTACTTTCCTCGTTCCCACTAGTATAAAGGCCGAAACAAAGAACATTCTGTGTTGTAAAAAAAATGAAGGTCCTCTTGTAAATGTTTCATTTAATTAACACACTTCTGATGCACATCTTAATGCTGCCTGGTGTTTACACAACGTATGTTTTCTCAAAGCCCTCGCTTTATTGTGGTCTTCAGTTCTGTGACGGTCTGTGAAGACGTTGGGTACTCGGTGCCTTGTGTATCTGCGTAGAAAACGTGCATGTGAACCCGAAACTCCCCCATTGTATCTGGATCACGACAAGCATCCTCTATATTAATTTCAAAACATATACTAAAAA
Organism: Dermacentor albipictus; assembly: GCF_038994185.2. Classification (NCBI taxonomy): domain Eukaryota; kingdom Metazoa; phylum Arthropoda; class Arachnida; order Ixodida; family Ixodidae; genus Dermacentor; species Dermacentor albipictus. The sequence continues at coordinate 17,952,865 of NC_091824.1, forward strand.
ATTATGGGGTTTTACATGCCAAAACCGCTTTCTGATTATGAGGCACGCCGTAGTGGGGGACTCCGGAAATTTGGACCACCTGGGGTTCTTTAACGTGCACCTAAATCGAAGTACACGGGTGTTCTTCGCATTTCGCCCCCATCGAAATGCGGCCACCGTAGCAAAACATATACTGAAAAAGAAAAACCAACAAAACCAACACGTCAATGAACGAACGAATAAATTATTAGAAGCAAATTTTTGAAATAAGTAATTTGAGCGACTGGTTTATTCGTAAACCGTCGGCATTTTTCATGTGTTAAAACATTGCCGCAAATCCTAAATGGTGGAGGCATACGAATGGCAGCTCGAACGAAGTGCTTAATGGTAGACATGCACTAAGGCACCTCTATGACCCGTCCAACCTATCGCGCTCTGCGGCATGGCAGTGGTAAACCGCGGGATACAGCTGAAGCAGCTCGTCAGTGGAATCAAAGTTGGCCAGTTTGGTACTCTACACAGGGGGCAAGGGAAAGTGGGAACAGAAAGAAGGAAAAGAGGGAGATACTGAAGCTGCACGTATGTGGCGGAGGGGGTAGGGGAGTGTCTGTAAACAGTCCCTCAGGTCAGTGCATTTCAAACACTGCACTAGTGCGCGCATAGCTTCTTCCTCCAGCGATGGATATTGCTACAGTCCGAGCATATTTGATTCGGAAAAATGCCATCCGGTTTAAAGTGGTCCGGTGAGAGAGGCATTGGGCGTCGTAGCGAAGAGAGATACATGGCAGACGCTCAATGGTTACCTATACAAGAGTCGCAGGTCGGGCTATCGGCCATTCCAGTTTGATGAGTTGGCCACGGTAGCAAGAGACTAATTCAACGGTTTGCGGCTCTACGCCGGGCAGCCATGGCTTTCTGCGTGGGCTCTTGGTAGTCCGTCTTCGGATTTGTTGTAGCGCAGCAAAACGACGCGGATACATAGACGGCGCGTGCAGCGCATGTACTTCCGCAGAATTCAATAGGGACTCCAACGTTTTCTCAGACGTAATGGAAAAGGCAAGGAATTGAATTTTGAGGACATACAAGCGGACATAAATGATATCTCAGATATGTCGGAGCCAAATACAACAACGGCCAAATGGATAATGTCCACAAATTAAATGTGTTTACTTGCACCTTGTTATCAGAAGAGAGAACGTTTATGCAGTATCGAATGCATAGTAAAATGACTGGCGTAGTCTGCTAGGGAAGTTTATGAAGCTGAGTGAGTGTTTTCAGATTTCCGGGTTTTTCTGCTTTCGACAGATAACTCCATCAGTGGCCTCGGTATTCGCGCTTATAGTGGTGTACTCAGCATAGTGATTTAACTTGCGCATCTAGTTTTGGTTTCAAACGAAAGGTTCCTCTGGTCTTGGCTGCTTTCCTTGCTGTTTGAAACTGCTCGAAAGAAAAAGCCTTGCTGGAAATTGGCTTGTAATTCTGTAATTCTGCAAGGCGAAACATATCCACACTATTTCTTCTTGCTAACATTGCGAGTCTTTTGTGTTGATTGCGTTTTGTTGTTGATAACCTCGACAATAATATTGCTGTAACTAGCGATAAACTTGTATTCTAGACTTAAACACCAACTACCATTCTTTGTTTAATTATTAAAATTGCTTATAGCAAATATGAACTTTTTATTTGCGCTGTGTAGCTGCTAGTATGTGGGTTCAGGGAACTGGGTGAAGCATTACGCCATTTAAGGCCATAACTATGACGTGAAAGAGCACTGATTGCCTTTTGTCCTTGCATCAGTTTGATAGTTTATTTATTTCAAGGAATAAATTCAAATTAAAATAATTTTTCGGTCCACTCTGTTTTACTATGCGTGCTTTATAATGAAGCCTAGGTCTGTTAATTATAAAAATAACGGTCAAAAGCATTTCCACGCTCTTTCTCTTAATGTAATCGTAATTTACAACATGCTCATGTATGGAGAGAGAGAGAGAGATAGAGAGAGAGAGAGAGAGAGGGAGAGAGAGAGAGAGAGAGAGAGAGAGAGAGAGAGAGAGAGAGAGAGAGAGAGAGAGAGAGAGAGAGATGAGGGTGGGGAGTCAGATGGTTTGAGGCTTGTCCCCCACCCGCGAAATAGTTGGTACGCCGTCGATCAGAACAACTGATTCGCAGCAGCAGACCAGCAACGTTAATGGGCGCTTCCTCGAGCCTGACGGTTGTACTTCGTCGTGCGCGTAGTGCAGCATTGTGCTGCGCTGGCTCAAGGCAATGAGTGCTTAGAGAACTTGTCAGAAAGAGATCTGTTACCTTTTCAACACCGCGATCTTTACCGAGTGTATTTCAATTAAATATCTCTACTTAATTGCTACTTTAAAAAAAACCTGCCTTCCTGACAAGAGAAAGAGAGGGAGAGAAAGAAAACACAAGTAGAAGTAAGGTACTACTGCTACGATTAGTGACAGCCCCCCCTCCCTCCAGCAGGAGGCCGCTGTCTTTCTTCGACATTTATTCTGATTCGTGAACGATACAAACCTATAGTCTCTGGTTTGTTGGATTATGATAAATTGCAGTGCATTATAACGGGATAAAGTGACATAGACGTTCATACTATCATCGCTGCATGTATGTATGTATGTATGTATGTATGTATGTATGTATGTATGTATGTATGTATGTATGTATGTATGTATGTATGTATGTATGTATGTATGTATGTATGTATGTATGTATGTATGTATGTATGTATGTATGTATGTATGTATGTATGTATGTATGTATGTATGTATGTATGTATGTATGTATGTATGTATGTATGTATGTATGTATGTATGTGCCTCCCTTTGTCCCGTTTTCTTGCACTGCAAGGGTACACTTGCATGCTCCTGACGAAAATAAGTAGGTCTGACCACAATTATCATTAATTCTGGTCAGACCTTATAAATCGTCCCCTTTCTGAGAACTTCTACCATGGACAAGTTCGAGCGATGTCATTTTACTTCATTTTTAAATTTACTATAATTAAAAAGCAATTATGGGGAAGTACATTTAATAACCACGATATAGTTATGAGCCACGCCGTTGTGGTAGATTCCAGTTAATTTTGACCATCCGGGTGTCTTTAAAGTGCACCCAATGCACGGTACACGTGCATGTTTGCATTTCACAGCTAGCATTTTTGCATTTCACAGCTAGCTAGTTAGCATTTCATGAGGCCGCCGTGGTCAGGGTTTGATCCTGCACCCTCGGGCTTAACAGCGCAGTGCCGAAGCCACTACGCCACCACGGTGTCCTATAATCCTTTTCTTTTCATATAGTTCTGGCACTTCTATAAGAAAACAGCAACAACAACAACACTATAGCGATGATTCGGGCAACTTGGTTATGTAGCAATGTGTATTCCTATTCTATGTCTGTCGCTTGTTTTGCACGTTGGTATTACATAATGGAAAAAAGTGTGAACCCACTAGCCCACAACAAGTAAATAAAAAAAAAGTTGTAGCCTCGAAATTTAGCTTCAACTCGAGAAGTACAAATGACGTGTGCGTATTCGAGCAATTTCGCGTATTTCTCAATCCCAGGATGCGAGTTGGCGTCACAAGAAAAATGAATATTTTTTTACGCTGTCGTAGTCTGCAGACATTTGTTCGGCATATACTTCTGGAGGCTAGTTGGGAGGTTTCAGCAGATGGACAGAGCGTACAGTATGCGCCGGCGATGGTCTTTCCTGTCTAATAAATTCTTCGGGCTTTACTCCTTGAGCTGCTAATGTCTTTTCTTCTTTTTCTGTGTGTTTGTGGTTACTTCGGATAACATTGTGACATTTACACCTAGCAATACAGTCTATGGCCAGAAGTTGACAGGGCTGGTAAAGACTAATGTGCTAACGTTCCCAATTTAATCTTACCGCTTGCATGAACGAAGTACCACCTCCTTACGCAATTATTACTTACGCATTTCTATATTTAACTGAGTAGGTGTCGCATCCGTGTGTGGATAGTTGCTTCGACTCTCAACTTGAAATTTTGAGACACCTTCTTAACCACCGAAGAAACAAAAAGAAGAGTTATCCTTCTCCATATACCAATAGTGTGGCTCATTCCACGCTCAGTTAAAGATCCTGCGGTTAGTCGATAGTTTGACTCATATTTTATCTTGAAGTGCTTCTATTTTTCAGATAAACAATTGCAGCTGCATTCGACATAATGCAGCCTGAACTGACTTACGCCTTCTTTGGCCTTAACGAACTCTGTTATCTAAACTTAGTATATAGGCGAACAGCGCGAAGGCAGAAAAATACGCAAAAGTTCTCACTAAGAACGCCCACTTGATAAAAAATTCACTCAATAAGACAATTTACTGAATGGCCCCAACCGGCTCCTCTGCTAAGTTATTTCAAACTTACCCCACTTGTTCGTTTAAGGCAATAAACAGGCCTTCTTAAGCCCGTCTCCATCCAGCCTTCACATGACTTCCGCGTCGCTGCAGAAGCGGCGACAATCGGACAAATCTGCAGTTGGGCGTGCGGCCTGGTTAATATGAACAACGATGTCCGCAGGTGAATTGTGGCAGTCCGTGGAGGCGCGCGAAATAGAAGTGTAGGTGGGGCGTTGTTCACATGGGAATTAATGTGGCAGGTAGCTGATACAGCTGGAGGTTCGGTGGGCTGGTTCGGTGACAGTACATTTAGGCTGGATAGGCAGTAAGTATATTTAGTCTTCGGTCTTTAAGTGCGCTACACTCACGTCGCGCGAATGGGCAGAAGAAATAATTCGAACACCTCGACTATGGACGTGTTCAGCGTGCTTTAGTTAGGTGATCTTGACGAAGGCCCCATAGAGCAATAGCATATTGCAACCTTGACCTAATGACAAGTATATAGGCTAACAGTTTTACTTGGGGTGGAGGAAAAGTAGATTACGTTTGAGAAAACCAAGAGCGAAGTCAGCTCTGCTAACTATGCTTGTTACTTGAGATTTCACAGTATTTGTTGTTACTATTATCTGAAAAGGAGTAGCCATCAGCTTAAGGTAAATAAACCTTTTTTTTTCATATTTGTTTCAGCGAAGAAATGAAAGCAGGAAATCCTGCTGGCATGTTGTAACTAATAATAAAACGCGGCCATGTGAATCATGCTTCCAATAAGACAGCTGAGATTAATGCGTGTTTGCTTTCACGAGATTTAAAACCCTTGTGAATAGAAACATGAAATAAACGTTACTATATAAGGAGGTGACTGAGGAATGGTCGAGTTGGTGTACACTGCAACGAAGGTGCGATGTTTTGGCCGCGAGATGAGGATGAACACAGGCTACAAGGCTTTGCTCATTCATCACAGGCTCTACTAATACGACATGAAAAGGAGTAGACGGAGCATGCTATGGTCGCTGAAGCTGGCAGGACTGTAAGCATACAGTGGCGTAGCAAGGTCGTCTGGCACCCGGGGCCCATAGGTCTTCTGTTTCCCAGGGTGTAGCCGGCGGAAAGAGGTGTGTCTTCAGGCTTATATGACACCCCTCTGCCCCCTCAGTGGCCCCTAGCACCCGGGGCCCACGCCCCCCCTCCCCCCCCCCCCCCTGTTGCTACACCACTGTAAGCATATTAGGCGGTTTAAATGTTATTGTTCCGGAATTGACCGTATGTAATGCGCAACGTGGTTGAGACAACGTGTTCACGCGTCACATGGTTGCATCCTAAGAATACGAGAGGGAAATCGGGCGCGGTGACCAATAACCATCCAATGAATCTTGCATATTCCTACAATTAAAAAAAAAGAAAGGTTTGCCATCTTGCACTTCATCCGCGCACGCGTCAAGTGAGAGAAAGTGGACTCTTAATGAAGAAACCAGATTAGTGGCGGAGAGATATAAACTTGTTGCTCGGCTAGTTGGTTCATGGCTTAAAAACACAAGCTACGCACGTAATTGCGTGCGCACATAAGCTATATCACACAGTATATAGAAGGTCGCAGCCAGATACGATGTGCGCATTGTGTTTTCCGCCAAATGCAAACTTGCCAAGATTTGCCCTTTGATGGCGAATACGCTGCTGGCTACATGCTCGAAGAAGCACGTCACACGCTACACCGGTTGTGTTAGCGATGTAGTTTACAAAATCCTGCTGAAGTGGGGCAAGGTATACTGGACAAACGGGACGATGCGTCAACGATCGAGCGAGAGAGCAGCGGTCGGCGGTCAACAGCAACATGGGCGGCCACTTGGCAGAGCACTTCTGGACAAAACGATATTTGTAAGGAAAGCAAGAAACCGCACTGAAAGAGAGATAATCGAGACTTTCTTCATAAAAATAGCAGGAAATAAGTGCGTTGGCGTGCTGTCACTAGCATTAAGTGACAAAGAAATGTCATTCATAAATGATAGCCATGTAATCGCCGCTAAGATTAGAACGTGCAGCTGCCTCATTTGGTTGGATACTCGGATTACGGCTGTATGCACGCGTGGAATGACGAAAACTGTGCAATGACGCGGCGGCTTTTCGCAAGCTCAAAGCGGCGGCATTCCTCGACAATGACGTCGATGGTGGACACATTGTTGAAGACCAAAAAGTTGAACGCGTCGTCCGCGATGCCTTTGAGTACGTGGCCGACTTTGTCAACCTCGGCCATTCTTCTCGTCGACTTTCCGGCAAAGAGCGAGCACGTCTTGTATGTACGTCTTGTATACAGGCTGAGCCAGTCTTCGACATCGACATTATCTTGGCCAGAGAATATGTCAGGATCCCGGGGATTGGTAACCGTAACGTACGTTGTTGGCGGGGTCGCAGGAGTAGGAGACTATGTGTTGTCACCGGGAGCCGTGGCGGAAAGCAAGACGGTGCGGCCGCTGCGGAGCTCCGCGGCGAGGACGGGGAACGGCACAGTAACGTTTTTCTTCATTGGCCGGGGTTCTTCTTTCTTGGTGTTTTCGTTCGTTCTCGGCTTTTCCTAAGCCGCTGCACTGTTCTTTGCTTCGATATTCCGGGACTAAAGATGCTGGATGTCAATAATTTGAAGTGAGTTTATTTACAGACAGACATTAGCGGTCACACTGAGTATATGTTAAACAAGGAAAACGGGTTCCTATTTACGAATGCGGCTGAGCCTCGGAGCAGTCCGTCGCTCCGATGGGGCACCTGACGAGATCGGTCCGTCGTCTCTCAAGTCTCAGCTCACAATGGAACGTCTCAACCGCGCACATTCTCACGCCCAGCCGCGGGACCCTCTGTCCGGGCTGCGTAACTCGCACCGCTGGTGGCCGCGCCGCCTCGGCCCGACCCGAACACTCCCCAAAGACTCCCTTCTCCGGAGCCGCGCGATTTATGGCGCTCACCAGAACCACTGCGCGAGAACCCCTGCCGCTCCCCTTTTCGCCGAACAGCGTCCGGCTACCGCCTTCCCGAAGCAGGCACTCTGTGGAAGCGGCCCGGGTGCGAGCCAACAGCACAACATTGCAGTGCAACATATGAACAAACACATTGTGGGCCCCGGAGAAGTCGAGCAAGCACGCACCTCAACCAAACAAAAAGAATGCGCACATGAGCTTAACCAAGCCGAAAATTCACAACGACCTCACAAGCACCCTCCACCAAAATGTTACGGGAACGAAGGATTAGAACTGGAGACTATTTACACAATATATATACAAGGGATAATGCAGCGCTGGCCAGTTCAGCCGACAGCTCGAGCGTCAGAGAGCGTTCTTCCTCCTCTTTTCTCGAGTAATTGCGCCCACGCACTTCGTTCAAACAATCAAATACCGCACGCGTGTATATGTATACCTGTCATGATAACTCAGCACAGATTACTGGCCTACGAGCAGTGTTACCTCCTATAAACCCTGTTAGTTTATCTCTACTGCGATTACATTGCACTTAGGTTTCATGTAGAAAATTGCGTTGTTTCTGGTGAATAAACAGTTGCAAGCTGGCGCCCATATGTTTCGTTTGTGTCTGACTTCGTGCTCGTCTGCTTAGCGCCGTAGCCTTTGTTTTTATTACATAAACTCTTTGTCAGTTTTAAGTCACCTTCTAAGTGAGCATATGCCACCGTTGACACAATAGGTGCGGAATCCTTAGATGTAGCCAGCTATGTGTCGCACCTTCTTCCGCAAGCGGGATAGCCGAAAGTGGACGTGGAGGAGCCCGAACGGCGAGACTAGAAATGAAATAGACTTCATACTCTGCGCTAACCCTGGCATCATACAAGATGTGGACGTGCTCGGCAAGGTGCGCTGCAGTGACCACAGGATGGTAAGAACTCGAATTAGCCTAAACTTGAGGAGGGAACGGAAGAAACTGGTACATAAGAAGCCGATCAATGAGTTAGCGGTAAGAGGGAAAATAGAGCAATTCCAGATCAAGCTACAGAACAGGTATTCGGCTTTAACTCAGGAAGAGGACCTTAGTGTTGAAGCAATGAACGACAATCTTGTGGGCATCATTAAGGAATGTGCAATGGAAGTCGGTGGTAACTCCGTTAGGCAGGATACGAGTAAACTATCGCAGGAGACGAAAGATCTGATCAAGAAACGCCAATGTATGAAAGCCTCTAACCCTGCAGCTAGAATAGAACTGGCAGAACTTTCGAAGTTAATCAACAAGCGTAAGACAGCTGACATAAGGAAGTATAATATGGATAGAATTGAACATGCTCTCAGGAACGGAGGAAGCCTAAAAACAGTGAAGAAGAAACTAGGAATTGGCAAGAATCAGATGTATGCGTTAAGAGACAAAGCCGGCAATATCATTACTAATATGGATGAGATAGTTCAAGTGGCTGAGGAGTTCTATAGAGATCTATACAGTACCAGTGGCACCCACGACGATAATCTAATAGAAAATAGTCTAGAGGAATTCGAAATCCCACAGGTAACGCCGGAAGAAGTAAAGAAAGCCTTGGGAGATATGCAAAGAGGGAAGGCAGCTGGGGAGGATCAGGTAACAGCAGATCTGTTGAAGGATGGTGGGCAGATTGTTCTAGTGAAACTGGCCACCCTGTATACGCAATGCCTCATAACGTCGAGCGTACCGGAATCTTGGAAACACGCTAACATAATCCTAATCCATAAGAAAGGGGACGCCAAAGACTTGAAAAATTATAGACCGATCAGCTTACTGTCCGTTGCCTACAAACTATTTACTAAGGTAATCGCAAATAGAATCAGGAACACCTTAGACTTCTGTCAACCAAAGGACCAGGCAGGATTCCGTAAAGGCTACTCAACAATAGATCATATTCACACTATCAATCAGGTGATAGAGAAATGTGCAGAATATAACCAACTCTTATATATAGCTTTCATTGATTACGAGAAAGCATTTGATTCTGTCGAAGCCTCAGCAGTCATGGAGGCATTACGGAATCAAGGTGTAGACGAGCCGTATGTAAAAATACTGAAAGATATCTATAGCGGCTCCACAGCCACCGTAGTCCTCCATAAAGAAAGTAACAAAATCCCAATAAAGAAAAGCGTCAGGCAGGGGGATACGATCTCTCCAATGCTATTCACAGCGTGTTTACAGGAGGTATTCAGAGACCTGGATTGGGCAGAAATGGGGATAAAAGTTAATGGAGAATACCTTAGTAACTTGCGATTCGCTGATGATATTGCCTTGCTTAGTAACTCAGGTGACCAACTGCAATGCATGCTCACTGACTTGGAGAGGCAAAGCAGAAGAGTGGGTCTAAAAATTAATCTGCAGAAAACTAAAGTAATGTTTAACAGTCTCGGAAGAGAACAGCAATTTACAATAGGCAGCGAGGCACTGGAAGTCGTAAGGGAATACATCTACTTAGGGCAGGTAGTGACTGCGGATCCGGATAATGAGACGGAAATAATCAGAAGAATAAGAATGGGCTGGGGTGCGTTTGGCAGGCATTCTCAGATCATGAACAGCAGGTTGCCATTATCCCTCAAGAGAAAAGTGTATAATAGCTGTGTCTTACCAGTACTCACCTACGGGGCAGAAACCTGGAGGCTTACGAAAAGGGTTCTACTTAAATTAAGGACGACGCAACGAGCTATGGAAAGAAGAATGATAGGTGTAACGTTAAGGGATAAGAAAAGAGCAGATTGGGTGAGGGAACAAACGCGAGTTAATGATATATTAGTTGAAATCAAGAAAAAGAAATGGGCATGGGCAGGACACGTAATGAGGAGGGAAGATAACCGATGGTCATTAAGAGTTACAGAATGGATTCCAAGGGAAGGGAAGCGTAGCAGGGGGCCGCAGAAAGTTAGGTGGGCGGATGAGATTAAGAAGTTTGCAGGGACGGCATGGCCACAATTAGTACATGACCGGGGTTGTTGGAGAAATATGGGAGAGGCCTTTGCCCTGCAGTGGGCGTAACCAGGCTGATGATGATGATGATGATGTGTCGCTTTTCTCCGTGCCCGCAACTGTTAACGTTGTTCTTCCGTCGACAGGCATCGCGCATCGGCTTCGTCCTCGTGAACTCGCTGCGCAGGCGTCTCGCAGCGTGCATCCGCCTGATTTGGCGCCAGCATTTCTGCACTTACCCGCACGGCCATTCATTGCCGCGGTGCGCAAAACACATATACTGACGGGGCGGCACGTCCAGATCCTAAGTAGAGAACCCAAGGTTAGGGGATGCTATCGACCAGGCGTACAAAAGACCGCAAAGAGCGTGCAACGGAGTCTGGATATAGGAGCATGCGAACGCGCATGGCGACACTAGGAAATTTTAGATTTTGCGCACCCAAAGTTAGGGGACGCAAATTGCCGGGCTTACAATAGAATTCAGGAAGGAACTGCGCAAAAAGAATGCACGCAGGGTGCGGCGCTCTGGGTGCGCAAAGGCCCCCTTTGGTCCCCAAAGCTGTTTGGCTACGCGGAATTGAAATCTCTCTACAAGTATCATATTTATTTCCAGTAGGCGTAATACAAAACTACACGCCTTGGGTGAGATTGCTTGATTGGCACAAAGTGACCGGCTGGCCGCCGCGTGCTTCTCAGATCATGGAAGTCATACAATCACGATGAGTTCTGCATGCACATGCAATCCTTTCTGAAGTTTCTGAACCTAATGAGTCACAATTGCGGTTTTCTGCTTTCGCAGTCAGTGCGGCAGCGAACTTCAAGACGTGAAATCTTCGGCACTGGCCGGCGACAGGACACCACAGTGACTCCAGAACGAAGCAAATCGAGGAATTCGCTCGCAGTGGAAGAGCGCAAATGTGCCTTCTCGCAGAAGCACAGCAGGCGCGCAACGTGTTCGCATCGTTTTCGACGCCGCGCTCAACACAGAAAGGGCGTGCGTCAGTGCGGACGCGGCGTGCTAATCTAGCTATCGCTCGCGCTGCTGGGACTCCCCGTGCCTGCAGCGGTGATGAAACGCCCTCTCACCTTCTCTCGCGGACATTGCCGTCTTTCGTTCGCACTACGCAACGCGGTGCAGGGGCGATAGCGATTGTTAAAATGTTGAGCGAGAAATCGAGCGGCATTGTAGGTACTAGAGCCTCGCGGCGATATTTTGTTATCGTTCCCTTGCACTGTTCAGCTGACGCTCGCGTGGAGAGGACGCGCGGAATCGACCGTGGATTGTGCGGCCGCAGTTCACTGCGCTCGAGTGAAGGACGGCGGGTGTTGGAGCTGGATGTGACTGCAGAAAGTGCGCAAAAGAGAATATGGTACCGTAGCCAGAAAAACCAGTGCTGCACACCGTACTCGCTACAGTCAGAAAGGTGCCCACTTTAAGGAGAAACGCGAGCTGTGCACACGGTGGCCGGTCTCTCTCTCCTTCCCTTACCCGCAGTGTACGGCAGCAAGCTGCAGGCTAGTCTGGTTGACCTCCCTATGTTTCCTCTCCTTCCACTTTATCTCTCTTCCAAGCTGTTAACCTGGCTGACGCCCTGGCAAAATACCATTTTTGGCTAAGAATGACCACATGCGCACTACTCACCCGAACACGCAAAGGCCACGCGCGCGCACGGACAGGCACAGGTACGCTAAAGTTGGTCGCACAGTCTTACTGAGAATGGTAACTCCCAAGCATTCTAACAGTGTATTCATTGTGCGCAAGGCGCAGGTGGCTCTTCACCCCGGGCCGACAACGGGCCGAAGTTACAACCTCAAGTCGCGATGAAAACGTAATCGGGCCTTAATATATTTTTTTGAATGATGGGTATACGCAGAGAAGGTGTTGGCACCTTTATGTGACGCAGGCTGCTCCTCGTCGCAAGAAGGCACAAAAGCGTAATTGTAAATGGACCAAAACACACAGGACGGGGAAGAACACCGAGCGTGCAAATGCACGCTACTCACTGAAAATTTAACGTGAGCACACGCACCCTCTTAAAAACAAACCATGGTCGCATGATTTTTCGCCGCGTGCAAACCCTGCATGAAAGCCACCAGAAGAAAGAACAGGTAACATAATCAAATAATAGGAACTAGATTTAGTTTCCTAGCCTCAAGCTTAAAAAAAAAATCCAATTCACTCTTGTAGAGTGATACAGACGTGGCACTGATACACAGCTCTCCAATTCGATGTATGTCTAATCAGTCAGCCACCCCTCTCGATAACTGATTCATATGCTGTGTTTTGTGCCATATACAATTAAGCACTCAAGAAGCACATAAAGAAACGATACCAAGAAGAAATAAAAGCTTGGGCGCTATAACGTAAAACTATTCCGAACTTTTCTATTCCATTTCTGCTATCAGCCTTCCGCGATTGGTCAAAAACTTGTTAGACCCCCCCCCCCCCTTCATCTGTCTGTCACGCGACGTCACGAAAACCGCGATACCTCCTAGTCAGATATGATGGTGGACATAATCAGTGTGATGCGTTCACACTGATTATGCATGATGCGGCCGAAAAAAGAAAAATACAGTTATTTCTGATTTGATGCCTTTTCACCATTAGCCCCCGGCTATTGGTCAAAAGTTTTCGGGCCGCACCCACTTCACCTGCCTGTCACGCGACGTCACAAAACCGCGAAAACTCACCGCGTCACAGTGACGTGAACGCATTAAAGATGCATTATTATGCTGAACAAAACTGAATTTTCTTCTGAATCGCCACAGGCTGCCCCGTTCCGAAAGGAATAAAAGATGGCTGCCGCCGATCGCTCAGGCGCTGGCTACTCGCACCTGCCAGAAAGCATGGGTTTATTTTCATATGATAAAGCTTCTTGCGTGGCCGTGTAACGTTTTCGAGCCCTTTCGGCACGTTTACGACCCCATTCGGCCAACTATTCTTTGCTTGGGATCGATTTTAGCGTGATTTTTAAGCTTCCGTTGCATGCCGCCACGATTTTTGACCAGCCACCGCAAGCTAAGTTAGTGAAAGCGGACCAGTCGCAGACACTGGCACCACCCTCTTCATCCGGTTATAGATTTTCAGTGCACTGGCTCTTCCCCATCGAGTCGCTCTCCACTTGAGCGTTCTCTTCGCCTCTCGACGGCCAATTAGATGCGACAAGCTGCTTAGTGTAGGCAATATTATTCGTTTTCCAAGGAAACAAAAGTGACCTCCTATGAACGAGGAGAGCGTTTGATTGGCCTGTTGAAACAACCCTGCGGGTGACCGCCCGGTGCTTGCGTCGGTGGTTACGCAAATTTGACGTCAGGAGATTGGAAAAAAAAAATATTGGAATAGTTTTACGTTACAGGGACCCTTAACACGAAAAGAAGTGAAAATACTGAAAATACCCTAAGAGCACGGTCATACTCAAAGTTGCGCCGACGAGTGAAGGAAGGCATGCAAGTAACAGCTAGTAACTAAAGACACGTAACTCTACCCACAGTTACTAGACGTATACCATCAGCCGTGTCCGTTTCAGTGCGTGTATTCTTTCCTTTGGTAATCTTTCCGCCAAAAACATGGGCAGAATAAGCTATCTGAACTGGTGCGGTTCTGTGCCCACTGATGAACCCACTAAAACGAGAAGAAGACCGTGAAACAAAAGAGCAAACTAAGAGTTCTAGCTCCGCTTGCTCGCATGGATCGCACCTACGAACAAAACGAAAGGTTCTAAACCGTATGGCTTTCAGGTACCTCCGTTTATAACACCCACCACAAGCACTCAGCGTGGTTATCTTTGCGAGGTACTGCAACTGCTGCGCTCACCCCTCATGCTCATCGCTTCTACTTATCAGACGCCATGTTAACCATTGTGGAGAGGCGTGGCGGGTACCATTTCGAGCACAGGTACTTCGCGTGGACCCGGGCCGGGATAACGTAAAACTATTCTAATCTGCTTTTTATTCCAAATCCGCCATTAGCTCCCCGTTAGGGGGGGGGGGGAGGGGAGGGGGAGGGCGCAGGCCATATAGGCGGAGCCTTAGCCATTTTGACCTATCACGGAGGGATAAGGGTGAATTTGGTATTAAAAAGCAGATTGGAATAGTTTTATGTTATGGCGGCCCTGACCATTACTTCCAAACGGAATGTAATGGCGAAATCTAAGAACGTAATTGGGTGAGTTCTTATATGACTCCACTCATTTGTGCAAATGTTGTACGAAAGCATAAGCTGAGTATCTGAAGTTCCATGTATTCCATAATAAATGTACGCGCACGTTTTCAACGCAAGGATACTTTATGCTTAGCCTATGGGGACTTAGCCTATCAAAACTTTGCACTGGGTGACATTTTTGTAGGGAACAGAGCAAGAGACGGGAGACGCGAGTGACAAGCCATGCCCATGCACACACGCGCAACACACACAGCACACGCTCGCTCGCACGGGCGCACACAGACAGAGCGCAGATTTCGAAGTGAGTTCATTGACACTAGGTTGCCCGTTTTCAGACATTCACTGGTAACAGTTGAAACCACTACGCACGCGTACACTGCCATCCATTGCGCTCACTAATGCTTGTTTCATGCCACTGGACACGCCAATTCTCAAGGACGATGCGTGTCAGATTCGGCTCTACTTAGGCCATTTCAAGGAGAACAGAAAAACACTTAAAAAAACAACGGCAACCAGAGTTGTCAGAATAACAGCAACAACATAAGCAACCAGTAGGTAGCTCAAGAAGGAAAGCTTGTCTAAAGATCAAATGTAACCGCGAAAAACGCGTTAAAATAACCTAGCGCTAGCGAAAAAAGGAAGATGCTTCCCAGGATAACAAAACGTCAAAGAGATCGTACTAACTAAAAAGAGAAGAACCGTCAGCGGTGTCAATTGTAAACCAACGCGAGGAGCTGCGCAATAAATTTAGTTGGGAGTCGGCGCTCTGTGTGCGCGCGCGCCACGGGGTTGTGCCGCCCTCTGCGCTGTTCCCTTCGAAAACGCAGCCGTAACTCTTATTGAGACCTCAGTGCTGCACATTGAGCTATCGTGGAAGCCGTAGTGGGAGTCGCCCGATTAATTCCGACTTCTCGGAGTGTCTTTGCAATTCCATTACATTTTTTCGTCTGTTTCTTTTTTCTGGCTACGACTTTTGAAGTAGGCGGCTCTTGCCCAAGCTTCCCATATCTTATCATACAGAAGAAAGAGAAAGCTGCGTTTCTTTAGCGTGCACTTAAGCCTTGTTACAATGTGGCCGATGCCCCTCGTGAGTATGAAATGCACGAACCGACAACAACAACAACGTTGCACGAGCGTTTCCGCATTCCGCCTTCATCACTGTGCGGCCACCGCAGGCGAGCATCTAACCCCCTAACATGATTTTGGCTTCTAGCGCGAAGTGAAGCAGGGACACAGAAAGGAGCAGACAGGACGAGCGCTCCTTTCTGCGTCCCTGTTTCACTTCGCGCTAGAAGCCAAAATCATGTTACCGTACCAACTCGCCCAACTGTCTATCCTTTTGCATCTAACCCCCTACCTAGTGCTCAAGAGCCACTGACCCATAGCGGCGGCGCGTCTCCTAACTACAAAAGGGGAAAAAAATTCCCTCGGTAGATCTTGTAGGCACGCTTACGTTCAAATTTTTGCTTAAGAAAAGAAAAAAAGAACTGCTGGTGGTATAGTTGCGTTAACGCTTAAACGCAGTTTTCGCACAGCAGAATTTCTGTCGGTGCTCGCTCTGCATGCCGACCAAGCGCACGTCGGTATGTTCGAATTCTGCCACAACTCCAGGTAAGCGCACGAAGCCTCGAAATACCGTTCCTGCGTCAAATTTGAACGCGGAATGCAGCACGCCGCGCGAGACGGCGAATTGCCCGGCAGTGATGGCACACGGCCGCGACACGTCTTCGAACCCGTCGCAACGTCGCTCGAGGTGTTCCCCGTCCCGCGAGCGGCGCGCGTGAACCCGCCAGCTGCCTGCGTTGCGCCACGCGGTGTGTACTCGTCGCAACGTGACGTGCGCGTAATCGCGGCGGCGCCTCTATCGGTCCCTGAACCCGTTTACGGCGCCGCTCGAGACCTCTTCATCCACCTCTCGATATCGAGGCGGCGAAAGGGAAGCCGCACTCTCCCTCTCTGCCGCCGCGATGATGCACGCGCTGCGCCGGTGGCATTCCTCGTGGCGCAGCATCTCTTTCGCCGCCCACTATCAGCCGCGCAGGTGGCGTTGTTCCCAGTGCGCGCGCTCCAAGGGCTGCCCCGATCCGCGCTCCACGGACGCGTGCACTGCAGCGCAATCATCGGGGCCTAGTGGCTCCTAATGCAGCCAGTTACCAATTATAATCTTCTGTCAAAAAAAAAAAAAGATTCCAAGTTTCATGACGTTATTTCGCGGTAATGCGGACTGCTCTGGCACAAATGCAAGTTGGTATAGGATGATGAATTGTGCATTTTCCGTGAGACCTCTTAGTTACGGAGTGATTAAACGTGACGTTATTGTAAGCTCAGTCGTGCGGCTTTCTTTCTTTTTTCTATAAAAAGAGTTGAATCGGCGAATCAAAGCACCTTCCCGAGTTATCTATTGGCAGAGAACATTACGGTTGAGAAAAGACTATTCTTTCGCCACTGTTTACGTAAAGCAGCACGTCGAATATCCCGCCATGCATGGCAATGTGGTCGCGTGTAGAAATAGTGAGCACATTAAAAGTGAAATGAAGCCATACTGAGTTCACGGAGAGTTGACTTTAGCCAAATTTTAATGGCCGTGCTTTTTCCTGCCCTTCCCATGGCCACAGACAGAAGTGGCAAAAACGAGCCGCGTACGCAGATGTGCACACCATGACTAAACGTGTTAACTGGAATCAGCGTGCGCGCCGCCTTTACGACCCCTGATTCCGGCGTTTCTTTCTTTGCATTTAACCGGTGGCTTTGTAATTTAATTGGTTATTGTCTTGAGTAGTACTTCTATATTAAATGACTTTCAGTGGCGATGTGACACCCGCCTCCAAGACTGCGCTGTTCCTTGTTCAAGAAATATCCAAATTGCTTCTCTTTTCGGTGCTGTGTGGCTGTTTCGGGCAATGCAGTAAGTAATTAATCGGTTGCGCGGTACATTGCTGCTTGGGTAATGAAGTGCTGATAGAGTACGTCTCAGTGCTTAATTATGAGCTGTGTAGCATGTGCATAATGTGCGTATATCAAGTAATGATGGTAATCAGCAAACGAAGATCTGCCAGGCAAAGCATGCCAGGCCATATCTGAAATTTCGCACTGATGTGGTATATGATGGGCACATCGCGTGATATCGAGTATCGCGCGATGGGTTGCAATGGCGGGATTCTCCGTCAGCCATTACTTTTGGGAAATAGCCGTTAAGCCCACGTGGTGTCCACGGAGATATATCTGTATATCTACTTAGATACAAATATAGTATTCAGATATATTTTATATTCAATCGCTACAGTTGGCAGATGATCACCATACACGCTTTTGCAAACTGCCCAGATAGAGAAACTCGAAACGCGGTGGTATCACGACAGGCGAAAGCTTCTCTACCTGTTATGCAATGACATATTACAAATTGACCAAACACGCTCATTCAACGTGTAACCTGTCGCACTACCCGTTCTTACCACCCCGAAAAAACAAAACCCTTTAAAACTCATTCCTCCCTCGCACTGTCTCCGACTGGAATGCACTGCCTGCAGATGTGGTGACGATCCCAACAATTGACGTATTTTTGAAAGCACCTAGAAGTTAAAGGGAAATGGGACATCCACCCAATCGTAGCAATTGCTACACAGGAAACCCATACGGGTTCCTCGAAAAAAAAAAGAAGCCTTGCAGTTGAAGAAAAATTCATCCTGGTCCGGGACTCGAACCCGGGACCACCGCCTTTCCGGGGCATCCGCTCTACGATCTTAGCTAATCAGGTGGCTTGCAGATGGCAGGGTGAAGTCGAATTTGTCAACAAATCGAAGCAAAGGCTCAACAAGACGGAACTGTTGAACTGCGAACTTAACTAGCCCAGTTAAACACCATTCTAACTTTTAAAATTATGGGGTTGTACATGCCAAAACCACGATCTGATTATGAGGCACGCCGTAGTGGGGGACTCCGGAAATTTGGACCACCTGGGGTTTTTTAATGTGCACCTAAATCTAAGTACATGGGTGTTTTCGCATTTCACCCCCATCGAAATGCGGCCGCCGTGGCCGGAATTAGATCCCGCGACCTCGTGCTTAGTAGCCCGGCACCATATGCACTAAGCAACCACGGCGGGTAACTGTGAACTTTCTGCTAATACTTTTTTACGTGGCAGCTAGTAAAATCTATTACTACGCATCTTCGTTTTCTTCCAAATGTTCTTGCGTTACTTCATTTGATCACTGCTATTATATGTGGTACAAACGTTGTTCATACATAGCCGATTCAATATTATTACAGCAATTAGCGTTTTTCAGGTTTTGTGTTCTAAAACTTGTACTGAAATGTGGGATCATCGTTTTTCAAAGAGTGCATTTTAAAGCTTGTGCTGCCGTTTCTTGTATATAACTTGTGTATGCCTCACAGTGTACGTGATGGCAAATTCTTCTATTCTTATGCTTGTATTGGATTTTCATATATCTTCTGTTACGTAGCTCTGCTCATGTTCTGTACTAGTACTGTGAATTGTATTCAGTACCCACTCCTGCCTAAGGCCTGAACTACAGGCCGGTAGTAGTTAAAGAATAAATATGGGCCTTGATTTCACGTATTATACGTTTCATTCGAAGTGCAGCAGAGATGTGTTTATCGCACTTAAATTGGGCTATAAGCTCACCTTGTTAAGCGAAAAGTGACATTCTTTGTTACAAGACTGCGTAGTTAGGCCCGTAGGTTTGAATCTGGGTCCGAAGACGAGCAACGCCAGTACCCGTGTTGTGGCTGCGCCGCCATACGGACGCTGTGTCAGCGCCCGCGTGCACGATGCGCTAAAAGGCTGGGCTAGTTGGTCCAACATTGTAAATTTCAAATACAGCGCAAAAAACACAGATACACCTAAAGAACACACGACAGACGCGGACGAGCGCTTCGTTCGAGTCTGTCTTGTCTTCTTTATTTGTATGTGTATTTTTTCCACTGTCTTTGGAATTTACTACGCTACAAGGCAGCTCGGCGCATCGTATTATCCACTTCGACAGAAACCATTTGTTTGAAAGTTTATTTAACATAAACAACGTATACAATTGGAAAGCACACGCTTTTGAGACCCAACAAATTTGTTAAAGGGTCCCATTTGGACATGATGAACATTTGTAATAATATAGGAAGGAAGGAAGGAAGGAAGGAAGGAAGGAAGGAAGGAAGGAAGGAAGGAAGGAAGGAAGGAAGGAAGGAAGGAAGGAAGTAAAAAGTGGAGAAGGAAAGGCAGGGAGGTTAACCAGTCTAGCTTAACCGGTTTGCTACCCTACACATGGTAGCGCGATGGGGGGATGAAAGAGGGGGAAGGGTAGGGAGAGAGAGAGCACATAGCACAGCACACACATCGTCAGTTAGAGTCCATCACTCTTGCGTGCTACGTGATATCGCTGTCACAGCCGCTTGTACAATCCCATTTCTTTCAAAAGCTGAAGTCCCTTCATCGGCTTCAGCTGCGAAGTCTTCTGTCGGCGGCATGTGAAAATCGTTTCGAGGGACAATGGTCTAGTGTCAAGGAGCGCTAGAACGGATGCCAGGGACTGCCGCTGAACATTATATTCAGGACAGTCGCACAGAATGTGCTCCAGCGTCTCCTCGCAAAGACAGCATTACAGATAGCGTTATCGACCATTCCAATGCGAAATGAGTAAGATTTCATGAAAGCCACCCATAGCCATCAGCGATAAAGCAGAGTGGCCTCTCTTCGGCGGAGTCCAGTTGGCCTACAGAGATGCATCAAAGAGTGCAGGTGGTATTGACGGTTGCTCCGGTTGGTCTGGCTGTTTGGTGTGCACCATAGAGAGATGGTGATCTCCTGTACAAGCACTCGAAGTCTTATAGCCGCGTCGGACCGTGAAAGTGGTATGGCCTCTTCTTCTGTGTCTTCAAGAGCTGCCCGAGCGGCATTATCGGCGTCTTCGTTTCCTATGACGCCGTAGTGACTTGGCAGCCACTTAAACGTCACGTGGTGTGCTTGCTCCTGTGATGTATGCAGTAGGCATATAATATCGAATACGAGATGTTCGAATGGCCCGCGACGCAGAGCTGATAGCACAGATTGCAGGGCTGCCTTTGAGTCGCTGATGTTTGACGAAACAAAGTGCAGCGCGAAGAGCAGCTAGTTCCACAGACGTCGAAGTCGTTGGGTGGTCAGTCCTAAAGCTGATGGTAATAGCTCTGTCTAGGACAACCACAGCACCGGACGAACGATGGATGTCTGTGGAACCATCAGTATAAATATGTACACTGTCCGCGTACCTCTTGTGCAGAAGAAGCAGGGACAGTTGTCTCAGCACAGGCGATAACAGCTCAGACTTTTTCCCGATTCCCGGTACACTGAGATGGACTGTGGGGCTGATAAGACACCAAGGGGGTATCGATGGTTTCGATGCAGTGGTGAAGCCCGAGGGAAGTTTGTCGTTGTACTAGACGATAGTTTTAGAGAATGATGCTTGGTGCCTGTCTGAAGGTAGTGTTGCAAGGTGGTGATAGAGGGCACGTGCAAAATGTCTGATGTGCGTTCTCAAGGCTTCCACCATAATGTGAGTTTGCATTGGATGGTCCCGGCAATCGCAATAGTTGCCTCTGTTGACGTGCATCTGGGCAAACCAAGGCAGACTCTGAGTGCTTGAGCTTGTGCTGCCTGCAGAAGAGAGAGAGAGAGAAACAACTTTACTGGTCCATTATGAAATAAAACGTGTTAAGCGTCTGATGGGGTGGCTCCCTCTTCGCGGGCTCCACATACTTCCAGGGCCACCTGGCCCCTGTGGATCTGTCGGAGCTGGTCTTCCAGGGCGGGGCTGGACAGCATGATCTCACATCGCTCGTAAAGTGTGGGGATAGCAGGCGGGTTAGTTAGGGGTATAGGTGGGGGTAGGTCTATGGGAAAACTGCATTCTCCTATGACGTGCCGAAGGGTGCCTAATGCATTGCAGTGAGGACATGTGTTCTTGTATCTCTCTGAGTATATATTGTTCTGGAGGCAGGGGTGGGGAAAGGATCCTGCCTGGATTTGCCTGTATATTGTTTGTTCGGCTCTGGTCAAGGAGTGGTGGGGGTGCGGGAATGTCTTCCTGCCGTCCCTGTAATATTTGACTATATCTCTGTAATTTGTGATGGGTTGCCATCCCCTTGCCTCCTCCTCGTTGGCCCGGGAGTTTAGCGCTCGGGCCTGTTGATGAACATATTCATTGCCCTCAAATGAGGAGTGAGCCGGGACCCAAACTAATTCGATTGCTTGTTTAGGAGGCGTAGCTTTACCAAGGATTTTTAGTGCCGCATGGGACACCCCGCCAGATCTGTAGTTCTTGTATGCAGCTTGTGAGTCCGTGACAATCTTGGTGACGTTAGGTTGCAGGAGTGCGAGAGCTATCGCTGCTTCTTCTGCTTCCTCCGAAGACGGAGTGTAGATTGATGCGCAAGTGACCAGCTTTTCTAGCCCGGTGACCACGACTGCTGCCCTCGTGGAGCGTTTGGATAGAGAGGCGTCTGTATATAAAACAATGTCGTCTTCCTCCAGGGTCCTGGAGATGGCTCTTGCCCGGGCGTTGCGTCGTCCGGCATGCCTTGTGGGGTTCATGTTGCGTCGTAGTGGTTTGCATTCCAGCTTCTCACTCAACTTTTCGGGTAATTGGTCGTGGCGGGTGTAGTGCTATTCTTGCCATCCTAGCTTGCGGAGGACGCTTCTGCCCGCCTTGGTCTGGCTAAGGCGTACCCTTTGATTTGATAGGTGAGCTTCTACGAGCTCAGCTACTGTGTTGTGGACTCCCATTTGAAGTAATTTTGTCGTGGATGAATTTATGGGAATGTCCAGGGCCTGCTTCGTGGTTTTCCTGATTATTGCGTCAAGTTGCAAGACGTCCTTCTTGAGGATCTGCAGGTACGGCGCTGCGTAGACGATTCGTGAGATAACAAAGGCGTCAACGAGGCGCAATGTGTCCGATTCCTTCAGATCCCTCCGCTTGTTGGCCACTCGTCTGATCATGTTCAAGATTTGGTCTGACGTGAGCTTGATTTTTCCAATCATGGCTGTTGCCTTGCCGTCCTCCTGGATCAGGAGGCCCAGGATCCTGAGTTGAGGTACCGGGAGGATCCGGTTCCCTTCCAAAGTGATTTCTATGTTTTCTGCTTGTTTGCTTGATGCACGTGGTCTGACAATGGTCAGCTCCGATTTTTGAAGCGAACAGCAAAGGCCACATGCCTTCACATAGCTGTTGATCGTGTCAGCCACTTTTTGGAGCGTGTTTTCCATCCAGCCATCCGACCCTGCCCTCGCAGTCCAGAGGATGATGTCGGCATATAATGCGTGGCCCAGACCATCTATTGATTCGAGAAGCTTGGGCAACGGCAGGAGAGCCATGTTAAATAGGAGGGGGGAAAGGACCGAACCTTGCGGCGTTCCTCTATCACCCAGGGAGATCGGTTGGAATGTCTCCTCTCCTATTCTGATCCGTGCCGTTCGGTTACGAAGTCTCGGATGTAGTTGTAGGTTTTCACTCCACAACCTGTGTTGCGCAGGTTGCGGAGGACACTTTCATGTGTGACGTTATCAAAGGCACCTGTGAGGTCTAGCGCTAGTATCGCTCGCGGCGCCTGCTTCGTTGCTCGCTTAATTACCAGTTCGTTGAGTTGCCTGCAGAACACAATTGAACACAGAACACACGTTGAGTTCGTTGCCTGCAGAACACGAATATTTGTTTTGCGGGTGTTCTTCAGTACAGGTAGACTATATCTTAAAAAAAAACCGAGAGAGAGAGAGCTCTGTAGAGTTTCAGCATTGCGTCGGCTGACATCCCCCACGCCTTTCCTGTCAGGTATTTAAACAACTGGGAAGTTGCTGTCAGGTGGCGTTTCATGTAGGCCACGTGCGGGCTCCAACAGAGGTCTCGGTCAATAATTACGCCAAGAAATCTGTGGGTTCTGACTTAGGAAATGGTCCGCCCATTGATTGAGATGACATAAGGCGTCATCGGTTTGCGAGTATATGCCACTAGCGCGCATTTTTCTGGTGATATGTTGAGACCTCGTTTACACAAGTAGCTCTCTGTCATAGTTGCTGCTCTTTGAAGCCGCGCACGTATCTGAGGACGTGTGACTGCCGAAGTCCACACACAGATTCAATTCACACAATTTCACTATACGCTGCCGACATTTGTAATACTATAACTGCCTAAACACCGCACCGCTTTGATTCCGCACGCATAGGCTTCACTGTAGGCAACTGCGCTGATTTTGTATTTTTGATAGGAGAGTTTCTTCTAGACGTAGCGATGCTGAGCCATGATTTGCTGTAAAACAACAAAGAAGCCAAGTGGATTCGTTCTCACGCTACTCTCATTCGCCGTTGTCTGCTCCTGTGTAATGAGTGACCCTCTCGTATTACTGATTCCGATGCAGACACGAATTGTAAATAAGTCACTGGACACTTTAGCGTCGAAGAGCTGCCTAAAGACCAAGTTTGTGTCCTTTCGAACGGTGACGACTACACCAACATTTGCTGTGCGTTCGGTGGTACAATGAGGATTGAGGCGGCATACAATTTTTAAGATGCTGGCGCTAGAACATGGAGCGCAGGCAAAGAGGCACTTTCAGCAAGTGATAAGGCGGCCGTCTCACGAACGCAGATAAGGGATCTTGACATCTCTCAAGCTGAAACATGAGACAGCGTGATGCAGTTGCCTCTTCGCAATATCGGGTAGCGGAGGACCTGAGGAATGCAGAAAGGGTCGGATTGCCCGGTAAATAAAGTAGCATGCTTTGAAATCTTTGAAATATTTTTGTTCTAAGTTTGCATTTGTTTGCCAAACTCAGCATGCATCCAGGAAAAACGTAGTTTTCAAACCGCGTTGCCAAAACGCGCTTTCAAAGTGGTTTCCAAACCTGACTAAGATGAACAAGATTGTGCTTGTTGAATTTCTATTACTTTAAACGTACGAAAAAATCTGGCCTCGTATTAGCGAAAATCTCGCACGCTAGAATTGTTCGGGAGGGAAAGCTTTAGCCAACCTCGATGCTGGGAGGCGGCTGGCCAATGAGAAACAACACTAGGAAAGAAAAGGCTTTTGGAATGCGGCCCCTGATAGATAGCATCCACTGAAAACAAGAAACAAGAAAAAGAAAGTAAAACTTCATCTTCAGGGAATTCTATGTTTACAAATATATATAAAGAAGAAACAGAAGAAGTACTTGACAAATATTTTTTTAGCGCAAACCCTGCTTTTTGTGACGTGTCTCTTGTTTGCACTTTAAAAATATTTGTTAAGTATGCACCAACAAGTCCCGCAGAGCATGGAATGGTAAGCAGTTGCCCTAATCATATACTATGGGCAATTCACTAAGTATTTGTTCAAAAGTATTAAGTATCCTAATTATTCTTGAAATAATAGTTTTCCCAAGCAGATGCGCAATGTGATGCCCATAACTTTTATTTCTTCGCACTAGCTAGCGTAACAACGTTTCGGTTTCTTTCTAATGGCAGTCAGCTAATTTAATCCGGAAACATGCATGAAAATCGGTGCACTGGTTGAAAAGTTCACTTTTCAGAATACCCCCCCTCCCTAAAAATTTACGGTTGCAGCGCAGAGGCAGGCACCATGATAGAACTCGTCCCAAGGCAGCTATCCAATGCACGTCTTGCTTAACACGTACTTGGTGCTGCACTGACAGTGTCATGTAACCATTACCGGTTACATGACATGTATATATGTGTGTCATACCCACGCTTATTTTCTTTGCCTCTTGTGCGACGTCTCCCGCTTTTAACTGTCGTATATCGGTGCGTGCATTGTTAACCTCCCTGCCTTTCATTTATCATTTGCTCTCTCTCTTCACGTGTCGATTCGTCATCTGTGCACCTGCTCAACTCAGACTGCATGGCGACATCGTGTGTG
This sequence comes from Dermacentor albipictus, assembly GCF_038994185.2. Classification (NCBI taxonomy): domain Eukaryota; kingdom Metazoa; phylum Arthropoda; class Arachnida; order Ixodida; family Ixodidae; genus Dermacentor; species Dermacentor albipictus. The sequence goes on from NC_091824.1 coordinate 17,978,167, forward strand.
GTCGCGTATATCTTTGAAACTCTGTACACGCGCATGTGTTGGACGTCAGTGTGGCGCCAATTTGTTCTTGCCTTTTAACTCTAAGTTCATGGGCGTATATATAGTGTACACGCTCGATATTTTTTGAATCAGTGACGGTTCTCTCATCTTCCTTAACAATATTTTCTTTTATCGTTCTTACTATTGTGTAACAAGTAGTAGCCGTCACCGTTATAGACTGACTGCATCGTTTTCTTTTTTTTTCTTTTCAATAAAAAATGCACCGTGCCGACTTTGCTACAAGTGTCACCAGAAGCACGCGAAGGACAGCGGATACAACTCATCACGCGCAGCCGTGTTGTTTCAATCATCTTATGTTTGACTAACAGACGCGTGACCTTCTACATTCATCCCAATAAAGAAAGGAGCCAGGAAGGAAGATACGATCTCTCCAATGCTTTTCACAGCGTGTTTACAGGAGGTATTCAGAGACCTGGATTGGGAAGAATTGGGGATAAGAGTTAATGGCGAATACCTTAGTAACTTGCAATTCGCAGACGATATTGCCTTGCTTAGTAACTCAGGGGACCAATTGCAATGCATGCTCACTGACCTAGAGAGGCAAAGCGGAAGGGTGGCTCTAAAAATTAATCTGCAGAAAACTAAAGTAACGTTCAACAGCCTCGGAAGGGAACAGCAGTTTACGATAGGTAGCGAGGGACTGGAAGTGCTAAGGGAATACATCTGCTTAGGACAGGTAGTGACCGCGGATCCGGATCATGAGACTGCAATAATCAGAAGAATAAGAATGGGCTGGGGTGCATTTGGCAGAAATTCTCAGATCATGAACAGCAGGCTGCCATTATCCCCCAAGAGAAAAGTGTATAACAGCTGTGTCTTACCAGTACTCACGTACGGGGCAGAAACCTGGAGGCTTATGAAAAGGGTTCTACTTAAATTGAGGACGACACAACGAGCTATGGAAAGGAGAATGATGGGTGTAACGTTAAGGGACATGAAAAGAGCAGACTGGGTGAGGGAACAAACGCGAGTTAATGACATCTTAGTGGAAATCAAGAAAAAGAAATGGGTATGGGCAGGTCATGTAATGAGGAGGGAAGATAACCGGTGGTCATCAAGGGTTACGGATTGGATTCCAAGGGAAGGGAAGCGTAGCAGGGGGGGGGAGGGGCAGAAAGTTAGGTGGGCGGATGAGGTTAAGAAGTTTGCAGGGACAACATGGCCACCGGGGTAGCTGGAGAAGCATGGGAGAGGCCTTTGCCCTGCATGGGGCGTAACCAGGCTGCTGCTGCTGCTGCTGCTGCTGCTGATGATGATGATTCAATCTTAGCGACTACCATCTTCTGCCGTTTCATGTTAACTTACGTCCTGTTGAAGCAGAAATATAATTAACTAATAAAAAATGTAGCAGCGCCAACTCCGCATCAATTAATTGTGGAGCAACGAATTAATTGTCTATTGACATTGTAGCTTTAGTGACGGGCTCATTAAGAACATTTGCGCGCGCAGTATGCATACCTATAGGATGAGGGAAGCGACAAGTGAACTCGTACCCGTGTCGTTATTTATAGTAACATCTCGTTGTACAATCGTCAATTAAGCTGTTATCAATTCAACGGAATCGCTTCTACGGAATGATTGTACAGTGACCGAAAATAAGCCGTAGGCTGTGTATCAAACGTCTTTTGATGAATGACTAGGCGCACTCAGATTGGCTGAATACATTCTTACATGAGAGACTATCATCAGCATTGACATCTCATAAAAGGCGTCATCAGTTCGGTCAAATTTTGGTTGAAAGCATTTGTTATTAGAGAGCAGCGTCGTCTATAAGCTGTAGGCGGGTGAGGTACTCCCCACTAACCATGTCACTTGATCTTCCCCAATTTCGGATACTTCTTGAATGCGCAGCTCACCGACCTGTACTGCTTGCCATTCATTTCACGAGCGCATACAGTGAGCAATTATGCAGGGGGGGGGGGGGGGGGGGTTGTCTCCTCGCTGCCTGTCATTCTTACTTGCCATTGTTTCATTGTTCTTGTAAATAATTAATGCAGCTGCGCAATTGCAGCAGGTATCCTAACCTGGTCACGTAAGCTTCATCTACTCCTTGCTTACGCAATGCCTCATGACTGCTGTTATCTCTACTGAACCAAAGGTCGGTTTGTTGTCTATGAAGGTCACATAGAGGGGTCGGTTATGCTCCGCAGGCTTCTCCGTTTAATTAGGAGCATGGATGCTCTCCAATGTTGAATATATATTTCAATCAGTTAATAAAATTCATTTTATTTTTTAGCATACAAACTGGATATTCATTTTGGGCTAAAAGCTACATAGGGTAACGTGTCACTAACCTACGTCACTAACCGCACCTAAGCCATTTCCTGGCCTCAGGGAACTGAACTATGATCTGATAACATTATAAGTTGCCGTACTGAATAATTTGTACAATACCGAAAGGTAGTGAAGTTTACTAAATATAAATTCTTTAATGTTTATTATTTTGAAGATGAATTGGCATTCTCGCGATTCACTGGTACGTCTGAAATGATATAGCACTGTAGATACCATCCACCGGTTTTCTACCATCCATCTGCCTCCTCACCCGATAACCTTTTTCTTCTCGCTGATTATATCAACACGCACAGTTTTCATGCATCTAGTTTAATTCTAATGGGAAACCTTAACACAGCAGATATTCACTGGCCCTCATTATCGCATCACAGTTCTTTAGGTAGCGAACTAATTCAATTTTCTTTATCTTTTGGGCTTACACAAGTAGTTGATGGCGCAACAAGACAAAACGCACTTCTTGACCTAGTGTTCATTAGTTCAGACCTTGTTGATAAGTAGTCTGAGTGTGAAATTATTGACAGAATTTCAGTTCACAAGGCAGTGTTTGTATGGCTAAACTGCAGAGTCTGTAAACCGCGTGCCGAAATTCAAACTTTTTTCGACTTTAATCGCAATGACGACACGCAGATCTATTCTTGACGTCTTGTCAGAACGTTTTGAAGCGTTTTGCACACTGAATAAAGGTTGTGACGTGAATACATTAGTTCGCCAATTCGAAGACATTACAAAGCTGTGCATTCAACGCTCTGTTCCTTTAAAAAGCAAGAAAAAAAAACGTGCCATCCCTTGGATGACTAGAGAAATTTTGCCATTACCACGCCGCGTTAGAAGACTGAGACGCTCAAAATGCAGTAATGACCCTGATGCAATTGCTAGATTCACCTCTGCCAAAGAGAAACTAAATTTGAAAATGAATATGGCCAAAGACTTTTTCTTTCATGTCGAGCTGCCAGGATTGCTAAGAAATAATCCTCGGAAGCTCTGGCGTTCTGTCATGCCTATTACTGATTCTTCAGCTTCATTGACCATCAATGATGAAACTACAGACGACCCTGCACGCATCTCCAATGCATTCAATGAATATTTCCATTCGGTGTACGCAAACGATTATTATGTCTACCCTGCTTTTGATAATGATTCAGATTTGTCTATTTCCAACATTTAAGTTGATGTTAATGGAGTTCTTAATTTGATTTTAAATTTAGACACAAAAAGGTCTAGTGGCTCCGACAGTATTCCGAATTTGACATCAATGGACATCACGCTATCTTGAAATTATATTCTATAAGTCTCTAGATACAGGAATCATTCCTTCATCATGGAAACTTGCAAGTGTAATACCCTTGTATAAAACAGGCAAGAAGACAGACGTAAAGAATTACAGACCAATTTGTTTAACTTCCCGATTGTGCAAAATGCTGGAATATATTATTTACAAACACAACATGGATTTTCTTGAGTCGAACAATATTCTCACTAATCTTTAGCATAGCTTTAGACGTGGTTTCAGTACTATCACGTTGTTAACCGACTTCACCCATGATATTGCTTATCAGTTGGATCGGTCAACAATATTCTAACTAATGTTCAGCATAGCTTTAGACGTGGTTTCAGTACTATCACGCAGTTAACCGACTTCACCTATGATATTGCTTATCAGTTGGATCTCGGTAAACAGATTGACGCCATCTTCATTGATTTTTCTAAAGCTTTCGATTCATTACTTCATTGCCACCTCTTGCAAAAATTAAATGTGATACTAAAAAATTCCCGTCTGGTCGATTGGATTGCTAGGTTCCTTTCTAACCGGTCCCAATACGTCGAATTTAGTTCTGCAGGGTCATCCATACGTGATGTAGCCTCCGAGGTTCCTCAAGGATCCGTCCTGGGTCTTTTATTGTTTTTAATTTATGTCAATGACCTCCCAAAACATGTTTCCTCCAGCATTCGTCTTTATGCTAACGATTGCGTCTTATAGGACGTGATTGACTCTGCGACTAGTTTTAAGTGACTAAAAGATTCCTTTGTTTCTTTCGGTGCTTGGTGGCAAAAATAGAAAATGAATAATAATAATAAAAAAATGGTTGTTTTGTCCTTCACTAAAAGAGCAGCACCTGTAATTGCGACATATTCCTTGAATGGGTCACCTTTAACCAGAGTTCGACAATACAAGTACCTTTGCGTAACATTTACTCACAATCTCTTATGGACTACACGCATTGACCAACATGTTCAAAGGTCCTAAAACAACTTGGATACCTACGTCGTACTATGCAAAAGGCTCCGAAGGCAACTAAACTCTGAATGTATGAAACTCTTGTTCACCCTTTTATTGATTATGCCGCCACAGTCTGGTCACCCCATAGCCAAAACAACATAATCAAACTAGAAGCAGTTAACAAAAAAGCCGTCTGTTTCATTTTTCACCCGTATGACCGCTATTTTTCACCCTCGTCTGGCCTCCCTACGCTGAAACTAACATTACTTTCAGTACGTCATGATGTGGAATCATTAAAACTATTGCACAACATAATTAACAAGTCCTATCACATTTGAAACACACCTTGCATATCTTTCACCAAGCCTTCTTGTACGCGTAACTTCCTCGAGCTCAATCTTAACCCTTTCTATGCCCGTACAAGAGGCTGTACTTTCAAGTACAGCTTCTTTCCCCGCACAATAGAAGTATGGAAGCCCTTACCTGGCTGCCTTAGTTCACTCCCGATAAGCGAATTCGAAAGTGCTCTCTATGAAAACCAGTATGTATAACTACTTCAATCAGGTTTAGTTTATACTTTATGGGTGCGTATTGCTGTGTTGTTGCTTTTTAAGAATCGATGAAAACAATTAGTAAGATGTTGTAAATGATTGTAACGATGTTGTAAGAGTAATTGTTTATGTCACTTTATCTTTTTTTTCACCAATGTTTTTACTCACTCCTGCAATAGCCCTCCTATGGGGCTGCAGTATGTGCAAATTAATAAAATGAATAAATAAAGTAGTCGCCGAATAGAAACCCAGCAAAGGGTCGCAATGTACTTTAGTACACAGTGATCGAAGCTGGCGTCAGTGAGGTTAGCCGAGGACAAACGGACCTTCCGCAAACTGGGTGAAGTTTGCAAAGAATTCTAATCAAATAAATAAATAAATAAATAAATAAATAAATAAATAGAACTATGGTATCTGCTTTACGCACTGCTCAAGCAGGCAGCCAACTAGCACACAATTGTCGCGTAGACTGCAAGTCCCACCCCCTATATCGAAGTGAAGAGTGAAAAAACTAATAAAAGCGAGCATTTTACGGACATTTTGGGCAGAAAGAAATCCTGCCGGAAGTTGCAAGCCATTGCCAAACACCCACAGTAGGCTCCATGTAGCCATATAACCATAATTGTTGTCTTTAGACCACTGTAGGGAAGGAAGGCAGCTTTGTTGCCGCCAGTCTGGTCAAGTGGAAGCGCGAGGACTGTTATAGGCAGACGTCGGTTCGATCACTGCTCCTCCCTGACCTGCTGATTTCTTAATTGCAACATTGAAAATATTGGGCAAAGAAATTGTGGCAGAACCCATCTCGCGATGGTGGTGGATGTTAATTGATTAATATTATTTTATTTTAATACCCTGCAGGCCAGTATTTTGACCCTAGCAAGAATGGCATGCATAAATACAGTGTACAAGCAAGCGAATGAAAGCACGAGTCACCCGCAATACCGAAAGAGACAATGTAAAAGGCAAAAAACATATTCATCTCTACGCCTACACATCATCTATACACCTATGCACCAAGGTAATGAATGCATAAAAAATCAACGTATCCCGCCAACAACCAAATAGACACTGATGCAGTGCCTGGTAGAAGTTTGGTGATGTAACTAAGCTTTCTGGAACGAGATTTCAATCAAAAATTGCGCTTGGATAGACACTGTGCCCAAAAGATTTTGTTTTTTCGAAGCTTGGCTGAAGAGAATGATTGCGGCTATGGCGTGTTCGTCTTGTGCTGGATCGTTTCATACACAGCGGAAGGCTGATGCTTAGTTGGTTGTAAAAATGTCATATAGGAACAGTAACCGAGTCATCTTTCTGTGGGTTTTTTTGGGGGAATGTTCTTGACAGTTATAAGGTTAGTAGGAGAGTCTGTTCTTTTATATTTACCAAAGATGTACGTTACATCTTTTCTATGCTTTTGTTCAAGGCGATAAATATCCTTTTTGGTGTGAGGGTCCCAGTTGATCGAAGTATACTCAAGTTTACTTCTGATATATGTGGTGTAAACCAGAAGTTTAAGACTTGACGGATCACCTTTGAGTTTACCTCTGAGAAGCAAAGTTTTGCAAAAGCTGATGAAGAAATATTTGAAATATGGGTACTCCATGATTGATTGTTGGTAATAGTTACACCAAGGTATTTATAATTAGAAATTTCGGAAATAGGGCAGTTGTGCAAGCGATACTGAAATGACCTGACATGCCTTTTACGAGTTACTCTGAGAAGAAAAGCTTTCTGTGTGTTAAGCTCCATACCACAAACATGACACCACTCCTTTATGGAAAAAGTATATTGTTCTAATAGCTTATTGTCACTAATTGATGTTATACTTTTATAAACAATGAAGTCATCTGCAAAGAGACAAATGGAAACGGTGTCAGGATTACTTGGATTAAATAATTAATGTATAATAAGAACGCAGCGGGCCTAATACAGTGCCCTGTGACACCTCAGAGGTTACAGCGAGGACATGAGAAAAATTTCCATTAACCTCCACGAACTGATCTCTGTTTTATAGGCATGAACTTATCCACCTAATGAGATAACTAGGCTAAACCAATGCTTTATAACTTATACATTAATTTTCTGTGCTCGCCTTTATCGAATGCTTTGCAGAAGTCTAAAAAAAGGATATTTATCGTCTTTAACAAGTACATAAAAAAGCTGTAAGGTTCATCTTTGGTAAATATGAAAGAACAGGCTCTCCTACTAACCTTGTGACTGCCAACAACATTCCGCCCGTCTACTTGATCAGTGTCATTGAGTGTCGTTGCAAATTCACGTACAGTTGTCACTAACTGCGAGACTGTAGACACTTGTTTCCTGAACCCGTGCCGATGTGGTGATAAAATGTTGTTTTCATTGAAGTAAAACGAACTATAAGACTATGCTCTATTGGAATGCGTTTAGCATTCAAGGAATGCAGCCACACGCCTCATTTCCACCGCCAGGAGGCATCGTATGTGGATCGCGTGCTGCAGCCGGGCTCCTCTATCGCGCTTTCCTTCGAACACGCTGCGCGATCTCGCGGCGTGCGCGCGAACCTCCGCGCGAGGTTCTTCGGTGCTAACGCAGAGAATTGATCGCTCGCTGCCTGAGGGTTTCTGAGGCGCTGGGCTGCTGTGCTTTAGGAGCCTGTGTGAAGAGGGTTCAAATGAGGACAGAAAGCTGAGCTAGTTGGTAAGTATTCATAATGCAAAGAACGGGTAAGGCGTGCAGATACAGACACCAGAGTAGAGAAGTGGACAACACGAACGCCGTCTATCAACTCACCGGAGTTGATGGTCGGTGTTCGTGTTGTCCACTTCTCTACTCTGGTGTCCGTATCCGCACGCCTTGCCGGTTCTTTGCATTATGAGGGTTCAAATCCGCTCAGCATAGGACAGATCTCAAGGATTATTTTTTTTTATTTCGACGTTTGATAGAGGCGAGATAGGTGAAGTTTCCCGAGAATCCTAACCACAATAATATTTTGCTGGCCCCATTCTCCGACCGCTAGCTTAAATATGGCCAAACATAGACATATTCTTGATTCGCCAAGCACCTATACGCACCACAAGTATATAGGTAACCACCTAGTAGCAAAACTAGAGAAACAGGCAGGAGCATAGCTCAGTGCGAGAAGGATAAAGGGCGCGAAGTCGACTGAACATGTGACATGAAGGTAATGCAGTTAAAAAGCCGGATAAACGAAAGGAGAAATGCGGAAGTCGCACTGTTAGATAAGAAGCGGGAAAAGGCAGCGATTCTCTCAGCGTTGCTTCGCGGTACTTCGCGCACTTTGCGTTCCCCATACAAAGTACGGGAAGTGGCTACAGCTGATAATACTGAGGTACACAATGGCCCAGTGCGCAGAGATCCTGTAGCTTGTGCCATTCTGCATGGCACGAAGTACGGCCGTAGCAATTTTTCAAGTAGTGGCGGAAGATGAGTCGGGCTTCGTACGCAGAAGTTGGTCGCCTGCTTGGTGGACGGCTAAACTGTGACGGATCACCTAGTGCCGCGCCTTCGGTGCTCCTTGCTGCCGATGTTCGGGCAGCTCAGTTGGCAAGGCGGCTCTGCGTGCTGAACAGGTTGCTTGACATTTCGCGCGCCCTGGCCGCGAACCACACCGTGGAGAGCAGAATGACCTGCAGCACGTACTTCGGGGCAGTAAGCAAGGCGGAAATACGTGAAGCGCATTTCTTTTTGACAGTGCAGTATTACACGCAAACATGGCACTTCCATTTGCCTTCTAAAAGGGACAAGTAGCACACTGTCTTAAACTCTTTCCGACTAAAGCAAGGTGCTCTTGCAAGAAAGAGAGGGAGAGAAAATAAGTTTTATTTTAGCTCAGTGCTAATTCCAGAGCTTCTGCTTGGAGATTACCATTGCGCAACAAGTCTCGTTCAGCACAGCGCGGAAACGCTGAGAAAAAGCGGGGAGGAGCTCCTGCAATGCGCCAATCTCAAACATTTCTTTCTTTCTTTCTTTCTTTTATTTTGTTTTCTTTAATGCGGGGCGTTGTTCTACCGCGATGCACTTTGTCGCTTATCATCGCCGGCGGAAGGACAGCATTACGGCGCAGGGTCACTGAAGGCGTTTTACAATTGCGAGATAGAGAGAGAGAGCTACCGGAACAATCGGGGGATCACTCTAGAAGACAAGAGTGCCACTGCAGAATAGTCTAACAAAGAATCCATTTAGGAGCTCTATGTGTGCAGAACAACCAGATTACCGCCGTGCGAGCAACAGGCTTTTGGGTGGCGTCAAATAGACAAAGTTCCCTGTATCAGCTGAGATCTCTAAAGGAAGTGCGCCGTTACGTTCGTTGAATCAGGCCAATGCTGCCAAGCATAGAAAACTTTTGGAACTGCATAGGGTGATTTTTGTTGTTAATCCAGGGAAGCTTGATATGTTATTTCATCCTTAGTTTATTCCTTTGTTTGCTACGTACCTGCTACGCCCATGTGAGCATTAAAGCAGGTGGGGAGGGGGGGGGGAGGTGTTATATAATAAAGGAAGAAACCGACGATCGCATACCTGAAGCGCAGTAAAACGCGTCGTTTTCGTCGCCACCACATCGATCGGAAAAGAGAGCGGACTGCAGGGTTTACACGAGAGTGCAAAATTGCGCTGCTTGGTTTGTGAACGGCATGCCGAACATCGCGTACGATAAAACAAGAAAGAAGGAACATAGGCGTTCCTTTCTTCAAGAAAGAAGACGGCAAGAAAGAAAAAGAATGAACACGGTACAAAGAGGCTATCGATGGTTCGAGGTTTATTGCCACATCGCGCGCAGGTGCTCGGAAGGACGCACGCGCACAGTCAAGTCGGGTGGCAAGCTGGAGCCGTCGCGCAACTTCCCGCCAATGCACGCACTATGCGAAGCAGTGAACGGGGGTTACCCGGGATGCCGTGCCGCGATGGAAAGGAACTTTTCCGAGATGCATCCGCGGACTGCGCTATTCTTGAAGCGACGGAAACAGGTACGGCGTCATAGCGGCCGCTGCTCGCCGGGGCGCGCACAGCCAGCGGTGCAGCGGCGGCGGCGGCGAAGAACTGGGTCAACGTGCTGCGCGCGGAAGCGCACCTACGCCGCCAGTGGGAGGAGGGCGGCGCGCTGCCATGTCGCGCCGCTGGCTGGGCACGGTCCTCGAGTCCCGCTGAACTCGTGACACCGGTGGAGAAGGGCATGCGCTGGAACCTAAATGAACAAGAAACGCAGATTCTACGTGCCAAAGTCGCGATCTTCTTAGGAAGCACGCCGTACTGGCGGACTGGAGAGAGAGCCAAAAGGGGAGGAAAGACATCGAGGTTAGCCAGTGTAAGTTTACGCTGGCTACCCTGTGCTGGGGTAAGGGTTAAAGGGAATAAAAGGAGAAAGAAGAGAAAAAAATTAGAAAAATTCCGCACAATAACGCGCTGCTACGCGCTACGACGTTCAAAGACGGCCGCACAGTTCACAAGGCCTTAAAGAACTTGAGCGGAGCCCTTAAGGCCTCGCGTGCCGAGAGCCGTCTGGACCAGTGTCCTCGAACTCTTTCTTCGGTGCAGGGGCGGACGAGCGAACGCTGTCGACCACCCGGGATTCGTCAACGTGCGCCCAGTGCACGGCACGCGGCCGTCTCCGAGCCCGTCGACGTGCAGCCGCCGCGGCCCGGATCGAACCCGCGAGCCCGTGCTCAGCATCGCAGCAACACAGCCGCCACTGAGTGAACCGACAACACGGAGACGCTTCGGCACGTCGGCCCTGGAGCGTGGACGAAGCGCGGACCATTGCGCGGTTATTGCGTGGACACTAGTCGCACAGGGATTACACGATAGAGGCCGATTTAAATGTGCCATATTTTCCACCGTGTTGTCGACATATGTATAGGTGAAAGAGTAATAGGAAATTAATTTCTTTTTGTACATTATTCACGTGCTTTACAGTGTGATCTGAAAGCCCATACTACATCTGCCAAACAGTTGTACGGAAATATATAGAGAGATGATTGCTCTTGTGCACACCGCTGGCCATTGCATCTCAATTTTGAATCCCGAAGTACCGTTGCGACGTACTATGCTAGAATTCCAACGAATAAAACTGGCTGGGATGTACATTATTATACGCTTCTCAATTGACTTATATTATTACATATATAGTATTATATTATTATATATATAGTATTATAGTGCTCCTAGGAGCACTTCCGTTTGCTTTATACCTGCATGGTTTTTTTTTTAGACCGCACAAAATTTTTTTAAATTGCTCATAGTATATAGCATAATTCTAGTCATTGAGCTGAATTACTCAGAGGCGGACATTTCTTGCACAAAAAATCGAAATCCATAATAGACTAATTAACAAAATTTAACTGATTATATTTTTGACCAATCACTTTACCACACATATTGCGATTTACGAACTGCGATTGGTGTGTTCGCAAAGCGTATCCACTTGAAACGAATTTTCACAACACAACCAGTTTTGATATATTATTCCCAGAGGGTGCGACCAAATTCATGGGCGTTCCAGCTACTTCTGTGAGTTGAATGCATAGAGCGGCTGTTTGTTAAAAGAGTCAGTGGAAGAATAGTGTTCTCACCGCAAGTTTCACGGCGCATCTCTCAAAACCAGTGCACTTCTTAAAATTTGTTCCAAGTGCATATGCATCGCAATCTCACCGATTGCCATTCGTAAATTGCAATATATGCCACAAATAAATTAATTACGAAGGTAATTAGTGATATATGTTATTTAGTTTGTTATGTATTTCGATATATCCTGCGAGCAATGTTCGCCGCTTCGAGCAATCGAGCTCAAGGACTGCAATTACGCTATCTGCCACAAGCGGTTCTTAAAAAATTAGGAATGGTCTGAAAAAAAAAGAAAGGAAAACAAGAAAGCGCGCTTTCGATAAGCAAGTCGCACGCACGGGTAACGCTCATAGGCGACCATATTGTCACATGGGGCAAGGATATTTGTTTTAGTCAGATTCATTTCGATGCCACTTTTTCAGTCAGCAATTCAAGCATCTGTGTTTCGTAACAGAATTGAACTTCGGCTCTTTTACTGCAACAGCGGTTAAGCGCTTGAGTCTACGTTTACGTCGCCCGCTCATTCATTCCGTTACGCTGACGACGACCGTTGTCGTCATCGAGGCATTTTTCTCATCGTCAGGCCGCCTCATCACCCCCAGCTTAACTATCGCCATAGAGTGAAGAAAAATAAAGCTTTGCCCTCAACCGCCCCCTCTAGGGTTCGAGATCACGCCCCTATACACTGGCCAGGTGGTCACGCTATAACCACCATGCTGTCACTCAGCAACAGAGCTGGGCAATCAATAGAAGGTTTTGCGTTGCAGGCAGGGCCTTAGAGCGGTAGAACTGTCCGTGAATTTCGGAGGCCCAGATAAGCAATGCTGCACCGGACGCGGGTAAGATAATGTACATCGCGTGAAAATTATTCGAGAAAGAAGGTGGCATGCTCGGTTGCAATGAAGACAGCTTTGAAAGCACAATAGAGGCGTAGGCCTATAAGACATTGATGACGATCCGCCTCTAACCTGACACGTACTCAAACTTGAGGACGGACTCAGATTGAGCCACTTGGAGGAAAATAACGAAGGGTGCATCGGTGGGGTAACTAACAACAACGACATCGCAACGATTATGCCACACGGTTTGTTACATCATAGGTCACAGAAATCACACCCACTGAGGGTCCGATATATCGGTGCAGCAAATGTTCAGGCGAGAAATTGCGGCAGAAACCATCTCATCGCCTCATGCATGACACGTGCATGCATGATTGGCCCGTCTGTAGCTGGTGCTACAGACTGGCCAACCTCGTCTACCCTCCCGTGCTCCGAAAACGACGCAAGCGCCGTTGACTACTGCGCCGCCCCGCCCCTGAACGGAAAGCCATCGCATTTATCGTTTTCATACAACCATGCCTCAGCCGACGCATCGACGCAGACATCAACCTTCACGCATAAAACACGTCACCCCCTCGCTCTCATCAGGGGGCTTGGCAGCACTCCGACAATGCGGTTCACTGACGCCCGACGCCTTTTCGCACTACAGGTAGCAACCAATTACGCTATTTATGCGCGTCGTTCCCGCTATGCCGCATTGCTAGTGCTGCCAAGCCCAGGCTGCTGCATTACCATTGCTTGCGAATGCACGTCTGCCATCTTACAACTTCTTGCTCTCTCTGGCGACATAGAATCGAATACCGGCCCTAACACCCGTTCCAGTTCTACGCAGGCATCCTGTGACATAATGGCATCATTGGAGGAAATAAACTCAGGTCAGGCATCTCTTCTAAGTGAAATGAAATCAATTCGAAATAAACTATCGCAGAACGATAAATTTTTTGGCGACATTAAAAGGCGACTAACAAAAATTGAAGATGATGTTTCCTCCATAACTGCACTAAAAACCGAAGTTAATTGCATCAGGACAGTGGTCGATACAAACACTAAAGCCATTTCCGACATTTCATCAAGACTAAACGATTCAGAAGATAGGGCTTGTCGTTCTAACCTTGTCTTTTTGGGGGTATCTGATACTGAGCGTGAAACGTGGCAAGAATCGGAGAACAAGATTGTGGAACTTTGTGCTTCTAACCTTAACATCAAGTTGGATCCCTTAGATATCGAGCGCGCTCATAGAATTGGCAGATACAGCTCTAATAGAAACAGACCCATAATTATCAAATTAGCTCATTTCAAAGTAAAACAACATATTATTTCAAATGCTAAACAACTTAGAGGGTCCAACTACAGCATATCGGAAGACTACTCAGCTAACACTCGGCATGCACGTAAACAACTAATCGAGTTCGGGAAGTCGCAACAGAAACCTTTCAAACTCCGGTACGATAAACTAATTGTGGATAACAGAACTTACAAGTATGATAACACTACAAATAGAGTTATATCAACTTCATAGTTAACATCACGCACTATCGCAAAACCAGATAGCATCCCTCTATCATTCGTTTATACTAACATTAGGAGCTTGTTGCCCAAACGCGAAGCACTCTGTAGCCTTATCGATTCTTCTGATTGTAAGCTTCTTGTACTAACAGAAACGTGGCTGAATTCTACCGTCGATAACACAGAGCTTAATTCTTTCCTTCCTGATTTTGACATCTTTAGGCGTGATCGTGTAGACAAACATGAGGGAGGTGTTCTTGTAGCCGTCCATCGCAGCCTTTGTTGCTCCATTGTCAATATCACTTAACCTCTAGAAATTTTATTCGTATTGTGCAGTTCTTCGTATTTGCAAATAATTATCAGTGTATGCTACCGACCCCCCGACGCAGATGCTTCCTTCACTATTCATTTCCACGAGGCACTACAAACTGTTACGATGTCATTTAATCATGCGCAACTACTCCTCTTAGGTGTCTTTAACTTTCCTGATATAACTTGGTCCGAACCAGCCATAACACTGTCCTTGAATAACCTTGAATATAATTTTCTTAACACATGCCTCACCTTTGGTTTGACGCAGCTAGTATCTACCCCAACGCGGAAAAACGAACAGTGCTCTAACATACTCGACCTTATCTTAACATCCCATCCTGGTAGATGTGTTTCTTCTGTAACACATCTACCAGAACTAAGTGATCACTCGGTACTGCATGCAGAATTATCCTGGCAGCTACCTCAGTGCAAAAAATCAAAAAAGAAAATAACACTCTACGATAAAGGTGATTACATCAGCATCAACAATGCACTAACCGAGTTTTACAACTGGTACACTATAGATTTCCCGAAGCGCACACTAGACACCAACTGGACGCTTTTTAAAGATAAAATGATCGAACTCACTACGACTTACATACCAACTATAATTTTAACAGAGCGACCTTCGTCCCCATGGTTCAACAACACATTAAAACGACTAAACAACAAAAAGAAAAGGTTGTTTCCTAAAGCCAAGCATTCAAATACCGCTCCGGCCTGGGAAAAATATTACGTCACTAAAAAGGAGTTTGATTCTTTGGCCGCAACAGCTAAACGAACCTTCTACTCAACTACACTCCCTAACATGCTGCAAAACAATCCCAAACAATTCTGGAAATACATTACCCCAAATAACCGTAAACCATTATTATTATATGACAATGACAATAACCGTGTTCCAGACCATAAAGCACCTAAAGTACTAAACTGCTTTCTCTTCCGTGTTCACTTCTGAACCTAACACTGACCTCCCAGACTGTCCTTACCTCAACAACCCAACGATGCCACACATAACAATCGAAGCACATGGTATCACCAAGCTAATCGAATCCCTCAAATTAACATCCTCAGCCGGCATCGATGGAATCAGTTCCAAAATGCTTAAGAACACTGCGCACATCTCTACTGTATTTTTATGCCACATCTTTCAGCAATCATTATCATCTGGAGTGGTACCGCAAGACTGGAAAATAGGTAAGATAATTCCAGTACCAAAAAATGGATCATCGTCATCGTGCCACAATTACCGTCCAATTTCTCTCATCAGTGTTTGTTCTAAACTAATGGAACATATAATTTATTCTCATATTGTAAACTTCCTAACATCCGCCAATTTCTTTAATCCTAATCAACATGGTTTTCAGAAAGGCATGTCCTGCGAGACTCAACTAGCTCTATTCGTTAATGACATCAGCTCGCATATTGATCAAAACATACCCATCGACGCCCTCTTCCTAGATTTCCAAAAGGCTTTCGACAAGGTTCCTGATGAACGGCTCTTTCTAAAACTATCATGTCTTTATCTTAAGCTTTGTGTTCTCCAATGGATACGCAACTTTCTGACTAACCGCCAACAGTTAGTTTACGCTTACCAATGCTCGTCTACCTTATCACCCGTTATCTCCGGCGTGCCACAAGCCACAGTCCTGGGGCCACTACACTTCTTAATTTACATTAACGACTTACCGTTAGGTTGTTCTTCCAAAATTCGTTTATTTGCTGATGATTGTGCAATCTATCGTTCTATTACTAACGACGCTGTTTCTCGCGCTCTCCAGTCCGACCTTAACGTCATTGAAACTTAGATTAATGATTCGCTAATGTCACTCAACGTCAAAAAAAAACGTCGATACTTACTTTCCATCGTCGCCAATCATTCATTTCAGCTAATTACATTATCGCCGGTTCGGAACTATGTGCTGTGACTTCATATAAGTACCTAGGCGTTAACCTGTCCAATAACCTCAGTTGGTCCTCGCACATTTGCAACATTAGCGATGATGCCAATCGTGTACTATGCTACCTGCGCCGTAATCTACGTCTTGTTCCGCACTCAGTAAAACTACTCGCATATTTAACAATCGTTCGACCCAAACTGGAATGCGCATGCTCAGTGTGGGACCCATACCAATCTAACCTGGCAACAGCACTGGAATCCATACAGAATCGTGCAGCAAGGTTCATTCACTCTGACTACTCTTACCACACTAGCGTCACTAAACCTAAATCATCTCTGAACCTTGCAACCTTCGAGCAGTGCCGCACGACAGCAAGACTGTGCCTCTTTTACAAATTTTATCACTCACTACTTCATCAGACCGACATCACGCCTGCGCATCGCACTTCATCCCGTCGTAGCCATTCAAAGGCTGTTTATCCCCCTCCAGCTCACACCTCCGCTCATCTTAACTCTTTCTTCGTTCAAACAGTGAAAGACTGGAATCATCTACCTGTTGAAGCGGTGTACCACTCCAGTCAATCATCGTTCAAGGCATTCATTGAAAATATTATGCAGATATGCCCACCCCTCATGTAAAACCCCAAATGGGGTATTTGAGGTACCAATAGATAAATAAATAAAGTGCAATAAAGCTCCTCTGTCGCGCTGCCCTCTCGACACGTCACAATATATATATATATATATATATAATTTTTGTTCGTCATGGGAAAGTGGCACACACCCAGTGACCACAGGTGGCCGGTAAGAGGTTCATTGAAGAGCGGCACATGCGGGCACGGGATAGCGGCGGCAACGCGTTCGTCGCTCACAAACCCGTTTCTGTTCTGCATGCAGTTCATCACCCTGCTGGGCACATCTCCCCTGTCCGAAGCTTCAGTGGTTTCACCGGTGACGCAGTTTGCACCATCGACTTTCGGCCGTGATAGCGTGTGCTATCCACCTTACCTGGATAACAGCGTCCCTCCCGTCACTGGCTGGCCAACGGCATCGTCACCGATGCCATTGGCCAGCCAAGTTACAAGCAAAGTTGCAAATCATCCTGATCACTGGTCTCATTACCACCACATTGCCGATGAATGTTATTCGGCATTAGCTAAAGCCAAACAAATTTTTCTGAGGGATACTCTTTCATCGTTTCTGATTTCTAACTCACAAAGTTTTGGTCTGTTGTTAAAGTTACCAAAAAGAATGCCCTGCAGGTAAGTCAGTTATACGCGCGTGTTTTGCCTCACGAGGGATGTGACATATTGAAGGACACTTTCTCCTCATTTCCTTCATCAGCCGCTTGCAACTGCTGTGCCACTTTTATCGCTCGCAAGTTTTCCGCCTACGAATTCCATCTTTCTTTGACTGGGTGGGCGTTGGTAAACTTATCATCAGCAATCTAAAAATTTCTTTGTCTTGTGGCCCCGACTCCATTAACTCAAAAATTCTAACAAGCACTAAATTGTTTTCACCTATTACTTTATCTAAGATTTTGGCCAGTCCTTACAGCTTCTTGCTCTGTCTAAGGACTGGAAGGTGGGAAAGTTGGTTCCGGTTCATAAATCAACTGACATCCATTTTGCTAATATTTACCGACCAATTTCATTAACATGCATTTCAAGTAAAATGTTGGAACATATAATTTCTTCACATCTTATTAATTTTACCCGACGTGGTTGCTTAGTGGCTATGGTGTTCGGCTGCTAAGCACGAGGTCGCCGGATCGAATCCTGGCCATGGCGCCGGGATTATTTTTTCTGCAATCTCCCTCCCTTTGTATGAATGTGCATTTTTTTTTTGCCTTTCTGTCTCCCCTTATCGCTCCTCCAATGAAGGGCAGCCAACTGGATATCTGTCTTCCGGTTAACCTCCCTGCCCAGCGTATCTCATCTCTCTCTCTCTCTCTCTCTCATGGCACATTTTCTTGTTTATCTTTCGACGTAAGTAGCGGGCTGTGCAATCAGTGGTAGATCCTGCGAGCACATGGTGCGACTGACGCGAATCCTCTCGATTCGAAAATGTTGCGAATGTTTCGCCCGAGGTTTCTCACTAGTTGCCTTCGCTTTCGTATACCTGATCACCACATTGACAATACTGTGAGGCACGATTTGATTAAGTGTGCGCAATGACTGGAATGTCCAGTCGCGAAAGACATCGGTTACCTCATTCATTCATTTCCGTATTAAAGAGGAAGACAACATTATACCTTACTTGCAATGTCGCCCAAGTGGCAGTCGACGTGCTCAGAGGTCATGTGCACGAAGTAAGGTGAAGAACCAACTTGACCGAGGTGGCCTCTACTCCAAACTGCCGCACGACTGGCCGCTCGAGGTGCTGCGTGCTTTCACGGGCTTCTTTCACGCTCAGAAAAACAATTCTATGTAGCACGTATCGAGCAACAGAAACCTGTGTCGGGAGTTTTTCATGTTGCTCTAGAATTTTCTCATTGACGCTTTTCATTTAATTATAATATATTAGAAGTTGATCGATTAATTAACAGTAATTACCTAGTTAAGCGGAATAAAAATGTAATATGAGTATCTCCAAACGACGGCAAACAACATTACATTGTTTGCGTCCAGTTACGCGACATTTGCATATTTTTAATGTTTGGCTTAAGTTACGTGGGACACCCTATATATAGTATATACGCCTACATACGTATACTTCTACCACCTTGACCAGCTTCCTACATTTCACAAACATGCACTGTATTTCACTTTGACACTCCTAATGCTAGCGCATTAAAAGACGCGAGAGTGCGCCTGATTTCGCGCCATTTCAATGAATGCATCAAAAGGGAGTGGTTCCATGCTGCTACGGAGAGCGGTCAATTGAAGCAGAATTAGCAGGTGCCAGCTTTGTCGGCAAGCTAGCTGGCAGCGGGAGTTTCTATCAGATGCCTCTGAAAGACCTCCGCAAGGGCGCTCCTTCAGCACACCGCTCGGCAGGTACCGACGGCTGCGACTACCATTTGGCGCTGCGCCCCAGGCGTAATATCGGTGGACCATAAGCCAAGCGTTGGATAACCTGCCGGGCGTCCGTGTATGCATCCACGACATCCTATAGCGCGGCACGCAAGCAGGCAGGAACACGAGGCCCGGCTCCGCGACCGGCGCAGAACCAGATGCAGGCCCCACTTTAAAAGCGGGCGAGTGTTTGGGCGAGGGAATTTCTCCTCGTTCACAAGGAAGGTATCGGGCCGGACGAGAGTTTGGTTGGTACCGTAGCCAACTTGTCAAAGCCCAGATGCAAGAAGGACGCAGAGAGACGCTGGGACGCGACGAACTACCTTGAGAAATTTGTTCCTAACCTCAGACATGATGAGGGCGCTCCGCTCTCCGAAGGGAAATCCGTTCAAATGGAGCGACGCTCGCGCGGAAGAGTGGCCGAATGTGTGCACAGGTTATTCCGCTCAAAGGTCGACAGCTCTTTCACTATTTGCATTCAGTCCCCGTAAAGCGACGAAAATGTCAGCTTACGCACCGACCTGCGAACTCGGCGCGCGTGCTCCTGCATTGGCGGCCGGCTGTGCACGCGTCGCGAGCGCTCGTCTGGGAGTGGCACGACGATCAACGACCGCGTTGCTCTAGTAAGCCTCGAATTGCGAGGACATTTGTAGCCCCTGGCTTTGGCCGGTGTAGTGGCGGGTGGGGGAAGGGAAGGAAAGCGCTCGGCATCACTCGAGACTCGCAAGCACAGCCGACAGTCACTCTACCACAGCCGCACAGCCACTGCTCGTGCTCCGTCGTTACAGTACGACTTTAAAATGTTCTCGCTACTCCTGTCAAACTATAGAAAACGATTAATCGAACACGTCTGATCGATTAGGCCGATTAAATGAAAGGTGGACGTCGATGAAGATTAATCGTGTTGCGGGATACCTTTAATCGATTAATCGTTCGACTATATTACCAACTGAAACAGGTCTAGTGATTTCATCATCGGCTCCCGCTTCATGGTAGAGACTGACTATAACGACTCATTTCAATTGTCGAGATCGGGATGATTGAAATGCCACCAAGAGTTCAACGTTCCTGCTTGCATTTCATGCAGTCTGATGTGTCAACCCTCAATTCGTGCCTGGGAAGCAGCACTGCTCACTGAGGCGCCCTCATGGCCGTGAACCCCCGGCACCAGCGACAACGGCTAGTAATCTGAAGATATCGCTATCCATGCTGTGTAATTCCTCACGAGCCCCGTCAGTGATAAGATGCGTGGTCGTCTTCTATCGGCAGCATTGCACTATGACGAACTCAGGCACTAAAACGGTTGAGGAGCAAGCACCAGTTACGGGACCCCTGAGCAGCCAGGCTGATGAGTTGTCACACATGAACGGCATTGTTATGCGTGGCTCAAAAGTCGTGGTCCCCAAGAAGCTACGCAATCAAATGCGAAGGTCACCTCGTCATCGACAAAGCAAATACAAAGAATAGGCTCATGATGTATTGGCCTACAATACAACGGGACATCGCAGAAAATATCGCTAGGTGGGAGGTCCGTCGTCTGCACGTTTACCGCCAGTATCAGGAACCAGTGTTAAGAGGAAGCTTTAGCTCGGGCCCAACTCCGACGCGGCCTATTCAAATACATGTAAAAACGCAAAAACGTTTTTCTGAGATAGCCCCTTGACCGATTTCAATAACATTTGTTGCATTTGAGAGAGTAAGATAAGTTCTAGTAACTGTTGGAAGCAGAATTTTGATTTAGTGCTTACATTTTGTTACACAGATTTTCAAAAATTCAGAAGTTTGAAAAAAATAGAAGCATGAAGTTCACAAACTAATAGCTCTGCATCAAGAACAGATATCGCGGTTCTGTGAACGGCATCCATTAGATCATTCAAAGTGGACAAATATTGTATGTCATTTTACGTCTTACGTGAATTGGTTACATTGTTTACGAGGGTTCTGAAAAAGTTGTTATTATATAATAATCAATTTTTTGAGGTTCATGTGTAACATACCAATTTTGTCCGCTGTAGATGTCCTATCAGACAGAATTCACAGAATTGCGATATCATTTTTTCTTGTTGAGTTACAGAGTTGTAAACTTGATAGTTTCGTTTTCTGAAAATTTGCAATTTTTGTCAATTGTTTATAAAAAATTGACGACCTAACTCAAGAATTCGAAACCAACAGTCATTAGATTTTAAGTTTTTCTTTTAAGTGCAGCAAACCCAGTCAAATTTGGTGCAGTGGTTGCCGAGAAAAACGAATTCTCCTTTTACATGTATTTAGATAGGAGCACCCGAGCTAAAGCTTCCTCTTAATGAACGTACATACCTCCGGGTATGCCTCGGATCAGGGTTGGAATAGAATCATGTGCACATGCCCCATTGCACTACCTGGTGGCTTATGACGCACACAACAATGACTTCCAAGTCGAGCGGCGGTCGCAGACGACGTGTCCTTAGCTGATTAAGAGAAAGAAAGAGAGAGAGAATGGCAGAAAAGTCTGCCTGAGGCAGACGAAACGAGCGCAGTGCATGGCAAAACCAACTCCGCTGGTGCCACCGGTATCGCCGAGAACAGAAGCTCCACTGTGCGTCTCAGCCCGCATATCAGGAATGCTCGCAACTGGCTGACATATGACAAGAACTTTGGGCCGGAAGACTCAAAAGATGACGAGATTATCTCAACTCAGCTCCTTGGCTTTGTGCTTGTTTAGTGCTTTATGAGAACGGAATATGTATCAGTGGTGCACCATATTTAGGCTAACGACACTGCCCAGCGGGCACCACGTAACCCGAGGCAATATATACGCCCGCTCACTTAAACGCCCTCTCTTTAGTATGCGTCATGAGCTGTGTCGCGCCAGTATTTTGCAGTGCCAAGCAAAACACAATAAGAAGGGGATGGAGAACGGCATTGTCCATCCTCTTCTTATTGTGTCTTTCTTTGTGCCTGAGACACCACCATGAATCTATACCAACATGAAATATTTTTTCAATTGCTCCCTGGTCACTGTAGTATCATCGGCAATGAACGTGCTGATCAAAGTGCTCGTTCAGCTCATGTAGAAGACAACCCCCTATTGATCCCGCTGTCTAGGACAGACACTGCGAGGATGATACGCCTAGTTGCACGCGAATGTACTACATCAAAGAGGAATGAGCCATATTTTATACACACCCGTTTAAACACCCTGGATCCAACATTTTAAGCCTGTGACTTCCACCAAGACTTCCCTGGCTATGGTTGGGCGTCGCGTTTACCAATGCCTACGCGTTCCGCATAGGGATGGCCGACACCGCAGCATGTGCCAATTTTGGCGACGAGGAACGAACTCGTCATGTCCCTTGCAAATGCCCGCAGTACAGCGCGCAGACAATCGCTTTCCGTCGTGCTGAACCAGTTGGATGACAAGGCTCTGTCGGAAGGAAATATTTTGAAACATCGACGCGAGTTAACAGCGCAGCAGAAGGCCGTGCAAGCGCTACTGCGGATCTTGAGATCGACCGGCCTGTGTGAACGCCTGTGATTAGAACGCCTTTTCTGTTCCCTGTTTCCTTCTTCTTTCTTTTTTATTTCCTTTTTTTTTCGTTCCTTTTGAGAAGAGCTTTATTAGCGGCTCCTTAGCAAAAGGCACAGCGACCGGGAACGGCGAGGCCGCCCGAAGCACCGTCCAAAATGACGCCAGCAACCAGCAGCGCGAGCTAGAATCTCGCGAATATTACTGCGATAGCCAAGTGGTTAATGCGTCCGGCTCCCAAGTACACAAACTTGAAG
Organism: Dermacentor albipictus; assembly: GCF_038994185.2. Classification (NCBI taxonomy): domain Eukaryota; kingdom Metazoa; phylum Arthropoda; class Arachnida; order Ixodida; family Ixodidae; genus Dermacentor; species Dermacentor albipictus. Next base: position 18,001,185 of record NC_091824.1, read on the forward strand.
GACGCGCACTCGGGAGGGAGCCTGTGAGGGAACCTGCTCCAACGACAGGAAAACAAAGCAGGTCGAACATGTGCGAGATATGCGGATGTCTAAGCAGAACGCATGTGCAGAAATCACTGTGTTTTAGGTTTCTCAGCGAGGGCGAAGTTTTACCATTCCATAACGAAGGCATTGCTAAGGCTTTGGGAATGCAAAAAAACAAACTTCAAGATACTTAGTACCGTCTGCTTTTAGGTGCGCATTCTTTCAAACAAAATTTGATTGCAGTAAAGCGCTTGTAACGTCCATCTATTTTTTTTTGTGCTCGTCTGTCAATCTAGGCATCTTTTTTTTTTCATTGAGCATCCTTACCAACTTGCTCAAATGTCAGCTTTGCTTCAAGGTTGGCTCTGAAAGTTGACTTCACGGAGGTTTCGATCTGGATGCTCCCAATTTTCCCTAAAAGAATTGCATAAATCCTCATAAATATTTCATCCACCCTTTCATAGCAGCCCGTATCACTACGTAAACAGACACAAGCGTAGGCACACGCAAAAACTGACCCTGCCCAGGCTAAGCTCACTCTGTTTGGTCCCCTTCTAGCCTGCATCTGTTCCCGCGCTGCGAGGATCCATCGTGTCGCGCGGCTCACGCCTTGGTGGCCCGCATACCGTCGTCGCTTCAGCGTGCGCCGAGCGGGGACCACAGCAGGACCGCTTCGATTGCGAGGCGGCCGCACGTGGCCACCGTCGGGGCGTACGGCACGGCTGGTCGTCGGCGCATGCATAAGCGGGCACAAGTGGCTCTCTCGCGGCGAGCACGGCGGGGCTCGCGGGGGCCGCAAACACGACGCCGCGCTCCAAGGCTCCTGGCAGCGTTCCCAGGCCGTCGGGCCAGTGACTCGGGGCGCGCTGCCGAGAACGACCTTCCGCGCGTCTCCAACAACCGAGGGCGGCCGCGCAGCAAGTGTGGCGAGTTCTCTCGGTTGCGCTTGCCTCGACACCCAAACGGCAAAAAATGATAAAGCCCGTATCCATTCACTGAGAGGGCATGAGCGTTCTTTCTTCCCGGAACGAAAATCTTTAACGGGAATGTTGTTTTGTTAGTCCTGTCGCATTTGTTTTGCTAAAGCACAAATTGTTCATTCGGTGTCAATGTGTACTTTTGTTTGCGCAGCTAACTTGTACATTTTACTTTACTTCGGCAGCAGTGAAGTGCTCGAAATTCGGTTTGCCTTCTGCGTCCGTGCGTTCCGTGACTTAGACGACGACTGTGGTCGTCATGTTTTTGTCGTCGTCAGGTCGCCTTGTCTTTTCCAGCTTTGCTATCAACATAGGCTAAAGAACAAATAAAACGTTGAATCCTGCCACCATTGGGATTCAAAACGACTAATCGGGCCTGAATAGCTTGAGACCTTTAACATATCGACTTCCTCATCACCTGCAGCACAAACATTGATTTACACTATCACTGGATTTCAAAAATGGGGCGAGGGAACTTCAAATTAAAAGCTAATTTCAAACGCCACGCTGCCTGCATGTTCGGCAGGTAGGTGCTTGGACGTTGTCCTACTGAATGACGGCAACAGAAAATGTAACTGTTTTACGCAGGTTCCCGAAACTCATTGCACTGGACACAATCTAATTAACCGCACCATGATAACTTACGAGAGAAACGAAAATAAATATGATGTGCCAATATTCTCTGAATTAACTGGTATATTCAAATAGTAAAATCTTGGACTGCCTCGACCAAGAACTAGCTAAGCTTTGGTCTCACAGCTGCCAACGTAACGTTCCGTAAGGTACCTCCTGCACGCATGCTCTGGGTAGGACTACCTTAGTTAGACACGGGGAGTTGCAGAATACTAAGCTATGCCCTTATATTATGAATTCTGCAAGATGCCCCCCTCCCCTTCCCCTCCCAGTGCTCATTGCTATGCAGAAATAAAAGTCCTGTACATCGCAAATACCCGCCGCGGTGGCTTAAGGGCTATGGTGGTGCGCTGCTAAGCACGAGGTCGTGGTAACAAATCCCGGCCGCGGCGGCCGCATTTCGTTTGGGGTGAAATGCAAATACACCCATGCCCCGTGCATTGGGAGCACGTTCGAAATTATTTCAAAGTCCACCATACGGCGTGCCTCATCACATCTTGCTTTTCTAAACAACATTTTTCTTTCTTATATCTGAAATTGTGTTGTTGTTGAACTATTACATTAAATACCTCACTTTATTTTTGAGATTGTTACTTAAATTTATTTATTTATTTATTTATTTATTTATTTATTTATTTATTTCACGTACTTTCAAGGCCCGAAGGCGTTCCAGAAAGGAGTGAAGTCAAAAGACGAAGTAATGCAATAAAAATACAAACAAAAAGAATTAGCAAAAATATTAACAAAAGGCATTCTGAACAGCGGTCTTGAAGTTGGTAGAGTCGTTGATGAGTGCGATTGATGCGGGAAGGCGATTCCAGTCCGTGCTTGTCCTAGGGATGAATGAGTCACTGTACCGGTTTGTACGGCACAATGGCACCCCTATTTTAAGGCTAGGGTCAGTGCGGGCAGAAATATAAGACGGAGGGGCAAGAAGGGTTTCTTTTGAAAGGGGGTTGAAGTGAAAAACTTTGTGAAAAAGGTGGAGACGGGAATATTTGCGGCGGGACGAAAGATCAGGTAAGTTAAGAGTTCGTTTCATTGAAGAGATATTTGCATAGCGAGAATAATTAGATAAGACAAAGCATGCACCGCGGTTTTGAAAACTTTCAAGAGTAGAAACTAATGAAGAATGAGTCGGATCCCGAATGGCTGAAGCATACTCCAATTTGGAGCGAACTAAAGTTTTGTAAAGAGTTAGCTTCAGGGAAGAAGGGGCAGAGCTAAAATTACAGCGCAAGTAATCAAGCGTGCGGTTAGCGTTTTTAGTAACATAGTCAATATGCGAGTGCCAAGAAAGGCTATTTGATATGTGAAGGTCGAGATATTTGTAAGAGGTAATTGACGTCACAGGTGCACCATTAATTAAGTACGTGTGGGTGGCAGTGTTACGAGATATACGCATGGTCTTGCATTTATTTGAATTTAGTTGCATGCACCAATTAGAACACCACTCAGTTACGCGGTTCAGGTCGTCCTGCAGCTCTTGGGAATCTGAAGGATTTGTAACTTTGCGGTAAAGAGTCATCCGCGATAAGCTTTATGGAAGAGGAAAGAACGCAGTTCGTAAGTTAGTTGATATAGATTAGAAAGAGAAGTGGACCCAGGACTGAGCCTTGAGGGACACCTTCTGGTACATTTGAAAGCCGAGAATTACAGTTATTAGCGTTTACAAACTACGTCCTGTTAGAAAGAATTTTTTTTTTTTTGCCCACTCGAGTACATTTGCGTCCAAGTTAAGTTCAGTCAGCTTAAGCAGAAGTAAATCATGGGTCATGGGCCATGCTAATGGCAAGTTGGCTGGAATATGTTCTGGGAAATGCAGAGTGTCGTTTGCTTTTTTTAAATTTTTCGCTCATAGAAGGGCAATGGGCTGTCCTTCGGAAGTGCAACCTTGCAAAAGCATGACCAGAAATCTATACGCATGTAGACCACTGCCACCTGCCAAGTTTGTCTGGATTGTTCTTGCTCTGAATGCAGGATGGGCGGGGGGCATTTGACGAAATCTCTCGAAACTCGCTGCTGCCTTTCTCTTTCAGCATGAATCTCTGCTTGGCCCGTGCGTATTGTGCCCTTAGTTTCGCGACTCGCGTTGGCAATTCGCAGTGGGAGAAAACTTTTTGTCGTTACCGGCGGACATTAGCAACGAGCAGTCAGTTGTTGAGCGGTGTTGAGGAGCCCGGGAGACCAGAGCTGGGCAGCGTGCGTCCTGGGCGGCCCGTCCTTCACGCGTCCTTGCGTCCAGCGGCGCGGGGGAGACGAAGACAATGCCGGCAGCTTGAACGCCGCCGAGCGTGGCGGAGCGGCCGATGGACGCCCGCGGCATTTCCTCCCCGCCTGCTGCTGCATTTTTACTGCTTCTCCTAAGATCAAAACGGACAATATAAGAAGAGGTGCGCTACTTTCTTCACAGGGGTGTAACCTACTTCTATCTCAGGGCAACAACTACGGACACCCAGCACAGTAGTGAAGATGGTTTGAATTTCAACCAACGGCGAGCGCTCGGCCAGAATACGACAGGTCGGAGAGCGGTGATTTTGGACAGGATGTCCAGGAGCACCACCGAGCTGCTGCATTCTACATAATCCATTGTACGAACCCATTCGCCTTGAGTGCATTCCTCTCGTTCCACTTCACATGGTCGGGCGCCTTACTTCTTCGGTTGCAATACTGCGAGTTTTGGGCGCAGAAGTTGGGGTCCTCTTGAGGTGCTACATCTAGTTCTCTTTTTACTAGAAGCAGAGCCATACACACACCCTCATATTTATGTACTCGCATGCAAAAATTACACATCTACGCTCATCTCGTCTGGAAATGTGAAATAAGAGTGCATGTAAGGGGAAAGAAAATCATCACTCACAGCAAGCGTCAACTCAGGAACGCTCCACTGAAGGCGAGTGACAAGCTAACGCTGAGGTAAGCTATATGGGCTTGTTGGGGTGGCACCTTCTACTTTGTTGAAGTGCAGGGTCAGCGACAGCCATACAGAAATGTACATTGGACACAAACACACAGCGTGTTCATTTGTCTAATGTGCCTTTACGTGTGTCTGCCGTTATGCCTGAGCTACAACTCAGCAACACCACTGTGGACAAAAGGTGACGTAATACTCGCGCACTGTGTTCAGTGGAAAGCTAAGGAAGGTTGCCACTGCCACGATTAGGAAGTAAATCGCCCCTCATTCGAAAATTAGCTGCCGCTAGTCTTCATGACATGGCTGAATTAAGAATATATTGGCGCTGCCGGAGATCAGTGGGTTTCTGCTTGCTTGTGGGTGAAGTGAGCTGCTACAGACGACATACGAGCAGTGCCGCAGCAGACGCGAGGACGCGGTTTTCGTCCGCCACTCGGCGCGCCGACAATCGAGCAAAGAACGTGTGTGAGAGGAGAAGCGGCGAACGATTCCCGAGGACGGGATCGGCAACTTCTCACCCGCCGTAGATGGAAGCGGCTGAGCGAGAAAGAGGAACAAGAAAATAACGGGCGAACAATAAGATGGCCGACGAAGCTGCCATTCCGGTTAGTTTGGTCCCGTGGTACGCGGTGGTACCGGCGCCGAGCTACGGAATCAACGGAACTGACGGCGGCGCGAGTTTGTGAGCAGACGACGCCGGCATGTGCAGACCGGCCGATCTGGCTAGCTCGTTGTCGTCTGCTACGCGCTGCCTTCCCCTCCTCGTCCGACGTCGCCTTGGAATGCGGTAGTGGCGAACAAAAAATAATAAGCGCACGACCGGCTCTCGCAGTCCCTCGAGCCGAGCCGGCTGCCGTTCCAGCGCTGCCGCAAACTAACGGGATCCGTTCGGTGACGTCACCGAAAGAGGAGAGTCACGTGGATGGCTGCCTCTCTTGGCTATTCGGAACGTCATTTTGACGTGCCTTGACGTCAAGGCAGAGGCGACTCGGTGGGGGAGAGAACACACTCGTTCGTCCTGTTGCAGCGTGTTCGTCCTCCTGCGGGGAAGCGAGTGCATGGAGGATGCTTCGAAGCCAGCCGTTCACGCGTCGTGCGACGGCGGCGTCGTCTCTCAAATGCAAACGTGCTGGGCATGTTTGCGCCGCCCTTCGTACTTTTCTTCGTCGTCTGCCACGCGTGTTTCGTTCTCTCCTTTGCTTCTCTCTTTGGTTCGTGGCGATCGTGGCATCCGGCAAGATGTGGGTCGTTGGGTTGGGAACCAGGACCGGAACAGGTCAGCATCTTCCAGTTGGAGGCAGGCGATTCACGACGCCGCTCCGTTCGGCATTTGCGGCACTGGGTTTCCCTTGCCTACGTGTCTCCTTTTCCCCTTCGCGAATCACTTCTTTCCAGTCAAAACAGCGCGTGAAGCAAAAGAAGTAGGTCATTAGTGATTACATCCTCGAGGGGCGGCGGGCGTCTGCTCAGAATCATATTTAGTGCGCCTTGCTAAGACGTACACTTGCGAAAAGCTCCGGATGCGCTAACGAAAAAAAGGAATCATTTTGCTTCTTATTGAAAAATAGCTTTGTTTTTCAGAACAGCCCGAAACGAGGCGGCTTTCCGATCACTGACAGGCACCTCCGACATGCTGCCACGGCGCACGTTAAGTTTCCGCTTTCATTAAACCATTGAGCGGGTAGGGCAACAAAACAGGAAAGGAAGACACAGCAAGAGTACTCGAAATATTTGTAGTTTCATATATGCAAAATACAAAAAAAAAGTAAAAAGAAAGTTTGCGATTGCGTCAATTATGCAAAGCAGTGACGTGATGGCTGGCGTAATGTTTATTATACGCAGTAAGTGTTGCACTGTTTCGTCTGCGTCGGTTGGCGTAAGCATACTAAGATGTGCACGAGCAATCTGCTCTGGAAAAGAAAGCTTTCCTCCACGTCGACTCTACTCCGTTTGGTTCTCGTTTCTGCCGGTGGCGCTCCCCGGTGGTGAAGCGGCATAAATGGCGTCGCGAGGGAAACAGACACGTTAAAATGCGTGGACAGGAGCGAAGCAAGAAAAGACCGTGGAGATTTACAAATATGGCAACAAAAAGTGAGGATGATGCGTGGCGTTTTATGGCGCACGGGCCAGGGATGGCCAGAGAGCCGCTAATCAATGGCAACGAAAGAAATGAGGATGAAAAAAGTTCTACGGTAACACAATGGGCAGTGCCTCGCTATTTGAAGCTCGAGCTGGCTGCCTCGGTACAAAAAAACCTATCGGAGCAAATATTCGCGACAGGAAAAGTCACGTGTCTGCCGCAGCAAATGCCAGCAAATGCCAACAAGACCTGTAGGGAGCGCCAACCTTCCAGGAGCGCGAGTTTCAAAGCAGATGGAAGCATTAGATCAGCAGTCAGCAGTCCAGGTAAGCAAGGTGCCCTTGAAACTTCGTGGTGGATAAAGCAAGGAAGGGATGGACTCGCGGTCTTACAGGCATAGGTAACCGTACAATACAGAGGTACAGGCTTAATGAAGAGTAAGAATATAAAGTAGTGATAGGCGAAATTCTAGACTGCAATAGAAGTAGCAAAGTTTGTTTAGCTCGATCAGGCCGAGTGGATATATGACGCCGCCCCGTTTCCAAATGGAGGCTATTAGAAATCATCATCGCCTTTGACTTCCTGGCGTTTATTTCAATAAAATCTGGTAGTTTGCAGTCTGTCTTATCTCCCTTTTCATCATACTTGTTGCATTTGGTCAGTGCATTAGTTGTACAGTGTGAGTTTGCACAATTGTGAGGTGACGGTGTTTATACGCTCGTGTTGACTGCAATGGGCTCTGAACTACTTTGCGTTTTTTTTTCTTGCATTTTTTCATGCTACGAAGTTCTTAGAATCAAGTCCATCATCATCATCGTCATCATCATCATTTATTCCCTTAAAAGCCCCTGCTTGGTGTATTACAGAAGGGAGTGGGGTGGTAGCACATCTACAGGATACACTAGAATTGGACAGTAATACAAAGCGGGGCAAACGCCAGAAGTCATTGAATGAATAAAAAAAAATCAGTAAAAGAGCAATAGGATACACATGGCCAAACAGGGACCAGTAAGACATACTAGAAAAATAATATTACACAGCATACACACGGCGGAGCGAAATACAATTCCATAACGCTTGGGACAGACAGACAGACTAACTGCCTCCAGGGCTAGTTCACCGTGCGGGTAATTAAGCGCTCCGCGCAGAGACGCCATGTACAGCTGCACGTTGCTTGGGACAGAGAAGCAAAATTGAAAAACAAAGCATGATTCAAACGAACAAAAACAATGTGAACTGTAGTTAATACAAGGATTACATAGGTGGTGTAGATAATAAATCACAAAATTTTACATGATTACGTTCAAGGACGATCAATTTTGGAAGTTCATTCCATTGTGCCATAGCAGTAGGCAAGAACGAGTTGTTAAAGGCGTTAGTAGAACTGAGAATACGCTGAATGCTCAATGAATGGAAAAGACAAGTACGTATCGGCGGGAGAAGGAGCGTTCCATGTAAATGAGGTAATGTGTAGTATATTCTGTGAAATAAGCAGATTAGGGCACTTCGGCGTCGGTATGCTAGAGAAGAGAGACTGAGGGAGTTCTTTATTTCACTGATTCTGGGCTTTTAGTCATAATTAGAACATATAAATTGTACTGCGCGGTTTTGGACTGCTTCAATGGTGTTAATGAGGTAAATTTGATGGGGGTTCCAAATACACGCAGCCTATTCAAGCTTTGTGCGTAGATAATTTTCGTTGGCCAATTGTCCAACAGAGGGTGGTGACAAAGATAAATTTCTTCTGAGGAATCCCAGTGACCTCAACGCGTCTGCTTCAACCTTTATTATGTGTTCTGCCCAGGTTAGTTTTGCAGTAATTAAGACGCCATGGGGCCGATATTCCTGTACTTGCGATGCCAGTGTCGAGTACAACGAGCACGTAGAGATGGAGTTAAAGCGTTTTCGAGACACGTGCATAAGTTTACATTTCGAAACATTAAGCTTCATAATCCACTTTGAGCGCCAGTTTTAAATTAGGTTGAAATCATTCTGCAGATGTACGTGATCTTGGTGGTTATTGATGCGGCGGTAAAGTACACAGTCATCTCCGAATAGACGCATTGTAGACGAAATTCCGCTAGGTATATCATTGATGAATATTAAGAAACGGGCCAAGAAACGAGCCTTGGGGGTCACCAGATGTTACTTTTGTTGTTGAAGAATGCTGACCTCCTATAACAGCAATCTGCATTCGGTCTGTTAAAAAGCAGCTTATCCGCGATAAGAGCAGTGGGTCGAGACTGAGTGCAGCCAGTTTATTGATAAGTCTTCTGGGAACGACGCGATCAAATGGTTTCGAGAAATCGATGTAAACGACGTCAGCCTGAAACAAACAATTTAAAGTAAGGTGAAGGTCAGTACTATATTCAAAAAGCCGCGTTTAACGATATAACCCAGGAAGAAAACCATGTTGTTTTGTATAAAAGAAATGAGTCATCGTCGAGGTGTTGTGTTATGTGTGAATATATGATATGCTCCATAAGCTTGCAGGGTATACTAGTTAGGGAAATTGGGCGATAGTTAGAAGGATCGCATTGATTTCTCGTCTTGGACACTGGTACAACCTTCGCAGTGATCCAGTCCTTTGGAACAGAACCCTAAGTGATGGTAGACTGCGTGAATATTACTTGTAGGATACGATTAGAAACGGGATTACTGGCCTTTAGAATTTTGGCTAGAATATTGTCAGGTCCGGGAGCACATGATATTTTAAGTTTGTTAATTGGATTAAATATACCAGTGGAAGTAACAGTGACAGGAGGCATCTGGTAAATCCCGATCTCGGTACTACAGGTGCACCACCGTTTGGCTCGCGAGTAAAAACTGACGTGAAGTGTACATTCATTACATCTGTGCGTTCTTCATGGGGAACATCTGATCCATCAGGATTGGTTAAAGACATATTAGAAGGGCGGTTTTTTGGGTTTAGAATATTCAAAAAATTTTGGGGGTTAACGTGCACAAGATGTAACGTGTCGTTATGAAAAAAATCTTTTTAGAACATTTTATGTGTTTAGTATATTCGTATAGACATGCGAAATATTGTTTCCATTTATTTATCGAGGGTGACGTTTTGGCTGCACAGTAAAGACGATTTTTTCTTTTCGATAATCTTCTGATGATGTTTGAATACCAGGGCTTATTTGAATCACTTCAAATGTGGAGCAGGAGCAAGTGCTTGTCTATTAAAGTTAGTATTCTTCATTTGTAGAGCAACCAATTTTGGTCAACTGATATAGTTAGGGCAGGTTGAGAAAAATACTTCATTTTTTTTTCTAGTTCTGACTTAATTGCCAGCATAATAGCGTTTCGGTAGTCGCGAATGTACTTTTTGGACGGCTGGCGCTCGAGAAAGTCAAGTGATATGTTGAATAAAACAATCCTGTGGCCGTTAATACCATCAACACAAGACATTGAATGAACTAGGTCTGGCTTGGAAATAAAGACCAGGTCAAGTGTGTTATTAATGCAAGTTAGTGTGTTAACAGACTGGGTAAAATTGAACAGTTGAATGAGATCAATAAAGTATTTAGACTGCCGTGACGCTGAGGTTAAATCATCCCAGTCAGCATCAGGGAGGTTAAAGTCACCGCAAACAACGAAATCGGCATGAGGAAAGGGAGAAAACAGCTCCGGTAACACAGAGTGCAGCTCGTCGAGGAAAGAGCAATCGGATTAAGATGGGCAGCAAATGGCTGCTGGTATAAGTGTGCTCGAGGTAACGGACAGTTTAACGTGAATAATTTTGTGGTTTGAGTTAAACGTGAGTAGATAAGAACGCAATTTAGATTTTATAAAGAGCAAAACACCACCATCTCTGCGCCCCCTCCTGTCAAGCCTGTAAGTTGTAAAAAGTGATTTATCGTGCAAAAGTTCATCGTCAGCTATTTGCGGAGTAAGCCATGACTCGGTTATCACGGCTATGTCAGTGCTGCTGTCCTTAAGGAAATCTTCAACAACAACTCGGTGGTTGGTTTCTAGACCCATCTTAAGACTTCTTGAACAAGAACCAACATCAATTGACCTTAGGTGGTAACATTTATACGAATGTGCTGCACAAAAATGCCGTAAATAATTCTAATTTCAAACCCCTTTTAAATGTATACCTTTGCAAAAATGTAATAAACGCACCAGACTCACAACAACAAAGAACCCCTCCGTGGTGGCGTAGTGGTTGGGTGTTGCGCGGGTAAGCAGTATACGTTGCGGGATTGAATCCGGCATCTTAACTTTAAAATCATGTTAAAAACCCCAGGTGGTCAATATAATCAGGCGCCCCCCACTACGGTGTGTTTATAATCATATCGTGGTTTTAGCACGTAAAACCCCATAGGTTAATTAATTAACCTAATAACAGCAACAAAGACTCTTGATCTCTTTATAAAATAAATCCGGTAAAAATTAACTGAAATCAGTTGCCATTGCTAAGGTACATAAGCGACAATTTGCCTAGATTTATCTCTGCGAAGCTCACATTAAGGGACGTTAAAAATGTAACAATCTTTACTTATCAACTTCACTTTATCAAGAGATATATTGTAGATTCATTTAGGTATCGCTAGCTCAGAATTAAATGGAAAGCGGTGTTCGAGAAAAGTGATGCCATAACTGCCTATGATTGTTTCCTCGAGATATCTTCCGATGCATATTCCGCTTCGTTTCCTTTCAAGACTTTTTGCACGTTCAAAAAAGTGCCGTAAAGCGAAGGATAACAAAGGAATTACTCAACAATATAAAGAAACGAGCTCGACTATTTGAATCTTTCATAACAAGTAAATCCCCTCAAGATCATTAATCACACAAAGAATACGGAAATTTTGTAACAGAGAAATTTCGCTCGTGTACACATAACTGCCTCTGGAACTTGTTTGTCTCATCCCACGGATGCCCAAAAGTGTTTGGAAGAGGCTTTGTGATTGGCCAGAGCCAGTCACAGAAAATTTATAGAAATGAGTAATTGGTCGGGCACTAGCAGATAGATTTAACAGCATTTTTCCCTTTCTTTGAACGAAAGTCTAAACACTAAGGCAGATCTTGAGACAAAGTGCAAAAAAGCACGACGACAACTTAACCGAACGAAGACACAGCGCTACTAACAACGGAATTTGTATTGCACACGATTGCCATACATATACCACCGTACAGCGGGCAAATATCGCAAAATAGATTTCTCTCCGTCACAATCATCCACCACAAGCCACTACCGCGATAGGAACATGGTTTCTTTTTTTGACAGTGACACACACTTATTATCACTTCTAATCATTTCGATATGCCTCGATGATCTCCCTAGAGACTTGATCTGGGTTCCTAGATATCACTTTTGACTTGTCGAACAAGGGCTTACAGCCACAACGCGAGCAGTGCGCGGCTAGATGACTAGTCTTTACCAGATTATTAACGCTGTTCGAATGTTCCCGTAAGCGATCATTGGGCCACCTTCCGGTCTGACCAATGTATCCCTTAAAAAAATTAAATAATGGGGTTCTACGTGCCAGAACCACTTCCTGATTATGAGGCACGCCGTAGTGCAGGGCTCCGGAAATTTCGACCACCTGGGGTTCTTTAACGTGCACCTAAATCTAAGCACACGGGTGTTTTCGCCCCCATCGAAATGAGGCCGCCGTGGCCGGGATTCGATCCCGCGACCTCCTGCTCAGCAGCCCAACACCATAGCCACTGAGCAACCATGGCGGGTGATGTATTCCTTCCCGTAGTCTGAAGGAATATTACACGCCATACCTTCCATGCACGAAATCGATAGTGCCGGTAATAAATCTATGTTGCGATATTGGCCTGTTGTACGATGGTATATGTATGGCAGTCAAGTGCAATGAATGAATGAATAAAGCCTTTATTTTAATGAAGGGGATGGCTCTAGGCCGCTGATGGGGATCAGGAGGGAAGGGAATGTGGGTACCTAGACTGTTGGCTGAATAAAAATTTCATTGTTAGTAGCGCTGTGTCTTCGTTCGCTTCTGTTGTCGTCGTGCTTTTTTTGCGCTTTCCCTGAAGTTATGCAGTACCAACTAGCCCACCAGTCTGTTCTCGTGAATTAAGGCAGACCTAAGACACACGAACTGTTGTGCTGACCACGCTGTTTTAACGCGATCGCGTTAAGGGCCCCGTGTCGCAGGAAATTTCGTGTCGGCCTCGGCGTCCGCAGCCAGCGGCGTTTTATTTCAGAAAAAAAAAATCAACCAGAACCACAACCACGCAGGCCCCCCGCGTGGCGGATAGACGTTAACGAACTAATTAAATTTCACATAGAAAAATGCGTAAGAAAATTTGTAAAATCCGACTTACACAGAGCCTATATGCATGCTAGCGTAGGATTGTACTTTGAATATATGAGAAAATAATTCGAATAAACACGAAAACATATTTCTGTTGCACGAAAATTCAAATACAAACACCTTTTTCCCTGCTTGCGGAGGCATGAACCCCTGACGAGTCGCTGATTGTAGCCTCTGCCTTACGCGGGTGAGCCGTTGCTCTGCCCTGCACTGCCGCCGGGATCGGCCCGCCATTGTTTTCTATCGGGCCTCTTGTCGCAGAAAATCTGGTGTCAGTGTTGTGTCGGTGTCAACCATCCCCGATAACGCTATCGCATTCCACTCTTAAAGGCGAAGCTTAAGCGTCCTCTAATTTTATCTCATGCGTATCTCAAAAAGTTAACTTATGGCTCCCTCAGAAGTCATGACTCCCAGCGGAACTGATAGTTGGGAGAGTTGGTACGAATTCATAGTGAATTATTTAGCGCGCACAATTGACAAGGACACAGTGAAGGGGGACACACGAGCGCTTACAACTGCTTTATTTTCGGAAATATACATTTACAGATACAGATACAGTTGTGAGTAAGCGCTCGTGTGTCCCCCTTTACTGTGTCCTTGTCAATTGTGCGCGCTAAATATTTCACTATGAATTATGACTCCCACTTGCTTTGACAAAGTCAAGGCAAGCGATGCATCAATATTTAAAATAAAATTCTTGAACCATGCCATTGCTATTCTGGCAACTTTTCCCACGCAGGTATTCAACTTACGTTGGCTCATAGGAATTTTTCCACGAAACATGCAGATTGCAGATGTGACAGTAATATATATAAAAAAGGAAATTAGGATGATATGGCTAAGTATATGTCAATATTAGTCTTGCATACTTTCTCTATAACTTTGGAAAGGGCTATTTTAAAACGCTTGACAGAATTCTCTGACCACCGCAATCTCAAACTCTACTCAACATGGTTCTCGTAAAAATAAAAAAAAAGAGATGATTGTCTGAGCATGCTCTTCCAGAACAGAACGTATATATGTTTCCAAATTTAGAATTACCCACCATGGTGGCGTAGTGGCTTTAGTGTTGTCCTGCGAAGCCCGAGGGTGCGGGTTTGAATCACGGCGGCCGCATTTCGTCTCCAGCGAAATGCGAAAACACCCATGCACCATCCATTGGGTGGATGTTAAAACTATTCCGAAGGGGGTCAAAACTATTCCGAAGTCCCCACTATGGCGTGCCTCACAATAGTATCATGGTTTGGGCGCGTAATGTTCCAGAATTTTAATTTGAAATTTGGAATGCAGTATATGGTGCTTCGGTTGTTTTTCGGCTCCACAAAGAAAGCCATTGGACCCTGTTAATCCTGGTGTTTCATTAAACTAATTCATGTAATATGGTACCGGGGAATAGCATATCCTCTTATTTATTGTTATTTGCAAAACATGTTCATAAAGAAAACAAGAAGCCAGTAACTTTGGGCGTTCCTCAGGGAAGTATTTTAGGACCCTTTCCGTTACGCTTTGCTACGCTTTGCCTCTTGAAACTCCTCATCACAGGTCACACAGACTGTACGATCAGTTCAATTTCATGCGAATCTACGGAAAGACTAATTCAACTACTCCGCTCTTCCGAGTGCCATTCGCTTTTGAAACAGTATTCCTAACGCCATCTCTTATGAGAGTGACCAGGAAAATTTCCGGCATCTTCTAACAACGCATTTTTCAAGCTCTACATAACCTAACGTGCTATTTTGTCTTGAGTTGCCCGTTATTATTATGCTGCTATCCCTAAATACTGTTTTTTTTATAGCCAAATATGTCCCGCTCTCTCTTTAGTTTTATTGATTATATTTTACTTTGTGAAAGTTTCTTGTTCAGTGACCTCTCGCGTTGAAACGCATGCGGTTTGTCCTGTGTACAAATTTAACGCACATTACTGTATGTTAGCGCATTTCTTACACTGTATTTTTTGTGTATGTGTTCACATATGTGTTCTGATTATTGTATGATCTTTGAGTCTACTGTCGCCCCTTACACAATGCCTCTAGGGGCCTGTAAGGTATATTTTAATAAATAAAATAAATAAAGTAATGTGGGTACGGCAGCTAAATACATAACATAAGCGGATGACACGAGCTTATTAATTGGTGACAAGTCAGGCACTGACTGAGTATTAAGAGACAATAATGGACTAACTTTAAGCTGTGGAAAGATATACATTGGACAAACTGGACAAGGTTTCAATGAAAGAGAAAGAGAACACAAAAACAAGGTGAAAGACAGGTACGATGACCATTTAGCCACTCATTGTAAGAAACGCGCATGAACTCGACTTAGAACGACAGAAAGCTGAGCTAGTTGGTAATGATTAGTTATGCAAAATAGAAGTGAGGCGTGCAGACAGCACACAAGAGTAGAGAAGTGGACAACACGAACGCTGGCGTTCGTGTTGTCCACTTCTCTACGCTTGTGTCCTGTCTGCACGCCTCACTTCTATTTTGCATAATGAACTCGACTGTTCAACAACACCGGGTCCCTGAAAAATGCAAAAACCAAGGACGAAAGAAATAGTAGTGTGATACTGCATAGTTAAAGCAGGCGATAAGTGCGTTAGCGCGGAGTCTATTAGCCTATCAAAGTTAGACATGTAAGTTTCTGGACGAACTGCACTTGTAGTGTCCCTGTGCGCATGCCTGTCGATCCCGACGGCTCTTGGTGTGTTCTCGACTGTTTATAAATGGCTCGTGCTTCTTGAAAAGGCTTCAGTTGGCAGCCAGCGCTCGTCCTGTCGTGGTTATTTTCTTGTTCATAACCCCATCTCCTCGCGCTGCTTCAAATTATATTCAAGATGAACCAATTCGCTCAAATCTAGCTGTTGCTACTAGAATAAGCGACTGGGCCACTCATAATTACCTAACAATGAACGTTATAAAGACCAAAGCAACTCTGTTCGGTCCACGCAACAAATCTGTTCAGAATCCTCCTCTGAACGGATGTTAGTGAGATAGTTCAGATGTGGTGCCACCTGCAAACATGCTGGGAGATTTTTCTGTTCTGGTTTTTTGTAGAGCACATGGCCTGGGAGGCCCATGTTAAGCGTATTGTCGGTAAACTGTCTAAAATCGTAGGCATAGTGGGTCACCTGGCTTTTGATTCAACAACATAATGCTATAAAATGACCTCTTCTTACTCCAAATTAACTATGGACTTCTCGTCTGGGGAACTACTTCATATGAAAACCTTATTTGTCTTGCACGTTTGAAAAAAGAAGAATTATCTGCCTAGTATTCTTGCGCACGCAGCGGGATCTTCAGAAACATATTTTATTCGGTTCATTAAATGCACATTTATAAACTATGTCGACAGTACAAGCTCCTACTAGCGAATGATTATAGCATATTGATTAGGTGAGCCAAGGTAGCAGAAAATACGAACACACATAATACACAGAAACCGTAACAACGGAACGTTCTAAAATGGCGCAAATGCTGTACAAATAAAATTACCGTAAAATTATGGTAAACAAAAGCTGAAGTTCTTGTTGATCGACTGCACTACTGAATCCAATATACAATGAGAATCACTCATCCGTCTGTTTTTCTTCATTCTGTCTTCTGGTGTTTTTTTCAGATAGCCCTCTCACTCCCCTGTGTAAGTTCGGTGCATTCGATAATGAAACCCAAGTTGGCACTTGTCATCACTTTGTCTACGAACCTTCCCGCTGTGCACTCACGCTGTGCCCTCACGGTTGATGTTAAGGAAAGCTTGGTGTTCATGGCTTCTGGTTAATTGAAGATACTACTCAACCATGAATTTCTCCCTATAGTCCTATGTTGTTTATGTATTTGCTTATTTATTTATTTATTTACAACACCCCTAAAGGCCCTTGAAGGAGGGTGTTACATGGGGGGGCTACAAGAAACAACACAAGTGTACATTCAGGTATAGCATACATGTAAAGAAAAATATTTACAGGAAATTTTTATCGCTCAGCAAGGCAGCGTAGTTGTCATATGTGAAATCGAACCAAAAAACAACCTACATAAAAACGTGAGGAGCAAGCAACAACTCACAAAGCATCAAAAATATAAAAAAAACACATGCAATAAGAAAATACATTTTTAACAGCACGTCACAGTAGTGCGAATTATTCCCTTAAATTTCGCTATGTCAGTTTCCATGGCTATGTATGAGGGTAAATCGTTCCAATCGATGATAGTGTGTAGTATGAAGGATTGAACGAAAGTTGATTATCGACACAAAATGCGTTTCACTTTGTTAGGGTGATCGCGGCGAGGAAAGATAATCAGCGGGGATTGAAAAAATTATCACGAAGTGAGGCGTGGTGAAAAATTTATGAAATAGTCCTAAGCGAGAGTGTTTGCAACGAAGGCTCAAGGATTGCGAATCGGCACGTTTCTTTAATTATGTAACGCTGGTAAATGTTGAATAATCTGAAAAAATAAATCGAGCAACACGGTTCTGCAGGGCTTCAAGGTTAGAAGCTAGGCGTACCTGACGGGCATCCCAAATTGCCGCAGCATATACAATTTTCGGGCGAATTATTGTGATATATGCCTGTTTTCGTACGAGTGGTGGCGCTTGCTTGAGGGTTAATAATAATATTTGGGGTTTTACGTGCCAAAACCACTTTCTGATTATGAGGCACGCCGTAGTGGAGGACTCCGGAAATTTTGACCACCTGGGGTTCTTTAACGTGCACCTAAATCTAAGCACACGGGTGTTTTTCGCATTTCGCCCCCATCGAAATGCGGCCGCCGTGGCCGGGATTCGATCCCGCGACCTCGTGCTCAGCAGCCCAACACCATAGCCACTGAGCAACCACGGCGGGTTGCTCGAGGGTTCGTTCACGTATTCCAAGAGTGCGGTTAGCAGCTGCCAGGGTTCAATTAATATGGTGATGCCACTTTAGGTCAGACTGGAAATGTAGGCCAATACATTTGTAGGAAGTGGAAGACTCAATCGTGCTGTTATTAATGAAGTAAGTGTTTTCAATTCGAGACTTTCGGCCCTTAAATGTCATTAACTTGGTTTTAGAGATATTAAGCGCCATTAGCCATTTGGAGTACCATAAGGTGATTGCATCAAGGTCAGATTGCAAGCATTGGCGATCGATATCAGAGGAGATTGTGTGGTAAATTACGACGTCATCGGCACAGAGACGAATCCGGGACATTACACAAGAAGGAAGATCGTTAACATAGATTAAGAAAAGTAAACCTTGTATACAACTTATGCAAGGCGCCCGCAGTGTCCTCGGCGAACAAAATTAGTAACCTTGTTTATTATTATTTTACTCTAATAAAAATATGTCGTTGAAATAGGGGCATGTCATGAATGATGTAAAGGCGAAGTGGTTCAATCACGGTTGATAATTCAGCCCGCTGTCTTAGGAGAGCTGTAACAGCCGCCGAGATTAAATTTGCTGGAAATGGAGAAACATTATGGTTCATGTACATGCGAAGATATAAGTGTATGTGTTAAGTACGGCCTTCGCGAAAATTTTCTTAAGCAAATGCGTGGAAGCGTTATATGCGAGCGAGGTTGCAAACGGATAAAGCAGAGGCGTGCAACGTTTTCAAGTGTGTAGTTTGATTACAGGCGCTTGAAAATTCCTAAAGCAACTGCTCGAAAGAAAGAGTCTCGCTGTAAATTGGACGATACTTTTATTCTGCAAGGTCACTCAAGTTTGCCGCTGTCTTTCTATCGGAAAGTTTCTAGTGATTGCATACTGTGTGTGGCCAATGTACTTGCACGTTGCGTAGGCCATCTCTCTGTGTACAATATATTTGTTCTGCTCGTTCTTCGTTTTGTATTTTAGTTTGCAGAGATGTCGCATTTACGTTTCCTTCTTTTTCTATTTTTCCCTACTTCCTATTTTCTCTGCCTCCTCGTTGCATTATCTCTCGATACTCATAGAAATGTTTTCTTACGTGGAGGGGTATTAAGGGATTATTCTGGTATTGCCGGCTTCTAAGCAAATTTTCCT
Organism: Dermacentor albipictus; assembly: GCF_038994185.2. NCBI lineage: Eukaryota > Metazoa > Arthropoda > Arachnida > Ixodida > Ixodidae > Dermacentor > Dermacentor albipictus. The sequence goes on from NC_091824.1 coordinate 18,020,107, forward strand.
GCATTTTCTCTTTTATTTACTTATTTATTTCGTATGGTATGGTATGAAGAACTTTATTGGGCCCTGAAGGTCAACCATAGGTTGACGCGGGCCGCTCCCACGTTGGGACTGTCAGGCCGAGCCCTTCAGCAACATCGCGGGCCTTCTGGACTCAGCGTAATTGGTCAGAGAGTGATTCGCTGTGTAGCATTTGCCGCCACCATTCTTGTTCCTTGTCACGGTCTGTGAAGGCCGCGGGGCACTGCCAAAGCATCTGGTCAAGAGTAATGATGCCATTGCACTTATTACAGTTGGTTTGAGTTTCCCTCTCCGGCTAGATCCTGTTAATAAAATCTGGACTTGGGTATGTTCTTGTCTGTAGCAAACGTAATGTGACCGCTTGGGCTATGCAAAGCTTACCGTGTGGCAATGGGTATTCCCTTATGCTTAAATAATAATGCTTCGTGATTTCGTTATATGTTAATATTCGATCCCTGTGTTCTCCGGGTGAAGTGTAAGTTCCTCGGTCTTGAAGGGCACGGCTAGAAAGTCTTCGTGCTGCTTCATTTGCCACCTCATTGAGGTTTCTCCGAGCTCCGTCCACCACCCCCAGATGTGCAGGAAACCACCGGATTTCAATCCTCTCACTGCTGACCTTCTCTAGTAATTTTGTTGCTATCTGTGTCACATATCCATTGGTAAAGTTGCGTATGGCTGTTCTAGAGTCGCTGTAAATATGTGTCCACCGATTAGCCCGGATGGCTAAGGCGATTGCTACTTGTTCTGCTACTGTTGGGTCCTTGGTATAGACGGTGATGGCATCCCGTATGTTACCTTGAGTGTCTACAACAACGCAGGTATACGCATCCTTATTTTTAACCCAGGCAGCGTCAACGAACACCGCCTGCTGCTTATGTTGATCTATGTCTTGAAGGAGTGCCTTCGCCCTTGCCTTCCATCTCTCGAGGTTATGTGTAGGGTGCATGTTCCCAGGGAACGGAGTCGCCTTTATTGTTTCTCGTAGTCCCTCTTGTAATTGTGTTAATAATTCTCCTTCGTTGGTGTGGTTGTTAATTTCTACGCCAATTTCTTCAAGTAGCGCCCTCCCAGGTCCTGTCCCCATTAGTCTCTCCTGGTGGGCCACCTGTTGAGCCTCAGCTATTTCTTCTAGGGTGTTATGCAGCCCTAGGCGCAATAAGCTATCATTGGCCGTGCTGATGGGAAGTCCTAGTGCAGTCTTTATAAGTCGTCTGATTAAAGAGTTTAGCTTGTTCTTATGAGCCTGTGTCCATTGTAGCATGCCAGCCACGTACGAGAAGTGGCAAAAGGCGAATGCATGTACCAATCTTATGGCACTGTCTTCTCCTAGCCCCTTATGCTTGTTTGTCACTCTACGCAGAAGCCTATAGTGACTTCTTCTGACTTGTTAGAGATGTGTTGTATCATCCTGCAATTAGATCCATTTGCTTGCAGGAGAAGTCCTAGCACTCTAATAGTCTCCACCTGCCTGATTGGTTCTCCATTCTTGGCGTATATGTCAATGCGGAGTTCTTCCTCTGGGATATATCCCTTCGGCTTGCGCTCACGCTTACTGCTCCTTAGTACCCATAGTTCTGATTTTTTAGCAGAGCAGGTCACTCCCATACCCTCAAGTGTTGTTTCCACCACATAAATGCTTTCCTGTACTTTGGTCTCTGTTTGTCCCATATTACCTTCGGCACTCCAGATTGTTACATCATCTGCATATATAGCGAAGTGGATACCCTCAATCTGCGCGAGACCTCGAGCCACTTTTGACATTGCCATATTAAATTACATGGGAGAAAGGACAGACCCTTGTGGTGTCCCACGATTCCCAAGTTCCAGAGTTGTCGATTGGAGTTCGCCTAACCTGTGACGAGCAGAACGGCCACCGAGAAATTCTTTGACTATATTGTGCAATCGTTTACTCAATCCCATCTCCGAGAGGACATCCAATATGGCCCTGTGCTTGATGATTTATTTCGTACCTGCATCGTCATTGCAGGCATTATAGCAGGGGGTATATAAATCACTACCTAGATTGTTTTTGAATTCGAGCACACAAAGCGAGATAAAATTCATCATTGGACTCTATACCTACAATACTTGAGGGAAGAGCATTCCAGTCCTTTGTGGTTCGACTAGAAAAAAAAATGAATACCGCAAGGCATCACCCCTAAAAAAGAAGTGTATAAAATTCCAAGCTGCGCTTCTTTCTGCGTGAGATATACGCTGGCGGCCTGATATACTTTTCTCAGGCAATGCCTGTTTTGGAACAATATATACTATGAAAAAATTTGATCCTAAGGTTTTTTTCTGTCCTTTTAATCCTGCCATTAAAGTTTAAACTTGCTTTCAGTGATACTGAGGTTCTTGTTGTATTTTCCCAATATAAATCAGAATGTCCGATTCTGCATTTTCTCAATTAAGTCAGCTACTTCATCATCATCAGTATAATGGACCCAACAAACACACGCGTACTCAATTAATGTAGGTACGTGAGTAAAATGTAGCCGTTCTTTCAGTTTACTGGGAAGATGGCCAAAATTTCGACATAGGAAGTCCAACTTACGTCTTTCTTCTTATCTCCTGTACATGCATGTTTCATCTTAAATCGGCGGTAAATAAATCACCTAAGTATGTCCATTCCCTAAGCTTGCGCTGAGTAACGCTACTTAGTTTGTACTGACATGACATATGAATGTTTCCTTGTAAAGGCAATGTTTAAACATTTGGAATCATTTAGTGACATTCTCTACTTCGCACACCAAGATGAAACTTTATCTAGGTCACTCTGAAGGGAAGAAAAATCTTAATCACTATAAGTAGCCCTACACACCACACAACCGTCTGCTAACACCCATAAAGTCCGCGTTATACACCTAGTACTATCACTGATGTGTAATGTAAATAAGAGAGGCCCTAAAAATGAGCCTTCGGACACTGCAGAAGTCACAGCAGCAAGACCAAAGAAAATGCCGTTGAGTACCACAGACTGTTGTCATATGAAAGGTATTCTTATATCCATGCAATTGACCTTTTGTTCAATTTGTAGGCGTGTAATTGCGCTAATAAACAATGAGAATAACACTTTACTGGTGTGCGAAGGTTAAGGGCATAATGTGGGTTACACTATATATAAAAAAAGAAAAAAAAAGAGGAATAGATGCAAAGGTAGAAAACGCCGGCTGCAAAACGACCGAACTGCCGCGCCGACTCGAGCATTCTGGGCCTGCAAGCCACGGCCAGGTATAGCGTTGTCGGCCACGGCTGGTCGCCACACCGGAGTTCAACAGGCAAAAGCAAACGCCGAGTGTGCGAACGCGTTCCCGGGAGCGGCCGGGGATGCGGCCGGGAGAAGGGTTAGTGTGCCGGTCACCGGGTCACGGGGCCCTGGCCGCCTCCTCGCCCGCCTCGCTCCACCGCCGGAAGGTCGCCGCCGCTCGCGGAAGCGGCACCGTGCCTGGCACCGCCTCGTTACACGCTCCTTCCTTCAATCGGCCGCACCAGCACGCACGCACACGCCACCAGGGATGGAAGGGGGTGGCCACCCCCTCTTCGTTAGCGGCGCGGCTGTATCGGGCTGTGTGTCAGGGAGGCTCCCTCCCCGCACACCCCCGTGAACTCCGTCGCCGTGACGGCCGCTGTTGCGTGCACTTGGCCCGGGCGCGTGTGTGCGCGCCGCCGAGCAGCGCGTTGAGCAGCCGGCAGCGGGGCGTGTGCCGGGCCCGCCGAGCGCGTCGCCGCCGATCGCGTCGGCCCGCGTCTTCCTCCGACGATTCGTCCCCACTCTACCTGTCCTCTCGGAGGAATCGCTTAATTGCGACGGGTCACGACGGCATGCGGGCGCTGCCAGAGGCCCATAAGGTGCTTCTCGAACGGCACTTCTTGCGATTCACTAGAGCCCCTAATCGCTGGTGGTCCCAGCTAATGCAGAAGCACTGCGTCACAGTATATACCACCTTCGTTCGGCAACTCGAGCCATTGAGCACTTGTAAGCTCTACTGCGCATCCTGGTAACATCATTATGGCTGAATCAACACAGCTAGCGGGGCGAATTGGTGACTGAACATATTGCTAGGGGTGGGCAACGCAACCCGGACGAAGGACAAAAGGAAGTGGACGATACGAGCGCAGACTAACAACTGGCTTATTTTTTTTTCGAACAAGTGATTAAATAAACAGAGAATGGGATCATGTGATCGAGTGACGCGTACAAGTGGTGAAAGGGTGTCAGCCTATCTTGCAGTTCAAAAACTTCGTTTCTTTATCACGCAGAGAGATAGAAGTCTGGCTGACGCATGCGCCTGAGTTTGCATGCATGAAGTGGGCTTCCACAATGTCGCGGTTGATTAGATTTCCCTTCTTGTACAATATCTCCGTTTTTTCGAACAGAGGTATGCCCGGACAATTTCGACAATGCGCCGCCAGATTCGAGCCTGTTGAATTGCTGATCGCGCCTTGGTGCTCCCCATGGCGGATGTCCAAAATACTTTTTGCCGCACGAATGTGGAATGACGTAGACCACGCCCACCGAGCGTGCCACGAGCTGCCCGGTGTGTTTGACGCGGCACATGGCCTCGGACGCCTGTTTAGGTCTGTGACGCAGTTGAAAATCTTGTTTAACGAGTTTTTAGCTGCAAAGACCACTTGAACACCATATTTCATGTCTTTCTTTTTTTCATGGATTTACGCATGAACTGCCCACCAATAATGATATTCAATGCTTTGATTTACAGTTCAGATTAAGAACCCAACATATTTGTTGGCAATATAACCCGAGGACAAGCAAACTAATATTAAACTACACCTCGGCACGCTCAAAACTAGTGAAAAGAGGCATTGGTATGACGTGTTTAGGTTCCGCACTTAGAAATTAAGCCTTGCCACCAACTCGCCAATCTCAGCTTTTCGCAACAGCTTAATGGTCTAGAGAAGGGCGGTTTTCCAAAATTCATTATCGTATCAATATGTGAAGGGCTAGTTAAGAAAAAAAAAAGGGGGGGGAGGCACCCCTGAAACAGATCGAAACGGTAAAAAAGTTTGCAATCATCCATTATGCACATCAGTTGGGGCATGGTTAAAAGAGACAGAAATGAAATGTGGTGTTCAAGTCGTGTTTGCAGCTAAAAACTCGTTAAAGAAGATTTTCAATCTCGTCAATAGACCTAAACAGGCGTCCAAGGCCATGTGCCGCGTCAAACACACAGGGCAGCTCGTGGCATGCTCGGCGAGAGTGGTCTACGTCATTCCACTTTCGTGGGCAAAAAGTAGTTTGGGCAGAGGGGACGTTGCCTAACATCCGCCTTAGGGAGCACCGAGGCGCGATCAGGAATTCAACAGGCTCGAATCTGGCGGCGCATTGTCGAAATTGTCCGTGCAAACCTCGGTTCGCAAAAACGGAGATTTCGTACAAGAATGCAAATCAAATCAACCGCAACATTGTGGAAGCCCACTTCATGCATGCAAACTCAGGCGCATGCGTCAGCCAGACTTCTATCTCTGTGCCTGATAAAGAAACGAAGTTTTTGAACTGCAAGATAGGCTGACACCCTTTCACCACTTGAACGCGTCACTAGATCACATGATCCCATTCTCTGTATATTTAATCACTTGTCTGAAAAAGAATAATAATAAAACAATTGTTAGTCTGCGCTCGTATCGTCCACTTCCTTTCGTCCTTCGCCCGGGTTGCGCTGTCCACCCCTAGCAACATGATCATTACGACTGCCTGGATGCGTAGTAGCATGCCGTCAAACCCTCACCGCACAGGTCAACTGCTTTCGGCTGCAGAAAGCACTATGCGTGGTGCGTAACATTACGGCAGTGTGCGCTATATAGAAGTGGCACGCTGCACAGCTGCGCAGGCTACCAATAAAGACGAAAATCATTTGAAATTACAGACGGTTTAACCCAATTAAACATGGAAAGCGTAATTTTTTACAGTGACGCTGGAAACCACTAGCTGGTCGGGAATTTTTTTTGGTGTGCTCCCCCAAACACGAACGGCAGCTGGAAGGCTTTGTGCGTGAGTTTCCGCATCATAGAAATATTTTTTCTCGTATAATCGAATTACATCCCTACGTTATAGTGTCTGCAGGTTGTGTGTAAGTCGTACTTTACGAGTTACGCATTTCACTTTGAGAAATTCAGTCAGTTCAATAACGCACTTGCGTTGGGTGGACGGCCTAGAAGAAGGACCCCTTATGCCGCGCCAACGGTACCGCCACTTCTCGGCCGCGGCCATTCAGACAGACCTCAAACGGTAACTGGGAAAAGCTAAACATTTCGACAGAATTGCCTGTCTGGTTGGGAAATTGATTAGAACTCGTCCACCAAAAGAAAAAGCTCAAGGCGTCGTCTACAAAATCAGTTGTGCTGACTGTCCGGCGTCGTACATCGGGGAAACCAAAAATCTAAAAGAAAGGATCAGACAACACGAGAACGACGTCAGGACATTCAACCGTATTCGCAGCGCCGTCGCTGAACACTCTGAAGTCGCCGACCACAAAATTGCTTTCAAGGAAACTGAAATCCTTCAAACAGAAACGAACTGGCGAAAGAGACTACTACTGGAGTCATGGCACATTCAGAATACGGAGAATAACATAAACCGTGTGAAGGGCAACCTACCCTCGGTCTATGTCCATGGCCTTGGCGACATGACGAAAAGAAGAAAAGGACGCACAGCCAGATAGACTCCCGCTCGTTTCACCAACACAGAACGTCGGCGCGACCCTGTAACCTCCCCCCCCCCCCCCCCCCCCGCGGCCCATCAAGGGCACCCTCGTGAGCACTCCACCCAGCACCGGTCATCGCAGCTCCTTGGAAGCGGTCAACAACACAAACCCCCCCTTTCCTTTTGTTCCCCCCCAACTTTCCGTCTGTGGAGTGTCTCCCCACCTCCCGTGTTCCCCCCCCCCCCCCTCCTTTCTTCAAAAAAGACGCTTTAAAAGCGGCACACCGCCACCCCCCGAAGAACAACCCCCTGAAGAAGGAGCCGAATGGGCTCCGAAACGTCGGGCTAATAAAATTCAGTTATTTGGTTGGAGTCAGTCTCAAGTTCTAACTGGGAAAAGGCTTTGTCTTTCGCTTACCGCGTAACGTAGCCATGTTTGCTCGTGTATTCGAACAACAATCCGAAGCTACCATGACTACAGCTTGTGTATAAGCGCACATTGCGAATTTGCTGGCGTAATTCTCTTTTAAACATTCATTTAGTTCAATAATGCATCTACGTTTGGCGGATGGACTAGAAAAATAAAGATTTGCGCTGCACTTTCGCACATGTGCGTGTCCCTGTGACTTGCCTCGTCTGTGGTGTTGGTGCTCGTGTAACGTCGTCTAACGTCAGTTGTGCTTGCCTAACGTCGACAACAGCTTGGCTGTACACCCTCTTTCACAGGGTGAAATGGAGGCGATGTTTTTTGCATTGGCATGTCTGCCATTTCAACCTCACCGATTCCGAACGATGATGTTTTTCCGATCGTTTCAGCCTGGGAACACACAATGAGTTCATACGACGAGACCATAAGGCACACAACGAGAACAAACCACCTGTAGATAGATACTGGTAGAAAAATAACGAGGGCTCGGGGGTGCTGCCTCTCAAGAGCTATATATAGGCTTTTCGCACAAAGTGGGGAATCTACCGCTCAGTACATTTTCTGCAAGTTAGGCCGCTCATGATTCGACAACTCGACGCCGCAGGAAGTCATAGTCTCTGTCAGTCGTCAAGAGCAACCATCATTCCAATCAGCATTATTACCATCATACCATCAATATTATTCACATAATCATAAAAGTCTATAGTGCAGGGCAAAAGCCTGTTCCAACGATTTGTAGTTACTCGGCGGAAGCGCATTGTACGAGCAGATTTTCTGATCCCATCACATTGCATAATCTTCTATCATCACATTTCTATCATCCAGGCGCATTTCTGGTTAACATCCGTGCCTTGTCTCTTTATTTCCTCCTTCTCCTCTATCATCCTGGACTCAGTTTCTTTTTCAGATTTCTTGTAATTCTATTCTTTTTTCAAAAATTTTCCTTATTTTTTACATTCTCCAGTGCACTACATCTGCAGACTTGGAGTGACGCCGGTCACCGGCGAAAGATGCCGAGTGCGAGCGTGGCTATACTAATGCAGGTACAACCAAATTAGGAAGGCCCACTAAGCTTGAATAAAGACACTCGCTCACCAGAAAAGGAATTGGCCTCCCTGGTGCAGTATTCGGCCACAACCTCCCTGATGATATCTACAATTAACCAAAGGTACTCAGTCCCAGCAGAAGCGGAGCAGCTGACCAAGGCGGTCAGACCTGTAACGCAGCAGAGGTTGCTAAGAATCTCTGCTTCCCAACAGGCAGCCAATGGAAACTGACCCTTGCAACGTTTAACAGCCGAACCCTCTCGAGTGAGGCTAGCTTAGCAGGACCCTTTCAGGAACTATCAGACATTGTTTGGGATATCATCGGCATTAGTGAGATTAGAAGAACTGGTGAGGCTAAATTGCTGAATTGCTGAATAACGGCCATGTCGTCTGCTATAGAGGTCTCCCTGATAAGAAGCAATATGGGGTAGGATTCCTAATCCATAAAGACATAGCGGGCAACATTGACGAATTCTACAGCATTAACAAGAGGGGTAGCAGTAGTCGTAATCCAACTGAATAAGAGGTATAGAATAAAGGTAGTACAAGCCTACGCTCCAAGATCCAGTAACGACGATGACGAAGTAAATCAGTTTTATGAACATGTTGAATTAGCGATGAGAAAAGTGCGAACTCGGTATGCGGTTGTAATGGGTCACTTTAATGCAAAAGTGGGGAAAAAAGCAGGTGGCTGAACAGGCAATTGGCAACTACGGCGTCAATTCCTGAAACGCTAGAGGAAAGATGCTGGTAGAATTCGCAGAAAGGAATAAGCTGAGAATAATGAACACCTTTTTTCAGGAGACGTAGCAACAGAAAGTGGACCTGGAAAAGCCCTAATGGTAAAAGAAGAAATTAAATTGATTTCATACTTTCTGCCGATTCAAGCATAGTGCAGGATGTAGAAGTGATAGGTAGGGGTAAAGTGCAGTGACCATAGGTTAGTGTGGGCTAGGATCCACCTCAATTTTTAACAGAGAAAGTGTAAAATTGGTCAAGAAATAACTCGTCAACTTAGAGGCAGTAAGGGGGAAAAGCAGGCAAATTTAGGCTAGTACTTGCAAACAAATATGCAGCCTTAGAGCAGAGAGAGGATGATCATGACATAGAGGCAATGAATGAAACCGTAACGAGGTTGGCTTCAGAGGGCGCAATTGAAGTGGAAGGCAAGGCACCAAGGCAACCAGTAGTCAAGCTCTCCCAAGTAACAAAGGACCTAATAAAGAAACGACAAAAAATGAAAGTGTCCGCTCAAGAGATAAGATAGAAATCGCGGAATTGCCAAAAACTAAACAACAAGGAGAAAATAACGGATATTCGAAATTATAATGTGAGAAAGGCTGAGGAAGCAGAAAAAAAAATGGACGCATCCTCAAATCAGTGAGAATCAAATTTGGCATCGGACATACGAAGATGTATGCACTAAACGATAATAATAATATAATGATTTATTTCCATCACCATTACATTGATGGAGGGGGATGGGAATAAAAGCGATTGACGCTTGACTAAGTTCCCAGCCCCCGTACAGCAGGTGACAGTGGCATGCGACGGCACTTCTGTCACGACAGCAAATACAAAGTCAAACAAAGCATTAGTACATACATTAGTGCATAAGCAGCGTATTATCATCAGTAATCTCGAAGGTATAATAAAAGCAGCGGAAGAATTCTATACTGACCTGTACAGTACCCAGAGGACTCAGTAGTACTCTTTTCGAAACAATAACGAGCAGTTTGCAGAAAACTCATCCTATAACTGGAGATGAGATCAGAAGGGCCTTGCAAGACATGAAAACGGGGAAAGCGGCAGGAGAGGATGGAATAACAGTCGATTTAATGAAGGATGGAGGAGACATAATGCTAGGAAGAACTGGCGGCTCTCTATACGAAGTGTTTATCGACTGCAAGGGGTCCAAGAAAAACTGGAAGAATCCAAACATTATACTAATCCACAAAAAAGGGAGACGTTAAAGAGCTGAAAAAATTATAGAACCATTAGCCATACTAGTATTACATAAAATATTTACCAAAACAATCTCCAAGAGAATAAGGGCAAGGCTGGACTTTAGTCAACCAAGGGAACAGGCCGGCTTCAGGAAATGATACTCTACAAGGGATCACATCCATGTCATTAATCAGGTTATCGAGAAATCCTGAGAGTACAATAAGCCTCTCTATATGGCTTTCATATATTACGAAAAAGCATTTGATTCAGTAGAGATGCCAGCAGTCATAGAGGCATTGTGTAATCAAGGAGTTCAGAGCACTCACGTAAGTACCCCAGAAAATATCTACAGAGATTCCACAGCCACGTTAATTCTACACAAGAAAAGTAGGAAAATACCTTTGAAGAAAGGGGTCAGACAAGGAGACACAATCTTTCTAATGATATTCACTGCGTGCTTGGAAGAAGTATTCCAGCTATTAAACTGGGACGCTTCAGGAGTAAGGATCGATGGCGAATACCTCAGCAACCTTCGATTTGCCGATGACATTGTTCTGTTCAGCAGCACTGCGGACGAGTTACAACAAATGATTGAGGACTTTAACAGGGAGAGTATAAGAGTGGGGCTCAAGATTAATATGAAGAAGACAAAGATAATGATAAATAACCGGGCAAGGGAAGAAGAGTTCAAGATCGCAAGTGAGCCTCTAGAGTCTGTGAAGGAGTACGTTTACCTAGGTCAACTAATCACAGGGAACCCTGACCATGAGAAGGAAATTCACAGAAGAATAAAAATGGGTTGGATCGCATATGGCAGACATCGTGAGCTCCTGACTGGGAGCTTACCGTTAACATTGAAAAGGAAAGTATACAATTGGTGCATTTTACCGGTGCTGACATATGGGGCAGAGACTTGGAGACTGACAAAGAAGCTTGATAATAAGTTAAGGACCGCACAAAGAGCGATGGAACGAAGATTGCTAAGCATAACGTTAAGAGATAGAAAGAAAGCGGTTTGGATCGGAGAGCAAACGGGTATAGCCGATATTCTAATTGACATTGAGAGAAAAAAATGGAGCTGGGCAGGACAGGTAATGCGCGGGTTAGATAACCGGTGGACCATTAGGGTTACAGAATGGGTACCAAGAGAAGGGAAGTGCAGGAGAGGACGGCAGGAGACTAGGTGGTGCGACGAAATCAGGGAATTCGCGGTTGCTAGTTGGAATCGGTTGGCGCAGGACAAGGGTAATTGGAGGCCTTCGTGCTGGAGTGGTTATAAATTTGATGATGATGATGATGATGATGATGATGATGATGATGATGAGGAGGAGGAGGAGGAGGAGGAGGAGGAGGAGATTATCTGCTGTACAGATTACGCGGCATTCCCAATTCGTCTTTTTTTCCTCTTAATTGCAACTTGCCTCTACCAATTTCGCGCTGTCTTTATATCTCCTAATACTGAAGCTGTCAGTTCTCGTACCAGTGCTCGTTGCAGGGTCCTTAGCTTTTTCTATTATTCCATCGCCCTTTAATAAGTTCGTTCTGGCACAATGCAATGAAACCTGAATTGCAACAATCGTGACGCCAGTCGGTCGTACTGCGCCTCCAGAAGGCGCCACTCCCGGCAGCACGCGACCGCAGGCTTCCGTCGAGCTGCGCGCGGCGACCCACTTGGGCGGCGGCGCCGGGCACGTGCGGCGCCGTGAGCACCGAACTCGCAACGGGGGATAACCGCGCGGTAGTCGACGGCACCGCAACCCCTTCCGGCTTCGCTCTTGTGTTTGTGCTTCTTTTCACTCTGGTGAAACAACAGCGGCAGCTGCGACTCGGGGTTTGCAGCTGAACGGTTCCCACCCCAGATTCGGGTCCTTTACACCAACCCATATTGTTTCAGCTGCCGAAGCAAGCCAGTCAATGCCCTCTGTTGTTAGAATGCTCGAAGCCACGACGTGCGCTCGTTTGAATCCGCGAGGCGTACAAAAAGACGGTTATAGAACTTGCTAAGTAGCGGCAACAACTCGCTGTGACATTTGGATGAACCAGTGCAATAAGGTGTTGCACTTTGGTTAGAACACGAGGTCGCACAAATTCTGGCACTTTATACGTTTTCTGTGCGTAGTTTTCTAGGTGTCCCTTGACATCGTTACCAAAGCGGACGTGATCTGCTTGAAGTTATCATTAGCTTCAACGGGACTTCAACACTCTTCTGGTTTATACTGCTGAAGAGACGGTCTCGTTGTCGAACTGCCAACGAATGCTTCATGCACCACCCAATGACAATAGTCTAGAGGGACGGAGATTACGTTAATAGACATGTTTCTACTAGTTTACCTTACCCGGTGCACCCAATTATTGTCTGTACTTGTGCTCCTGTGATCGCGGGTCTCGTCAAGCTGCCAAAAAGACGCTTTTCTTCTCGCTTCCCCCGCACTCCTCGAGGCCAGGAATCAAAATATTGTATTTTGTACCCACGGCATCGGTAGTCAAATAAAGTCAGTTAACGCACCAGACGACTGTAGCTGGGAGACGCCGTGAGCAATTGTGCACGATACACGCGATTTAAAATGAGTTGGCAATCTAAGCTTATAAACAAATTTAAGAGGCCATAAAATCTTTCCGATTGCCGTTCGCGCAAATACTGGAACAGATACACAAGAGCTAACCAATTTGCAAAGGAACTCTCAAGTATTTCTGCTATTTGGCAAAAAACGTTGCGCAACATATCAAACGGTGCTAAAACGACGACGCACTGAAACATGAAGAGCGCAAAATTCGCGCTGGACCAGAACGCATTTTTCTGCGAAAAGGTCACAAATGCGATAACGTCTACCTAAACAGAAAAGAATTCAGAGAAGCATCGCCCGCTGCTAGTAAACTCTCATATGTTCACGTTGAAGGCTTAAGGAGCCCTATGAATCACCGACTAGAAACACCGGGAGCGAAGGGAAACGTAATGTCAATGAGCTCAGTACATCGCGAAGGCCACAGTAGAAAGTATTGGATACAGTGGGCGAGCAGCACAAACAATGAAGTCCTTGTAACTTTCTTATACTCTTGGCTACTCGTAATAATGGTGGCTCTGCACGTAAAGCCACATAATTCTTTTTTTTTCATCTCTGTGAGCACGTCACACAACTCCAGTGAAGAACTCTTTCAGCTTTCAGCATTACAAAATATGAAAACTGATGAGCGCAGTTTCAAGAATGCACTAGAGAGAGACACTGACGCACAGTAGCGTATGAAATTAAAGTGCAAAAACTTGCGATAACATCCATTTTAATGGTCATGATTCGCCGATTATTTCAAAGTACTTTTTATTTATATTGCCACGGTGCCACGAGAGGGGCAAAGATGACGATCACTAACAAGACGAAAGAGACGACGCAGTGGGACTAACCTGTAGTTTCAGCCATACTGCTTGTACCGGCCATATCTTCCGCAGAGTAAACACGGATGGTCCCATTTAGCCTAATATCTCTGCCCGTTTCATTTTTGGTGGAGGTGCTGGGTACTACGTCTTCAAGAATTCACCTACACAGTGGTGTACAAGTCCGGTAGGCTACATCAGGATGCCGAATATTTGTCTCGGCATCCCGCCGATGCTCCTGACTCCAGTGATTCAACTGCTGGAATATTCAGTGGAATATGTCATGGTGCCACGAGAGGGACAATATTTTTTTGGATGTCTTTTTTCACAGTTTCTTTGAAGTAGAAAGCGCTTATTAAATGGCAGCACCCAACTTTGCCAGACCATTTGTTCGCAGGGCCAATTCTACGCTAATTGTAGTCATCGTCACCTTTTAAAAGAAAGCTGCCGACAAAAACTTTCTTTTCAAGTAGTATACACGTGACAATGTGCGCACGTACACTACTTCAATATGAGTTGGCGTCATGATGTTTCGGATGAGGACGTGAAAATTTTCCCAGCATCTACCGTACGCCTTTCGAAGAGACTTGCATGGCATAGTTACGGAGAAGTTCGAGAAGTTCACCATGCACATGTGACAGGCTGCTTCTGAGTGGATGTGAAATCGCGAAATAATTTCCCTGTCTTTGTCTTCCGCCCTCGATGTGATAGCAGTCGGGTGCGCGTCTAATAAGCGCCAGTAGGGTGAAAGGCACTGCCTCCGCGTAGCCCGAACCACCTCGGCGGCCTCGTATCACCGAATCATCGCCTGATGCGAGTTTGGCGGGTATTACCCACGCGCTGTGCCTGCCGGCTTCAGCTGTGCGAGGTAGCCCGCGAGCTTCTCTAAGGTCAGCCGACCGCTGTGCCCAGGTGTGGCGCGCATTTTGGCCAGCTTCCCAGCCAATCGCGGCCGCAGCCAAGGACGCTTCTCCGCCGCCGCCGCCGAGAGGTTTTGCTCGTTAGATCTGTGTGTGGACGTCCTCTCCACGTTCGGCTGGATGCCTTTCCAGATCGCTTCTCCGAGGAGTTTTCAGGCTCGCTCAGCGATGTCGATTGCAGCGCTTTGTTTATTCGCGCCAGTTCCTCTCGCAGCTGGGAGGGTGGACTCGCAGTCGATTAGAATCTCCTCCTAAGAACTGGCAGCGCGACGTGATTCTTCTCGTTGGCACCAAGACTATAGCCTGCTCGTCAACCTGACTAGCGACAGAACAGACGGAAGGATGTGCTCCGTTTCTCGCATGTGTGCTAGCAGTGATCGTGCCTTTCGAGGCGTAGAGTGTCATCATAAGGTTACTAGAGAGAAGTACGACATTGCCAATCGCTCAGTAAAAATCAGATTCATGGTGCACTACATGAATCTATCCACATTTTGGCGTGGATCCCTGTATAAGACGCATTGTACCTTCTTTGATTGCTTTGTCTTTCTTTTTGTCCATTTTTGTACTGTGCTAGCCTCACATGGCTCATTTTCTTTATTGAGTATTTTTTTATTATTGAGAGCGACAGTGCTACAGTGAGAGATCGATTCACTTTTACATACATCAACAATCACACATACATCGCCGCATGAGAAGGAGGGCTGAAGGCTAAAGGCTAAAGGAGTGTGCTTGGTGGCACGCCAGCAATGGGTTATGCTCATTGGAATCCCGTCTTCTCCTTGCAGCTTACCGTGCTGGCATCTTCGTTGCCGCCACAATATCAAGAACCTCCCGTCGTAACAGTGGTAACAGCACAAGCTTCGTAGCTCCAGGTGCAGCCTTGCTTGACATCAGCTCGACAATCAAGAGAAAAGTTGCTGTGTGACGTCAACGACCAGCCCTTCAAATAGCGTCAGTGCCCCGTGGCACCAGCGCCATTATCGCAACCCCACCTGCGCATGCTCCGAGAATGGTCCCTGTTCGCGCCACTGCTAGCGCCTCAATCAACCCATAATATACGTCCCGGAATCCGAACCCGGCCTCGGAAACTCCGGCGCTTCGGTGGCAGGGGCAACTGGCGCCATCCATCAGGAGGGCGGGAAAGCAACTCCGCTTCCCTTGCACGACCTCCGCGGGCGCGCGCCGATCCAGGAAGCCGTGCCCTTTCGTCCCTCTCAGTTCCCTCAATTTCAACTGTCTCCGCGTGGGCCCGCCGGCTCGGCACCAGCTTAGCCCGCTGCATGAAGTTTGATGTCTCGTTATCTGCTGTTATCGGCAAGCGTGCGCTGCTGTGCGTTGACCGGCGTGGGCAGTGTCGTCAGTTTCGTGGTCCTGGATAGCTGTGTGCTTGTGCTCCGCGGCGTCTCAGCCGTTTCACGACTCGCATCGCTCGTAAATCGTGCAGTTATGCACGAATACCTCAAAACCAAGCCCTGCAAGGTTCTTACGGGTGCCTAAAGACAACAGGTGAGCGCGCAGACCCATGGGTAAAGAAGACGCATGTATACGAACACGGCCTGTGCATGTGTGTGCCCCATGAGCCTCCGGGCGTCGTTGCGCCTTGATTGTGCTACACTTTCCTCTTACCGGTAGAGAAATCTGACAAATATGTTGCTCCTCATTGTCGCCTGGCTTATGACTTGTTTTTCTGTGCCAAGTCTCATTCTGCAACTTCACTAACTCGCCCAGCTTTCCATTCCGCCCTCGGTGCTTTTTCAGCGGGTCACTGTTTTACAAGCGTACTAACAGCTGACAGATTACTGGTCGTATTTATGTATTATCTCAGTAATTGCTGATGGGAAAACCACGCCAACAACCTTCATGTGTGCGCATGATATGCTTTATTTTTCTGGGAAGCACGAGCATTGCAAGTGTCCTATATGCAGATTTCTGAGCGTGTATCAGACCAAGTTAAGCGAAAATATGTGTTTTCGGAAACGGAAGTCAATAAAATGAGGGCAAAGATCTGTTGTGTTCGAAATAGAATTTTATTAAAAGTGACATTATGGGGTTTTACGTGCGAAAACCACTTTTTGATTATGAGGCACGCCGTAGTGGAGGACTCCGGAAATTTCGACCACTTGGGGTTCCTTAACGTGCACCTAAATCTAAGTACACGGGTGTTTTCGCATTTCGCGCCCATCGAAATGCGGCCGCCGTGGCCGCGATTCAATCCCGCGACCTCCGTGCTCAGCAGCCCAACACCATAGCCACTGACCAACGACGGCGGGTTGGAACTTATATATATTCTGGCATATAGTCGCATACTCGAAGTATGGGCAAGACTGCGTGCGTGCTAAGGTGTAAAGAACGCACGGCGCACTACGCACCAGCTCACAAGCAATGCCTGGGATAGCACATGCGCGCGAAAAAAAAAAAGAATGAGCCGCGAGCAGGCAAAAGGAAAGCAAAAGGGAAGGTGTTCGGGGCATGGGGAAGGGCGGAGAGCGAGCGGAGCGGGTTGTCATAATAATAACGATAACAGTTAAAAAAACAACAACAAGAAATAGCACTAGGGGGAGGAGGCGACACGCGGCTGCTGTTTCTGTTACCAAGACAATGTAAAAAATCTTGTGCGACGCCATTTTGCCAAAGTATCGCCCTTCTGCTAGGGCCGTAACTGAAGGGGACCTTGGCACCAGCGCCGAAAGAGCGTTTGCTTAAAAACAGCCAGTAGAAGCCATGCGGAGATTCACCCCTGGATCCGCACTCCCTTCAGTGGGCTCGGTGGCACGCCAGCAATGGGTTATGCTCATTGGAATCCCGTCCTTTTCTTGCAGGTAAAAAAATCACTTCACTTCATTCACGCGACGTGCGCGTTATGCTGGTCATGTAGTGATACCAAGCCCACAGCGATGTTACGCAGTAGTTATAGACTGCGGTTATGTTCTTTCTTTGTTGCTTCTTTTGGCGGGAGACGTTGAGGAAAATCCCGGTCCTACCGGCACTCGAACAACTACTTCCGCATCTGACGAGCACTGTGATCTGGCAAAGGCTGTCAGCGAACTCAAGTCAGGACAATCAACGCTATTAAATGAAATGAGATCTCTGAAAACTAAGCTAAGTAAAAAGGACTAAATCCTTGACACCATCCAACAATGACTTAATAATATAGAACAGGATTGTGATTCTTTTGCCAGTGTCAAAACTCTCGTCAAGAGCCTTGAGACACTTGCTCAGAGGCAAGCTAACCAAATCGCCGCCTTAACTTCTCGTGTCGACGAGGAGGAGGACAGAGCGCGCAGGCAATGCCTAACATTTTACGGGCTTGCCGATACAGATGGAGAAACTTGGGTGCAGTCAGAAAAACAAAGTGGTAGATCACTGCGCTTCTCAGTTAACCACCGAGACACGAGATCTTGAACGCGCTCACCGTCTTGGCACTTTATGTTCCGAAATAAAACCTCCTGTGGAAGTGAAGTTCGCACATTTCAAAGAAAGGGAGCGTGTTATAGTAGCAGGACGTAGAAGCAAAGTACCCGGTATAAGCATTACGGAAGACTACTCGCCAAGCACTCGCTGGGCTCGTGTACAGTTAGTCGACTTCGGGAAACGCCAAAATATTTTAATCAAACTACGCTATACCAAACTAATAATTCTGAATGATACATCCATATTCGGCCGTAATACTCAAAAATTTGTCAAACTCGGATCGTAGCAATTGCACTCTGCTCTCAACATAACCAGCGAACTGATCCAGCTGTCGTTTCCTTTTACTAACATCAGAAGTGTTTTGCACAAAGGTGATGCTCTAGGCAGTCTCATCTACTCATCCTCATCCGAGCTCATAAGACTTACTGAAACCTTGCTAAATTGATCTGTCGGTGACCAAAAGCTTCATTCTATGTTTCCTGAGTTTGATTTATTTGGACATGACCGTGATAGAATGCAAGGTGGCGGTGTTCTTATAGGTGCTCGCCGCTCCCTACAGTACGCCTGTGTAACTGTTCCTTCCCCGTTAGAAATCATTTTCGTCATCTGCAAGGCCGCGAGCCCACCCACAATAATCGGAGCTTGCTACCGTCCGCCAGACAGTGAACGCTCATTTACTTCATTGTTTTATGATGCATTACACAAGGCATCTTCTCTGTCTCCCACGGCCCCTATCGCTATTTTGGCGATTTTAACTTGCCATCCATTACATAGTCTGACCTAGCTTACGCAATATAGAAACAAAATGAAGAAAGTGACTTCGTAAACACGTGCCTTACATTTGGCCTATCACAACTAACCAGCTCGGCAACTAGGTGCGCGGAGCAGGCTTCTAACATTCTTGACATTGTGCTAACTTCACAACCTGACAATTTCTCCCCGCTAAATTGCCTGGATAACATCAGCGACCACGCAGTGATCCACGGCATGTACAAATGCAAATCGATCCGCCAAAACACGAGGACGAAAACAATAACACTATGTGACAAATTGATTACGACGGTATGCACAACGAACTAAGCAATTTTTGCGGCTCATTTTTGTCGGATTTCCACGCACGCTTCGTAGATATGAACCAGTTGCTGTTGAAAAATGAAATGCAGAGGCTAATAAAAATATATATTCCAGTAAAAAATATCCGTGAACAAACTTCGTCGCCATGGTTTATTGAATATTTAAAACGACTGAAGAACAGACAAAAAGAGTGCCAATTCAAATCGGCCAAGTTGGCAAATGCTTCGTACGCGTAGGACAAATATCGATCTACGGCCAAGCTGTTCGAACCTCTATTAGCACGCAGTAAGCGCATCTTCTTCGGTTTCACATTACCTTCACTAATACGCAACAGCCCAAAGCAATTTTGGAGGACCATCAATCCTCGTGATTCTTCGACATCTATATCTCTGTTAGATCAAGCCGGTATCGCCATCCCAAAACATAAAGTTGCCGAGACTCTTAACACCACATTTCGATCTGTCTTCGCGAATGAACCTTCCAGTAGGCTTCCAGCACGCCCCCTCTTCGATCATCCATGCATGCGCAGTATCTGTTTCGAACCCCGTGGTGTCTCTAACATCATCGACTCATTAAAACTAACCTCATCTGCAGGAACTGACGGCATTAACAGCAAAGCATTAAAATATACTAGGCATATCTTCAGCATCATTTTAGCGCGAATCTCCCAACAGTCTGTAGAATCAGGCTACCTTCCTTTAGATTGGAAAATTGGCAAACTAATACCTGTTCCAAAAAGTGGCTCAACATAAAGTTACCGTCCTATTACCCTCACCAGCGTGCGTTCAAAAATAATGGAGCAAGTTAGGCGCTCACACGTTGTTAAATTTTTAACTTCTGTCGATTTCTTTACTCCTACCAACACGGATTCCGGCAAGGCGTTTCTTGCGAAACTCAGTTAGCTTTTTTTAATTAACCACATCAGTTCTAGTCCAGACAATAACATTGCAGTAGATGCCACATTTCTCGATTATGAAAACGCCTTCGATAAAGTACCTCATCGTCGACTCTTGCTAAAATTATAGCATCTAAACTTACGCCCCTTGGTGCTTGAATGGATAAGATAATCCTTCACCGATTGCCAACAGGTCGTTTCCGCCAATGAAGTCAACGCCGCTTTATGTCAACTCCACCACTCCTCCTCCGGTGTCCCACAGGGAACAGTGCTCCGCCCGCTACTTTTTAAAAATTTACATCAGTGGTCTCCCCGCATGCATCTCTTCGAACATTCATTTATTCGCGGATGATTGTGTCATTTACCGTTCCATCACTAATCCTACCGATAAACTAATGCTTCAGCGCTACCTAATAAACATTAAAATCTGGCCTCATACGTGGCTCATGGTCCTTAATATTCAGTAAACTTCCGTAATTTATTTTCATAGACGACCAGAATATCGAATTAATACATACGTGCTTAATCGTGAGGTCATTTCTTCAGTAGATTCCCTTATATACTTGGGACTTAAAATCGCCCGTGACCTCACGGGGTCTTGACGCGTCACACACATCACAAACAAAGCTAATTGCACCCTTGGCTATCTACGACGTAATAGCGCACTTGCCCCGCCCTCCGTTAAGTTATTAGCTTATCAATATAGTCTTATCAATATCAAATAGTCTGGCGCAGACTTTTCGATAATGAGTGAGCAGTTGGCAGACCGGCTTAAGAAAGTCAAAATGCAATGGACGGGCCCTTATATTCGAAATGCCGGGGGCCAGGTAATGACACCTACAGGAAAATGTACTGCATGACTCCAGATAGGAAATGCAGCTTTGTCGCCACTTTTATGATTTTAAAAGAGTGCTGCAGATCACTCATCCTTGGAATGGACTTCTTGCGGGAGTACGGCACCATGTTTAACATACGGGAAGGAGAGATAACCTTGTCAACTAATACAGAGACCAGCAACGACGAAGAGCGCCAACGTACATCGTTACGTGTCGCCGACGAAGACGTCTGGATACCACTACTATCATGCAGTCTTGTCTCCGTCAGTTGCGGAGAATAGCTTAACAAGGACGGTGTAGCCGAACAACTAACTGCACTTCGGTTCCATCAAGGTGTTGCCATCGCTCGCAGTATCGTCAGCCTAATCGGTGGTCGCACAGAGGTACTTCTGGCACATTTCACCAATGAACGCCGGCACATCAGTAAAGGCACCGCTGTGGCATACTTTGATGAAATTGACCGCGTTCAACACTGCTTTACTGTAAAAGAGGAATCGACCACCGATACGATGCCACATGCACCCGTCGTCTCGTTGACCCAGGTTTAGCGCCGCAAGAGAAACAAAGTCTCAGGGAACTGCTTGACGATTTTAAAGACTGCTTCTCTACAACCTCCCGAGTGCGTCAAACACCACTGACAAAACACCGCATCATTATAGAGAAAACAGCAATACCCATCCGACAGCATCCGTATCGCGTGGCTGAGAAAGAGCGTGAAGCAATACAGCAGAAAGTCAAGTAAATGCTAGAAGGCGATGTCATCCAGCCGTCAAAAAGCCCTTGGGCATCACTCGTGGTACTCGTTAAGAAGAAGGATAGTAGCCTGCGATTTTGTATCGATTATCGCAAGCTCAATTGGTTCCCTCGATTCCTTCGACAGGTTACGGCATGCACGGTACTTCTCATCGATGGACTTAAAAAGTGGATACTGGCAAATAGAGGTCGATGAGCGGGATCGCGAAAAGACTGCTTTCGTAACGCCTGATGGGCTCTATGAATTCAATTTTCTCCCTTTTGGTTTGTTTTCCACCCCAGCCACGTTCCAAAGACTAATGGGTACTGTTCTCTCAGACCTTGAGTGGAAGACTTGCTTAGTCTACCTAGACGATGTCATTGTTTATTCTGCCACATTTGATGAACATCTCAGACGGCTACAGTCGGTTCTTCAAGCTTACCTTAAAACCTGAAAAGTGCCACTTTGGCTATGAAGGAGGAGGAGGAAATAACTTTAATGTGTCCTGAGGAACCCCTCCCCACCCACTCTTGGTTTAGTGGGCGGCAGGGGTCGCGGGCCGCACCCACGTTGGGACGGGAAGCCCGTGAGCCTCCGCCCTTTCGTGAGCCCTCTGGACGGCCCGGAGCTGGGTCTGGTGGTCGTCGCTTTGCAGGGCGTCCACCCAGTCTTCTTCTTTAGTGAACACGGTGCCGCTTAACGCGGAGCATTGCCAAAGCATGTGCGCTAGCGAGCAGTAAGATTCGCCACAATCCGGACACTGCGGCTCTACTTCTGGTGAATAACGGCTCAGTCTGCCTCTCGAGGGGAACGACCCTGTCTGAAGCATTCTGAATATCGATGACTGTGGTCTCGTGAGTTTAGCGTGGGGGAGTGGGAAGGTCCTCCTCGACAGCTGATAGTGTGTTGTTACTTCGTTGAAGGTGAGCAGCGGGTCTCGGTGCTCCCCTCCCTCCCCGCCACCTCGCTCGCCACGATCGCCGCGGTGCGTGAGTCCTCGCGCGCGTCCGTGCGCCAGCTCGTTGGCGTTGGGAAATTCGGGGTGCACGTCGGCCCCCATGTGGGCTGGAAACCATTTGACGAGGTGCTGACCCGCGGCTCCCTCGCTGCCGAGGACGGCCGCCGCTTCCCGGGATATCGAGCCCGAGGCGAATGCTCTTGCCGCCGATCGCGAATCTGTGTAGACGTGAGGACGTTCGGGGTCTCTCATTGCCATGGCTATTGCCACCTGTTCGGCCACTTCGGACGTTACCCCCTTGACCGATGCTGCATTAATTATTGTGCCATCCCAGCGTACCGAGACGGCCGCGTACCGGTCGCTGCGCCCATACTGGGCCGCGTCTACAAATGCCGCCAGGCCCGGGCAGTGGGCGGTCGATTTCAGCAGTGCTGAAATCGACCGCCCACTGCCCGATGTAATATGCGCATAGGCCCAGGAAGCGTCTGAGTGCCTTTTCGTCTGAAGGCCTTGAAAACTTTACGACGGCTGCGATTTTCTCAGGATCAGGTCTGACACCTGCGTTACTTACTACGTGGCCCAAAAACTGTAGTTGGCTATGAAGAACTACAGTTTTTGGGCCACGTAGTAAGTAACGCAGGTGTCAGACCTGATCCTGAGAAAATCGCAGCCGTCGTAAAGTTTTCAAGGCCTTCAGACGAAAAGGCACTCAGACGCTTCCTGGGCCTATGCGCATATTACCGGCGATTTATTGCGGGTTTTGCACGCATCGCCTCACCGCTCACCTGCTTAACCTGAGAAGATGTCACGTTTTTGTGGGGCGAGGAGTAGGAGGCGGCATTTAACGAGTTGCAGCACCGTCTACAAACTCCGCCTGTTCTTGCCCACTATGACGTGGATGCGCCGACAATGATCCACACCGATGCCAGCAACGTAGGTCGTGGCGCCGTCCTTGTTCAGCGGCAAGACGGCGCTGAGCGAGTCATCGCTTACGCGAGTAGAACATTCTCACGTGCCGAGTCGAACTACTCCACCACAGAGAAGGAATGCTTGGCTGTAGTATGGGCAGTTACCAGTTTCCGTCCGTGCATATGCGGCCACCCATTTCAAGTTAAAAGTGACCACCATTCTCTCTGTTGGTTAACCAACATGAAAGATCCATCTGCACGTTTGGCACGCTGGAGCCTACGGCTTCAAGAGTACGACATGATGCTGGTCTATAAATCGGGAAGGCAGCACTTAGACGCTGACTGCCTTTCCAGATCGCCGATCGAGTCGTCAGGCGGAGATGATGACGAATCCGCAGGGTTTTTAGGAGTTGTTGATGCGGCCACCATCTCTCAACAACAGCAACAGGACCAGGAGCTCGCGTCACTAATTGATTTCTTGAAAGGCCTCACCACAAACAAGCCCAGATTGTTCTCAAGGCACCTGGCATCATTCTGCCTACGCAACAGTGTTCTTTTTAGGAGGAAATTCTCTTCAACAGGGAAGAAATGTCTACTAGTCGTCCCTAAAACTGTCCGTAATGAAATTTTGCAGGCCTGTCACGATGAAGCTACCTCAGCAGGTCACTTAGGCTACACAAGAACATTAGCACGGGTCAACGAGAAGTATTGCTGGCCATGGCTCGCAGCACAGGTGAATCACTACGTTCGAACGTGCCTTAACTGTCAGCGTGGAAAAGTGACACCTACGAAACCTGCCGGACTATTGCGTCCTGTTCCAGTGCCAGAAACAACGTTTGCACAAATTGGGATGGACCGTTTGGGCCCATTCCCAATACCTGCTGCCGGAAATAAGTGGATCATAGTGGCGACAGATTACCTCACGCGATATGCTGAAACCAAGGCACTTCCTAGCAGCACAGCAGCGGAGGCCACACAGTTCTTCATCGAAAACGTCGTCCTGGAGCATGGTGCTCCAGCGGTCATCGTAACCGACCGGGGAACCGCGTTCACGGCTGAACTTTTGCGAACTGTACTCACCCTCAGTGGCACGGCACACAGAAGGACGACAGCCTATCACCCGCAAAGCAATGGACTTACGGACCGCCTCAACAAGACTCTCGCAGACATGCTGTGCATGTGTCTCGATGTGGAACACAAGAACTGGGACCAAATATTACCCTACGTAGCGTTTGCTTATAATACGGCTCGGCAAGAAACAACAAGAATGACGCCATTCAGTCTCCTCCACGGTCGAGAAGTGACCACAGTGCTGGATGCTATGCTTCCTCATGAGTCCAATGATTTCGAAACTGGCGCTGCAGATTTTACAGAGCGCGCCGAAGAAGCAAGACAGCTCGCGCGCGTTCGCATAGCTAGCCAGCAAGACCGTGATGCCCGACGTTACAATCCACACCATCGATGCGTCGTCTGCCAGCCCGGCCAAAGAGTCTGGGTTTGGGCTCCAGTACGCCACCGAGGCCTCGCGGAGAAACTTCTGCGCCGATACTTCGGACCGTACAAGGTTCTACGACGCCTTAGCGACGTCAACTATGAAGTCGTTCCTGACTGCCCATCCTGTTCGAGGCGCTGTCAGGACCTGCCTAAGACTGTGCACGTGGTGCACATGAAACCGTATTTTTCTGAGTGACATGGACACACTCTGCTTTGCTGGACACCGGATGCTACCCGCCCAGCATCGGGACGATGCTCCTTCTGGAGGGGGGCACATGCCGCGATGCAATCTGTGCCCAACCACGTTGACGATGAAGACGATGACCTCATGACCTCATGTGTGCAAGCGAGGCGCTACAGAAGAAGAAGCCTGGAATGAGCGCTTGGCCTAACTCTCACAATTAAATACCGCTCTCCGCTCTTGTCTCCAGTGAGCCGCGACAATATATTGAAAGGCCTAAGCTGGAATATGCATGGGTGATCTGGGATACTCAGAAACACAACCTTAGCAAGACACTCCAGTCGGTACAAAATCGTGCAGCCAGATTCATGTTTTCTGACTACTGATATCAGACAAGTGTCCCTCAGTTAAAATCAAAGGTTAATCTTCCCAAACTAGATAGGTGCAGCAAAACATTCAGACTTTGCCTTTATCATAATATCTACCACAGCCTCCCTCCTGACAACACCCTTATCAGACCAGCATACCGTCTTTCAAGCTGTATCAGCCACCATAAAGCAGTTTATCCGCCACATGCTCGGACAACTGCTCATCTTCATTCCTTCCTTTGTGAAACAGCCATCGATTGGAATAATATTCCAGTTGGCATCATTATTCATGATGATCCTGCGCGTTTTGGTCCACCATTGAATCACTTGCCTGACTGCGTCGTCTGTTTGTATTATGACTGCGCAGTGTGCATACTGTTGTGTAGTTGGCTTCCGCATTGCTGTATGTATATGTGTATGTGTATGAATGACACCCGCCGTCTTGGCGTATAGTGGCTATGGCGCTGCGCTGCTAAACCCGAGGACGCAGGATCGAATCCAGCCCGCGGTGGCCACATACCGGTAGGGGGCGAAATGCAAATACTCCCGTGTACTGTGCACTGGTGGCACGTTAAAGAACCCCAGGTGGTCAACATTATTCCGTAGTTCTCGTCACGGCGCGCCTCACAATCAAATCGTGGTTTTGGCACGTAAAAACCCGGAATTATTTTTATTCTCATCTGCTTTTATTCCTCATCTCCCAACATGAAACTTGCGTAACTGACGACGCAAACATCGGGTGGCGACCAGCAGCGGTATTTGTACAGTCCAGTCACACGCTCTACTCGTTTATAGGAGGCAACTTTTGCCTACACAGAGAATAGCATTGCCTACATTAACAGGTTCTTGTCTAATTGGCTGACAAGAGGCGAGGAGCGTGCACAAGTGGAGAGGGTTTTGGTGGGGCCGAGCAAGCGCAGTGAAAGTAGATAACCCAATGAGCAGGGTGATGCCCGCATCCGCGATTGGTCCGCTTACCTTTGCTTATCTTGCGGTGGCTGGTCGAAAATCGCGGTGGCGTGAAATGGAAGGTTTAAAATGCAGCTCAGCGAAGAGTTGGCTGACCGATGTCGTAACGCGTCGAAAGAGCTCGACAACGTCACACTGCCAAGCAAAAATTTTAATTAGACGCCAATAAATTCATACTCTCAGGAAGCTGCGAGTAGCCAGTGCCAGAGTGACTGGAGGGCGGAGAACGTTTATGAATGCGAAAACACTATATGTCCCATGAGGCAGAAGAGCCGGCGTTGTCCGCAACGAGTGGTGACAAAGACCGTCATCATCAGCGCCTTGTATGACGTGAGTAGTAATACAGAATTAAATAGAGAGCAAGTTAGAGTAAGGTCACCTAAGGGACAGTAAAGCGAACTAAGGGGAATTAGAGTGGATTAAGGGGGACTAAAGCGAATTAAGGTTGGTAAAAATTAGAGCAAGGTGGATTAAGGTGAAATAAAGTCGATTAAGGTGGATTAAGGTAGAGTTGTGAAGGAAACGTGACAATGTATTATGTCACGCATCATAGACGTAACCAATTAATTAGAGAAGACATAATGATTTCGCTTTCAAATAACGTCAGGATACTTGAGTGACCCAATTTTTATTTCGCAACGGGGCAGTCTTTAGGCTATTACGAAAGAAACTCTAGTTTTGTTCGACATATTAATGTATGTTTAATTCCTATGCGTCACTTCGACGCCGTGAGCTTTCACGGTTTTGTGATTTCAGGATAAAGACAGGCGATCTGGGCACAGCCCCAAATCTTTTGACCCAAAGCGGATGGCCAGTGGCGTAGAAGGGGTAGAAGTGGGAATAATTATTCTACTTTTGGGTGGTCTGATGATGCATAATCACAATCTGTGTGTAACGTTATAGCAGATGGAAAGTCCTCGTGGATTTCGTGCCGTCGTGTGACACAAATGCAAAGTGGGGTTGGCTAAAAAAAATTCCGTAGAATCGTGGAATTGCACAAAGGGAATTGAAGCAGATCTGTATTATAGCGCCCCAAATCCCGGCCATGGCGGCCGCATTTCGACGGGGACAAAATGCAAGAACGCCCATGTACCGTGCGTTGGGTGCCCGTTAAAGAATCCCAGACGGTCGAAATTAATCCGGCGTTTCCCACTACGGCATGCTCCAAAATCATACCGTGGTTTTGGCACGCAATACCCCAGAATTCTTTATTTATAAGTGTATGAAAAAAGGCCTATAGCTATGTTAAAGATGGAATCGAAGGGAAAATTTAAAAATGAAGAAATCAGATATCAGCCAATGAATGAAGGAAGGAAGGAAGGAAGGAAGGAAGGAAAGAAGGAAGGAAGGAAGGAAGGAAGGAAGGAAGGAAGGAAGGAAGGAAGGAAGGAAGGAAGGAAGGAAGGAAGGAAGGAAGGAAGGAAGGAAGGAAGGAAGGAAGGAATGAAGCGGTATTACAGTGGGTGATGGGAAGGGGAACGCAGAATGAAAGTACATTGCAGGAAAAAGATACCAAATAGAACGACACAGAATTGCATAGAAATATGGTGAGGCAACAATCAGGATTAAAAGAAAGCTTAACTTTAATATTGGTGCGTTTCAAAAAGCAAATTTTGTACACTGCGAAGTCTCGGTTCGTAGTTACTTCTGCAGTGTCTTGCCGGTAATACCGCGGAAGGTATATTGCCGAACTCTGCGCATTCTCCCGTTAAGAGCCACAACTCATCCGTCCCTTTGCATATTATACACACACACCTTTTGTTCCACTTCCTAAAGAGGTGCTCGGTCGTCGACGCAGTTGTCACAATATTGCTGGAAAACACGCCTCCCTATTCATACGGAAGCACAAGTGGACGCGACTAACCTAACCGAAGCGGGCGCTATTACTGCGGTTCAGTCGAACGAGGAGGCATGAAAATTAAGGCGTTTCCCCTGCGTCGCTGCTTCGAATGGTGGCGATGTTAGGCCGGCCAGTTTCTCACCCACGCCCAAGTTTGCAATTATATATTGCCTGTCCACTTCTTCCTCGTCCAGATAAGGGCCTTCGCTTTTCAATATTTTCCTGCAAGTACTGCCCCGGCTCATTTAGCACCCGCCTTGCCGCCTCCGGTGACCGAGTTTAAGCCTTCTGAACACGGGGCGGGATCCGCAATGAATGAAAAGCGTGGTCGGCAAAATAACGATTACTGTAGATTTATTCGTGTAATGCAGTAACAGCTCGTTTCACGCAATCAGATACGTTTCCTTCCGGTCAGGTATATGCTTCTCATTCGCCTGTGGACAGCCGCGCCACACTATCTTTCTGTCGTTTTCCTGTTTTAGGCGATTGATGTTGGTTTTCTATTTTGTAGCGTGCTTCTACAAGCGCAGACTTAGTACTTGTTTTGTCATCAACCTAGAGAATCCGCCCTGGCACAGTTTTCCCCGGGTGAAGTGCTTAGAGCTTTGCCTTCTCACTTCAGAGGAATGAAGCGCGGCCGCTACCACGAGCATAAGAGCCAAGAGCGAGAAGGACCACTTGATCTGTAACGCCTGCTCAACACCCATCCCATCGATAGTTTGAATTTGCGCCTCTCCTCACAGTTTTCATATGAAACTTGTAGCGGTGCAACTGACAAAGGAATACCAAACACGGACGCAGACTTTCAATAATACTTTATTAGCATAACAGCGAGGATCACGTGCGGAAGCAAAAGGCCATGAACAACAAACGTAAATAAAGAATAACCAACGGGGCAGGCTTGCACGAAGTCAATATTGCTGTACCTTTCTGGAGAGCTTGCTTTGAACTTTTCCCAAGGTCCCAGATTGTAACAATAGCAATGGACAAAATGTTGCGAAAAAGGGGACCGATACAAAGTGTTTATTGTGCTGTCGATCGCCTCATTGAAAGTACTTTCAAACTAAACAAATGTTCTATTAGGACGATTTCCATATTTGAGAGGGTATATAAGAACAGTCAGTGACACTTTGCATTGTACTTGTGACATAGTAAAATCAATCAATCAATCAATCAATCAATCAATCAATCAATCAATCAATCAATCAATCAATCAATCAATCAATCAATCAATCAATCAATCAATCAATCAATCAATCAATCATGTTTATTTAATGTGCCCAGGAACAACCATAAGGTCTGAATGCTGGCGCATGGCAAAAAAAAGTTAAGCATACAAATACAGGGAAAAACAACATAGAACAGAAAACGACAGTTATGAAAAGAACATGTTTAGAATAATCGAAACTCAACGTGAATTGACGAAGAAAGACGGATAAATAAGTTCACCGACGATTACGATACTCCCTGATGCAAAATTTGAGCGCAGCTGTATACGCGTTTTCATTTCGGGATATATTAATGGCGTGGACAATCTTCCTCGTGCGGCACGTTGCACACAGAGCGAAGTGTGGCGCGACTGCCTCCCTAATCCACAGCAGCCGCTGCAGACAGAGCTCCGCTCATGCAGCGCTTTCTTTTCATATATGGTATCGGTGGCGTCATCGGTGAACAGACGACGCGCGCTACTCTGGCACCATCTTGTAGCCATCGTCGCCGCAAAGGACGTCTTGCGCTGCACTACTCTTCTGACGCTTTCGTCATAGACAAGAAAAGCGCAGAAAGCGGCGCTGCTGCGCCGGCGTTGAGAGCGCCGCATGCGGGGCAAATTTCAACTAGCGGGTGGTACGCTTCTCCCATCTCTCGTTCGCACCGCCTTGATTGCCTCTTGCACTGCGCGTGTTTGGGCACGTTTCGTACCGCGCGCGGTGTGTGCCTACGTGTGTGTGCGTGGACGTTTTATTCGAAGCACGATGTACAGTCTCTTTCACACTTTGGGGAAAACTCGGAGCGCATTGCATCGCGATGTGGCGAGCGCTTGAGTCAGGCAGCGGCAGCAGCTCGCGCAGGCGCTCGAGGGGCGGGGTCTTGAACGGCGTCGTCTGCTACGGCGGCGCGCACTGGCCGCATTGTCGGAAAGCGTTCTGCTGTCAGTTGCAGTGCGCCGATCTCATCATTACTGCGTGAAATGAGCCGGTATACTTTACTAAGCGTTGTGCGACGCCCACTAATACGCCTCGAAGGTAAGTTCATCGCTTACGACGTACTGATCATACGACGTACTGATTCCATACATTCTTGACGGCCCCTTCCTGGAAGGCTACTATACATTCTAACACGATAGGCTGCCGATCTACACTGCTCGTGTTGTGCAAGAGCTGCTGGAGGAGCGCGCCGTCAAGTGGCCGCCTCGATCCCCGGGCGCCAACCTAATTTAAAATGCCTGGGGCTCGTTGAAAGTATCACTGGCGCACGATTCCCTCTATCAGTCACCCGAGGATAGGCTTCGATCCACTATCGTCAGCGACTGAGACGCGCAGCGAATGAACACATCCCTGATCAAGTCACTCTACACTTCACTGCCTTCCAGGATGAGCGCTGTCATCGCTGCCGCTGGGGACACGACGAGATATTAACTGAAGTTCGGAGCGTGACGTGTCCAATTCCCCGCCGGTGGGCAGGGTCTGTCTGGTGTAGTGATTGATTGTCCAGAAAAATCACTTCCAGTTCATTGTCTTAACCTAAAACATTCCTTTAATCGTATCCGTTTGTTTCATCATGTTCGACCCCCATATAGTTATCATTGTTGAGTGCTTTGTTTTCCTTTCGAGTCAAATAAGGACTGCGCACGTTGCGCGCACATCTTGGTGCGTCTTGTCACTGCATATTACGGTAGCACACACAGTGAAGAAATATACGTGCACGTGCTCAGTACCCCGGCCTTTCGAAAGAACAAACGAAGCATGCTGTCAAAAGAAGTTTGTGGAACTCCATTATCGCAAATGAAGGCTCAGAGTTTGGCATCGCACAACATTTAGTAAAGAATATCAGCTCAGTTCCCGCAGTGCCGATGAAATCGGTGCTTTGCCCCTGGCTGTAGCACTCTTCCCGACAATGCATCCAGCGCTCGCCGCTGTAGCAGACAACGCAGATCACGAATCCGCCCCTCGAGCGCCTGCTCGAGCTGCCGCCGCCGCACGACTCCATTACTTGCCGCATCGCGATGCAATACGTTCCGAGTTTTCCCCTAAGTGTGAAACAGACTGTACATGCTTCTATTTGCCTTTAAGAAGATCGGTACGCTTGGCGATTATTTTTATGGCTGCAATGCAGCGAAAGGGCAGCGTCCACTTAGCCATGTAAGTGACACTGAGCAGGCAATTGAAAACGACATCGTATGTGCCGCCGGAAAAATCGTCGGCACATATGATGCGGCACATACATATGGCACATACGGGCTTAAGTCAATTTTGCAGTTCCGCACAAAATGTTTGCTACAAATCCGTGTTGTCTCTGATGGCGACAACGGACTTCCATCGATACTCTGCGTAAATAAACAAAATGTATCGCTGCATAGCACAAGTACGACATGCGCACACAACTTTAACTAGTACGTCCCCTACAATATAGAAGAGGCAGCAATGTAAATAGCTTGACCATTTTTTAACAGTGCTCAAGAAACAGAAGTTGAAGGTAGTAGTAATCATTTCTGCTTCAGCAATGCCGGCGCGTCCAATACGCGGGCTTGTATCGTCCAGTAACTCGATTGATCGGTGCAGTGGTGATGCAGGAATGAACTCCGGTCATGTTCAATGCATCGTGCACATATTCAATTTCTCGGCCCGCGTGAACTTCGGCCACTGCTAGCACATAAAACAGAAGTGGTTTCCAGAAGTGCGCAGCGCACACACAAACGAAACACGACAAAGAAGACAGGGCAAGCGCCGGTCGAACAACTGAAAGTTTTTATATGAATAAAATGATTATATACCAAGTAATTATTAAATTCGTGTAGGTTTCACATGAAAACCATCGTACACTCAGCAGTGATCAATGAACGAGCTCGCTTCGTTTGGCAGTTGTTTACTTCGTTCGGCGCACCGCAGTAATCCATGTCTATCGTCTGATTTTTTCGTACCATTTTCTAGTGAATTGGCTGAATTTCACTGGTGGCATCAACCTTTTCCTGTTTACATTGCTGTCGTAACAGTTTATAACACAATCATAATTTTCGGTCATCCGAAGAGTCGCCGTCGCAAACAAGAGACGTTTCGCGCGCAGCGCGAACTGAACGCGGGCGCGACCGTGAAGGGAAGCGGCGGCGGAAACCTACACCCGTTGGAGGTGAAATCGTTCCGCCAGAGGAGAAACGAGCGCTGGCGTCTAGGATGAAACTTGGCGTGCGGACATCCATACCTTGCACCTCCGCTTTCCGCTTCGTGCTCGCTTCGCTATCACAGTCTTTCATCCGCGCTCCGCGTTCGATCTTTTATCCTTCGCTGTGGTCGTTCACTTGGTTACGAGGATGCCGATGGACGACGCCGACGCTCGCCGCAGAAACGGGTGCCTATTGCCCCAACCATTGGCACGCGTCGGAAAGCTTCGGCGCGCGCCGAAGGGTCAAATGTGTCGGTGGGGAACACGGCGCAGCGGGACGAGGCGCAGCGTTTATGTCTACTGCCGATGCTAGAAGTTTTCCGACGCGAGGCGAAGCTGCGCCGGCGTGCACCAATGAGAGATTGCGACGCGTCGTAGGCGTCAACCAAGCGGAGGCTGCGAAGCCACCGGTTGTCATGCCTATAATGGCAGCCCATGCAAAGGAGCCGGCACCAACGATTGTCCGAGTTCTTTGGAAGCACGACGCGCGCGACAGTGTTCCTGAAAGGCAGTATTGTAATAGTAGGCTGACAACGACACGACCGACCAACCGACGACCGTGGGTTGTGGCAGTGCGACGTGGATCCGAAGCGACTTCGAATGACGCCGACTAATCAAACCTGCCCATTGGGTTCCGCCGGGCTCAATACAGTCGTCTGCTAAAACAGCCAACCGAATCACGATTGCCGCAACGTCAGTGCTTGTTGTTTGTGTATTTTGTTGTGCTAAAAACGAATGGAAACATGTTTACGAGCTCCGAAGTCTGGATAATCAGCACTCGCCTATCGCCGATGTTGTTTACGTTGCGCGTAGGCCTAGAGTGTCCATCGAGTTCGTAAATGGCGAGTGAACGAACCCAGCTGAGAAACTCTGTCGAAGGAAATGAATTTTCAGATCCGTTTGGTGCTGCAGTGATTTAAAATATGGCACTCCTGACTTCGTGTGATGTGGTGAATGAACCGTGTGGAACTTGGGGTGGACAATCGCGGCGTGTTTCGTGTGGTGTCGGGTGACTCAAGTTTAACGGGCAAGCTCTACGCTGTTTCCAGTGGCAAGGATAACTTTCGAAAGCGAAAGACACTAGCAGCCGAACTACGGGAAGTACTTACATAATCAGCCGTGCCGCCCGTTTAAGCTGACACTGCGCTCTTCTATTCGGCATATGAATACAGTTCAGTACAAGTTCGCTGTACTTCTTCACTCACTTCTTTCAAGTGCATCCGTCTTTTGGACTAGTTCGGGATAAATCGCTCGTGTAGCAATCAAGAACACTGACGCACTGAAGCATACGTGACAACCCAGTCATGTTTGAGTCAGTGTGTCCTTATACATGAGCACTGAAAAAAGAAATTATCTGTTTGCAACGTGTGCCCCTTGTGCAGTGCATAGCAGGACGTGCATCATGCAAGACCTATGCGTGCAGCAGCGTATACCATGATTGCTTCGATGCCTGCTTCAGAAGCAGCACGTACTGAGTCAATGAACCTCTAATTGATTTTTACCTCACTTTTTGTTCATGGAAACTGTAGATGGTGTGTGTGCATTGTGGGGAAAGTGAAAAGGTGTCATCAGTGTTTTGTGTATCGCTATGCTTAAACTGCTGGAATGCCTTACGCTTCTACTAAAATTTTTTTTGCTGAGTTACTATAAATTGTATTGAGGACAAAGATCTACTGAAAACCAAGTTACTAATGCATCTGCGCAGAATCTGTTTGATTAACAAGTTAGCACTTCCACAACAACAATATGCCGACGCACAGCATGTGTGCCTGCAATAAATACATACCGTAAAGGTGAACGACTGGGCCTACAATAATGAACTTTGTAGTAGCACTGCAAAAAGTGCTGCCATGCGTATCAGCCACAACAAAACTGCTGCACGACTAACCTACTCCCTTGGAGGCACCTCTACATAACGGTTCGGGCCCTTCCCATACTGGGTGTAAAATTTAGCTCTTCTCTAAACTTTTTCGCATATGTCACCAGCACTGTATCTAAGCGTCGGTCAATTCTTGGGATCGTGTCCCGTGCCTTTTTTCCCTGATGACGTAAAGTTTTCCGAGCGCTCTACGCTTCTATCATTATGTGACGATTTGAGTACTGCTCATCAGTATAGTTCCCGTACCAAACTCGCGACGCTAACAAAGTTAAGCTTTTTCAGCGCAGTACAACACGCACCCTCTACTCCCGTCTTTCCGGCTGTCGCAAGCTCATGCCAGCCTACGAGGATTGCCTCAAACCCCTTAAGTAGCACACCCTGCAATACCAGCGCAACATTGCACTAGTGCTTGACGGCTCTCTGAACAGCACTAATCTTTCTTCAGTTCATCGGAACAAGTGGTCAGCACAGCTTGAGCCCTCATCGCGCCTCTATGGCCCGACACCACAACTCCATGATTATATCTGGCATACAGAGCTTTCTCTCCACCCCCCTTGGCCATTTAGATTCTCTTTCCTTGGAACCAGACCGAATTGGCACTTCTGTGTGTCGTGCACCCGTCGAATGTGTTCGTGTGTGCGTGCGTGTGTGTGCATGTGGAGGGGAAGTAGGTGTCTTTTGCATCCTGCAAATTCCTGCTGTAGATGACTGGTTACCAGACGCTCTAACATACAGGCATCATCCTTTTCCTTAGTTTGGAGTGCCAAGTTACCACTAAGATTAACAACAACAACAACAACAACAACAACAACAACAACAACAACAACAACAACAACAACAACAACAACAACAACAACAACAACAACAACAACAACAACAACAACAACAACAACAACAACAACAACAACAACAACAACACTACTAATAATACTTTATTAATAATCATAATAATACTTTATTGATGACATGAGAATCATACAGTGGAAAAATCGGGCCTGCCAAAGCCACAGTGGGCTTGAACGGCAGTGCCTGGCAGACAGCGACAGAGCCATCAGTAACATGTTATTAGACACAGCGAGAAAAAAAACACACACACACATGACAGGCTTCCCATCACGCATTAATGTGTCTAAGAGCCTTTCTAAGACCATATTTCGTTTTCACATCTTGTATGCATTGAGGAAGTAAATTAAACATTGCTGGGATATAATAGTTACGGAGTCTTCGACCATATCTCGTCTTACAGCGGGGTGTAACGTAAGGATTTTTTGGTCTCAGGGAACGAACAGGCACATAAGGAATTTTATACTGACTTATCCAAAAATGCTTTAAGATAACAGTTTCTAGCAGCAAAGAATTGAAATCAGGTAAAGACAAAGTTTTGAACACATCAGATTTGGGGGAGACATCATAAGCAACATGCTGCAGAATGCCACGAAGGACGGAGTTGTCCCGGTTTATCAAATGCTGAGCGCCATGACCATATGTAGATATCCCATACCGGATTACACTGTAGCATAAGGCATGTAATACAAGCTTTCGGACAGATAAGGGCATGTAAAATTTTATATTACACAAAGCACAAGACACTGCGCGAAGTTTTTGACAAATATATGCGAAATGAGAGTTCCAGGACAAGTCACTGTCAAAAAAGACATCAAGGTATTTAATTGAACAAGCGTATTGCACACGGGCGCACGAACAGGGATTGTAATGTGATGTGTGCAAATATAATGGGGACGATAGGGTAACTTGCTTGACAGGGTTGCGGAAACAGATTAGTTGAGTTTTGGACGCATTGATATGGACTACATTATTCTGAAACCAGTCCATAACTTTTGTTGTTGCCATTTGTAAAGAAGAGATGGCGTCAGTGTAACTTCAAGCGTGGGAAACAAGGACAGTGTCATCAGCATACTGATATAATTTGACGTTAACAACATTAGATAAATCGCTAAAATATAAATTAAATAATAGTGGACTTAAAATTGAACCTTGGGGGACGCCAGCTTTAATTTCGGTCAGGTTGCTACGAAATTTGCCAACAGACACAAGTTGGTGCCTATGAGATAAGAAGTTTTTCAGAAGCCGCAAAAACGCACCGCGAAAGCCTAGCAAAGAAAGTTTGGTTAGCAGTATTCTATGGCAGACGCTGTCAAACGCTTTGCGGACGTCTAGAAACAGTGCACAAGCAATCTGATTGTGTTCAAACGCAGAGTTTAGTGTATCGGAAAAATCTTCAAGCAGCAACTGCGTACCCCGATTCGACACAACAACAACAACAACAACAACAACAACAACAACAACAACAATATTATTATTATTATTATTATTATTATTATTATTATTATTATTATTATTATTATTATTATTATTATTATTATTATTATTATTATTATTAGACTCATCACTCCGAACACATTGATTTGTTGAAGCCAGCGTGACACATAATTCAAGATATTTCTGGAGCTTTGTGCGCTCTCACTCTTCTAAAAAGAGTGTGAAAGATGTACGTCTTCTTCATGAAAATAGTGGTGTTGTCTCGAACACTGCTGATGCCTTTGCAGAACATTTCTGTTTGCTATATGGTGTGAAATATGCTTCAAGAAACCTTCCTTCTTAGTCTGACACAGTGTGTACGCTATCAGTCAATGAAAACCTTGTTTTCAAGTGTATGAAGTGCCTTAAACCTTGCTTTTCTTGTGGTGTTGATGGTATTTCTTCCGCAGAGCTTAACCCTTTGAGATGCTGTCTACACAATTCTGCACAGCAGGAGAGTACATCAATAGCAAAAGCACTGATGAAAGTAATGGTACTTAAAATGTGTTTCATATGTCTTGAAACACTTGTTATTGGAACTGCTGCAATCTTGAACAACGTGCAGAATGTTTTAGCAAAATGTGTGGAAGCTGGGTGTTTTAGCAAATGAGTGAGAGACAGCTGGGTGTTTTTACTCTGTGTCAGTACGTTGTATGTAGAGGGTTCACTTCTTTGACTGTTTTTACAATGTCATGCACCAGGCATAATTTTCAAGTTGCTAGATAAGTACTTTTCAAGCTTTTGAAAACACGAAATAGTACATGTTCTCATATTTTGTGTTCCTATAGTGTGTTTTCGCATAGAGTCAAAATTTTGTAAACTTGACAAAACTCGCTAAGAAATTGAAAATTCTTAGTATTTCCTGGAGCTGCACACTTTCTACGATTCTGAAGATGCAAGAGATGTGCTGAAAGCAACTTTTCAATCAACGTAATGAAGTGGCGTTTGAAAGAGTTAATACGTATGTAAGCATACTTGTTCCCTATTCTCACAAGCATCTTCAATAGTTCCCTAAAGTCTAGTACCTTTTCTAGCCCTCGGAAGGTAGCATGGACATTGCCCATGCACAAATCAGGTGCTAGATGTGCAGTTACTAACTGCCGACCTATAGCTATCCTCTGCAGTGCGTCAAAAGTGTTTGAATCGATATTGAATTCCTTGCTTTCTGTTAGTGCTAAGAGTCTTTTATTAAATGAACAGCATGACTTTGCCGACGACTTAAATCTACGTCAACGAACAATAGTCACGCGCTTTACATCGCAACTCGGAACTCATTAAAGCGCACGGCTTGAGCACTTGCTTACATTTTACGCCAATATTGAACAATTATTCCTTCTATCCCTAGCTTTCTTCGTGTTCGTTAACTACACGCCCCAATGTTATAACGGGGCATGGTTCCCAAAGGTTTGCATCGACATCAACCAGGTGTTATGCGTTGCTTTATTCCAACTTTTTGTTTACGATAAACGGAAGTCTACAGGAAACGGTTCACAATCCTATCCATTTCATTTTCGCCTCAGTGCTCCCTTGCTTTCAAGGGCCCTTTGGAAACTTCCACACCAGGCGACCGTATTCCTGCTTTTTTTGTTGAGGGTGTTTCGCGAAAAATGTACATTATTATAGGGCCTGCACTGGAGGTAAAAATGTACGCACTTTGCTCAACGTTCTGTATCGTTTGATATGCTTATAAAAAAGCAGATATTTTTGCCTCAAAAAGAAATATTATTTCATTTTTTAACGTGAACTTGGGCGCTTTCATTGATTAATCAAAATAATTTCAATGTATTAATCACGTCTATTTAATTCAATATGTCAATTATGGTTTCCATGGTTCAGTCTTGAAGGTAATTTAATCTTACTGAGAACAACGCTAGCCCAACATAATTGTTAGTGACAATAGGTGTGAGATTTAAGAATGTGTCTTCACGAATGCTGCAGCTACGCATCTTTGGTCGTTTATATTTCTGCCCATAGACCTCTAATAGGAATAACCCTGGAAAATGTATTGTTTACAGGGATCATAGCAGCATAGCTACGGCTTCTGGCCCCCGCACAGACGAATTATGAGTATGGTATTCAACATGTCATCTTGTGTTAAATGTTGCCTCGACAAAAGATAATATTTTTAAACCTATGAACCGTAAAGTCGCCGCATAATTCATATAGTATTTGAAGTTTGCTTCATTAAATTTTTTTTCCAGGTGTGCTCTTCCTAGGACAAATACAGATGCATGCAGCCGACGGCCCATGGACAATATACGTATTCCGCAAGTCGCCATTCAAGTATCTGCAATAGACCGGTCCCTGTGTTTACATGTAGTTTCATTACCACATTATGCCACGTGGAAACCAAGGCGAAAAAAAACGACGTGTAATCAATTCAAGTACCTGCAGTCCGTGTAAATGACACGTACATTGAGTGCATCTCCGTGTGTTGTGCGGTTACAGTTTGATTGAACTTTATTTTGCGCGCTGCGGAGGATTCTGTGAAAAGAGACGAGGACGAAGAAGAAGGCTTTCTGCTCGATCGGAGCTGATCGGAGCCACGCTCTGCATTTCGTACCCAGTCGCGTTCACCGACGTCGTGGTTCCCTGTTTCCTGCTGGCCTCGACAGAGCGACTGTTTCGTTGACCTGCAGTGGTGTTTTGGCTGAGTATCGGGTGGTTTCAGGTGTCTGAATAACCTTATTTTATTTCCTGGTTGATGGACATTCCTTACGTCAGCCGTCTTGAGCTGATGTCGACCAGTTCTCCTGGCCAGGTGCGATCCACCTGGTCAGCATCCCTGCCACCTAATGAATTGCCCGTAGATTTATTCTTTCGCAGTGGCGTCAGCACCATTCCTGTGGCGCTTGTGTCTACCAATGGAGGTTCCATCAGGATCACGAATCCACAGGCTGTCCAGAAGGCACTTAAGGCCACGTCGAACCACTTCCATACCATAACTGATGTGCGAGTGTTCGGACGGGGAGGTATAGTGTGTCGTTCACTTGACCAGACTTGTGTTGAAGACCTCTTGAAATGCACTTCATTCGCTTCCACCCCGCTCAGCGCTTTCATTCCGCCTCACCTTGCGTGCACCAAAGGTCTTGTACGGGGCGTAGACTCCCGATTAAGTCCTACTGAAACCCTGGACAAGCTATCCGCAGCAGGCGTCATTGCTATCTACCGTTGCAATCGACTGGCAATAAGGAGAGGGTTCCGACAGAATCTGTAATTGCAACGTTTGTGGGCAGATCATGTCCATCTGAAATAAAGGTGTGGCCTCTTGTGTTCCGTGTAGAGCCGCTTGCGTCACGTCCAATCCAGTGTAAGAATAGTCGGAGATTCGGGCACAGAGCAGGAGGATGTAAGTCTAGCTTGCGCTGCCGCACCTGTGGGGATGGTCATTCTCCAAGTGAATGCTCTACTCAATCTCAAAAGTGCTGCCTCTGTGGGGGAGAACACCCAGCAGACTATTCGAACTGCTCAGCTCGCGCTCAAGAAATACAAATCCTTGAAATAATCGACCGCCATCGCTGCTCCCGAAGAGATGCAATTTCAGTTATCAAAGACAAGGCCTTCGGATACTCTGGTGTTACAGCGCGCAACACTCCAAGCATGGATATTAATCTCTCAGAAGCAATTGACTCTGCTGTGGAAAAAGCAATGGCTAAAGCTATGGATAAATTGATATCCAGTCTCTCTGATTGCTTAGCGCAAATCATTTCAAGTGAAATGATGCAAATAATGCAGACCACTAAGACACCAATGCAGTCCCCAGTATCTAACGCCACACCTCGAATGCCTAGCAACGAGGTAGAGACGCCTTCCACAGTTGCAGAACATTCCACAGACACTACTTCGTCAGTCCAACCAGGCGAGGATGATCCCTCTTATTCAGACACTGTTAGTGTCACAGGTATGGAACTTGACACTCGAGCTCCCAAACGTATGGGGTCCCAGATTTCAAAAACTATGAAACCAAAATGGAAAAAGAGTCAACCAACTCCTGTGCTTACAGAAAGTATTTTGAAGGCGGCAGTTGCCGCTGCTGTGTGTTCAACACCATTGGACAGTTGAAAGTGCTGCAGTGGAACTGTCGTTCTATATTTTCAACTTTAACAGATTTATCTTCCCTATCTATTCAATTCAATCCAGATACCTTACTTCTTCAAGAAACGTGGCGTTCACTAGAGAAAAATTTTCATTTAAAAGGTTTTCGGTCTTTCCGGTTAGATCGAGACTCGCGAGGTGGAGAACTAATGAGACTTGTTTACAGTAAAATTTGTCACAAGGCAAACATTTCTTTTCAAATCATGGACTGCGACTACGAAATTTTCGCCATAGATTTATGTCTCCTAGGATACCATCCATTTGCTATTATAAATGCTTATTTCCCCACCGGTGTGCAAAGTACACGTCAACTTGATAGGGCTGTGGCTGCCTGTAGAAAAGAAATTTTGTTTGTAGGGGATTTTAATTCGCATCACGTGTCATGGGGGCTAAAACCAGATTTGTGGGGTAAGCGACTTTGGGAGTGGACTATTGATAGTCACCTTTCATGTCAGAACACAGGATAAGTAACGTTTGCTAGGGGACCCTTTCGTTCAGTGTTAGATTTGACATTTTGTAGCGCTGGCATCAAGGTTTTGTCGTGGGCAGTGGTTGACTCAGCAACCAACAGTGATCATCTTCCTGCGTCATTTGAAATCAATTGTCCAATAACATCTTTAGAATAGCAGGCATGCACATTTGTGGACCATACGAAATTCAAGGCTTTCTTGCGTTCTGCCGTTTCGAAACTTGCCAATGCCAATGACAAGGAAATCGCTTCAACTATTTGCTCAATTCTAGAGGATTCCCGGAAGCAAGCTGAATTTGTCATCCCTTCGGCTAAAGGCACCGCTTGTCGTTGGTGGAATAATAAGTGTACGCGGGACTATAGAAAAAGAAAGGCCGCATGGAAAATGCTTCTGCATAATCAGTGCCTGACAAATTGGAAAAATTATCAGTTTCACGCTGGTGTATTTAGGCGTACTGTTAATCAAGCCAAAGAGAAATACGATATTAGACGTTACGATTATCTATCTAATTCAAAAAACAAGCGTGCTTTATTTGCATTCCTTCGTACGAGGAAGGTGCTACCAACACCTTTAACATTAGACTCAATTGTTATGACCCCGCAGGAACTGAGCGCCTCCCTAGAAGGGATTGCCGAAGGCTTCGAAAATCGATTTACGGCCAGGCTTCCGGCTATTCATTCTACATTAGATCCTTGGGATGGCTTTACTCCAATTTTCTTAGCTGAACTAAAGTTGACTGCACTATGGTTAGCGAATTCAGCCCCTGGCCCGGATGGTGTCTCAAATGCAATGTTAAAAATATTGTTACAGGAATCGCCTAACGTTCTTTTAGACCTGGTGAATTATTCAATTAAATATGCTTGAATTCCGTTGCACTGGAAGCTCGCCAAAGTAATATTGATGCCTAAGAAACAAGAAGGAAGGTATGTATTGGAGAACTTTAGGCCCATTGCGCTTACATCAAACGTAGTAAAATTCATTGAGAGGCTTCTTCACCGTCGAATCATGAAATTTATTAATGATAATTCCATTCTTAGTCCCTGTCAAATTGGTTTCAGGGCCGGCTGCTCCATCTGGCATGCCCACGTTGACTTAGAAAGCCGAATACAACTCGCTAGACGTCATAAGCAATGCGCTGCCTTAGTGGCGCTCGATATCGCTAAAGCATACGACACTATGAAGCACGCTGTATACATCAATCGGTTAACTTCCTTTGGTGTTCCTGGGTATATAGTAGCGTGGATTCAGTCATTTTTAGGTGAAAGAGAATTCTATTGCTACCCAAGCGGTGTTTCTTTCGGTGTATAAACAAACGAGAGGCGTACCGCAAGGCTCAGTCCGTTCCCCGGTGCTTTTTAATATTCTGATGAGCACACTACCTTGTCATCAGGAAATAACTACTTATGTTTATGGAGGCGATATTGCGTTTTTTGCATCTGCAAACGACATCCACACGCTACACCAATGACTGCAAACTTACCTTTATGCTCTGGAGAGGTGGTTAGATATTAGTCACTTCACATTCAATGCCAGCAAATGTGCTGTTCTCGTTTTGCCGATACGTGACATAGTGCACATTTCTTTGTCTTACCACCTGCAAGACATGTCACAGGTGGAACCTGTTAAATACCTCGGAATTATTTATAACACTTCTCTCAACTGGCGCTCACACATAGATCATGTGACTGGAAAAGGTACTCGCGCAATTGGCATATTGCGTAGGCTGAGCAGTCGTCGAATAGGACTGAGAAGAGATACACTCCTAATGATATATCGTATGTAAGTTCGCCCTGTATTAGAAATTGGTTGTGTGCTCTTCTCTGGAGCGCCAGCCTGCATGTCCCGTCCTCTAATCCTCTTAGAAAGAGAAGCATTACGTCTGTGTTTAGGTCTTCCTAAATTTGTTGCAAATTCTATTCTTTATCTACACTCTTAATCCGGTTGCACATAGGTTCCATTTAAAAGTAACGTTCCACATATTTTTACTGGAACGAACCTCATATTTATGTGGATCCGGCTGTTCTCGCGATTAATATGCGTATCAGGAATTGCAACCTCTAAATTCTTTCTTTATTTTTTTCTTCATCTAAGGGGAACATGCAAACGTTATGTGGATCAACGAATTGTTCCACTTACTCTGTTGCCCTTACTATTTTCCCGTTCCACTTACACCTTGTGAGCGAGATACTTCTTTTTTCTGCTGTTCCACTTGAAAACATATGCATTGCAGTGAAGCAAGTGGCGAAGAAGCTAAGTGACGACTTACGTTTTCTTCGGATCCCTCTCTTTTACTGAAGCAATCGCAGCGGGCAGTCACCATGAATAAAAGGAAAGCATAAATATTTCGAACTTAAAGACCAAATCGTCTTGCTAACCGTACTTTTTGCTTCATTAAAACGCCGACGTGAAGTTACGCTGGAGCACAAAGCTCACGACAGTTACTTGCTTAGTATGTCGATTAGCACTGTTTCGAAAAGCGGAAGGGGTATTGGGCTTATGGTTTCATCTGGAAACGCAAACCCAACAGGGCAGAGTGAGACACAAGTGGCGCAGAGTGAAACAAATTTATCCGCACAAGCTATAAGTATACGAGGGAAAGTATGAATATAAGGGGAAGGTAGCCGAGAGAAACAAAGTCAACTAAGTTCAAGTGCCGTCTAGAAATGAAATTTCACAACTTAACAGTGATGTAGACTGTGAACTCACCATCTATATCCCTAGTTTTCGCGTCATGATTACGATGCACAACTTAAGTGTGCGGAAATTTTGAAGCGCAGCCACATTTTGCACAATGAGCAGACATATACAACCCCGGCGCAGACTTCAGCGCGCTGTGGTGTTCTCGAAGGCGCACATTCAGGCAGCTCCCATCGTACCCAATGTATACCTTGTCACAGGAAAAAGAAAGGCAGTAGACAAGATTACATCTACAATTCGTCTTGCAATGGATATGAATTGCACCACAACCTTTTTTCAAAGCGCGAGTCCTTGTTTCTAATTTTCAAATCAATTTTCGTATTGTATTTCGTGCCTGCTATTGCATGAAGCGGAGAGGGTAACTCTCGACCACGCCAAAAATAGCGCAGCTAGCAGAGAGCAATATAGCCTCTGAAAATTTTAATTTGTTCACAATGATTGCAATTATTGTTAGTGGTGTGACACGTACAGGCAATATTCGAGGACGATGCGATTGGAACAATTCGCCATGAAAGAACTGGCGAAGTTATCCCGCGATGGTGAGACAATGACGATCTGCTCAATAATTTCGAAGTACGAAAATGCTACATTATGGTGTCAAAGTTATAACTATATA
Organism: Dermacentor albipictus; assembly: GCF_038994185.2. Taxonomy (NCBI): domain Eukaryota; kingdom Metazoa; phylum Arthropoda; class Arachnida; order Ixodida; family Ixodidae; genus Dermacentor; species Dermacentor albipictus. Next base: position 18,064,613 of record NC_091824.1, read on the forward strand.
GCGACCAAGCGTGGCCGCACAACTTATTCCGCGTGGCAAACTGGGAAACAAAAAACTCACCTACCCTTTTCAAAAGATCCGTCATATAATAATACATTCGCTTATTTGTGCTTTGAGGCCGCGCATGAGCAACCATTTTATGGTTTGATTTCATCTGTGCTATGTTTCGTGGCCAACTGCCCTTTAGCCTCCAAAGTGTAAAGGAATGGCACAGGGGCCGCAATTTGGATGATCCTTGCAAACGTCTACGTTTTTTTACAACAACACAGGTCTATTTGTGAAAGCGTCGTTTCCTTTTTCTACTTCTTCACATTTATTTTGTTCTAGCGCATAAACCAAGAGAAACTTGCCGAGCCCGTTCACACTAAAATCGAACTATAGAAAGAAACATCGCCAGGTTCGAGCAAGAAGGAGCGAGCGACTCAAAGTGGTTAGTTCGTCAGGAAAGAACGCTTCAACACACGAGGCACACAATATTTGAAATTGTGTGGAATTGAACAGTTCAAGGCAACAACACCCATACAAGCTAGCGCCAGCGTTCCGGGTAGGCTGACACTGAAAACATAGATAAATAAATAAAGAGAATTCAATGCTCTCAGAAAAACGCGAGCGAATGACATATGTCCCTATGCCACCGTGTCGACGCTTCTAAGTGGGCGAATATGAGTATCTTGGCATAGCATTGCTACGCTGCCCGGTAGCTTTTTTCCCCCCTTTTCTTTTTTGACAATCGGAGACACATTAGTTTTACGCCGTATGCCACAAAGCGTGGCTGAAAAGAAACGCATACGAAATCGCCTTGCGCCGCGTCCATGTTTACTGAACAAAGAATTTATCGTAAGCGAAGTGTGGGATCGGAGCACGCGAGAGGGGAAAAATGGTTTGTGCGTTGGCGGTAAATATGAAATGAATGAGACATTTGCAGCAATTTTTCGTCTGATCGCCAGCCTTCGTGGTCCTCGAGAACGAGAATGATGACTCGGCGGCTACGCTGGTATACGACGGCATCGTTTGTTTATACCTGCAACTGTGGGTAAAAAAAAATCAAGTCCCAAGCTAGTGAGCAATGAACGTCGTAGAATTTCTATCTTTCAAGACACAAAGTTTACGGATTGCTCAAGCAAAAATAGTATTTGTCGCTAGAGCTTTCAGCGCCACTTATGTTTTCTATCGTGAGTAGCACGCTAAATAAAAGAGAACTCTTCACACACCGCCTTCAAAAGGACAAACTGTCCAAAAGTCATATGACGTGGCAGTGTCTCTGATAACTACAGTATATTCGGGGTATGACAAGTTGAAATCATCCGCATCGACCGATGTTGAATTTATCACTGTCGAACGCAGCGCCAAACTTGGGAAGCGACGAAATTGGACGCCGTCGCGCCAGCGGAGCCGCGCCAACTGCGAAGAGGCCAAGTTTTTGTTCGTTCGCATGCTGCATTGTTACTGTTTTGAAAAGTGCGGATTTTGTTCTTCGGTTTGAGAAATTTCGATGTCACAGCAGACCTGGCCTTAGCATCCGTCACGGACTTCACAAAGAGGTAAGCGCTTTTACTTATTACTGTCATTGTATATGTCAATTTTGCTGCAAACCTACGGCGCTCACGTTTTCGCGCCATTGTCAAGCACACGAAATCTGCTCGCGTAACAAGTAACAAGTGAAGTTCTTACGAAACGTTACCGCACCGCCGCAGCTTCTATTGAGCTGTTAGCTGGAATGACAGCAAAGTAATTACACACATACGCTGCGTTTTCTCGCTCAAGCACGGCACTCCGTCGTGCGTGGCTTATATTCTCAGTGCTTTTGTAGAAGTCGCGGGGCGCTTTGTTTTTCTTTTTTTTTTTGCTGGGTGTACGTCGGAGAGACTTTCTCGCGTATGCTGCGCTCGTGCTGAGTCAGTCGTGACGTATTATTTCTCGCGCCTTATGGCGCTCTACCTTCAAATAATATCACTGATTTTCCCGAGGGAACAGTGGGGGCCTAGTAGAGACCGGGCTTGCTCTCTTGGAGCAGTATCTTCGCGCATGCCCGGCTCTTTTGTTGTTTCCGGAGTACAATCTGTTTCGCACTTAGGGGAAAACTCGGAGCGCCTTGCATCGCGATGCGGCGAGCGCTTGAGTCAGGCGACGGCAGCAGCGCGCGCAGGCGTAGGTGCTCGAGTGGCGGGGTCTTAAGCGGCGTCATCTGCTACGGCTACGCGCGCTGGCCGCATTGTCAGGAAGCGTGCTACTGTCAGGGGCAGTGCGCCGATGTCATCGTTACTGCGTGAAATGAGCCGGTATTCTTTACTAAGCGTTGTGCGACGCCCCCTGATGCGCCTCGATGGTAAGTTCATCGCTGAAAGGTGCAGGGCAGTCATAGACGACGTACTGATTCCATACATTCTTGACGGCCCATTCCTGAAACGCGACTATATATTCTAACACGATGGCCGCCGATCCACACTGCTGGGAGAGCGCGCCGTTACTCTCTTGGAGTGGGCGCCCCAATCTCCGGGCGCCAACATCATTTAATATGTCTGGGGCTCGTTGAAAGTATCGCTGGCGCATCATTCCCTCTATCAGTCGCCCGAGGATAGGCTTCGATCCACCATCGTCAGCGACGGAGATGTGCTGCGAATGAACACATCGCTCATCAAGTCACTCTGCACTTCACTGCCTTCCAGGATGAGCGCTGTCATCGCTGCCGCTGGGGACATGACGAGGCACTAACTGAAGTTCGGAGCGTGACGTGTCCGATTCCCCGCCGGCGGGCAGGGTCTGTCTGGTGTAGTGAATGATTGTCGAGAAAAATCACTTCCAGCTCATTGTTCGTTCGCATGCTGCATTGTTACTGTTTTTAAAAGTGCGGATTTTTCGTATCGTTTCGATTTTTATTCGCATCCGTTTTGTTCATCGTGTTCGACCCTCATATTTATCATTGGATGCAGTTTATCAGCAGCTCTAAAACTCGTCATAGTAGTTGAGATTGGCAAAGATTTATTCATTGAATGCTTAGTGTTCAATATATTGTAAAAATGTCCCTTACTTTCAGACAATCAGGGACGCCATTTCAGACCCAGCAAATTTGGATGTCAGCAGAATAAAAGTCTTGCTGGAGGCAACGCTGGAAGCTCGGCGGAAAAGCCCGGAGAATGAACTTCCTGTGTACTTTCTAAACCCAGACGTGGTACGACCACCTTTAAATTCTTGACTTTCCATTTCACACAAATTTTATGACAGTTTTCGCTTTTTTAAGAAATGGTGGTGATGTTGGATCCAAAAGTAGATACACCAGATGACACTAGAGTGGTGCATGTAGTGCACACATTAGGTGTCTTGTCCACCATGCCTTCTAGTTGATTTGGTAAAATTTGTTACAGTTGGAAAAAATAGTACTATCAACATTGCTACACGACAGGAACATTTCTTTAATGTGCACATTTCTGTCCAAAGGTGCAAGCATTGTGGAATTGCAGTTTTTGTTTCTGAAATGTGATTCATGTTTTATATACAAAACTAGTGCTGTGTTAGCTTTCTGTGACACCATTTTTTTTAAACCTAAGAACACCACAATTGAAATGTGTAGTTCCAGAGATTCAGCCTTGTCACTGTGTCTAGCCTCCTAGGTATACTGAACACTCTGTGTACATTATTGCAGCTTGCACTTGAGGCCGAACTGAGGTTCGAAGCTTCTTATGAAGACATGCTAGCCAAGCTTCAACATATTCGAAAGATGCTGGGTCGAGCGAGCTTCATCGAGATTGACGAGTACCTTCGGCCAAAAAAAGCTGAATTTGCCCTGATCTCATTGGTAAGCATTCTTTATGCTCAACGTGCTAACACGCCTTCGCTCACGTGCTAGTCCATACTTTAGCACATTTGTAAAAATCAGTCATTGATCTAGTCACATTTATGCTTTGGAAAAAAATAGTTTGCAACTTAGATGCCATTTTGTTTAGTTTTGCTGAAGTTGTAGATACCTATTTAAGGAATTGAGTAGCTACCAGTTCTGGCAAATGCTAGAGGGCATTTTGCTGCAGTGCAGTGAACCAAAGTTTCTTTTCAAGGAGACACATGAACGAGGTGTGCCTATTCCTGGCCCTTGTATCATCGCCCAAGATGGACACAAAGTCGTCTGCAAGGGCCACACCATTGATCTGGCTGCGGGATCATCACTGGAGCATGCTCTAATCATTTGCGTAACACTTTATTTTATCTTGGATATCACGTACCCAAATGCATTTGGTCAAACTTTGGGTTTGGTCCAGACAGCATTAGCTAAGAGGGAGCCTTCTCCGCGCTGCTTGATGTCACACAAACTTACGCTGTGTTTAAAACAGTTGAAACATCCTGCGAGAACTCGTTAGCTGATGAGATGCTGTATGTAAGATCTCCTTTTTTCTTTGAGCACAAACAATGCAAAGAGGTAGCAGTGACTCACACAAACCTACAAACTAAAGGACAGCTATTGGGTTTGGTAGTTCTAAAAACGCATTGCTTAAAGTTGTGGCCAGTCATAACAGCTTTGCTTTAAGCATGTACACGCATTGTCACCACATTTAGGGCAACTGTTTATTGGTCTATTTTCTTTTTTGACTTTGGGCGACAAATGATAGGTGTGATTTTTTGCAAGTGTATGCGGCATACTCAAAGCGATACTGTTGCACTTTGTAGAAAAATGCGTGTTGCTACAGTGAGGCATAACAACACTTATGAGGCTCGCATTAAATACATTACTCTTCCTAGATTAAAAAAGAAAATAGCTGTCATATCAGCAAATTTGCCGTAAGTGTCATTTTCCAAGCTCGTAGCTAAACATTGATATTCGCAGTTATTTGTTTTGCGTACGTTGTAATGGCAAAATTGCAGCCATCCACCAATTATGACTTTTCCACTTATTAGGAATTGCCAAACCCGCTGTTCTCAAACATTGGTCCTGAACATTCGAGCCCAAATTTCGACCAATAGCACATTCGTTGGGTGAACTGGAATAACCAAGTCTTGTGTCACAGTTCCAGGATATTCTGATTATAAAGACCTAATATTGTGTCTACGAGAAATTGTGTTAAGCTGCAGTTTTTAATTAGTGTATATGTGCTACAAATATAAATGAACAAGGCAATTTGTGAATGGAGCTTATTATTAAGATGTCAGGAAAACTGACATTACTGAAATGCCATTTCTTATGACAAATTTTTTAAACTACGAAAGGCTGTTTTTAATTTCATACCTTTTTGATATGACATCCTGCATAAAAATTAAGCATTGTCAAATGCTACATGAGGCTAGTAGACAGTTTTTTGTTTTTTTTTAGCAAGGTCTGTACCTGCCCTTCAGTTTACAAGTTGTGAATGACTTGCAAGTTGTCTTATCTATAGTCAGAGAAATGCTTTTTGGAGGAAAAGTGTGTCCTCATATACAGGGCTTGCAACATGAGAGTAGTATTTTGTGATTGCTGAAAGTTAGTGTTTCTATCGGCTGTTTTGAATGTTTTCTTGCTGTATAACAGCTTTAGATGCAGGGGCAGCCCTTCCCTTCTAAGCATGTAAAGGTTAAAAAAGAATTTTGACCTCTTAAATGAAGCATTCCTGTCAGCCTTCATTTTAGTGGCAACACATCTTGTTCTTTCCTCTTTGTAGCCTTCTGAATTACTCCTTGTTATCTGTGGTCGATGCAGTGGAATAGCTGTTTAGTGCTTGTGCTTGCTTGGCTCTGGTGAGCGGTGTTATAGCAATTTAGCAAGCTACCTTGCTTGCTTGCTTTGCATGTACCTGTTTTTAAGACCACAAGCTGCCTTATAGTTTCGTCTTATCTAGTCGGGCAGAAAAGTCCTATTTGGAGGAAGCTGTGTCCTTTTAATGCTTTATGAGTTATCTATTTCTTTAGCACTACCTTGTTGTAGTAGTGCTAAGAGATCTAGATATGTTTGAATGTCTTTTATTATCAGAATGTTACTTTTTGTTGGGCGTGACTTTGATTATTATATATGCTATTATCGTTTTTAATGCACAGGAAGAACTCTGCTTTTTATTATTTAGCGTTCTTTTTAATGATTCCACATTGTACTGATGGCATGCAGTAGGCTTCATTGTTTATTGCTGTGCAGTATGGGTCTCTTGATTGTTTATTTTGCAATGATGTTTTTGCATTGTTGCGGTTCTGAACGATTATGTAAAAGTTTTTATGTAATAAAATATCAAAAAGAGCATCTGTGTAATTATTACAGTAGTGTTTCGTACTAATGAATAAGTGTATTTCCATTTTAAAACAGCAGGACTCTGTTTTTGGCACCATTTTCCGGCAAGACTTCTAGCAGAATTCTTTACAGGGTTACTTCCTGCCATTTATTACTACATAGATGACCTGCCTAGCTGAAATAGTGTTGTAGATATTATATATATGTGGTATTGTTCCAGGAAAAGTAGCAGTCAATTTATACAAAACGGCACTCCAGGAATAAATATGTGGAACATGGTTTTACTTATACCATTCTTCACTGAAGAGGAACATTGTTCCACACATTAGTGTGTGGAACGTGGTTTCTCTTACATCATTGTAAACTTAAGAGCAACAATGTTCTTCATATTTAAAATTTATCCAGCTCCCGTGTTACTCATATATAAGGGGAACTTTTTTGCAAAAAAGTTGCCCTTACTAAGAGGAACCTATGTGTAACCAGATTAAGAGTGTAGAGTCCCGTGTTCCTCCACTTTCGTGCAGGTTCCGGCTTTTGACGGTGCAAACGTTCTTAAGGATTTATGAATCACTGTTGCGTCATCCCCAAACAATCTTTATTTCACAACGTGCATTGTTTTTCAGTGTCATCTGGCCGCGACTACATACTCCGCAAATTATATTCGTGCAAAAATTACTTGACTCTTTGGGCGTGCGCATATGCGATGTACTTGCTATTCCCGACAGAGCTGTTGCAACGGATATTCACTTCGATGACATTTTTCCTAATAATGCAAAATTACTTCCACGCCGTATTCTAGACGGTATATTACAAAACCATCTGAAAAACCTTCAAACAAACGTTGTAATTGCCACAGATGCTTCACAATGTGAAAAAAAGTCAGGTGTAGGAAGATTTTTCTCGATTCTCGATTGGACATTTTCTTTTCGGCTGCCAGATTTCATACCGATCTTTTTATCCGAATTCATGGCCGTGGTGCTGCCATTGCGCAAATTAGGACCATCAATTACGTCAGCCGTGATAGTCACTGACTCGTTATCATTGTGCTCATCCCTTACTGCGTCTAGTGATGATGATGATGATAGCAACTTTATTGAACCGCCGGATAAGGAGGCCCCTACTCCCCGTCCCCGGCACACATGCCTTTGGGACGGGGGCCGGAACCTCCGTGATTAGAAGCAAGCAAAGAGGTCTTGACTCTCCGCGGCTTCTTCCGCCAGGCGGATGGCGTGTTGCTGTGGAGTAGGGTCCTCGCTCCGCAGCAGGGCTTCCCAGGCCTCTCTACAATTTATGTTTGCTTTAGCCCCTGGTGAGCTAGCGCATTCCCAGATTATGTGATCGAGGGTCCCTCTCACCCCACAGTGTTTGCACTTATCGGTTTCTCTGTCATGCATAACATGGTATGCCCAGACCAGGTTTACGAAGTTCCCAGCTTGCAGGCGCCGCCATGCGACTGCCTCTCTATTGTTTAGACTTTTATCCGGTGGTGGCACCAGTCTCCTGCGTAGCCGATAATTTTCGACAATCTCCGTATAATTTTGCAGACGCTCGTCCATGACTCTCGCGTGATGAGGACATTTCATACGTTGGTACCTGGTTACTTGAGAAGCGTGCGTTTGATTTGGGTGCCTGGCCATAAATGACTAATCATAAATGAAATTGCAGACTCTCTAGCCAAGGCATCGATATGTGGCCCTATTCACCCTTGCTGCCCTTTGACTGCTTATGTTAATGCTGCTAGATTTCGCAGGAGCATCATTATACAGATAGTATCAGGCTCCGCAATTACTAACTCTGTAGATTACGGACATGTCCTACACCCTTGGAACAGAGATTTTTGCCGAAGACGGAAAATTGAAGTGTCCATCACGAAGCTGCGCTGCCGTATACCTGTATTGAACTTCTACCTCCACAGGTCTGGTCTGGTCCCCTCACCATTATGCTCATTCTGTGGCGAAGCGGAGACAATAGACCATTTCTTGTTGTCTTGCCGACGTTTTTTCTATTATAAGAAAACGACTACTCGAAGTCCCGCTTCGCCCTATTGGTCTAACTTTATCAGTGCCTGTGATCCTATCTTTTGGAGCCTTCATTATTGGGTACAGCAACAGAAATGCATGCTTGGCAATCCAAAATTATCTCATTGAAACCAATCGATTTCCATGTTAGATTGATCGTTCTCCCTGCCAACCACAGCTTTCTTTTATTTCTTATCTATTATTAATTATTATTGCTATCATCATCATCATCATCATCATCATCATCATCATCATCATCATCATCATCATTATTATTATTATTATTATTATTATTATTATTATTATTATTATTATTATTATTATTTATTCCCGGTTTTCATATGATTATTTCCTTTTTTTCCAAATACAAAGCGTTTACTTTTAAACTCCAATGCTTAAATTGTTAACTCCCTTGTTATCATTATTATTTTTATGCATCTAATGGAACCACCCGATTCTTGGCCGATCCCCTACTGTGGGTATGTGCCACGGCCACTCAGGACAACAACAACAACAGCTGATCTGCTGGGTGTCCGGCTGTTGCTTGTCGTGCTAATACCGCGACAAAACTGTGGGAGGGTGCTGGGTACCATGATCTGCACTAATCTGACCTCCGGACGCGTCAAGTTTTGGCCCCCTTTTCGACAATTCCGGTAGAAAACTAGGCACTTTGCCACAGCCGCCTCTTGGAAGGACTACCTCCTGAATACGGCTCATTGAGCCCGGTAACAATGTCCACCACAGAAGCACGTCAGACGCAAGAGGGCGGCACAGTCCAATCCACTTCTACCCCGAGTGTCGCCTACGGAGCGCGCATTCGGAAGTCATTTCGCGGTGTCGTGTTCGAGGAACTGGAGGATTGGCTTGAACACTTCGACTGAGTTACCGCAGTCAGTGAGTGGGATGGCTATAGGAAACTGGCGCTACGTGTACTTTGCCCTTGAAGACTACGCTCCCACGTAGTTCGAGAATCGTGAAGGCTCCATCACTAGCTGGCAAGGATTCCGACGACAACTCCGCGAGACATACAGCAGCCACGAAAGAAAAGGCCGAACAGGTTCTGCAGAGTCGGGTTCAGAAGCCAAATGAAAGTGTGGTCATGTTAGGCCGAGGACATGTCGCGCTTGTTCCTACGTGCTGATCTAGGTATGGCCGAGACGATGAAATTTCGTCTCCTATGCGAGGTGTAAAAGAACGACTCTTCGCTGGACTCATGCGCAACCCTCTAGCTACCATCGCTGATTTCATAACTGAAGCAACGAAAATGGAGCGAGCGCTGCATCAGTGCTTCCAACAGTACGACCGCCAAAGCACTGTCACCACCATGTCAAGTTTCACCTGCGGATATGATTTAGAAGTAGTCCGAGAGATTGTGCGCCAAGAGCTTGAGGAAGTTCGTAAAGTTGCTTGTCAGCCATGACATCATTCATGATGAAATCGGGACCCTTACTCAACGAGTGGACTCGGCGGCACGGCCGTGAGAATGTTGGCTCACGTACCTTTGTACATGCAGATTGTCTTCGAGAGCTGCTTCATCGGTGGCGGATCCGTGGGACGGGCGGATGGAGCGCATCTTTCTGCGAAAGCGCCGCTGATCTCGCCTACGTCTATCGTCGATCAAGGCTGTCTCCGCAATGCAAGTGCCGTTTTTGGCAAGCCATTGTTCCATCTACACGTGGACACTGTATACTGCGCACCCACCTGGAGCACCCTGACGTCACTAAGAAGACATCGGCATGACGGATTCTTGGGTATAAAAGAAGCTGCAGCAGTGACGGCCTTCAGTGGACTCGGCGGCACGGCCGTGAGAATGTTGGCTCACGTACCTTTGTACATGCAGGTTAGTGATAATAAATATGTATTTCGTAGCGATTACCTTTGTTTGGTCGTGCTGCCGTGTCCACATACTATTGCGAGTTGTATCGGCGAATGTTTCTCTTTGGCAGGGATGTTGTTGTCGTTATCAGGGGATGTAGAAAAAAATCCTGGGCCTACTAACACTGAAATGATCAAGGAACTTCTTGATACGCAGAAAGTGATTTTGGGTAAACTTTCTGAAATCCAGGAAAAACAGGCCTCTTCTGAAGCAAAGTTGGCTCAAATGAATACCAGGCTTTCTTCCATAGAACAAAGTTTGAAGGAATTCGACGTTGTTAATAAGAGACTGTCTAAAGTTGAAGACTATCTGCATGTACATGACCGGAATTTAGATGCTCTCAACCGAAAGGTTGATCAACTTGAAAACAGGTCCAGACGAAATAACTTGATAATAAGAGGAATTGGTGAGGAAGCACGGGAAACTCATGATGTTTTGTTGAAAAAGGTGAACGGTGATGTATTTAGCGGCATTTTGAAGCTGAAAATCGATTCAGTAGAAAGAATCCATCGCCTAGGTAAAAAGATTGAAGGTAGAGACCGTCCCATAATCATGAGGGTGGCTGATTTCAGAGACAAATCTAAAATTTTGCGTCATTGCTCAATGCTTAAGGGTACGAATATAAGAATCAGTGAGGATTATTCGAAAAGGATTGTGGAAGTACGAAAATGTCTATGGGTTTCTACACAGGAGGAAAGGTCAAGGGGAGCAAAAGTTAAACTACTATATGACAAAATAAAAGTCAATAATGTCCTTTATGCGTGGAATGAAATCGCTAAAGAGCGCTATGAGTGCCAAGCACGCCCTCGCGATGACCCTGCTTGAATTTTGGAAAGGGATTCCTTCAGGATACTGAATGTGAATGCAAGAAGCATACTAAATAAGGTCGAGGAAATCGAAGCTATGATTTGAGAGCATGATCCGGATATTACAATGATTACTGAGACATGGCTTCATAAAGGTATATTAGATAGTGAGGTAACTCCAAAGTCTTATGTAATGGTAAGGAAGGACCGGGATGGTAGAGGTGGTGGAGTTGCGTTAATGATTCGCGATAATATTGACTTTATTATACTTCCTGTCCCCGCTTATATTGAGGCAGTTTGGATTAAAATAATTTCTAAGAATCGTTCAGTCCACATAGGCGGTATGTATAGGCCACCAAATTCACCAGTCCAGGTTCTTTCTTCTCTCCGGCACTTTATGGAGTGCAATATGCAACAAGGAGACAATATTATACTCTTGGGTGATTTCAACCTACCTGGAATAGACTGGAATGCTTACTCTCCTGGAGATACAGAAATCTTGAATTGCACTGAGCTTCTTGATCTTGTTTTTTGTTTTGGTTTAAACCAAGTGGTGACCGACTATACTAGAATCAGTGCTCGTTCTTCGTCTATCCTTGATCTTGTTTTCGTGTCTAATCACCTGTTGCCTTTACTAATAGACTGTGAGACCAGTGATGGCATCTCTGACCATAAACTTGTAGTACTTTCTTTGAGCCTTTCCGCCAATACTGTAAACCATTCCCGCAAAAGTGTCGTGTTAAACTTTGCTAGAGCTGATGATGTTGGGGTTCTAGAATTACTAGAGGACTCTTATGAGAGATTCTCTGAACTTTACATGCGTAATCAGGGTCCTGATTGTCTCTGGGAGTACTTTGCTAATTTGGTCATGTCGTCTATAAAACTGTATATACCTAAGCGTTTAAAGAAAACTGGCAATAGAAGCCCTTGGATAACTAGAGAAATAATACACTTAAAGAGGCTAATAAAACGTAAACGAAAGAATTGTAAAAAGAATCCTAGCTCTCAGACTCGTTCCACCATTCAATGTCTTGGAAGGAAACTTAAGATACTTGTGAAAGAATCCAAAAAAAGGTTCTTTGGCATCACAATCCCAAAATTTCTAAAAGAAGCACCGGATAAATTTTGGAGATATATTAATCCATCATCGAATGTTCGCTCAACGACTCAATCTAATGAGCATCCTTCTTCCGAGAGTTTCAATGATTATTTTGCGTCTGTGTTCACTGAAGACAACGGGATTATGCCGAGTATTGAAACTCCATCTGACAGGCCGCCTATTGCTGACGTTGAAATTTCTGAACAAGGTGTGCTCAACCTTTTGCTTCGTTTGAACATAAAGAAAAACCCTGGACCCGATGGCATCCCTAACGAGTTTCTTTATCGCTATGCCGAATGGAATTCTAAATATCTTGCATTAATTTTTCGTTCTTCACTTCATAGTGGTTTTTTACCAAAGGTATGGAAGCAAGCTAAAGTGATTCCTGTCCTCAAAAGCGGCAGTGCTGATAATTTAGCAAATTATCGCCCTATATCAATAACTAGTACCTGTTCAAAGATGCTTGAACATATCGTCTCGAAACATCTGTTAACTTATATTAATGAACATAATTTGTTATCTATCCACCAACATGGCTTTCGTCAAGGCCTATCCACAACATCTCAGCTTATCGAATTAGCCCATGATCTTTCAGAAAATATTAACTCTCGGGGACAGACGGATCTGATCTTCATGGACTTTGCTAAGGCATTTGATAAAGTGTCTCACCATAAACTACTAAGAAAAATTGATGTTATGTTCAAAAATGCTGCTATTACTCAATGGTTTTCATCCTATTTTCTTTTTCGTGAGCAATATGTTGAAATTAATGGTACAAGGTCTCAGATTTCATGCGTTAAGTCTGGAGTTCCCCAAGGCAGTGTTTTGGGCCCCCTTTTATTCCTCCTATTTATAAATGACCTCCCGAATGAAATAGATGTTTCCATCAGGCTCTTTGCAGACGACTGCATTATATACAATAAAATAGATGCGGAAGGAGACCAGGCTAAATTACAAGCAAACTTACAGAAAATAATGAAATGGTGTGATGAATGGCAAATGGTGCTAAATCCGTTAAAAACTGTAGTTATGACAGTCTCTAGAAAGCTAAATTTCTTAAACTACTCTTACTTTATTAATAATCATGAACTGATTAGAGGTGATCAGCATAAGTATCTTGGCATGATTTTCACTAGTGATCTTCGCTGGAACCACCATATAGATTATGCGTGTGCCAAGGCCAACAAGTCACTCTGGTGTCTGAGGCGCAATTTGCCATTCGCAAATCTAGAAACAAAACTTCTAGCCTATAAAACATTAATTAGACCTGTAATTGAATATGCCAAGGTAGTCTGGGACCCTTACACTGCTATAAATATATCAAAAATCGAACGAATACAGCGTCTGGCAGTCAGATTTATATTCAATAAATATCGGCGGACGGATTCCCCTTCTCAACTTTGTGTACAGGCAAACCTACCGACTTTACAGGCTAGATCTAAATATGAAAGACTTAAATATATTTACCTAATCATTCATCATCATGTTCATATAAGGCATACAGACTTTGAAATTCTTTCTGGTGAAACCACTAGACATCGTCATTCAATGTTTATTCCTCCCCCTGTTATACATACCGATTGTTTCAAATACAGTTTTTTTTCCAAGAGCTATCAAAGAATGGAACTCCCTGTCGGAAGAAGCCGTTTCATCCTCATCCATTAATTTCTTCACAAAACACATTGGAAATATCCTAGTTTTTAAATAATATACTTAACTTTGTGTCCTTGTTATCTTCAGCGGCTTACGCTGTTACCTCTTGGTGTTATTAATTTTAATTTATTGTCCCTTTTTGTGTTTCAATGTACGATTTTCCATGTGCAAAATATGTGATTTATAATTGTTCATATTCCTCTCCTGCTATAGCCCTGTGTAAGGGCTGGCAGTATCTGTAAATAAATAAGTAAATAATAAATAAATTAGCAACAACACGAGCGGAAGCCCTAGTGCACACATATGTCGAAGTCTTACGCAGTCCCCAACTATTTACAGGACGACGCTTGCCTTCCAGTGTTTCAGCTCTACCACATCAATTTCCCGCTACAGATGTAAACCCGTATGACTACGTAGGCCCGGGAGAGATCGCACAGAAATCATACGTGTGGTGCACCTCGCACAATCGGCCACTTTGCTACCACTGCGGTGAAGTGGACTATCTGTATCGTCACTGCCCTTGATGGAGGATGTCTTCAGGGATTTCACCCTAACGCGCGTCGACCAAGCAATGAGGAGCGCTTACGCGAGGTTGAGCAGTTACTGGTCTCTCAACCGCCATGTTCTCCCGCACAATGACGCCATCACCTTGGCGCATTGTCTCGCCTAGCCGTTACCCCCCGTTCGCTGATGTTCGTACCAGGAACCCTAGTACACGCGCGCGTCAGGAAAACTGAAGACAGCGACCTCCGGGGTGGGGCGGCTGCTGATCGTCCTGAGAAACACCCTCTGACACGACAAGTTAACGACGGTGATTTATCTGCCACGCCATCTTCTGATGAGGACAGAGGACTTCCCGCCGATATTACCGTAACCGTCGACAATTACACCACCGTCATCGTTAATACCGGCACCACTACTCCGTGATGAGTCATGAATTGGTGGCTAGTCTTCGAAAGGCGACGACACCTTGGAACGGTCCCCAAATCCGTACTGCGAGTAGTCATCTCGTGACGCCGGCTGGGAGGTGCACTGCCCGAGCGCATATCTGCGGCTCTGCTTTCATTGGATCTTTCGTCATGCTGCGGGAATGCTCCAGGCAGTCTATCTTAGGAATGGACTTTCTTAGAGAATACGGGGTAATTAAAGATCTTCAAGATCTGCTGGTCACCTTCTCACGTAACGCAAGCTCGCACGACTGGAAATCGCACAAGACAGCGCTGCGTTTGTGAGCGTACCACCCGTTCCAATGTATTGGTTACCGTAGTGAGCGACAAGGACCGAACTGTCCTTGTCGTTGTAGGAACCAATGTGTCCATTCTCTTCTCTCGTCATGACTGTGTCGCCAGCGGCCTCCTCGAACTGGCCAAACAGCGTGCTGAAATCCAGATTACGAACTTTAATCGGGAATACCTGCACATCACGAGGGATGCTGTTGTCGCTTACTTCGAAGAAATCAGTGACGCGACTACCAGCCTATCACTTGCAGAACCTTCCTCCGTCCCGCACGACGACAAGCAGTCTACAATTCAACTCGATGCGAATTCCGAACTATGGGCTCAAAAGCAAGATAATCTTCGCTCTCTCTTGCTTTCCTTTCGCGACTGCTTTGCCACGACGTCAAAAATCAAGCAGACACTCGTTGTGAAGCACAGAATTATAATAAACAACAGACAAGCAGACGCGTGGAGACGACTACAAACTTATACATATCCGCACCCGGTTATGGCGAACCACATGTTCCCCGAGGCCAGGAGCGATAAATGTAATCTTTGTGGGGCGAGAGGGACCCTCGACCACATAATATGGGAATGTCCGTGCTCTCCCGGGGGAACGCACAAAATAGGTAGTAGAGACACCTGGTAGACCCTGCTGCGCAGCTCGGACTCTGAGCTCCAGCTCTGGCTCGTCCAACTGGCTGAAGAGGCTGCTGGGACCCAAGACCTCCCAGCCTGCATCTGAGGCGGCGGCACTCGCCCCCTGACCTGCGTGTCGGGGGGTGGGTAGATCACCTTTTCCGTTGGATATTAAAGTTTATTCTATCTATCTATCTATAATCGAACCAGCCGACAGACCAATCCGACAGCATGCCTACTGTGTGTCTCATAAAGAACAAGATGCCATACGTCAACAAGTCAAACAAATGCTTGCTGGCGACATTATTCAGCCATCTACAAGCCCATGGGCCTCACCAGTGGTGCTAGTTAAAAAGAAAGACGGTACACTGCCTTTCTGCGTTGATTATCGCAAACTCAGCCACTCACAAAGAACGACGTCTATCCACTGCCTCGCATTGACGACTCCCTGGAACGACTTCTACACACGACATATTTTTCATCCATGGATCTGCATAGTGGTTATTGGCCAATCGAGGTTAATTACCGCGACCAGAAAAGACTGCATTTATTGCTCCTGACGGACTCCTTGAATTCAAAGTTCTTCCTTTTGGTCTGTGCTCAGTTCCTGCGACTTTTCAAAGAATGATGGTCACCGTTCTGTCCGGTCTTAAGTGGCCAACGTGTCTTGTTTATTTGGACGACGTCGTCATTTTTTCGGAGACTTTCGAACAGCATCATCAACGTCTGCGTGCAGTACTTGATGCGCTCAGAACTGCTGGCCTGCCACTCAAGGCCCAAAAATGCCACTTCGGTTACGAGGAGCTGAAATCTCTTGGTCATGCCAGGACCGTCGATGGCATTCGCCCCTAATCTTGAAAAACATGAGCAGTTGCCGCCTTCCCGAGACCTACGAATAAACATGAGGTTCGCCATTTTTTGTCAAATGCTTCGGGGACACGAACCCGGCGGCATATACAGGGGATTACCGGGGAAGAGAAAATCCAAGCTTAGACAGACCCATCACTCGTGAAGAGATCTATGCAGCAATCAGAAGCACAACTAGAAACACGGCAACAGGTGCGGACAAAATCAACAACGCACTCATCCGCAATCTCAGTGACGAGCTAGTCGCAGAACTAACCGACTTCCTCAATAAGCACTGGGCAGCGGAGACCGTCCTCGAGGATTGGAAACATGCAGAGGTAGTTATGATACCAAAACCGGGCAAAAAGCTACAAATCGAAAACCTAAGACCCATCTCCCTAACATCATGCCTTGGCAAGTTGTACGAGAGAGTGGTCACGATAAGGCTACAACATTACATAGAGGATCACGAATTATACCCCCCCCCCAGTATGTTCGGATTCAGGGCGAAGCTGTCGACCCAAGACGTACTATTACAAATCAAGGAAGAAGTCTTAAGCAACGTTCCCAGGAACGGAGAGAACGTGATAATGGCATTGGACATTAAAGGAGCCTTTGACAACGTGAGCCATGAAGCCATCCTAGCGGGCCTGGACGACCTAAACTGCGGCAGGAGGGTTTTCGGCTTCGTCAAAGCTTTCCTGTCCAACAGAACAGCCACGATAGGGCTAGGAGAACTCCGCTCGGAGAAGTTCCATACCCCCAACAAAGGAACCCCCCAGGGATCGGTCATTTCACCAACGCTATTTAACATAGCAATGATCGGCCTTGCGAAATAACTCAAAGAGATCGAGGGCATACACCATGCCATGTACGCCGACGACATAACCATTTGGACCAACACGAGATCACTTAAAGAAAAAGAAGAAAGACTGCAAGAGGCTGCGACCTGCGTGGAGAACTACGTGAGGGCAAGAGGGCTAGCCTGCTCCACCGAGAAATCGGAGCTGCTCAGAGTCTGGAGAGGGAAACAGGATCGCACGGTCCCGACTAGCGACGAGCTCAAGCTTGGCGTCTACCTCGAGGGAAAACTAATACCGGAGAAAACGCTGATGAGAATTTTGGGCATGTGGATACAGTCGAATCAACGCTGCTCACACATTCTCGCTCTACTCAAGACATCAACTCTTCATGTCGCTCGCATGATAACGCGCGTCTCCCACAGACGCTCAGGCATGCGAGAGGAAGACACGGTAAAGCTGGTTAGGAGTCTGATGATCAGCCGGGTTACCTACAGTCTCCCGTACTACAACCCAATCAAGAGCGAGGTTCAGCAGATAGACGCGATCATACGCAAATCATACAAAACCGCGCTCCACCTACCACAATGCACATCTACGGAGAAGCTCTTGGCACTAGGAATTCATAACACATTCGAAGAACTCAGAGAGGCACAACATGTTGCTCAGCTGCGCGGACTTCAACAGACTCCGTCTGGCAGGGAACTTCTGCCGAAGTTGGGATGCAGCGAACAGATACAAGAAACCCAAAGAACCGCGACTATCCCGGACAATATACGAAAAACAATCAAGGTGGCTCCCATTCCCAAGAACATGGACCCCAACCTACACGAAGAACGCAGGAAGGCGAGAGCCGAATACATCCAAAAGTCCCTAGCTTCCCAGGCAACAACGGTATACGTGGACGCAGCCACATACACCAGAAGGGCGAGACAGACCAACCCCAACGCAGTAGCGGTGGTGATAAACTCGGATATGCGAGAAATCGTCAGCGCATCCCTACGGGACTGCACGGTAGTCGAGGCTGAAGAAGCGGCCGTCGCTCTAGCGGCAGCGGAGGGCTATCGGACTAGGCGGTCCTTAACAATACTAATCGACTCCCAAACAGCATGCCGAAACTACATGTTCGGCAGAATAGGTCACAGAGCGCTCCGCATACTCCGCTCAGAAGATCCCCACACAAGAAACCCAGAAAAAGAACAACCAATTAGACACACGATAATGTGGACGCCGGGTCACACGGACGTCGAAGGCAACCGTGTGGTCGACATGGTAGCTCGAGGATACACTGCATACCGAGCACCCTCCGCCAATGACCTCGAGGAAACCGAGCCAGTCCCCAGAGAATACTCGGCTATCCTAAACTACTATAAGGGCAGCAGGAAGCGGTACCCCTCGCCGCATAGCTCTCTCACTAGAGAGGACTCCGTAGCTTGGAGGCTGCTACAGACGGGTGCATATACGAACTTAAACACCCTCAGCAAAATACAACCCACACAGTACACTGACAAACGCCCATGGTGCCAGGACACACCCATGCTCTACCATATAACGTGGGCCTGCCAGAAAACAAATGCGGCACCAATAATACCAAACCCGAGTGCGGAGCAATGGGAAGGAATGCTCTCCAGCGACCGTCAGGACGTCCAACTAGGGTTGATCCGACGGGCCCAGCTGGCAGCGGCATGCAGCGGAGCCCTGGACTAGGGTCAGACGGCCATTGCCAAGCAGATGGAAGACACCATCTGACTCCGCGAAATTCATCGAATTTTCTAGAGCTAAATAAACGTTTTATGCGAAGCATATTACTAGAGCTCAACCCAGCTCCTCAGGCGCGGTGGTGTCGCCTTCAATACCACGTGACACTGTGACGTCACGACAGAGGAGAAACGGGGCTCCAACTCGCGCCGTCGCTGGCGGCGTCGCCTTCAAGGCTGACCACGTGACACCGTGACGTCACGACAGAGGAGAAACGGGGCTCCAACTCGCGCCGTCGCTCGCGGCGTCGCGGCGGTATATAAGCAGCTGCGCTTGCCTCTGCTAGACACTCACGAGGTGAGATGCCTCCTGGCGACAGAGCTGCTCGTTGGAATGAGAAGCGAAGGTTGCGGCGTGCTACAGAGACTGTTTCTAGGTGGCTTTGCTACGGCGAAGCGACTGCGCGCCCCGCATCGGACGCGGTGAGCGTCGAGCAACGCAGCGTTCGGCGCGACAACGAAATGTGCGCCTGAGCAAGCGCCGCACGCCTGAGCCGATGCCGACGACACCGGCTTTTCTGCGACACGAGCTCCATAACGCTGTCGCGTTAAAATAAAGGCTAGTATGCTTCGCATCCTGGGCTTAACCTTAGCTAAGCCACAGCCAGGTTTTTCCTCCTTCTCCTCCTCCTCGCCGTTTTTTGGAACTTTGCGCGTACTACCGTCGCTTCGTACCAAACTTTTCCAAAATAGATGAACACTTGCATTATCTCACAAGGGAAAATGTTGCTTTCGTTTGGCACCCAGAGCAACGTCGCGCTTTTTGCGATCTACAACAACGACTTCATACTCCTCCAGTCCTAGATTCCTTCGGCGAAGATTCCGACACTGAAGTGCACATAGACGCCAGCAATGTCGGCCTTGTAGCCGCCCTTCTGCAGCGGCAAGAAGGTCTCGAAAGAGTGATCGCCTACGCTAGTCATACCTTGTACAGCCGAATCGAGCTCCTCGACTACTGAAAAAGAATATCTCGCTGTTCAATGGGCCGTAGCGAAGTTCCGACCATATCTGTACGGCCGACCTTTCACAGTATAGTAAGGGACCACAATTCATTTTGTTGGATTGCCGGTATCAAAGACCCCTCAGGCCGCCTCGCTCGATGGACTCTTCGCCTTCAGGAGTTCGACGTTATGGTTAGGTTACGCAAGCACACAGATGCCGACTGTCTGTCCTGCGTTCCTGTAGAAACCACTCCGTGTGGACTAACTGACGACGACAGTTACCTCTGCGTCGTCAGTGCGTCTGACTTGGCGCAGCCACAGTCAGATGACCTGGAGCTTCGCCCGCTCATTGGCTATATTGAGGGCCAGATTACGCAGCCACCACGAATATTCAGGTGCATAATTTCGTAGTTTTTTCTCCGCAGCAACGTCTTGTCCAACCAAGCGTCAGCTCTCTTAACTCCTCTTCTGATGGTGCTATATTCGATGCGCGAAGGGATCCTGCATGCTTGTCACGACGAACCGTCTTCAGGACATTTGGGGTTCCCGCACACTCTTGCACGTATGCGCCATGAGTACTACTGGCCTGAACTGTTTCGTGCTTTCAAGTAGGGCGTTATGACATGCCGAGACTGCTAGCGGCGCATGGCAGTGCCCATAAAACCATCTGACAAAGTATACAGCCTAACAACGTGTCTAACTACCCCGGGCACCCTTCTAACATGTCGGAATGGACTTCCATGGACCATTTCGCAAATCTTCGGCTGGCAACCAATGTCTAATAGTTACGACAGATTATCTCACTCGTTACTATGGAACAAGACCACATAAACGAGGCACTGCTAACGACGTCGCCAATTTCTTCATCCATGCTATCGTCCTCTGCCATGGTGCTCTAGCAGTGGTTATTACCGATAGATGCACCGCTTTCACAGTCCAACTCCTGGAAGAAGGGGTGACCCTCAGCGGCACTGTTCACCGTCGGGTGACTGCGTATCATCCGCAGACGAACGGACTAACAGAATGGCTCAACAAGACTATCGCTTACATCCTGTCAGTGTATGTAGATGTGGATCACAAGAACTCGGACAGCGTCCTCCCTTTCGTAACCTTCGCCTGTAATACCACCGTTCAAGAAACCACAGGATTTACTCCTTTCCGCTTGCTTCACGGTTGCGAGAATATTACAATGTTAGACGTAATGCTTCTACCCGACGCCTTCGCATCTACCACAGTCAATTCTGCGCAATACGCTGAGCGTGCCGAGGAAGTTCATCAGCTAGCTCACCTGCGCACTTGCTCTGAGCTGCACTACGATGCTCACAAGTGCAACCCCCACCAGAGAAGTTACACACTGCCCGGGAGACAAAGCATGGATCTGGACTCCCGTCCGCTAACGCAGGAGGTCGGAGAACCTTCTCCGTCGTTATTTGGGGCCTTACTGGGTCCTGCAATGCCTTAGTGACGTCAACTACAAATGTTCCAGAGAGCACCACGCGGTTCTCCCGCCGTACACCACAACCGGACTTCGTCCCCGTGACTAGGATGAAGCCCTACTACACATGCTGATCGCTCTCTCCTACCCCCCCCCCCCCCCCCCCTACATCCGAAGCATCGAACCGATGTTTTTGAAGGGGGGGGGGATAACGACACGTATGTTCAGTGCATTTTCATGTGTTGTGCGGTTACAGTTTGATTTAGCTTTATTTTAAGCGCCGCGGATGCTTCGGTGAAGAGAGACGAGGACGACGAAGAAGACGTTCTGCTCGATCGGAGCTGTTCAGCTGGGTGGCCGGCTGTTGCTGGTTGTGTTAATATCGTGACAGTAATTCTGCATAATTTCCAATGTACGAGATCACTTTCCAAGAGGCATAAGGTTTTAGTTGGATTAAGTTACATTTTTAAACATAAAGATGTGCATAACCTAAACAGCAAGGCTCTTAAAGTGCCAGCAAGTGGTTGATACGAACGCGAGCCAAGGCCACTTTTCAAGCAATAAAATTTCCGTGCTCACATTTATTGGTACACTTGTAGGGGTTAGGAAATAAATCCAGAAAAAGCAACAAAATTCTTTGAAACATAACACAAATGGATGAAACAACTGCGAGATTTCGAACATTCCGCTTCTAACTACCACAGTTACGCTATAAATGACGATAATCTTCTCGCACCTCGTATAAGTGGCTCCGTTTTCCCACATATTGTTTTTCGTCTAGAATTGTCCTGTAAAATTATTTTTTTGATTATGGTGACAAGCATATCCTTAGTCCGCATACTCAAAATAGTTTGCGATTACTACGACGACCTATGCAGTAAGGATACCTGACAAGATGCAGTTTTTACCCTGTGTGCTATACGTGCACGCCTTTGTGTATCATTTAACAATTCGCTTGAATGCGATGGCCAGTTGACACTATTGCGGCCATTTTTGAAAAAAAAAATACACTGCTGCACTTTGCACGAAGACATCGCTGCCTAGCGTTGTTTATGTTCGAAATTGTAATCAATTCAGTTTGAAAGATAAACAAGAGTTTCAATAAACAGAGGCCCACATGCCACGCGTGTGATTCGGCCTAGACCACAAGCCGACACATGCAACATAAATGCGGGCTGAGCTTCTACACCGTTCGTGAAAAGCTCGACATCGGGGTATAGGACACCCGGAGCTGGACATGGGTACGCAATAAACGTGGGGTGTCCGCAATGAATCGGCACCGCTTAGACTGGGAAAAGTGGACGCCTTTTCCATTCCGGAGAACGAAACCCGCGGTACCGCGACGAGACGCAACGAAGGCCGTGGTGGCCGTGGTGCTCACAGCGTTGCGACAATTGATGTTATTTGTCGGCGCATTCAGGCGTGGTTTTGGCGCCGCGCTTGCACCAGCTGGGACATTTCTCGACGTTCTCCGAACCCGCTCTTGAGCTCCCAGAGAACCTTCGGGGTACGTCTACGACCGGTATTGGTGACGTTTCTATCAAAGTGAACTACACATAGCGTCTCATTCATTTAGGTACATCTTCCAGGGGAAGGCTCTATTCCTCTTTCGTCTGCTGTCACGTGTGTGTCTTATCAGATTAAAATCACTTGAAGACCAGCGTACTCTCTGTCCGGTTCTTTTTCACTCACTGATTTTTTTTCTGTTTCTTTCGAAGCACTAGAAATGCATCAGATATATATTCCTCGACAAGGGCATCACTTCAAATGCGTCATGACATATGCAATTCTCTTGTGTGTTTTTCTGCCTCATAGTGGAGCTCACTCCACAGAAGATAAATCCAATGCTAAAAGACCGGTTCTTCCATCCTGCTTTTCACGGGTCATTCCACGTCAATCGTTGAATGATATGGGCTGTGTAATGACGGCGAAGATGTGATTACACTATTTTCCTGCGGCGAGCACTGCAATCTGCGAAAGCGCCAAACTGCGATGAAGTGGACAGCAATCACTGCCATTCCAATGTGGAATGTTTTCGGGTGGCGATAGTATGTGGAATAAATAAATAAATAAATAAATAAATAAATAAATAAATAAATACAAAGAAGTCGATGTATAATGCACCGAGTCAAAACTTTTGTAGCCTCACTGGAAAAGGGTCCCACAAGGCGACCAAACGTCCTTTTCTAACCTTCTGTTATTCAAATTTCAATAAAAGCAACACAAAAATATTGTATATTACCTAATTTTCCCAGTATATAATTTCCAAAATTTTTCATAATTTTCGGCAATCTGCAGATGGTCCGCAATCTGCACAAAGAAACCCCACTGTATCACATTTCAGGTGATTACACTCGAGATCATTAAGCTGTGTCAAATTGATTGCACTGCCATTTATCTGAAACGCTCCGATTGGGCCGACCAAGAGTTATTTGAGGATACAGTAAGGAACACTTGGCTACGCAGATGCGTCTTTAGCCCGTTTCATATCAAATAGAAAACGGCTCATTTTTATTGGTCTGTTTCCGACGTAGTGCTGCGTAAGTGTTCTTTAGTGCATTGTGCAGGAGAAATGACTACCTGGGGTGCTATGCAGGATGCCCCAAGTTTCTCGTTCACCCGAGTTTTGCCCGAGTTTGCTCGACGGCAGTCAGTGAACGGAGATAGCGCGCAACGGGCCGAAGGTGCAGGCAAAAAATATGTAGACAGAAAGTCGCGTATGACAACATGAGCGCACCCTGCGCGGCACGCTGCTTCCACGTTTCAAGCGCAGAAGGCTGCACAACGAAACGCGCCAGCGCCGCGTATTGTTATCAACGGATTATCGCAACTTAGCGATACCGTGACTGCCCCGCTGTCTGTCAGCACACTTGCCGTGAGCCGTTTGCCACGCCTTTCCCGGGCGCGTCAAGGGCGTGCCTCATCTTTCGGGCGCTATCTA
Organism: Dermacentor albipictus; assembly: GCF_038994185.2. Taxonomy (NCBI): domain Eukaryota; kingdom Metazoa; phylum Arthropoda; class Arachnida; order Ixodida; family Ixodidae; genus Dermacentor; species Dermacentor albipictus. The sequence continues at coordinate 18,088,819 of NC_091824.1, forward strand.
TCTATCCTCCATCGAATGCGAACGGGGTACATGCGGCGCATTCTTGCACCTACACTTTCACTCAAACGAATACGTTAAAATGCGACAAATAAAATAACGCACATTTTTATTTCTTTAGGTATCTGTTTTTCGTTTTCAATGCTAGAAATTTGTGATGATAAACGGAGATCGAGCAAATTATTAAATTTTGCACATCTTGCCGTGAGTGGCGACAGGGAGGCGAAAGCTTAGAAGCGGTACATTGAAACGGGTCGCCCGCACGAGGGCGTTCATACGGTGATAAGTCGCCTAGGGGCGCTGCAGTGCTATTCTCAATAAAGTCGGTCATGATCCATGGAGGGTCATGGCCACTCTTTCTCTATTAGGGGAATAGAAACGCAGCGCCGCGGTACGGCTGTTCATCGCAGGCGCTTCACTAGGCTATTAAGGCCCCCGCTTTACCAACTAAAAACGACACAACAGCTGTCGCTGTAAAATGGTGGTATGTTATTTTAGAGTGCGTAGTGTCGCAGTTCAGTGAAAATGTACCAGTTTATCTTTGTGCGCGAAGCCTTTGCGATACATTGCGAAACGTGCGTGCTTCCCCAGCGACAGAATTCATCGCTTGTCATCGCTTGCCCAGTGAAGGCGCCTCTGAGCGCACGTACGCAGTATATGAGTGTGTTGTGCAGTCGAAGGTGCTTGCGGATTACCTCTGCTGGAGCCAGCAGCGATCGCAGATGGATATCGTAACGACACCGCAGCACTCGCATTTTGGCAGGTGAGGACTCTTGTGTGCAGTTATGAAATCAGATTTCGAACGGAGAGATGTGTTGGAACTGTTGAGTGCGCAGTGCTTGTGATGAAGAAATGTCATTGCACTGGGCCTAGAAGAGCGAGCGATTCTCGGACGCTGATCGTGTTTACGACGTTGTGGCTCCGTTTCATCACCGATGACAGAGCAGCTATCTGAAACGACTGCTGCAATAAGCCCTCCTCAGCATCGTCGTCCCCCTCGACGCCTTGCAAGCACCTACAGTGACGTGCCGATAATTATTTACTGTGCGCTACGCGCCGCAATGCAGGCAATGAAACCGTGTTGTGCGGCCATCTCAGCCCGAGAAGATGTGTGCCAGCGACAGTCAACGCTTTGTTTTCGATAGTGGTGCTCAGTACATCACCGATGACAGTGCGTTGTGCGTGTTTTATGTCGGCGGTCAAGATTGTTGATGCCTCTCAGCTCGACACCGCGTCGCTGTTGCCGGCAGATAAGTTGGGCGTGGCCCAACTGTAGTGGGTGCGCGCGCAATAGTTACATGCCTCGCGCGGGGCGTGACCTCTGGTTTTGATTGACAGGCGAACTCGTGCTAAACTCGTACATCGCGAAACCCCCTCCGAGTTCAACTCGGGAACATGGCGGCGGCAGCAGCAGCGGCAGCGGCATTGCATCCAGCGGCAGCAAGCGTCAGTATGACCGTCCGGACCCGTTCACCTGCATGACCGGCGGGGAGTTTCAGCGTCATTTTCGCCTGTCGAAGACATCAGTGTGCTGGCTGTGTGACGAGCGAGGCGAAGACTCTCGTCTGCGGTGACAGCGTGGCGGGCTTCATTCGCTCACCGTCTTAGAGCAAGTCATCTGTGCCCTCCGTTTCTACGGGACTGGGAGTTTTCAGGGAAGCGTCGGCGCCGAGCGTTACATCGGACGCCATAAAACTACTGTTAGCCACTGTGTCAGAGATGTGTCTGACGCGCTTATCGATGCGGCAGTGCGTAAGCGGTGGCTAGCTTTGCAGAATACCGCGGCGGAGCGGGCATATATAAAAGAATGCTTCCCACTTCGTGGGAACATTACGAACGTAGTCGGGTGTGTCGAAGGAACGTACGTAGGAATTAAGGCGCCTTCAATGTCAGCGTTACTGTGATTAACAGACTTTTTCGCTGGTTGATCACTTTTTGTCGATTGTTCTATTTATCTGTCAGGGTGCCTTCCAAATGGCTCACTTTCTTGGGAAAGGGGTTAAGTATAAATAGATAAATGGATATCACTAATTGTGTGAAGTAACCTATGAATCCTAATCTCATAAAGAACTTGGGGTTCTTCATTGGTGAAGTTACTAAGTATGCACAATGCTGAATTTTGGTCATGCGTAATCTATCGGCCGCACTATGAAACAGCGAGGCATTGCACAATTTGTTGCAGCGCGAGATGTGGATGTTGCGCCAAGCCGGTTGTGCCTATGCATTTGTGGCGAAATGAAAATGCATTGAGAATCTTAGTGTGTTGGCTTGCATGAAGAAAATACTACAGATTGTTTGCTCTGTTCACTGTCGATGCATGTGCCAGAGGTTCAGTGCATCTTCTTTTTTTTTGGGGGGGGGGGGGGGCGGCGTTATTTTGGATGGATAAATTGTATATTTTCGTCTCATAATGGGGCTCTAATTCTTAAGCATTAGAACAATGCACATCCGATACTCTGCAGAACTCTCTGTACGTGAAGATGTCATGAACCACCAAGGCATTATTACATATCGGGAGAAATGTGGTGCAGATGCCAATGAAAAGTGGGTCTTTAACCTACCATGATAAAAATAAAACTTGCAGAGCAAATAGACCATTTGTACAGCTTTAGAGCAATAACTACACAAAACGTGATATGCCCAAACGAGTAAACACTTGCCGCATTGCCAAAGTAGGCTGAGCGACATGCAGCATATGTTGGCATTGAACATGTCTCGTAACTGTTATTTTTATTGTAAGCCCTCGCTGTCACACCTTTCCCTCCAGCACTCCCTTTACTGAAACGTGGCACTGTCTTTCCATTGGTGTCATGATGATAATGGTAACGGCGGCAGCAAGGCTCGTTAATGCTTGCCTCTTTGATTCCTGTGAGTTTAGTGGTAAAGAATATGGCACGTTCATACATACAGCTGTGCTGCAAAATTTAACATTTGTGATTTTTTGGAGAACTAATTTGTGTTGGGAAATTTCAAAGATGTGCACCATTGTGGCCTAATAACTAGAGCATTGGTGAGGTTGAAGACGGTGTATTGGTATAGAAGCTTGAAGTTTAATTGCACAACAATTTGACGGGGCACAAAGAGAAATACACACAGCAGAATGCTTTGCTGTGTGTGTTACACTCCTTTGTGTGCCGTTGAATTGTTGTGCGATCCAACTTAAAATAGAGCATTGGGCTTCTTTGGTGCAGGACCGAGGAAGTGTGAGCTATTCGACAACATGCCAGTGCCTTGCCACACACTTATGGAAGTCGGAAGGTTTGCAAACAAAGCTTTGCTTTCAAATCCACCTGCTCATGTAATACAAGCGCTGATTGAAAGAACCATCACACAAAAATAATGGTGAAATCAATGGCCTGTGAAAAGTGTAATTTGTATATAGATACTGTTGACATAATAGGTGCCATACCGGTGCCATAATAGGTGCCATACCGGCCTCAAAATTGTACTGGACAGAGCAGTTTGTTTCCTATGTGAAGCTCGACCTCCCATTACATGCTGTGCAAATAACCAAGCTCAGTTTGTTTTGACGTGCTACACAACATTCAGTGTAATCTGTTTTTGATTCTAAAGAAGTGCCAAACACCACCTCTTTTTCAAGGACGTCATGGGAATATTTGGCGAGACCTTTTTCAGCCCCTCATAATGGAAGTGTGGCCAGCCAGCTTTGCTTGGATGCCTTTATAGATTTCTGCTCCTGATCATTGTGTGCTATCAAATTGCAGAAGCCTATGCAACTGGTGCAAGGCATTACGTGTTTCTATAGTCGGATACAACTTTAGGAGGCTGCGGAATCTGCACTTTAAGGCAGGTGAACACAAGCCTGCACCAATGGGCACGCACTCGAGACTGATATCGTGCCGCCAGACAGACTAATATTGCTCGTTGGAGAGGGACTATTTCTTTAGACGTGTAGGCAATCGGCTGCTGCGCTTTGGTCATCTGGGTGGGGCCTCTCCTGTCTTCTGAAGTTTTATCCGACTGTAAAGGATGCTGCTTTTCATACAACACAAAAGGACAAAGTGTACAATTATTTGGCCTATGAAATGGATACATCAGAAGTGTGCTATGCAAGGGCTTAAGATGTGTGAAATATGGTAGATGCAATTATAAGACAATGTTAAAGAATATGTGGTATCGAACATGCATGTAATTTGTAAATGCATGGCACATTTGAATTGGGGAGTGTTGCAGTCATATGCACAGTCTATAGGTGATAGCATTATTAAGCTCCTGCTGTTTCCTTTCTTCATTGTGAATTACACACACCGTTCATCTTGTGGCTAATGAACACGCACTGTATTCTTGCACATAGAAAGAACAAACAGCATGATGACGTGTATGCTACATTAGTGTATTTTTTATTTACATGGTCCAAGAGTGGCACAGGTTGTCTTACGTTTTTGCCTATTTTGAAGGGACACAAAGTGCATGTTATAAGTCTCCTAATATGCACAGCACAATGTTTACTGCAATAATTTTATTCATGTTCCTGAATAATAAACAAAATATTAAACTGAAAGCTCCTTTATAAGGTGCCTTCTGTGGGCTCGACAGGAGAGCAGTGAGGGCACCGATACTACTGTTGCGGAGCAGCCCTCTGGACCTTTGCCACACTCTCAAGAGCACGTGTCTGGCGCTCGCCTACTGCCACCAGGCGGTTGAGTGGCTCCAGCAGCAGAATGTTTTGCTGCAAAAAAGTGTATTGGAATGAATCAGCCACGTACAAACCATTATTTACAAAGAAAAATGCTCGTTGCACTATTAGTACCAAGTGCCCTTAAATGTGGAAGCCTCTAGTGTAGTATGCATAGTAAAACAATGCGTTGGGACAACATTGCTTTATTTTTCAAAACTGGGGTTTTCTTTTTCAGAGCCAATTGTCATGTTGATTAGTGTGCCAGCAGCTGAGGTGGCCCTGCACCTTCACGAGTCTCTACTGTCAGCACCACAAACCTATTTTTGTTCGCTGCAAAACAAATGCCTCACCCTACAATCCCGTCTTATACGAGCTGATTGCATCCTATGCCTACAAACATCATATTCTTGTCCCATTACGCAATTTTCTACCATCCTTGGCTGTAGTTCTCTCTCCTTGACATTCATTCTGTAATGCTTATGTAATCAGCTGATATGAATTGGCAACAAGTGATCGAATACGTGCATGGCCTGCCTGCCGATTCCTTTCTTTTTTAATCTCAACTAGCATATCAGTTGCCACGGTTTACTACGCCACTGTCTTCCTGCCTTAATGCTATCTGCAACAATTTTTGTTACTTCGCTTTCTACACAGTCCTTGACATCTCAAGTTTCTTTGTTAACCTCCAGGTTTATGTCCCATATTGCATAACCGGTGGAATGCAATGATTCTAGACTTTTTTCAAGGATATCGGTAACGTGGCGATCACGATTCGGTAATGCCTTCCATGTGCTGTTCAACCCATGAAATTTTTGTATAAGTTTCCTGCTTTATATCAGTACTTGCTATTGATATTTCACTTGGATAAAGATACTCTTCCATAAATTTTCTAGCTTAATGTCACTCATGAATTTCTGTTGCCTTACCAAGTTAGTGGAGGTTACCTTCATCTATTCCATATTTTCGCGGGCCCACTTGCACGTAAAAGCACGAACACTCATTGGTTCTCACTGCCTTCTTTAAACTGCTGGACATTCAGTTCGTTACTACGAAAGTGACTTAATCCGTGCACTCTTATTATGCTAAATATGAAACAGTAGAAATATACTTATCTGCAGTTTGTCGAAGTCTCCTTCACTGTGTTGGTAGCGAGATCCATCGTCGGTACCACCTCGTCGCTTCGTAGCTATATAGGATGTCTACCTTTTGCCCACACAATGTAATGTTCGTGACGCTCGCAGTCACGCAGAGTGGAGGAACTCGGCGCACTCGCAGAAGCAGCACCGGACAAGTTGTTTCTTCAGCACTTCGCCGTGAACAGTAGGTGCGCGTTGCGATCTGTAAAATCGCCGAAGCTATTGGCAGTCTTACCGGGTGCACGGGAAGATTGCCCACGGAGGAACAGAACTATCCAAGAAATAGTGGCCTTCGTCGAGCCTGATCACTACGTCGTGCACTGCAAGCTCGTTGTACGGGTTTGTTTACACTGGGCCTCCCTGATGCTTAGCCGCCATGCTTGCCCGGTGAATGGATGTGATGACGCCACTACAGCGCTCCCTCGTGGTATAATGCGAAGCGTACTAAATTACAAATTAGTCTAAGACGCATTCAGTGCACATCTCGTAAGCTTCAAAATGCTTCTAAACCACGTTAAAGTAACTAATAATATTGTACTAAATGCATTTGTTTTACAACTTGCTTCTGCATGTAATGCACTCGGTGGAACGACAAACAAGTGAAAGAAGGCACGACCATGCGCCGACGGTATGATCACGTGAGCCCCAGTTTGTCGACCGCCCAGAAGGCAACGCCCAAGAAATGATAGCCAGCCAGAGTGAATCTAGATAAACCAATGAAACTGGAGGCTTGTCGAAAGATAAACTGTGTCTCGGTACCATTCGTGCTTTCATTTTGGGGTGTCGCCAGAGCTCGTGAAGATCCCGAGTTTCGCCAAACTCGGCGCATCCTGCATAGCGCCCCTGCTTTGAAAAGCAAATATGCCTCTTCGTGGAATCCCCCTTAAACCACGCTCACTCGGAAACGCGTCAGTATCACGATGCTCACAAGATCTATGGCGTAGTAACATAAAAGAAAAAAAGTGCCAACGGAATTCCGAGATCTTCCGCGCCCACAGGTTGTGATTGGCGTTCGCAGAGACGTTATCGGTCACATTCGAGGATTTCCGAGCTGCGTTCGGACGGCGTGGGCGCAGTGTTTTCCCAGAAGCACCGGAACAAGGAAACCGGGAGACAGCAGCGCGTCCGAGGGCTCGCCAGGCCTCGTCGCAGCGAGGCCCCATTTGTGTGCCGACCGCCCGGCTCGACCGTGATCGGGCGTGCGCCTGGAAAGACGTGTCGCGCCGCCAGGCCGCATTCAAAGCCATTGGCGTCACCGATGGCGGCGCTGCGGACAGCATTCTGGCGCTTTTGTCGTCCGATACGCTGCAGCAGGAATAGCTGCATTTTTCATTCGTTTGTTAGCGCTCTCAGTGCGTGCTCGCCTAGCAGTGTTAATTTCATACATTTAGGCATTACGAGCACTGTCATATGTTCAATGTACACTTTCAATATTTACTACAGTTTATAACTATTTATAACTAAAATAATTACTATAACTATTTATCAATATATATTTTCAACCAACTTTAGCGTATTTTCTGACGTATTCCTAGAAAGCCGCTTGAATGTACTATTAAACAGAGTAACAAGTTTGTGAAATGTGCGTCAGGCATTGTTTGCTTCATTCTGTTAAGCCTTGGCAGCGTGTGTGGGGCCCAATCTGACCGCTGTACTGACGTGCGCCTAAAAGAGTGCCAGCCTCATTAAAATAATCTGGGACGTTGCATCGGACTGCCCATCGGAGATAGTACGGGTGGTATCCCGTGTTCTATGAAAAAGAAGTTGATTTCAGAAACACTAAGCAGCTTGCACCAGAATTAACAGAGGCCTATCATATTAGGAAAAAAGCAGATGCTTGCGTCAGCCAACCTGCTGTCTGGTTGCACGATAATGAGTTTGCTGTTCTTCATCGATAACCCACGTGCGTGGTGGGTTCACTTTGTGGTTTATTCGAGTTTAACCTGCCGTTATCATTTATTGCTACCCCTATTTCGCTACTACCCGCCGTGGTTGCTCAGTGGCTATGGTGTGGTGTGGCTATGGGCTGCTGAGCACGAGGTCGCGGGATCGAATCCCGGCCACGGCGGCCGCATTTCGATGGAGGCGAAATGCGAAAACACCCGTGTACTTAGATTTAGGTGCACGTTAAAGGACCGCAGGTGGTCAAAATTTCCGGAGTCCTCTGCTACGGCGTGCCTCAATCAGAAAGTTGTTTTGGCACGTAAAACCCCATAATTTCTTTTTTGTTTTGTTCCGATGCGCCATTACCCTTTTTGTGTACACATGTGAAGCCTGTACAACAAAAAAATTTCAGTTCGAGTTAGCGTCTTGTTGTTCATTCTTGTGTCTCATCTTTTCGTTGCGCCATAAAACGTTCTTTGGAAGAACGTCAACCAACAAGCTATTTCTGTCCATCCAGCTGTTCCATACAACCACGGCCATCCTGGCCAGGGGCGCAATCTCGTGACTGAGACGCAAGCCATCCCGCTGAGTATGCAGGCACTGCGCAACTTTGGAATCGAAGCACCATCTTACGCACCGGCTAAGCGCGAGTGTAGTTGAACACAGAGTTTGCATTCCGCTCATCACTTTGTACATCGTGAGCTACGCAACTAAATGTGTTGCTTCTGAGAAAAAAAAAAGCTAGTTTCCCTGACGAGTGGTTACACTCAAATTTGCACCAGACTTTATTGGGCTTTTCCATACAAAGTGAACACTATCTTCTCGCAAATAAATTTCCATCACTGTTCAATGGCAAAATTTAAGGTCCATTTAGATGCATGATTAGGTTATTTCTGCTTAACACAATTTTAGAAAATATATTCCTAAAACATCATTTTGCCAGTGCAAAAGCGAAAACATTCATCGTGAAAAAAAGAAAAGACACGAGCGCAAAAAGAAAATTTGTCCGTTTTTTTTTCGCCTTTTTCTTGTTGTCGATCATACAACCTCCGGTGGTCGTGAGTTCGTTTCCCGCCGGTAGGCACTTGTTTTTTGTCCTCTTTAATGTCTCTAATTAACTTCATTATCTCTGAATTTCAATTAAAGCAACAAATAATTTACTGCACACTTACATTGGTGTCATTATCTGTTGGCTTCATATGGTTGTGGCATCAAGACCCAGTGGTGCCACATGTGAATTTTTGAAAGTTTAACGTGATGTTTGTGCTTTTATAACATTCTTTGGGGGTATATGAGGGGATTTAGACACAGACGCGTATTCTTTGTACATTTTGCGTTGAACCTGGAATAAACTCCAGTGTCTAGTCAGCACCGTGTCTTATGTCGAGCTGCTGCAGCCTGTCAGTGTTACGCTCAAAGACACTGCGGCCGCCTATGCAGTGAGAGAGAGAGATTTTTTCACAGTTAGACATATAGCACTTTGTTTCCCCACGCCTACAACAGGGCAACGCTACAAGTGAATACAAACTTTGAAAGTCCTTGGTGTAACCGAAGCACATGAATAGAGCCAATAAGTGAGCAGCGTGGCTGATCGTGAGTGAACAGGGCGAAGGTTAGACGTGGACTCAGATGAGACAAGGATGAGCGCTGTCCATTAAGTAAGTCCCGGGCCCGTACGTACTCCGAGTTAAAGCACCTTAGGGATATGAGCACCCGTGCGCTCACAGTTTCGTATTATTTTGAATTTATTGACAAGATTATGTCTCTTCCTGATGAAAGTAAATCCCTGCAAGGCCTATTTTCATTAAAGCCACAACCGTCAGCGCCGTAGAAGGCACTCTAATTTATCCGGTATAGTCACAGTGTTGTTCATCGCACGCATGAATTCCGGACGTAATTAAGTTTCAATTTCTCGCTTCCAAAGCCTTAAGTTCCCGTAAAGTGCGTAGTAGTGACGTGGATCACTCTGCTCGACCAATCAATATATACTTAACCAGCAATATAATGCATAAATGAGCGGTCAGTGTCAAAATCATTCGCCTTACCACAAAGCTAATTTTGTGGTATAGTCCAACTGTTTGGCACTCGCGTGAGCAACTCCTGTGACAGACCAGTTTGTACTTGCACTTTCACCAGTTGATGCGGCTGCGATTGATGAACTGCCATTCAGAAAATGCAGTAATGCACTTCAGAGGCTCGCGTAAACGAAAGTGAATTCTGGAATTGAACACCCCGAAACTGCACAATGCTTATGAGGAACGCCACAGTGCAGGGCTCCGGATAAATTTCGACCAACGCGCATCCAAACGATGCTACACGAGCGTGGTACTCCCTCGATCTAAGTGCGGCGCCACCTGCAGCTGGCGATTGAATCCGTGACCTCGAGCTCTGCAGCACGACGACGTAGCCACTGAGCAAAAGCACCGAGCGGTCATCAAACAAAAGGCCCTAGGCTGTCATACAGATGCCCAGCAAATCAAGTTCGCAGAGCAATCTCTGCTTTGTTTTCGCCCCTTTTGAGATCATCCCATGACTGGAATAGCGTAAAAAATTGAGAATAGTAAAAGCCACGTCCCACAGGTGGCCACTAATGTCTCAACTAATAACAAGTCCATCATTCACTCCCTTGCGCAACTCCGTCACGCGCACACTTGTCGCAATATTTACTCTATGAACGCTGCAAGAGCCTGTGCATCAAATGGACGGCTATGTTGTTCGTGTACGGAAAACAACGTATATGTATGTCAGTGTGTCTCATTTGACATGACACGTGCATTTTCGATAACAACGCCACCTGCGCGGGCGGTATCTCTCGCCTCTTGAACACTGTCACTCAAAAAGAAATTTTGACTCCGAAGCCATTTCTTCCCTAATATGCCAAGCGGACGCATTACCCAGTACAGGCTCCATTTCTGCTTTGCTTGACGTACATTTCAGATTTCCATGTGTGTGGAGAAGTTTATGCATTAAGCAGGACCAGTGTGAGCAGCGGTGTTGTAATTAAAACGTCACTCATGCTTCCCGTCGTAGAATCGGTCTGCCTAGAGAACTGATAGATGCCTTCTCTTTTCGTACGCTGCTTTTGCTTTTAGCGTGAGTGTTTTGAAAACATTCACCCGTTAGCCGACCGCAGGAGTAGTGCAAGGACATGGCGCTTCTCTCGTGTTTAACCTCTGCTCGAGCTGCGCGATGACCATCATGCGGGTGTGCTTTCGAGGCTGTCGCGTCGGGTGTGTTCGTAACTGTTCTAATGCTTGAGTCACACAGCCACTTTTGATAGTGATCGGGCCGATCCAGATCGAATTTCATGATCACGGCAGTGATCGTTGTTACATGGTCCAACTACATGGTCCAACAATACGGATCGAGTTGGAGTGCTGACGAGAAAAATTAGCGCAAAGCAAAATACAACTCACATGGCAAGAAACGCAAAGCATTTCTCTTTGTCGTTTCCTCCCATGTGAGCTGACTTTTGCATTTCTTTAATTTTCCTCGTCATCAATGCAAGACCAACTATAGCACAACAAGTAATTCTTATAGAGCGCATGTGAGCTCAATCACACCAGGTGTCGTTAGTGGGTCAAAAGAAATTATCACGTTTGTCTAACATGCTATAAAAATTGTATTATTAAACTAACTTTCTTTTTAAATAACAGATTATTTCGTTTCTAATTATGAGTAAGCCTTCGTTCACTTATAGTTTTTACCGTTTTCTAGCGCACTGAAAGAAGGTTCAGACTGTCACCGTGTGTTTAAACCTACGATCGCAATCGAGTAGTTCGATCGCGATGCATGGATCGCGGTACCCTAGATACAGATCGAGTGAGATCGCGATAGAAAATTCTCCCATAGCAGCATTCAATCCTGATCGATCTCAATCCGGATCTGCTCCGATCGCGACTTAATATAGTAATAATAATATTTGGGGTTTTACGTGCCAAAACCACTTTCTGATTATGAGGCACGCCGTAGTGGAGGACTCCGGAAATTTTGACCACCTGGGGTTCTTTAACGTGCACCTAAATCTAAGCACACGGGTGTTTTCGCATTTCGCCCCCATCGAAATGCGGCCGCCATGGCCGGGATTCGATCCCGTGACCTCGTGCTCAGCAGCCCAACACCATAGCCCCTGAGCAACCACGGCGGGTGCGACTTAAAATAACCGTGTGACACCAGTATAATATTATTACACATATGCTTCAAAATACCGCAAATAACGCTTTGCTTGTTTTGCACAACACTCAAGTGCAGATACGCTCAAATTCTATTGTGCTGCGTTCTCCGAGTAGAAATGTAGCGAAAACATTCCTCCCGCGTTCATGAACAACAACTGCTATTTCCGTAGTATCCAATTTCTCGTGGCACCCTTTTTCATAAGTTCGCACGAAACTGCGGGCCAAAATGTTGGGCCACTCTCGCAGGCTCTATATCTAGCATTTCTAGCAAGCTTATAATGCATGATGCGGTTTCAGACAGCGCACCAACGTCGATCACCAAAGACACGACAGGGAAGCGGCTTGCGAGTACTTGTCTCTTTTGTCATTGCTTTAATTGCCCGATTTAGGCCGAAATTATAAAGGTAGAGTAAAACGAATTGCCACCGAGCATTAGCAAAAACCAGAAACGCGTCATTGCGCAGCCTCAGCAGTTCATATTACCCGCAATTAGATCAGGCCAATTGTTGTTATTGTTGCTCGTGACAAAGGTCTTCCCTTTTTAATATTAGCCAGAAAGAGTTAAAGTCAGTGTCTTGGAGCGCTAAATTAGTACAACGGTTCCGAATTGCCGTGAATACTTCGATTTTAAGTATATGGCTCAGGGCGACACATTCATTACGTGTTATTTACATTGAAAAAAAAAAGTGCACATTACATAGTCAACCTTGCACAGTAGTTCGTGTGAAATTCATTTTCGGAGCATTTGTAGGCAGCCACTCATGCGGTAGTCGTGAAATCTGAAACGGAAAGAAATGCTTGGGTCTGCGTGCAGCATCGAATATTCGTCGGTATCGTGATTGCAGGCACGATCGTCGCTGCGCACAAGCGCCTAGTCACGTGGTACTTCTTCAAATCTATCAGGCTCTCCTTGCAGACTGCCTATCATCACGCAAAAAAGGAGAACTCAACGGGCACTTAGTTATCCCTACGTGGATAAATGCTGATGATGAAAATGAAAAAAATGATGCAAATAAATTCAATCATCATCCAAAACCAAATATATAGTATTTAGCTCACGAGCAAAAGTCATTGACAGCTTCCAAATTAAAATTTTTATTAACGACCATTCACTCGAACGAACACACTCATTTAAGTATCTTGGTGTCATTCTAGATGAACATCTTCACTGGATTGGATTGTAAAACTTTATTTGTCCAACAGATGTACGGAAGGCTTTAAGCCTTCCCACCTAGACGACGGCCAGGAGTCCTTGGACCCTAGCGGCGGTTTCGGCCAGTTGGACGGTCTTCAGTTGAATCTCCGGATCGAAGCTGAGTGATGAGGTCTCCCATTGTTCTAAAGACTTTATTCTTCCCTCAGAGGGAGCCTGTGGGCATTGCCACAGAATGTGATTGAGATTAGCCCTGGCTTTACATAGCTTACACTGGCTGGAGTACTGACCCGGGTAGTAGAGGCTGCACGACACCGGGCTTGGAAACGAGTTGGTTTGCAGGCGATGCCAAGTGGAGGTCTGGCTCTTGTTTAAGGATGTATCAGCCGGAGGACATTCAACCCGCCCTAGTCTGTAGTGTTGTGTGATCTCTCTGTAACGCACTAAGCGGTCCCGCCCCATGAAGCCTTCGGCTAGCCCACCAGCTCGGAATGTAAGTCCTCGAGCTAATTCGTGGGCCCCCTCGTTCCCAGCGAGGGAGGCGTGCGCAGGTGCCCAGATTATTTCAATTTTCCTGCTATCTCTGCAGGTCTGCAGGATTCTGTTCGCCTCGGGAGAAATTCTGCCTCTGGCAAAGTTCATCATCGCAACCTTAGAGTCGCTGATTATAATTTTGGCTGAAGTACTTGCAATTGCAAGTGCTATGGCAGATTCTTCTCCAATCTGAGAGCAATCCCTTGGAGTTGTGCCACTGGCTATCAATCTAGTTTCAGCGCTCGCTACGGCTAGGGCCATGCGGCTGTTGCCATAGTCTGCAGCATCAACGTAGAGCACATCCTTCGAGTTTTTGAACCGCTTCTCAAGAGCCTCATCCCGTGTCTCTCTGCGTTCCTTGTGATGGATTGGGTGCATGTTTTGAGCTAGTGGTGGGACTATTAGTCGGTTCCACACGCTTCGCGGCAGGTCGACTTTGATGCCTTCCTGCCCCTCATAGTTTATGCCTAGTCTAGCTAGGATTTTCCTGCCCGTAGGGCTTCCCGCAAGTATCTCATACTGCGAGATCCTCACTGCTTCGATAATCTCCTCAAGAGTGTTGTGGAGCCCTAGAGCTAAAAGCTTTTCGTTTGCAGTGCGGATGGGAAGCCCCAGCGCCTGTTTTATACTTTTACGTATGATGCCCTCAATCTTCTTCTCGAATGACCTAAAACTGAGGAAGGGAGCAACATAAACTATTCTACCTATAACAAAGGCCTGGACTAGCCTAACTATATTCGCTTCTCTCATCCCGGACCGCCTGTTGGCAATCCTGCGGATCAGCCTCATGGTCTGCAGTACGCAGCCGTCTAGTTTCCTTATTGTTTCGCCATTAAAGCTGTTGGCCTGAATCAAAAGTCCCAGAACTTTGATTTTGTCCATTTTTGGAATGGGGATCCCCCCAGCTGTGAGGGAGATTTGCGGTTCCTCCTTACTGGCTCTGCCTCTCGGCTGGTATAGAAGCAGTTCCGATTTTTGCGGTGAACATTTAAGTCCCCTGAAGGTTACGTCTTCACTGGAAAAATCAGATTAGCGCCGTCTGTTCGAAGTTGGCTTCTGGCTGTTATGCCTCATTACAGGCCTGCGATTGTTTTAACACACATTCACTGCGTACCCTTTAGTTTGCCCTTATCAACAGTCATTTGAAATACTGTGTAGAATCATGAGGTTTGACATGCAACTCTTACCTTGATCCTATCCGGGGATTGCGAAAACGGGCTATCCGAATTATAACACAAAGCAAGTATACTGAAGCAAGTAAACCAATTTTCCAGTTATTAAATATCCTTCCTTTTGACCTTTTGCGGTCTTTAAAGATAGCGGTGTGTGTAAACAGCATAGTAAAATATAACCAACCTTTCAATGCCTACCTGTATCGCTCTCCTCCTTGACTCACGAGAAGCCTCACACATAGTAACTTTAATCTGCCACCGAATAATAACATCTACAGGGAAAGATTTACCACCAGAAATTCCTTTACCCCCAGAAATAAAACAGCCCCACGAAACAAATGAAACATTAAGAACATACTGCATACTTTATCTATGTGACAGTCGTTTTCGGTTTGTGTTTGTTATTCCGTGTTGTTAATTACAGGTCTTTATTCATTTTGCTTTAAAATGCCCCTTATTGTATTTTCTCCTCATTGTATGCTGTACTTTGGTCTTTCGCCGTGATTTTGGGCTTTTCATTTTACACAAGTGCTGTGTCATTGTCATCGTGCATTGTTGTTTCTGAACTCCACACTAGCCTCTGGCTATGGGTTCAGTCAGTGCTTTGATAATTTATATGGCAAGAGTAGCAGTAAAATGAAAATGAAATGAAAATGAATTGTACGCATCGCTGTTACTTTTATAGGATTTAACACGCTACACTACACGTGAACTCGGCCGTGTGTTTTAGACATGCATAATTGGAGAGGCCAGCCTGAATGACGTACCTCGGCCTTACTATACTACACGCTATAGGGAAATGGTTTGGGGGAACAACAGAGGCAGGGTATGGAGAGGGAGGTGAGTTTTGACATGAAGTTGATGACGAGAGCTGCATATATAGTGTACTCTCTCTGTGGAAGGCGTGCATACATGCTTCACAGTATATGTATACCGTCGCGGGCTGGGGTCGAGGCTACTGTAGCGTAGCCATGATTCCGTTTATCGCATTAACGCTTTTCGCAGCTGTTCGCGCCACTAAACGAGAAAGTATCAGCTGCTGGGCGTTGATTGTTAAGGCCTCAGACGGCTCGTGGGTCGACAAATCTGATTCCCGGCGTTATGGCACCAAAATTTGTGGAGCCACCATGCCGCACGGTGCCGCCACGTGTTGGCGCCACCATGCCACCATACCTCCAACATAGGTCATGGGTTCGAGTGTTTTAATTAGCTCTGCCTTAATTAGGATATAGTTAATTTGGGCTCTATGACCCACGACCTTCAGCGGGTGTCGAACGCACGACCTGTGGTGTTAATTAGAAGACTGTTAATTGAGATAGAGGTAATCAAGGTGCTCGAACCCAGGACCTTTTTGTTAAATACAGCGAAATGAATTGATCCACTGTGAATTAAGGTAGTGGTAATTAATGTACCCGAAACCACGATCTTCCGTGGGAGAAAACAATAGGAAGTAACAAAGCGTTCGAACAAGAATGTCAAAGTAATTCAAATAATGTTTCGTGAGCGCGCAGGATTTCGCCTTCATCCTCTTTAGCGTACGCTAAAGCGACTGAAAACTTTTTTTTGCAATAGCGCTGATGACAGAGCACGACAGAATTACTTGAACGCACTGTCGTTGTTCATGCTGCAGTGTAGCGCACTACTGCTATAGAAGCTACACTGGGGTGTCTGAGAACGCGGACTTAGAGTAGAGAACTTGTAAATAACGACTATTCCTGCAAAGCGCGTGGCGCCAATGCAGCAACCATTGAATTTATTTTCTTGTCTTGTCGCGGTATCGGTCCAGAGGTGAGTCAGGGTGCATTAGATCTGTCCAGTAGGTAAGTACTCTGTTTTCAAGTATGCGGGGAAGAGCTGAAGCAGTCTGCGCTAAAGGATGGCCGTGATTGTGGTGGCGTTAATGTACGGAACACGCCACAATGAAAGTAACATTAATTCTTTTGTATGATTATTTCCTGGCCAGAACGAACCTTTATTGTCTCGAACGGTAAGAAACAACGAACTTGGGGAAGCACCTCGTTTCAAAGGAATCGCTGGTTAAATCTATCCATTCTTTCCTGGTGCAGTCGATGGGGCATGGAATTGAACAGAGAAAAAACTGTTTACATGTCCATAAAAAAAAATGTTTGTCTATAACCCTGACTCTAAACCTCTGACCAAAGTCAGCCAATATAAATATCTTGGAATCACAATAACCAGTGACCTCAGGTGGAATCGCCACACTTCTAACGTATGCGACTCGTCTTTCAGGAAGCTTTGTCTCCTCAGGCACAAACTAAAGCACGCTCCTTCTGGTACTAGATTACGGGCTTACACTTCACTCATCCTACCGAAACTAGAATATGCATGTATTGTGTGGGATCCTTATAATAAAATTAACATTAATGCGTTAGAGATGGTCCAACGTAAAGCTGCCAGATTTATTTTTTCTAAATATAGACTGAGTGACTCTCCTACTAGCCTAATGTATCAACATAATATTCAAACGCTATAGTTACGTAGGAAAATACGACTGAAATTTCTATTCTTGCTTAAGAACAACTGTTTGTCCCTCCACCCATAGGCTTATGTTAGACCACTTACAGCGTGTCGAACACGGCGTCGTCACGCTGACTCTTTAACACCTCATAACACCCAAACTAACCTCTAAGTTTTCCTTCTTCCCGTGCAGTGTAACAGATTGGAACAGCTTGCCATTATCGCAATAGATAAACACCGATTCTATTGAACGCATCTGTCTTTAATGTTAACGGTATTGCTATGTCGGCAAGCCTTGGGATTGTTTTTCTTTTTCTTTCCTTTTCTACGTGAATTTTCCTTGATACATTCCACATCATTCTTATTCTATTATTTTCAGCATTTAGCAATGGTCGCTCGTTCAACTTCTGGTACTTGTTTTTTTGGCCTCTCGCGATAATGGTTGCAAGCGCTCACATGTGCGTGTTGTACTGCTCTAATATTTGTCAAGTTGTATTCCTTCAGTGTACTTTCTATAATTCTTATTTAGTTGTCGCCTTCATTTCTTTTTCTGATCATTACATATGTCGCATTGCTTTTGTATTTCTTTTTCTCGTGTGTATGTATATATATACGTGCATATGCAAATATTTATGTATTCTGCCCCTCCTGCTTGGGCCCGCATTTGGGACTGCAGTATTGTATAAATCATCATCATCATCATCATCATCGTCATCATCCTCGTTACGCCCACTGCAGGGCAAAGGTCTCCCCCATACTTCTCCAACTACCCCGGTCATGTACTTGTATAAATAAATGAAAATAAATAAATAAATGCATAGAGCTGAACTTCTGTCGTTACCAATTACTACAGCAATGTATGCCTTTTTCTTTGATAAGGAATACGCATATGCATGTTACGTCTGTGTACATGAAGCTGTAATGGCCTAGTTTGACAATCATCTTGTGAACTTGATGCAATCTTTAATGAGAAATAGAGGATCGGTAAAATTGCGGCCGACGGAATTAGGGTTATAGATACCGACAGGTCGGGCGCTGCATTCATTACGTGGTGTGGCCATTTGGTAATGTCCCGACGTTGTGCCTCGTTCCGCAGTCGTTTCATGTAGCGCCCTGTGGTGTGGTTTCGTCTTCTATTCTGAACCTGATCTGGCGTTACGTAACGTAATGAGCGGGACGCCGCGACGAACTATCATATCGGTGTCGCCGATCAACTTCGATGCAAGGATGAAATGACGAGCCATATAGAAACGCAGAGATTAGGTCCTACTTTATTCTCTTGTTTTCACGCAATTGCTCCGTCTCCTTGGCAGTTCCCATAATTATATGCTCGTTAATGAGCAACCAGTTGCTACTTGCCCTTCGCGCTTTGGTGCTTACTCCCAAAGTCCCAATGGCTGCCCCTTGAAAAGTAGGGCATTGCGTAATATGGTTCTCGTAACAAGGAGATGCGTTTACAGCTTACTTAACACTGTCTCTTCCCATGGTGCACTGACTAGTACTATATTTGTTTCATAGAAACTTGCTGAAGTACCCAAAAGACGATCGTTTTTTTTGTCATCTAGCCGCAGAAATTCAATGAAAACAGTTGGTAGCATTTATTGCTCTGGATATGTTTTCATTTACCTTTTAAATCTGCAGGAAAGTTTTGCTCTGTATAGTTGATTTTTTAGTAAGTGAACGATCATCATATGTTTACTGAGGATCCACTAAGTTGAAGTAGTGATTCCCTCTGTATTTATACGGACCTTTCTTTTCACATCTTTATTGGCACGATAAGAATGAGCAGCTGGAGCAGCTGGCGGATTGGGGGTGTTGGTGGGAAGGGGAAGAGGGCGGGTCTTGAGTTCTGTGCACTCTGCCAAGAAGTGCGGCAGGGTGCCCCTTTCTCTTCTGCAAAAAGGACAGAACATATCGTATTCCGCAGGGTACATGCGGTTCATGAGTACGGGATGCGCAAGCGATCCCGCCTGCGCTCGACGCAAGATCGTCTGTTGTTGCCCGGTGAGTTTGGGGTGCGGTTCTGGCAGTCTGCACCTTTCCTCTCGGTACATCCGGGTAATGTCCCGAAAGCTGGTAACCGGGTGCGGTAGCTCTTCCGGCTCGTGCTCGGCCCGGATTGACATTTCTCGGGCATGGTAGTCGGCGATGTGTATGAGCCATTGGTCAAGGGGGGTGTGAGCCATTCAACAGCTGCGTTATCGATGGGGCGCACACGTATAGATCGTACACCTGAAGAACAACATGCCTATAAGGAGCGCAGGAGGGAACAGCAACGAGAACGTAAACGACATCGGCGCGAAACGACCACCGACGAAGAACGTTCCCGCGATGCTGAACGAAAACGGCAAGTGCGAGCCCGGGCACCTCCGAACGAGCAGCGAAGCCAGACTGGCAGCGCAATACGGCGGCAGACGTACCGCATGGACCGAGCGAACCGCTTCAAAGGTGCGGATTCCAACTTCCGACGAGAGTTTCTGCATAAACATTTCGGATTTAGTTGCAGAGAGTGCGACCATCTGCGCCCCTTGTCGATTGCGGGATGGTGGAGTAGTCGGATATCTGCGACTAAATTTACGTTAGGTCCGTAGCTGAAAGGGGACCGCTGACACTGGAGAGTTGCATTCGACTCCCAATATATTCACCATGACTGCGTTAATTCGTGAGCAATGAACTCCAGAGCAGCATGGATAACTGGGAGTTCCGCAGCCGTCGATGACGTACGTGAGACGTCTTGAAGTGGATGGTGACAGATTTTGCGGGAATTACCACTGCTCAAGCTGAACTTTCGGAGGACATAGAACCGTCCATGCAAACGTGGATACGTCACTGTGATTCTCATATAGGAATGAAAGCACGGTTTGTTTGAGGGAGAAAGATGACATCACCGTTTTTTTTTGATGCCGGGAATGACAAAAAAGGCTTGGAGTGGATGCAGGCACCATAGCTGTGGAGGTGATCGTGCTGCAGGCGTGAAGTTTGGCAGTAAATTTTCATGGTTGGCGCCAATAATCCTGCTAAACGCTGAACGACGTAGAGTGGCAGGAAGGGAGCCGAGATGATGCTATGGAAGTCGGGTGAAGTTCATAATGTGCATCTTTGAAGCGTCGACTTGAATATACGCATTGACGGGGTGGCCATGCGCGATGGCTATTCTTGCTGCCGTGGCTGCGCAACTGAGGAAGCCAAGGCACATTGGCAGAGCTTGAGCTTACACAGACTGGAGGGCGCGAAGGTTGGCCTTGCCGGCCCCACCCAGTACAAGTAAGCTATAGTGTAGGAGAGCGAGGAACAGTGCGTTATAGAGGTGGCGTATTGCACTCACAGGCACACCCCATGACTTCCCAGCAAGAAATCTGATTACATGGGTTTTCATGACTAGTTTCCGCTTCACGTAGAAGACATGAGGACTTCAGGAGGGGTCTCGATCTGTTATCACTCCTAGAAAGTGGTGCGTCGTCTCGTAGGTAATAGGCTATAAATTAATTTTGACAACGTATGGTCTAATTGTTTCGAGCGTGAAAGCGACCATAGAGCTCTTCTCAGAGGACGCCTCCAGACCTCGTGCTTGAATATATCCTGAAGAGAGTGTGGTCGCTGTTTGGAGTCTGGCGCACATCTGGGGACGCGTCATATCTGATGACCGAATGCATATATCGCCTGCATAGATCGACACATGGACGAATTCCGGAAGGATGAGCACGAGGTTAAATTGAGTGGGGCGCAAGAGCCCGCCTTGTGTTGCGCCAAGGTAGTTGTTGTGTTGTGATGACACAACATCCTATGTTTGCGCAATGAATGACTTGTCCTTCAAGTAGCTGAATATCCATCGAAAAACAAGGCCACCTAGGCTGGCATCTCCCAAGGAGTCCAGGATGGCTCGATGGGTTATACTGTCATAAACGCCTTTAACGTCCAGAAACATTGCCGCTGACAGTCTGCTTAGGCTTTTTTCGTGCTGAACAGACGCTACAAGATCTATGAAGTTGTCTATAGAAGAGCGTCTGCATCAGAAATTATCCATAGCGTCAGGTTTTATCTCGTAATGTTCTAGATACCACTCTAGACGTGCCAGCACCATCATCTCCATCACCTTTCCTAGACCAGAGCAATGGGACATAAGACGCCACCAAGGTGTGATTTGCCTGGTTTGAGCAGAGGCACAAGGCGGCTTGATTTTCATTCAGCAGGAACCATTACTTCAGACCATAAGTTGTTCTACACGTCTAGAAGAGTATGCCGGTTTGTTTGACCGAGCTTGCCAAGAGGTACGTATGTCACCCCGTCAGGCCCGGACGATGAGGAACATCTGCACTTTGCCAACCCCGCTTGCAGTTCCTCGATGGAAAACAGATTGTCCATATGATTGTCCATAATCGCAAGTTTGGAGCGTCATGGGAATCATGTGCGGGGGACCAGGACGGTTGACCAGCAACCTTCAAACAGAAGTCCTCTGCTACATCGATTTCTGGGAGAGCTTGGCAGAGAGCGAGGCATTTGAAGGGGTGGCGTTGTTAGGGTGATGGTCCAAGACCGCGCGCCGTTCTCCATATATGGGACAGAGGTCCATGTGGATCAAGGGAATCACACAAAGCCTTCCATCTTGGAGATTGCAGTGAGTTGATACGATGCTGAATCTTCTTCTGTATGCGTCTCGCCTGCCCTAAGTCGTACATCGACTTCGTGCACCTGTACCTTCGTTGTGCGCGACGGCGAATTTGCTCGGAGACTCTCCAATTCTGCTTCGAATTCAGAAAATTTAGGAATGGGCCCAAAAACTCTTGTGGCTTTTTAGTAGCGTCGTTAATTAGCTCCTCGATGTAGCCAAGCAGACGTTGCTGATTCTTTTGAGAATTCTTCTTCATGAGGAACGTGTATTTAGGACAGTCGATGTGTTGAAGAACTGTGGTAGCGTATGACTTGCCTATGCCTTCGATTTTGACATATGTTGGGACGTGTTCACCATCATGCGTTGCGTAGTCCAGAAACCACTTCACATTGGCACTCAGGCATCTTGAAACAAACACTAAGTCCAGGCAGCTGCTGCATGTCAATCCCCGCAGATAAGTGGGACTGTAGTAATTTAGGCAGCAGAGTTCATGGTGCGACGCGAAGGATAGAGCACGTCTTCCAGGACAATCCAATTTTAAGATTCCCCATAGCGGATTATGCGCCTTGGAATCGCCGGTAATAATCCAAGGTCCAGGTGTCGTCAAAATTGCACTTAGTCTTGCGCTGTTACTTCGGCTCGAAGGTGAAATGTGGAAACCTACGAGCGTGAGTGCGACGTTCTTGCATCTTATAGTCAGACATACGTACTGATTGTTGTCATCAGGTTCCATTGGGTGTAAAACAAAAGTGAAATCGCACCTGACGTAAACGATTACTTTGCTGCGGTCGCTAGAGGAGGCTGACATGAAAGCTTCATATACTGATGGGCGGATGGCACTCGCAATGTTTGGCTCACAACTGAGGATAATTGGAAATTCATTCCCAAAAACAAAGGGAGGAAAGTCCGAAATGCGGGATTTAAGGCCTCTGACATTCACCTGGAAGATAGAAGCCTCCTTGACTTCCTTAAGGAACGAGTGCAGAGGAGCAGCCGTGGTGCTTCTCAAGAGTATGCAGTACCGGTTTCGGGGCATCCAGTATTTGAAGCCCATCTCGAGCCACCGGAGGGTGTATGGCAGTCAGTATAGTACTAGTAGCGTGTTCGTAAGGGACCGTATCATGGTGACAACTTGTTTGTCATCGTCTTAGCTGCTGTCAGAAGGTGAAGCATGATTCGGCGGGCGTGCTACATCTTGCTGCTCCCCAGGTTGCTCTAGCCGTGGCAACGGCGGCCACTCCTCCCATGACGCATACTGGAGACTTTCTGCTTAAGATTATGATTTCTGTTTAAGTGCTTGTATTGTAAGTTGTCTGTGGAAGTGTGTGGACTCTCAGCGGACGCGGTGCATCCTAAGCAATAGCAGTGGATTTCCTAGATCTCCGGCGATGTGAACGCGGACGTCTCACCTTACTGGCAGCCTCCCTGTGCGACGAACCATCTCTGCCCATTTGCCTCAACACTTTAGTCTCACTTTTAACATCTGGACAATTCTTTGAAGATGCAGCGTCGGAGCCTTGATAATTGGTGCTCTTTTGGGGTTTTCTGCACGACAGGCGTCGGAGCTGTGCGACCCAGAGCATCGTGAGCACATGGCAACACTTGTGCAAACCGCTCTAACGCACCCGATTCTTTGACAATTCCGGCACTGAAGCGCCTTTGGCACAGAAAGCCGTACTACTTTTCGGAAGGGACCGACCTTGACGTGTGACAGTAGGCTGTCTCCTTTAAAAGTGAGCTTCACGCAGTGGGAATTCCGTAGGCGATGGGCTTAATTGCAATATGACAATTCCGTTTACAACCCGTTTGATGAGTATATGCAGGTCAGCATCGCTTATGGAATTGTCTACGTCATACACAACGCAGTAGAGTCATGATAGTCTTGTTTATAGCAGCGTACGTTGATGCTACCCAGCACCTTGACGTTCCTCAAAACGTCTAGCGCGCTGCGATTTGTGACCTCTATAGCGAGAATGTTCTTACTGGCGTTGGTTCTTACATCTTCGATCTGACCTGGAACAAGGGCCTCTAGCAACACAGGTGTAGCTTGGCGGTTTTATTTATTTATTTATTTATTTTTTATGTATTTACACAATACCTGCGTCGCCTCGAAGGCATTATCGCAGGGGAGGGGGGCAGTTAGATAAAGATGTATTAAATCGTTCACAGAAATAAGTAAAGAATGCATAAATTAAGTAACATCAAGGTGAGAGTACACAATAAGCCAGTTGAGCCAGTTTAGATTGTCTCTAGCAGCCACAGGCACAAATAAAATGTTGTGGTCCGACGACTTTCGCGTAGGGATCTCAGTTGTCTTACTTATGGAAGGAGATGTCCTGACGAGTCTTCTCTTTGCTTCGTGCTTTGCTGCAGGCACCAAGTCACTGTCATCCGAGGTGTCATCACTGGTCGCTCAGTAGATCACGATGTACTCGCTGTCGGTGTCATTCGGGTATCTAGATCGCCTTCTCGGAGCGGCCGCTGTTGACGTGGAAAGACCCGACACCCCTCCAGGTGACTCCATGTCCATCGCCGTTGTTGAGGGAGCGCCGTCTCCCACTAAGTAGCTTGAAACTCGCAGAGAAAAAAAAAGAAGTGTTCCACACAACAGACACTTCATCGTCATCCCCACATATCCCAGCAAAGGATAACGTCAGATCTAGGTAACTATCGTCGTTAAACCCACGCAAATAAGTTGCGGCATCATCTTTAGCAAACAACGTTTTGCCTGTCGATAAAGGATTCTACGAGCATACCCTACAGATCAGAGTGATAACTTCGTCAAAGTGGGCCATGAACATTGAAGTGTCCACAAACTACAAAAGAGGCGGACCACGTCTTGCAATACACGATCTAGCACCGCCGATATTATTGCCGTCGTAGGTTCAGTGCACACACTCACAGCACTAGCAGTAGACAGTGATCAGAGACTCAGACAGTGATCCGCAGTGTACACTGCACAACACATATTCCGGAACCGTGGATTGCGAAGATGTGAGGCACGCAGACACAATGTCTTTCCTCGCACACAACATAGCGTGACTGGGTCTAGACAGATAGCACGAATCATACATGACGTAGTTAGAAATCGGGAAATCAGCTAGAACCCATGCCTCAGATACGACTGCTATAGGAATGGAGTGTTGCTGAAGAAACTGACGAAAGCCTGCTCACTTAGAGCGTAAGCCTATATACCACTACATAGAAGAATAAACGTGTTGTTGTAGGAATCAGGCATCTTGAACCCCTGGGGTGCTTGCAGAATTGCTTGTGATGAAGATAATAATATTTCAAGCACCAGGAAAGCTTCGACCCCAGAAAGCTCCGATGGCTGAGGTTGTGCGTGGATGAGGGCTCTTATCGCAGCAAGCATCACGGGGAGCACGAGCTGGTATATCTGGTCTCTACGTCCATGGACACAAAATTTATCTGGTTGAGTGGCTACAGGTGATTAGCCTTTGTGCTTGTTTCCGTGAGGGTGGGGGTGTAGTAGAAATATTCGCACTGCCATCAAATTACACAGCTGCAGTGATAGTTTTGTTTGCCCCTTGGTGCTTGGCTGAGCCTCAAGTTCGACGGGCAGTACCAGGGATTCAAACGAAGGCACAACTCTCATCACCAGCTTTCAAGCAACTATCATTGCTCTTGCTATACGAACAACAGAACGATCATACCCATATATACACTGATGGTTCAACCGCCATGGACGGATCTACAGGATTAGTAACTTTCCTTGCGAAAATCGCCACCTTCAAGTTCAAGAAGTCGCATCAGACTACCTCGACAGCCGCGGAGCTTGCTGCTCTTCTAGCGCATTACGCATAATTCAAGGGAACCACCTCGACAGTGGAGCCTTTTCAGCGACTCAAAAGCAGCTCTACATTGCTTGCTTACCGCCTTACGCAGTGGATCCTACGAACAAATAGTGCTACCAATCCGAGAGCTCCTTCATCGCCTCGTTGAGTTAGGACACGACGTCACATTTCAGTGGCTCCCTAGCCACTGTGGCACAATGGGTAATGAACAAGCCGATGAAGCTGCTTGATCTGCTCATGAGCACGGCGTGCAAGAACCAATCCCGCTGTCAAGAACAGATGCAGCAGCGCAACTTCGAATGCTTGCATGTGATGTATCACAATCGTTGTGGAACATACCTAGTTTCCAGCACACACGTCGACATCGACTGGACCCATGTCTGCAACTTCAGCCTCCAGCTGGACTATCCCGACCCGAGATAATTGTACTTTACCGATTGTGACTTGGCATCACATTTACGAAGTCATTTGCTTTCCACATCGGATGGAAGGATAGCGCGTGTGACCACTGCGGCGACGAGGAAAGTATCGAACACGTTCTTTGTCATTGTCTCCAACACAGTGCGCACAGGCAGTAACTCGCGACCATGCCGGTGCCTCTCGACGACCAGTCGATTTCGGGCCTGGAACGCCGACCAATTCGTCACACCACAAGACAGTGAAGTCACTCTTGAAATTTCTACGTTGGAGTGGCCTATTGGAGACACTGTAATCCTTATGGACGTTCACGACCTTGCCTACCTTTTTTTTCGTTTCGTTGCTTTTTCTCTCTGCTGTTCTTTCCGTCTTTCAAGATCCCCGTACCCTTCTCCCCGTGCAGGGTAGCAGACCAGAATCTTATCCAGTTAACCTCCCTGCCTTTCAAATGCCGTTTACCTCTCCTTCTCTCTTCGCACCAGTCGCGGTGTTAGCAGACACAGGAATAGACCGCTCCCAGTTTGCAAACAGCGTAACGTCACTGGGAGTGCCCCTCCCGTCCGCCGCGCCTCCGAAGTGGGCGCTTGTCGGGAAAAGATGTTCAGCCGACTGGTTCTCTGCATAGGAGCGCCGCCTATATCTAAGCGGCTACGATCGAAAATTTTGCATATTGCTATTTTCTTAGGTGGCAGTATCTATGAACTGTGCTCAGAAAGTAACCATCCTCATTTTACTGGTGCAACAACGTAGCGTTGTTGCCAACTGCATAGCGCCTTCAAGTCAGCATGTGGTGATTTTGTGAGAGTGCCTCTTCCGTAGATCAAACAGCCACAAAAATTGCAGGACACTTCGAAAGCAGATATATCTGTGCGACAGAAGATTAACATTTTCCGCGTGCCGAAACGACAGTTCGCTTAAATGCGTGCTCATCTGAAAAAAAAAATGCATTGCATTGACGTAAATGTGCTTAATTTGCATTCATTTACGCTGTAATTTTAAAAGATATGCAAGGTTAATTCGGTCTAGGTGGTAGGTGGTAGGTGGTAGGTGGTAGGTGGTAATTTCTATACGGGTGGTAGGCAAAAACAGTTGTTACCCTGCATTAGGTGCTCGGAGAAAAGCACCAGGTGTTCAAAATTATCCCGGAGCTCTCGCTTACAGCGTTCGTCATAAGCCACTCTGCTGAATAGGAATGTTAAACACCATATTTTAATTAATTTTACCTCTTAGTCATCAGAATGCGAATGCACGAAGCGTACATAACTCATACGGAATTCGTTGCGTGTTAACTTCGCTGCACCTGCGGCCTCCCTTTGCTGGTTTTAAATTTAACAGACCCAGTATTGCGTGTTTATGTGCGTCAACACAGCATAACTATTGTATCATAAAAAGAAGTATAAGAACAAGAAATAACGCAAGATAATTCAGTGTTTTAGTTAAAACTGAAGAGATCTGCAATGAAGCACGATAAGGTTATTGGGTCACCTTTTGTAGAATGCCCGCGGCGACGCGTACACGCGCACATTCGGCAATGGTAAAAACATGCTTATAGCGCATGCGCGTTCC
The DNA here is from genome assembly GCF_038994185.2 of Dermacentor albipictus. Lineage (NCBI taxonomy): Eukaryota > Metazoa > Arthropoda > Arachnida > Ixodida > Ixodidae > Dermacentor > Dermacentor albipictus. Next base: position 18,116,394 of record NC_091824.1, read on the forward strand.
TTGTGGCGAAGCGTACGCTGTTCCGGGAATTGTAAAAATAGAAATGTGAAAATCACATTTACAGTCATGTCTTTAGGCCAGTAGATTATGCTAAATCCATTTTTTTTTCTCCATACAGCGCAGACGGCACTGAGATAAACGCACTCACTCATCATCGCATCTCATTCATTTCCGCCTGTACAGAAATGACAGGTCCTGAAGTTCTGCCGACACCTGGTCACTAAGACTACCCTTATGACACGTCAGCATGTCCACATTTTCGGAAACATGACGCATTGCCAATCGCGCATTGCACCACGCACACATTTACACAGCTATGTGCTACGTTTCCCTGCGCAAAGATGAGCCCATCCTGTCGCTATTTTTTGCCGCACACTTTATCGCTATAGAACAATCGGGATGTATTTCCGAAGAAAAGCCGATGTCGCGGTGCGCCATAAACCGCCAAGTTGTTAACTGCTGCAAGTAAAAAAGCTAGCGTTAACAGTTTTACGTACGCCGCGTCCCACACACCGATGTTCGCCAGCAAACAATACTGATAATCTGACTGGCAAGAGCAGAGTTGTACAAAAATAAGAAAAAAAAAGCGCGTCCACGTGGCATGCACACGCACCAAGAACTGCAAGACTGCAGCCCGCCGGGAGCTGGCGGAGGCGGTGTTTTGCCAACCAGGGTCACTGCACGTGTGGCGAGGACGTCACGCTGAGACGTTGCCAGCGCGGTGTGACGTACCCCAAGTCTCTAAACGCAGCTTCAAAAGACGACGTCTGGGCGTGGTCTTTAGGCGCACTTCCGTTGGCTGCCTGCAAATAAGAACGTCACTTCCTCTTCTCCGCAGTGCCCTCTGGCGACTTAACATCTGGGTTTACGATATTACGCTGTTTGGCAGTAACTTTGCCGTTCACAATTTCGTGCTTCTTCGAAGAAGCGCATCTTTCTTGTGATAACATCCAGAAAAATGTGCAGGTTGATTGCCGTGACAGTTCACACAGTGAGGAACATTACTTGCAGTGCATTATTCACAAGTGCGCGGCCCAGTACCAATCTTGCGACTGCGAGCACCTTGACAATAGTTATCTACATGGCCATGTTTATGACATGTCATACATTGAACTGGTGGACTAAAGTACTTCTCCAAGGGCTGGCTCGTAAAGTCAAGTAGAATTCTCGTAGGAATAGGACAATCTGGACGAAAGTGTAACTATACACTTTGAGAGGGGAAGGGCTCAATGACACTCTCACTGTTCTTCGCATAAGATAATTGACGCTTTACAGAGATAACTCCGAATTCTTCCAGATACTCCAGGAATTCCAATTCTCTGTATACTGGAGAGAACGCATTTAATCTTGCCGAAGTTCTTGGCTTACCACTGCGGAACACACGCAGTGGTATCAAACAGGCCACGCCTTTGCGAGCAAGCAGTTTATCAGCGGCTGAAAGTGAGGCCGCGCAAACTGACAAATTGCCATCTTTGTTAATTTTGTTACTCACAAGTTTCCCGCGTTACCGCTAGCAGCTCTTTCGCAATAATGTCAATGTTCCGCAAAAATAATCCATTCTCTGAGGGTGATTTAAACACCACAGGTATTCCAGCCGGCCGTTTCTTGCTATACGTTACTTTAATAAAGGTGGATTCCTCTGCAGTGACCTTGTCGATATCGCTGTTGACAATGTCGTTGTATCACTGAGCACGATCAGATTTATTCTCTTCAAGTGGTGCCTCATTTCCGCTGTCATCAGCTAATTCTCACGTTGAAATTTGACCATGATGCATTGTTGAATGATTCATGGTAGGAATATGGGTGCCGTTTGGTAACTCCCTCTGCATGACAGGCGGCGTCTAGACAAGTGCGGCACCTGGCCCACGAAGTATGACGCGCACCGGCACGACACGGTTTCGTTCGATAAACGTGGGCCTGCTATAATATGAGCGTTCTGTACACCCTCTGGAATTTGACTGTGCTGCGTCTGTTGAATAAACTCTAGCAAAAGAAGTAGTTGTCAAGATCGCATTCCGTCCCTCTCCCAGAGGTTAATGGGACTTGCCTGAAGATTTGCTGTTGGCGTAGGATGCTCCCCATCTGTCACGTTGTCTCTATTCCCGAGTTCGAGGCAGCAAGAGAACCGGAGTATGAAGAGTGTAATGCCCTGGGCCTTGAGATGATGACCGCGGTGGATCCATAGTCCCGGATCTCGTCAGGTTTATAGCGCCCCATCATCTATGGGGAAACGTTATTGCACCCTGACAGGTGAGACCAGCCCTCGAGTAAGGATTCGCTGTTGCCTCGGCAAGGCATGAGCACTATGTTTCAGGCAAATGAAAGCCCCGAAACTGATAAAATCAACTGCCAAATCATGGGAAGCGAGAATGGGAGACGTACCTTCTTGAATGAATGAATGAAGGAATGAATGACTGAAATCGTTTATTTTACAGGATGGCTCATTAGCTGCATGGGAGGAGAGGATGGCAGGAGTAAAAAACAATAAATAAATAAAAGGGTGGGGGATCAAGAGGAGGTAGGGGAACTGGCCATGCGGTATCAAATTTACCGTATTATTCTGCTCTCTGTTGTGAATTCGCATAGAGCAAGGAGACGTTCCCAGGTAGCTGCGCGTCGAGTGAGTAGAAGACCTTCGGCGCCTTCCGCGTGCTTCAGCGCTCCGTTGAACTCCGTAGCAGCCATTACTCGCGCTGCGCCGTTCCCCGACCTTTCTATACACGATAGCGATCAGTTGATCACCCAGATAAGCCAATTACTCCATCGTCACATCGGCCTTGCCGATTCCCGCCGTCTTGGTAATCTCTTCTCTGCCCAGTGACGAAAAGCACAGGCTACAGGGTTATATGGACGCCATGTCAACATATCCTTACCATTGAAGAAACGTCATGGCCTGCAGAAAAAAATGTTTGCCGAGTGTGTAAGACTACCGGGCGTGCAGGGAGCTTTCGTGCATTCTGCAAAAAGAGGCCCGTTCACGCTCACTGACAAAATCGCGAGCGTCGGCGGAAAAGTGCCTCCAGCAACGATCGCAAGTAAATAGACACTTTGTAATCTCACACGGCCGTGAGCGCTTATTCTGGATTGCAAAGCGACCTTTCGTGCCACGAAAGTCACGGTCGGCTCATGCGTATACCTATACGAGGGGAATGCTGCTGCTTGTTTTTTTGTGAGCCTGATTTCGAAGGAGCCAGCGCGCAACTCAGGCTCTGGTTCTATAGAAGTGCAAGCTAGAAGCGGTATTTTCACCGAGGTTCCAGTGCTTCTTTGGAGATAGAGCAAGAGAGAGAGGGCATTACGAGAAAGGTCTCAAATAGGCCACGACATCGAAGTACCCGGTTTGCTAACTTAGTAAGAGTGCCAACTAACCCAGCAGGATGTCCTATAGCTATATAAATGAAAGGATGGGAGTGCGCATGCAAAACAACTATGTCACAGAGACACCGCGGCAGCCTAGGCGCAGAAAGCTGGAATAAGTGAAGAAACAAAAGAGGATAATAAATACTTGCAAGGCAGAGTCAAGCAAGATATATTTAAGGAGATGCTTGACATCGAAGCGAATTCAATTGAGTGCATTCACAGGGTTGGTTATAAACATGCTGGTAAATGCCGACCAGTTATGCTGAGGCTTTTTGCTTTTTGTGAGAAAGATAGAATAATGTCATCATGCTATAAGCTAAAAGGAACGCAGATTTCCAATATCAGATTATTTTTCTAAAAAGATTCGTGATTTGACTTGCGTGGTAGACTGTGGCGTTCTGCAACTGTGGAAAAGTCCAATGGAACAAAGGTGTCACTTATTTTTGATAAATTGAAAATAGATGACAAAGTTTATACCTGGGACCAGCTTCTAAACCGCCGAGTGGAAATCACACACGATCTGATGCGCAGATACAGCGTGATTCGGATCATACTGCTTTTGCCCGTGTGACCACATGAAGTCGCGAAAAAAAAAATGACAATCTTCCAGCAAAGTTCTCAGAGTTGTTTCGCTCAATGCGCGCAGCGTTGTAAATATATCCGTTTCCTTCGAAGATATAATCTCCTGTTATCATCCACATGTCTTAGTAATTACTGAAACATGGTTACATGCTTGGAAACATGGAAACATGGTTACATGGAGTAGCTATCGCCATTAAAATAATATTGTATTCACACTTTAGGATGGTATTAATAACCTTGAAAGTATATGGTGCAAACTTAAATTCCTGGGCAAACGTATACTTCTAGGTGTTGTGTAACCAACCCCCACATGCTTCACCGGAATGTTTGGAAGCTATGCACGACTACCTTGCAGATAATACGAATTCCCGGTCGACCATTATAATAGCAGGAGACGTTAATCTGCCGGCGATAAACTTGCCTAATTTTTCTCACGATGGCAGATATTCTAAAAGTGCTGATGCATTGCTCACAACTGCATTCAACTTTGGTTTACGCCAACTAGTTTCCAACGATACCAGGGTCAATAAACGCAGGGTAGCAAACCGGAGGTTTTGACTCTGGCTAACCTCTCTGCCTTTCTCTCATTTATATATCTCTCTCACTCTCTCATCATCTTCACTCCTTGATTTAGCACTTGTTAGCAGCCCACTTCAAGGTTGTACGGTTAGTGTTGAAGACGGCATATCTGATCATAAGTTGCTTGCTCTCTCATGTCCGGTTGCAGGGACACGTTCTTTTACTAAGCCTTCAGATGCTTTCGTCATAGATTACACGCATGCCGACGATATCGCTGTGTTAAACTATTTCGAATCACGCTTTGCTAATTTCAAGAAAATCAACGACGAAAATGTGATCATACTTCAGAGAAATTCTTCTCTTTTGCGAGTAAGAATATGTCCCGTTAAAAAAGAAACGCACCAATAGGGAATACCTGTGGTTCACGCGAGAAATGATTAAATTAAAACGCGAAATTTATCGACGACGTAAACGCGGTAATACAAATGACCTTTCAAGCCTTATTTTTAACTTGCAGAAGCAAACAAGATTGGCGAAAGAACGTTTTCTTTTCAGTCACTTTGCAGTCATTTATGAACAAAGAACCCCAGAAGTTCTGGCACTATCTATCAAAGGTCAAACGGTGTATATCAGATATAAATGTTTCGCGTGAAACTATTGTTGACTCGACTGTAATTTTTAAAAAATTTAATGCATTTTTTACCATCCGTGTTCACGCGTAGAGTTTCGCATGCACTGTTACCATCATATGGCTATGATACTCCAATGCCTGACATAGAGATAACAGAGGACAGTGTTCTAGGCCTCTTGCAAAAGCTAGGTGCAAAGAAATCACCTGGTCTTGACCAACTATGCAATACCTTTATCAGTAGATAATATGCTGTATGGGTGGCCAGTGGCGTAGCTTAAGTCTGGCACCCGGGGCCCATAGGTCTTCTATCACCCCCCCGGGTGTAGTCGGCGGAAAGAGCGGTGTCTTCAGACGTATATGACACCCCCCCCCCCCCCGCCCTCCACAGGCCCATTGCTACGCCACTGTGGGTGGCCAAATATTTATATCGTATTTGTGTTATATCTTTAAGCATTGCAGTAATTCCTGATGATTGGCGCTCTCCAAAAATCATTCCGGTGCACAAATCTGGCTCTCCTCTCGAAATTAACAACTACAGGCCCGTGTTTTTAACTAGCACCTGTTGTAAATGTTCGAATACATTATCTTTAAGGCCATTATTACTTAGTTAGAAAATAATAATTTGCTTTATCCGCAAGAGCATGGCTTTAGATCTGGTTTATCTACGGTAACCCAACTAGCTGAAATAACTGATGAATTAATTGGTACACTCAATATAAAAGGCCAAACAGACGCTATTTCTTTGGATTATTCAAAAGCGTTGATGTCGTTCCTCATAAAAATTTACTAATAAAACTAAAGGCAAGTGGCATTGAACAGAAAGTAGTGGCATAGATTGAATCTTATTTAAGAGATAGAAAGGAGCGTGTTGCCATAAATGGGAGTCTCTCCGAAGATTTGGATGTGAACTCGTGTGTTCCGCAGGGCTCGGTCCTAGGGCCTCTCCTTTTCTTGGTATATATGAATGATATTCATCTTTCCGTCGAACCACCAATCAAGATTAAACTATTTGCAGACGACTGTGTTGTATACACAGCCATAAATAATCCAGATGACCAAATTAAATTTAACAATTCATTACACTCCATTCATGCATGGTGTGCAAGGTGGGGCTCAAGAATAAACACTGCTAAGCCAGCTTCCATTACGTTTAGCAACAAAAAATAGCCGCTTGACTTTGTTTACTCTTTAGGTAACGCTACCATCACCAGAACTGACGAAGTTAAATATTTGGGCATAACAATTCCGAGTAACTTCAATCGGGAACCGCATGTTGAAAATGTCTGTCGGGGTGCACTACAGAAACCGTCGTTTTTGAAAAGGAAACTGCGTAATACCACTCCTGCAGTAAAACTAAATGCATACAAAGCACTAATACGACTGAAATTAGAGTATGCATCGGTTATTTGGACCCCTTGCCAACAATGCTTGATTAGCAAAATCGAAAGAGCACAGAATTTAGCTTTGCATTTTATTTATTCTGTTTACTCCCGTTACTCAAGTGTCAGCAACTTACGTAATTGGCCAACCTACAAAAACTTGAGCAGTGCTGGATAATATCTAGATTAACATTTATTTACCAATTTGATCACGAGAACTTTGAGCTATCACGGGAACGATATCTTCTGGATCCTTTCAAACGATCAGAGAGAACGCACCACAGTAAAACTATGAGACAGCCAATCAGCCACATGATTGTTCACAAGTTCTTTTTATTTGCTCGCGTAATTTATTATTGGAATACGTTATCTGAGGAGGCAGTGAACTCCGCCTCGTTGGAATCATTTGTTCTATTTATTAGTAATATCAACTTTTGTTGAAATTCGAGTCCAAGTGAAGTACACTCTGAGTTGATAACATTCGCTTGTTCGAGTATTCATTTATGTCATCTATGACCAGTGTATTGCCAAGTTTTTTTCACTTTTGTATGTATTATATCTTTGCAATTATGTCAAGTAATTAGTTTAAATTTACTACTTTTGTTTGTATTCTAAGTATCCACTCCTGCATGGGCCAGAGAAGGGCCTGCAGTATCTCCAAATAAATAAACAACTAACTAACTAACTAACTAACTAACTAACTAACTAACTAACTAACTAACTAACTAACTAACTAACTAACTAACTAACTAACTAACTAACTAACTAACTAACTAACTAAATAAATAAATAAATAAATAAATAAATAAATAAAGCACACGATATAGCAATGAGTGCAGAAATTGCACGTGGACAAGAAGCTAACGTGCATATTTGCAAAAGTATGGCTCCACAATTTCAGCATAGCATTATTCGTTTGTAAAACTGACGTAATTTGCACAAAGCCTTTATTCACAAAGAACCCCAGAAGTTCTGGCACTATCTATCAAAGGTTAAACGGTGTATATCAGATATAAATGTTTCGCGTGAAACTATTGTTGACTCGACTGTAATTTTTAACAAATTTAATGCATTTTTTACCATCCGTGTTCACGCGTAGAGTTTCGCATGCACTGTTACCATCATATGGCTATGATACTCCAATGCCTGACATAGAGATAACAGAGGACAGTGTTCTAGGCCTCTTGCAAAAGCTAGGTGCAAAGAAATCACCTGGTCTTGACCAACTATGCAATACCTTTATCAGTAGATAATATGCTGTATGGGTGGCCAGTGGCGTAGCTTAAGTCTGGCACCCGGGGCCCATAGGTCTTCTATCACCCCCCCGGGTGTAGTCGGCGGAAAGAGCGGTGTCTTCAGACGTATATGACACCCCCCCCCCCCCGCCCTCCACAGGCCCATTGCTACGCCACTGTGGGTGGCCAAATATTTATATCGTATTTGTGTTATATCTTTAAGCATTGCAGTAATTCCTGATGATTGGCGCCCTCCAAAAATCATTCCGGTGCACAAATCTGGCTCTCCTCTCGAAATTAACAACTACAGGCCCGTGTTTTTAACTAGCACCTGTTGTAAATGTTCGAATACATTATCTTTAAGGCCATTATTACTTACCTAGAAAATAATAATTTGCTTTATCCGCAAGAGCATGGCTTTAGATCTGGTTTATCTACGGTAACCCAACTAGCTGAAATAACTGATGAATTAATTGGTACACTCAATATAAAAGGCCAAACAGACGCTATTTCTTTGGATTATTCAAAAGCGTTGATGTCGTTCCTCATAAAAATTTACTAATAAAACTAAAGGCAATTGGCATTGAACAGAAAGTAGTGGCATAGATTGAATCTTATTTAAGAGATAGAAAGGAGCGTGTTGCCATAAATGGGAGTCTCTCCGAAGATTTGGATGTGAACTCGTGTGTTCCGCAGGGCTCGGTCCTAGGGCCTCTCCTTTTCTTGGTATATATGAATGATATTCATCTTTCCGTCGAACCACCAATCAAGATTAAACTATTTGCAGACGACTGCGTTGTATACACAGCCATAAATAATCCAGATGACCAAATTAAATTTAACAATTCATTACACTCCATTCATGCATGGTGTGCAAGGTGGGGCTCAAGAATAAACACTGCTAAGCCAGCTTCCATTACGTTTAGCAACAAAAAATAGCCGCTTGACTTTGTTTACTCTTTAGGTAACGCTACCATCACCAGAACTGACGAAGTTAAATATTTGGGCATAACAATTCCGAGTAACTTCAATCGGGAACCGCATGTTGAAAATGTCTGTCGGGGTGCACTACAGAAACCGTCGTTTTTGAAAAGGAAACTGCGTAATACCACTCCTGCAGTAAAACTAAATGCATACAAAGCACTAATACGACTGAAATTAGAGTATGCATCGGTTATTTGGACCCCTTGCCAACAATGCTTGATTAGCAAAATCGAAAGAGCACAGAATTTAGCTTTGCATTTTATTTATTCTGTTTACTCCCGTTACTCAAGTGTCAGCAACTTACGTAATTGGCCAACCTACAAAAACTTGAGCAGTGCTGGATAATATCTAGATTAACATTTATTTACCAATTTGATCACGAGAACTTTGAGCTATCACGGGAACGATATCTTCTGGATCCTTTCAAACGATCAGAGAGAACGCACCACAGTAAAACTATGAGACAGCCAATCAGCCACATGATTGTTCACAAGTTCTTTTTATTTGCTCGCGTAATTTATTATTGGAATACGTTATCTGAGGAGGCAGTGAACTCCGCCTCGTTGGAATCATTTGTTCTATTTATTAGTAATATCAACTTTTGTTGAAATTCGAGTCCAAGTGAAGTACACTCTGAGTTGATAACATTCGCTTGTTCGAGTATTCATTTATGTCATCTATGACCAGTGTATTGCCAAGTTTTTTTCACTTTTGTATGTATTATATCTTTGCAATTATGTCAAGTAATTAGTTTAAATTTACTACTTTTGTTTGTATTCTAAGTATCCACTCCTGCATGGGCCAGAGAAGGGCCTGCAGTATCTCCAAATAAATAAACAACTAACTAACTAACTAACTAACTAACTAACTAACTAACTAACTAACTAACTAACTAACTAACTAACTAACTAACTAACTAACTAACTAAATAAATAAATAAATAAATAAATAAATAAATAAAGCACACGATATAGCAATGAGTGCAGAAATTGCACGTGGACAAGAAGCTAACGTGCATATTTGCAAAAGTATGGCTCCACAATTTCAGCATAGCATTATTCGTTTGTAAAACTGACGTAATTTGCACAAAGCCTTTATTCACAAAGAACCCCAGAAGTTCTGGCACTATCTATCAAAGGTTAAACGGTGTATATCAGATATAAATGTTTCGCGTGAAACTATTGTTGACTCGACTGTAATTTTTAACAAATTTAATGCATTTTTTACCATCCGTGTTCACGCGTAGAGTTTCGCATGCACTGTTACCATCATATGGCTATGATACTCCAATGCCTGACATAGAGATAACAGAGGACAGTGTTCTAGGCCTCTTGCAAAAGCTAGGTGCAAAGAAATCACCTGGTCTTGACCAACTATGCAATACCTTTATCAGTAGATAATATGCTGTATGGGTGGCCAGTGGCGTAGCTTATGTCTGGCACCCGGGGCCCATAGGTCTTCTATCACCCCCCCGGGTGTAGTCGGCGGAAAGAGCGGTGTCTTCAGACGTATATGACACCCCCCCCCCCCCGCCCTCCACAGGCCCATTGCTACGCCACTGTGGGTGGCCAAATATTTATATCGTATTTGTGTTATATCTTTAAGCATTGCAGTAATTCCTGATGATTGGCGCCCTCCAAAAATCATTCCGGTGCACAAATCTGGCTCTCCTCTCGAAATTAACAACTACAGGCCCGTGTTTTTAACTAGCACCTGTTGTAAATGTTCGAATACATTATCTTTAAGGCCATTATTACTTACCTAGAAAATAATAATTTGCTTTATCCGCAAGAGCATGGCTTTAGATCTGGTTTATCTACGGTAACCCAACTAGCTGAAATAACTGATGAATTAATTGGTACACTCAATATAAAAGGCCAAACAGACGCTATTTCTTTGGATTATTCAAAAGCGTTGATGTCGTTCCTCATAAAAATTTACTAATAAAACTAAAGGCAATTGGCATTGAACAGAAAGTAGTGGCATAGATTGAATCTTATTTAAGAGATAGAAAGGAGCGTGTTGCCATAAATGGGAGTCTCTCCGAAGATTTGGATGTGAACTCGTGTGTTCCGCAGGGCTCGGTCCTAGGGCCTCTCCTTTTCTTGGTATATATGAATGATATTCATCTTTCCGTCGAACCACCAATCAAGATTAAACTATTTGCAGACGACTGCGTTGTATACACAGCCATAAATAATCCAGATGACCAAATTAAATTTAACAATTCATTACACTCCATTCATGCATGGTGTGCAAGGTGGGGCTCAAGAATAAACACTGCTAAGCCAGCTTCCATTACGTTTAGCAACAAAAAATAGCCGCTTGACTTTGTTTACTCTTTAGGTAACGCTACCATCACCAGAACTGACGAAGTTAAATATTTGGGCATAACAATTCCGAGTAACTTCAATCGGGAACCGCATGTTGAAAATGTCTGTCGGGGTGCACTACAGAAACCGTCGTTTTTGAAAAGGAAACTGCGTAATACCACTCCTGCAGTAAAACTAAATGCATACAAAGCACTAATACGACTGAAATTAGAGTATGCATCGGTTATTTGGACCCCTTGCCAACAATGCTTGATTAGCAAAATCGAAAGAGCACAGAATTTAGCTTTGCATTTTATTTATTCTGTTTACTCCCGTTACTCAAGTGTCAGCAACTTACGTAATTGGCCAACCTACAAAAACTTGAGCAGTGCTGGATAATATCTAGATTAACATTTATTTACCAATTTGATCACGAGAACTTTGAGCTATCACGGGAACGATATCTTCTGGATCCTTTCAAACGATCAGAGAGAACGCACCACAGTAAAACTATGAGACAGCCAATCAGCCACATGATTGTTCACAAGTTCTTTTTATTTGCTCGCGCAATTTATTATTGGAATACGTTATCTGAGGAGGCAGTGAACTCCGCCTCGTTGGAATCATTTGTTCTATTTATTAGTAATATCAACTTTTGTTGAAATTCGAGTCCAAGTGAAGTACACTCTGAGTTGATAACATTCGCTTGTTCGAGTATTCATTTATGTCATCTATGACCAGTGTATTGCCAAGTTTTTTTCACTTTTGTATGTATTATATCTTTGCAATTATGTCAAGTAATTAGTTTAAATTTACTACTTTTGTTTGTATTCTAAGTATCCACTCCTGCATGGGCCAGAGAAGGGCCTGCAGTATCTCCAAATAAATAAACAACTAACTAACTAACTAACTAACTAACTAACTAACTAACTAACTAACTAACTAACTAACTAACTAACTAACTAACTAACTAACTAACTAACTAACTAACTAACTAACTAACTAACTAACCAACTAACTAACTAACTAACTAACTAACTAACTAACTAAATAAATAAATAAATAAATAAATAAATAAATAAATAAATAAAGCACACGATATAGCAATGAGTGCAGAAATTGCACGTGGACAAGAAGCTAACGTGCATATTTGCAAAAGTATGGCTCCACAATTTCAGCATAGCATTATTCGTTTGTAAAACTGACGTAATTTGCACAAAGCCTTTATTCACGTGCCTTTATAGAGGGATAATGTTCCCTAGAGTGAACAATTAGTGTATACCCAGTCGGGATTCCTGCATTCAGTCTCGCATGTGGCTGTATAGACTAAAGAACTACTGGACTCAACATGATCTAGACTTACTAGAGCTCACTGAAGATGGACAACGTATGACTCTGTGATGCTATGGTTCGGGCCCATGTCCAGACTAACCCTTACCCGAGCTTACGTCAAGTCTGACTCATTTTGCCTCGCTCAGACTCTGGCATTCTGCGATTCACTACATGGCTCACTCAGGCAAACATTCACTTGTTTTATCAGGGCTCACTCACGGGCGGCTCCGAATTTAAGTCAATGAGGGCATCGTTTCATGAACGAGTGTGCCGACCCATACTGTGCCATCAAAACATCAGCGTAAAGTACGTTATGCTTTACGTGAGGTCGACAAACAAGGCAGATATCCGTCCCCTGGGTCAACTTGCGCATGTTAGCTTTACATTATATCTCGCGGTATTGCATAACGTGTGCACGGTCAATCTCTTCCAACGGATAGCTCTTCCTGCTGAAATAAATGCCTTAATCAGTTACGACCAGCTTTTTGGAGCAAGCGAACGTTGAACGGTTCCGCAACCTCCTTTTCCTGGTGCGAGTTCAGCGCTCAGTTGCGCTACACAAATGGTGAACGTTCTTTTTTTCCCTCTTTATTTATTGCACAATAATGGGTCACATATGTGACACACTTGATGAAATGAGTAACTACTGCCGGAGAGTCAACTCTGTAATGTAGGGCATAGTCGCGCCTCACGTGCTGGCTTGTTCCTAGGGCTCAGTGTTTCCTCTCGCTTTTTTTTTAGAATTGCTTGCGGTCATTGAACTGTTATTCACTGGCTCTGCATTGTATTTGTAAGCACAATATGAACTGTATGATCTTGCTAAATCTGAAAAAAATTATTTAATCATAATTTTGGCTAAAGCAATTTTATGCAAAATCAAGTTTAGCCGCTGTGATCTTGTTTAGAATGCAAATGCGAACTTTATTAGAGAGAAGAATATTTTTATGGTATTTATTTTATTTATTTTAAATGATCGTTGAGGGGCCTTTTCAAGAAGGCAACAAATCCGACTTTGTTGGATGGCATATATCAGTCTAGACGACGTTACTATGACGTGTTTATCACTTTGGAACACAACCCAGCCCTTGATCCCCATGATAGGTTAACTTTTCTCCATTTAATTTTTTACTACCTTCAAGCAATTCCTTGAACAGTACAGAAATGTTGAAGAGTCTTCGGTCGGTATTGTCTGCAACGTTGCAAGCTCTTGTGTAGAACGGAAAGGGCTATGTGCTTGATTACGCTTGCTTTTTTTACGTGTACCGTAATTTTAGAATGTCCTGCTGCATTAAATCTGGATCGTTATAAAACTGGTTCACTGATGCATGAATCGAGCTGTATTCACGAGCTAGTAAGCTTATTATTGTGATAGCAATTGTATGGACACTCCAAGCGTAATGCGGTATTTCACGTCTCACACATAGCATGGCGCTTCCGTTCGGAAATGTCGGAATACTTTGGTTTCCATGTGCGACATAACCAGCAATTGATCTAGAACTTGGAAAACCTGCCTCGGACAGGGCCAATATTGGCACAGGCATGTTGTGTAAGAAAAGCGACAGTTCAAGTAAATGGCACGCAAGACCCACGCAGTTCCATTGCATAATAAGGGGCACCTGCGAACGAGATGGTGAACATTGTGTCCGGACCGCATCCATATTGCTAGGTGCTTTAAAAGGAAGCAGAGCTTAGAATCACTGACTCGAGAGCCAGGACTACTTCGAGCATTTCCTTCATCGAGCTCGCCGGCATCTTCTCTATGTGTGATCGCAAGGCCTTGAAAAGAGCACGTAGCCCCTGTTGACAGTCGTCCCGTGGTATTTTTTCATCGCAACGCGATTGGGGTCGCTGCAGTGCAAACACATAACTTCGCTGTTCCGGTTGTTCAGCAGTCTTCTCGTCTATGGGGCCTTTGTTCATTGATTTGACTGCTTTAGCCGGTCCACTGCGCGATGGCACCACTGTGCCCTGGATTCCTGGAGAAGGCTTCAGGCTTGGAAAATCAGTTTCACTCCTTGAGCTCCATTTGATTTCGTCTGACTCTCTGTGACTTTCTATCTTTTTCTTTGTCATATTCTCTCGTCCTTTCCTGTTGGCCCCAAGATAAACGTTTTCTTACGCTTTATTGCCGTTGCCCGCGTAGGACACTTGCTATAACTAGCTGGATGACCACCACTACAGTTTGCACATAGAAAGTTCTCACTGCACGCGCATGTTTTGAAATCGTGCGGTCTTCCACATCTCTTACACCGCTGCTCACCACGGCAGTACTTGGCCACATGTCCATAGCGCTGACACTTGAAGCACCGAGGTGGTGTCTCAACGTAATCAATGGTCTCGTGTCTTTAGAAGCCCAAGTTGATCTTCTCTGGACGGTCTGTATTTGAAGCGAACGTAAGAACCACGCAGCTGGTTCGCCTTTGCAGCAGACCTTTGCTGCAGTGCTTTCGAAGTCACTGCTGTACAAGTGCGGATGGGAAACCGAAGCCTCAGCGTGTGATATATGTGAGGTCTCGCCTGAAGGTCTCGATGACAGAAATTATAAGAGACTTCTGCAGCCGCTGCCCAGCTCCGAGGATTATATGTGTGGACTTTAACGCGCACCATACTCTCTGGGGCGACGAGGCGACTGATGCACGTGGAAAGCAAATTGTTAGTGCTTTCAACACCGAGGGACTCTGCGTGCCAAATGACAAACAGCCAACGTTTTTTCGACCACCGGCCTCTTACAGTGTCATTGACTTGACGTCACATTCAACGGACATCCTCGCATCGTCAACGACTAGCAAAGATAGAATGGGCAGCGATCGGTTTCCTGTCTTCGTTAACATTGCTGGATATAGAACCAACGGCCGAAGATCCTGTCCTATGACGCATTGGGATACGTACAGGGACGGCCTAAGCGAATCATCTGGAGACCTGTTCACTGACATGCTACGTTGCACGAGATTGGCTACCGCTGAGCTGAAGCTACCCGACCACTTCCCCGCTCCGAATCTAAAGCTCAACAATCTATGTGCTGCCCGTAAAAGAGGGGAACGGAGGCTGATGAGGTTGAAGGGCGACCCACCAATGAAGACTATATATAACAGGATTAACGCAATTATTCGATGTTATACAAGGAAACTAAGAAGAGATCAATGGGCATCATTTTGTGCAAACCTATCGGTCTTCACGCCAGTTCCAATGATATGGTGGGTCGTTAATAACCTTGCTGGAAACTTTCGACCAAACAATTCATTTGAAGCCCTACCATTGAGGTTAGGCAAGACACTCGCTTGTCTTGCGAATGCCTTCACTGAAATTTACTCTTCCGGCAGGTCAGCCGGCACAACCAACCAGCCTCCGCCGCTATCGTCGTCTCTAATGGATGCTCCTTTCACACTCAGAGAGCTGGAACTAGCTATGAGCAGCCTCCGACGTCGCTGTGCGGTGGGACCTGATCTTATCAGTAATCAGATGCTGACTAACCTACCGGTTGAAAGACGACGTGATTTGCTGGCATTTTTAGCCAAGTCTGGGCCAGTGGGGCTATCCCACATTTGTGGAAGGTAGCATGGGTGGTACCGGTTCTGAAGCCTGCAAAGAATCCTGTAGCTCTGGACTAATACAGACCGGCATCATTGACCTCGTGTGCAGCGAAGCTAATGGAGAAGATGGCGTGCACAAGACTCACTTGGTATGTCGAGCAGGGTCGAAAACTACCATCGTGCATGACTGGGTTTCGGAAGTGTCTAAGCGCTCAAGACAATATGCTGGACCTGCTAAGCCACATAGAACGTTAACGTGCGGATGGCTTGTCGACACTTGCTGTTTTCATGGATGTTTCGAAGGCTTACGACTACGTGTCTCAAAGAGCCATCATCAGCCAGTTACAAGTTATAGGCATCACGAGTCATCTCTTGCACTTCATACATACGTTCCTCAATGATCGTCGCATCAGAGTTCGTCTTGGCGACACTTTGAGCGATGAAATGCGTATATTTCGCGGCGTGCCACAGGGGAGTGTTTTATCTCCCTTATTATTTAACATTGCCATGAGTAGCCTCCCAAGAGTACTAAACCATCGAACACCAGTGAAGATATCTATATATGCCGATGATATCTGCATATGGGTTTCCGGCTACCAGCATCGCCGCCTCGCACGAATAGCCCAGGGAGCAGTAAAAGCCATTCAGGGCCACTTGGCAACGATTGGATTATCACTATCAGCAGAGAAATCATCATTCGTACTATTTCCTGGAGTGAAAAGAAAATCTACACGCTTGACGCCGAATTTGGACGGATACCAGATACGACAAGTCACCAACGTCCCATTTCTGGGCGTTACCTTAGACCACAGGCTACTCTGGCGCCGCGGTGTTGACCACGTTTTGGCGTCATCGTCACCCAGGCTGCATGTGCTCAAGCGAGTAGCTGGCATACGCTGGGCCAACCACCCGACGTCGATACTACGGCTACATACAGCGTTGGTTACCAGTCGAATCCTGTATCAGCTACCTCTGATGTCACCCTCAGACAGCCAATATAAGCGCTTAGACGCCGTCCACAGAAAAGGTATCCTACTTTGGCTTGGAGTCCCTCAGCCAGCGTCAAGCAAGAAAGTGCTCTACGAAGCTGAGTCACGTCCTCTACGACTTCAGGCTTCCCAGGCTCTCATTATCCAGCTACTACGATTGAGTGAGTCTACGCCCGGTAGAGCCCTCTTACGATGTATAGGTAACAGGCCACGCTCACATTTTTATGCAGCATCGAACACGCTTCGCGTATTAGGATTGCGCTGCTCGAGACAGAGGGAAAGGATAGAACCACCCTGGACATTCGAGGACATCACATGCAACTTGACTGTACCCCGATTGCAATCAAAGAGCTGCATTCCACCTGCAGAAGCCAAGTCATCAGGCCTGGAACACCTGAACACGACTTACCCGAATCACCTGCAAGTATACACAGATGGCTCTGTCAAGGCAGACGAAGATCGCTGCGCAGCTGCATTCTATATTTCCTCTCTAAGATATACGTGGTCTGGCCGTCTGGACTGTATAACCTCGTCGACAGTTGTGGAAGGCGTAGCAATAGCTTCTGCTCTGCGCAAACTAAAGACTTTGCCTCCGCAGAATGTGGTTGTCCTTACGGACTCAAAGGCCGCATTACAACAAGTATACCGTGGTTTGCCCTCACTCAAGTTCCCACGCAAATCACTAGCTATCGTGAAAGACCTCAACAACAAAGGCTTCACAGTAAAGTTTCAGTGGATTCCCTCCCACATTGGTGTCGCAGGAAACGAAAAAGCTGATGCGCTTGCATAAGCAGCGCTCTATCATCCTCCCAAAATCAAGGCTCCAAAGAGTAATCAAGTGCAAAAATCTGACATTCGAAATCACTTTGCGTCGCTTTGGGTTCCACCACATATGCCCTGCGTAACCAAGAGATTGCGCCGAGAGGAAGCTCACTTTTATATCGAATAAGGACAGGATCTGCTAATACACTGGCCTGGTTATTTAAAACGGGGCGAATCAATTCTCCGAACTGTACGGCATGCAACGAGACAGGAGACATTGAGCACTTTTTGTGGTCCTGCCAGCAATTCCAAGATGGAAGAGACACTCTCCTGAAGAATCTCTAAAACAAGGACTTTCCGCATGCGCGCCTGCAACACCTTATATTTCCCGAGGGATCAGTTATAGCCCGCAAAGAAACTTCACGTCTCCTCATCGAATTCTTAAGAGAGACTGGTTTGATGAGCATATGGTGAAACCCCTCAGCGGTATTGTGCGAGGCGCTCGGGCGGAGCAATTGCCAGCCTTGATCGCCAGGCTAAACCCGCCTCTTGCTGCAATTCACCACCACCACCACCACTCCAAGCGTATTTCTGCCGTCGGCGTCGCCATCGCCGTGAGGTTCCGTATAACGTGGAAGGGCAATAAAATCGCCGCCGCGCACCGTATGCTGTATGTGCGAGTGAAAGGGTGCGTGGGTGAGCCGGCGATGGGAGCTCAATCTCGCGCACGCAATGGAGGAAAGTGGAGAGGAAGGGCGCCTAAAGTCCCTTAAACTTCGTAAAGTAGCGACACTCTCCTCCTGCGCCATCACTCCTCCTCCTCCTTTCTCCTCTCTTTCATGCTCCCACCTCGACTGTGGCGCCGCCTACACTGCTCGAGCGTAGCAACGGCGCCAACATGAGCTCCATGCCACTCCATAGACGCTTCTCGAGCAAAAATGGCGCTGATGCCCGGCGCGAGGGCCCACGTGATGCTATTAGGCCAATAGCGACGCGGCGTCGGCCTCGGCCAGAGCGCGCGAGGAGGAGGCGGCATTCTTCGAAGCGTGGCAGTACTTTACGAAGTTTAAGGGGTTTTAAGCGCGCCGTATTCCGTCGCGCGCAAGGATCCAAGGGGCAGGGTAGGGTGTGAAGCGCGTTCTACTCCGGGTGGCCCGGATGGCCGGGGGGCACCCACCCTGGCCGCTGTATCTTGAAAGTCATCTGCGACGGGGGCAGAGTCCGCCACGCGCTGTGTTTTCACGGCTTAGTTCACGTAGATGCGAGATGCAGCACGAAAGTCAATTCACTCGCTGCTGCTGCGGCGGCGCTTCCTCACTCCAGCGTTCTGACAGCAAGTTTCCGCGGTCATCGAGTGAGATGTATTGATGTTTCCTTGTGCGTGCGTAACACCGTGCTTGTTAATTTAGTCAGTATGCCCATGTTTACAAGTTTATATGACCGATGAAACTACTGTCCTTACTTCGTATCGGTAGCTGTCCACTAATTTTCAAGGGCAATAAATGTTTCGGCTTTTAGGGGAAACCTACTTTTCATCGGGTTGTCGACATAGAGTCGTCGTCACACAATCGTCGTGATCTCATTGACCTCATGTCGTCGTCGTCAAATTGTCGTCATTACACCATCGTCATAATTTAATAATCGACGTGCAATTGTCGTCATGCCGTTGTCTTTATACGCCTTTGTCGTTTCATTGATATCATTCCTTCTTTCTGATGTCATCGTCACTGTGTCAGCGTGATACAGTCGTCTGAATGCCACCATGCTCATGGGCGACCTTGGCAAGCGAATGCCACAGCAAAATAGGGTGATACCGGATTATGCAGCAAATAGCTGAATGAACGATAGTCTCAGGATTACTACTACATAGATTAGCAACTTACGAATGTGCTATGATTGCTCGATTGCTATTCGCATTACCGTCGACAGTCATCGTGAGGGGAGTTCTGCGTATTTTTTAGTAACCACGCAATTACTTTCGTAGGGCAGTAATTAATCATTGTAATCAATTATATTTTTGAAAGAAGTAATTGTAATTTCAATCGCCTGCTTTTTCTCTGTAACATCTAGAAGTTTGTCGTGCGCCCAGCGCTCATGCCAGGGGCTGATGGCAAAATGTTGCCATTACTCCATCACCGAGACGATTGAGTGTACAGTTTTGATGATGTATCCGCTTCACTTCGTCGCTCTTGCAGCGAAACGCACTCGAGCCACGCATGCGCTCCAAGCGGGACAGCATGACAATGGCGGTGTCGAGGGCGTCAACGCACCTCAAGCATCCGTGCAGTTGGTATTGTATTGCAGTAAAGAGAACCTATTGGAGTAAAAAGAACCAACCGTTCAACTCCATCATTTCCCTCTAATTTACAACTAGAATATCAGCTATACTACCGCTTACTCTCTAATCCGTGCCGTCGTTAATGTTAGGGTCGTCAACCTTTTTTCTGTTGTTAGTGGCGTCCTCTCAAGCTTCCATTAACATAGAAGCTAATATTAACATGTAACAATGAAAGCTCAGTTTCATTGACATTTTCATTTTCAGGAATATCGCTAAAATGCCGGTTATTAATGGAGAATGGCTATGACTTAAGCACCAGCTTATTTTTCATCATCTGCAAACTTCTATTGAATAATATGCGCTTCTGACTTTGGCTTGGAGTATCTTTTACGAACGCATTTGTTTGCCGCATCGGAATGGCTGACAGTGCTGCCTGTGATAGCTGCTGCAGCGCGGGAACAATCGAACTATCCTCTGTGATTGTCCCCGCTACAGCTCCCCGAGACAGTAGAACTCTTGAGGGAGTTGGCACGCCTCGACGACCAGCCGCTTTCTGAGCAGACGGTGTGAGTGCCGGGTGATGCCGCCTTCATCCCACAAGACAACGAAGACACTATTTAAGTTCCTGTGGTCAAGTGACCTGTTTGAATGACTGTGACACTCGTGAGTTCTTTTGCATGTGCGTGCGTGTGCGTGTATTTTAATCTTCCTCTCTGCCTATGTGCGTGCATTTTTTCTTTACCTTTCTATCTGCCCTTATCCCCTTCCCAGCGCAGGGTGGCAAACTGGATATCTACCGGTTAACCTCCCTGCGTTTCGCATCTCATTTATCTCTCTCTCTCTCTCTCTCTCTCTCTGAGTTTCTGACTACTTGGCCTAAATGAACGTACTGCAAACAGATTCAAGAGCCATGCTATTTATTCCAAGCGTGCAGCGAACAGAACTGGAGGAAATGTGTATTAGAAACGTCAAGCATGTCAAACAGGCCTTATAAAAAGTGGTGCAAGTTGTGGCGGCAGACTTGCGTCCCCTTGCTCTGTCCGAGTGACACCATCGAAGTGTTTCATAGTCATAGTCAAATCATAGTCTGTGAGGGCGGGTATAGTTCATCTGCGTCATCATACAGAAGCGCCGCGACCCGACAAGTGAACAACGCAAAGCGCACAACGAGGTAGAACAGCGCCGCAAGCCGACAGCTTGCCATCCATCCAGCTCCAATGCCGCATCGGCCTGCTCACTTACTCGATACAACATCCCGAAAAACGGCAAACCAGTTCTGCGGAAGCCTGCAAGGAGGAAGAAGGTTCACAAAAGGAAAATCGTCCCATAGTGCTACATTCGTCCGGATGAAAATATTCCCTTTCAACTCACTGAAACTCGCAAAAGAAGTATAAATCACTTAAGTTCACGTAACTTATCATGAGAAGCCATCAAAGAAAAACACCAAGGACATAAAATGGGAAATTACTTTTACTTGCTAATTGAATTAAAGAAATTATACATTAATGACAATTAAAGTGCATGAAAGAGCAACTTCCCGCGGGTGAGGAACAATCTCACGTCTTCGCATTACGCTTGCTATGCTCTAACCATGGAGCTACCGCGGCACCGTTTCCCCATCCACTTTCTTGAGTATTTGAGTGTTACTACTAGGACTAACCTTGGGTTACTTCTGATAGTTCTAACCTTGATTGGTTAGAGCATCGCACGCGTAATGCGAAGACGTGGTTCCTCACCAGCGGCAGGTTTTTTCATCCACTTTCATTGCTATTAATTTATCATTTCTTTCATTCAATTAGTAAGTACGAGTAATTTCCCCTATGTTGTCCTTGGTGTCTTTTTTGTTGACTGCTCATGGTGTGATTAATAAAAATCGGGCACCTCGGCTAACCCTCTTTCATCTCGTTCTTAAGTTCACGTAAAGGGTTGCTGCACACATGCCGTTTTCTCGCAAGCACCATGCCATCTACAGAGTATGTGCAACGCCATGATGCTAAAGTGCATCGAGCCCAGCACTGGGCTTTGCAGCGAATCAAAGACACTCCTAAGAAGGACGTTCAGAATCGAGTCCGACAGCTATGGCATAATAGAGGCGAGGTAAGTCCGATACCTCATATAGCACTGCCTGACTGCCTGCTGACCTACTGTAGTGGTGACGCACAAGGAAGACATCTGATCTGCGGCGTATCTGCCGCGAGTCTTGTTTGACGACTGGCGAGGATGCGTCAACAAAGATTGAAAATGCATGCCTGCCGGCGTTTTCCTTGATTGTTTGAAAGATATGCATGGTGAGGGTCTCGAGATTCTTTAATTTTTCTTTCTTTCTTTTTCATTTTTAGACTCTCAAAGCCAGAAGGCAGGAGCCAGAAGCTAGAAGGGAAGTGTTCGAGTTAAACAATGCAGTAATGAGGAAGCATTACGCATTGTGCAATGTTAGCTAACACTTCCTGAAATCGAACGATGTCTTGGAGCAATGTGTCATGGAAGACTGATCCGAGAAGTCGATTCCGCTCATCCTAACTAGAATCGTCTGTTGGCGTGAGGTTTAATACGTGGCCAGCAAGCTGTCTCATTGCCCGTCATGCCCATACATGCGATGGAAGCCACCGAAACTTCATAGTGACACCAAAGCTGCACTCTTCCTCAACCATCTATGACCCACTTGGTGTGCAGTTGTCCTGTGGGATGTGTAGCGACTGCGGAGTGGTCTTGGTTCTCGAGCGCACTTCAAATGATGTGTTGCCGTACTGAGCAAGGCATCAGCTGTCTTGAGTCTGCCCGGAACATCTCTACGCCCTTCCATGCACTGGACGAGAGAGAATGCCAAATCGGTCATCCAACGTCATGTTGAGGGTCGGAATCACGAAAGCTGCTGTACTTTATCCTAGCTTCTCATCGAGGAGGAGAAACGATGGTGGAAGCTTTAACATATCCATCGTGTTCTCGAAGTGTTCAAGCACCCAAGCTTGTGCTTCCGCGATAGCTCCAAAGCGCTGGGCGCGAATCAGATTAATTGTCAAGTGGCGTACTGACACGGTTCGCCACCGTTGTCTTGAAAACTCTACTCAATAATGGGAGGACTGTCGAATCGAATGAAAGCGCAGGACTCCATGAGTATTCGGAGGCGACTCCCTCCTGTTATAATCCCCTCTGGGTCTAGAAGCGCGTGCAAATAAATAAATAAATAAATAAATAAATAAATAAATAAATAAATAAATAAATAAATAAATATAGTTTACGCAATACCAGACTGGCATAATCGACGTAACTGCCCAAGCAGGCTTAGAAAGGCGAGAAGACGAAACAATGGCAGCTGAACCTCATTTAGCTTTGTTGTCACTTGTGGCGTACCAAGAGCTGTTCTGGGGCCTTGTAGGTTAAGTGTCTCCAGCCGATCGCATTGAGACTTACATGAGGAGATCAAAGGCAGTTGATAAGATAACCGGTTTACTATCAGGGCTTTATGCGATTTAACTTTATTAGGCAGGATGGATGATCAACCGTTCTTCCAATCACGCTCGACACTACAAAAACTGCAAATTTAATGTCCACGCCACGTCCCGGGTTCAGTCCTCAGCCTAGAGTGACCCCATGGAACCGCAGAGCTTGCTGCATTTTCATGTTTGCAGAAGTGAGACTCCATATGTGTCTGATTTCTATGTTGTGCGGTTACATCTCTTGCTACTATGCGCAAGCGTCACAAATCACGTGAGTGAACCCAGAACACATGTCACGTACAACCTTTAGTCAAACGCCACAGTCGACTGTGGCTCAATTAACGAGTGTTAAACATGCGGAAAGGGTGGATGTGTGGCCCAAACTAGGCACATATAAGCCAATAAAAGACGATCTCCCCTGGCATAATTTCCCTGAGTTTGGCAGCACATCGTTTTGACGTTAGTATGCATCTGCACAGTGAATAGTGGTTAGGAAGAGACGCCAAAATGGGGGCTATAGGCAGAAGCTTCACTTTAAGGCTATTCTTGGAGAAGGAGAGGAGAGAGATACGGGAAAGGCAGGGAAGATATCTGGGACACAACTGACTGCACAATGCGGGAGGGCTAAAGGGGAAAACGATAAAATGGAGCGACTGGAGAACACAGAGGGACTGCAGTGTTTTTCAGCACCTAGATGTTCACGCGGACCATTTCACTTGGTTTGATGAGGCCGTCTGTTACTGCGACATGCGAGGCCATGTACGAAAGATCTTGCTCACGGGCAAAGGCCTTCCATCTTGGGCCATTTATCTTCAAAGCAAAAAAAAAAAGTTACACACAAGACAATGCGTGGTTTTTCGACAACCCGGGGTGGGTGTGGTGCAAGCACCTCGCCTTCCGAACGTTCGCTTACGTCTTGCGTCACTGAGTAGGCGGAGCACAATTTGCGCTCCCGCTTCGCCGCGCAGACGATGGCTAACGAAAGCGCGGCGCCAGCGAATCACGAGAGCGCAAGCGATCGTTAGGCAAAGCGAGATGTTTTCGCAATCTCACTCCAGGCGTTCATTGGCGTTGTCGGCTATTCCAATCAAGAATGAGTCAGCGTTATTTAACAGCATGCACGGGATTCAAGCAAGATATTTGCTTCTTATATCGGTGAAGACCAGAGGTGCGGTTGCATGGAGTGGAATATTAACACCGCGAGTCGGGACATGCACCATACGAAGGGGAGTATGCCGTAAAGATTAAATGTATGTTCATTAGCTTGAACTCCACTAATGTCGGTTTGAGACAGGCATCTTCAGACACCTCGTCATATGCTTTGTTGGAACTCAATTGTGGGGGGGAAATGAAACCATCCACTGATCCGCAACCCATTAGCACTTCCAACAAAAGGTGCCGTTAGCCTATAATCGGAGTCAGTGCATGAACAGAAGGCAGATGCTTTTGCCCTATAGGCAAATCAAGAGAGGAAAAGACAGATACTGCTAGAAGGGCGGAAGTCCGTTGAAACCTACACTGTAGTTCAATGTGCACGTACTGCGCGACGCGCAGCTCTTGTGTTTCTATTCGAAAGAAAAACCTCGTTGCACCCGTCGCGACGATTTGATTTGCAAGCGCGCCGTCGAGGGCGCGCGTGCGACGAGGCACGCGCGCAGCCGCGCCTGACGTTGGCGCGACCCGGCGCGTCTCATTTTCTCGGCCGCTTTATTGCCGGCGAAGCGAGCGCCGCCGCTTCTTTCGCCTAGCATTGTTGGGGCAGTGCCATTTCACCGAGTCGCGTTAATAGAAAGCGGGGACGACGACAAGCCCAACGATAGAACCGTTTCCCCCGAGCACCGCGATCGAAGCGAGGGATGAACGGGTAAGAGCAGCGCCAACCAAAGAAGGATCGCGCTCAACGGGGCAATGAAATTGAAATAGGCAGTGCTTCCTCGCTGTGCTGCTGCTGCCGCAAGATATCCGCTAGCTCAGAGAAGAAAGAGGGGTAGGGAGTATATAACGGCGAGCGCTGGCACGGAAGGAGGCGGGGAGTGTCGCGAAATAACGCGGGTATCGACGAAAAGAGGTACTGGTTTTTGCCATGGCAGGGCGGCTTCCCGCTGTTATGGAACGGAGGCAAGGAGGGATGATATGGCGAGAGAACGAGAGAGAGAAAAGCGGAGCGAAGCCCAACTCTTCCGGCAACGCCCACGAGTTCCAAAAGCGCATGCGCGGGTGACGACGACGAGTCACGTGGGCCGCGGCAATCAGCTGACGCCATGTTTGGGTCAGTGGTCCCTCTCCTCTCTGTTCGTTTTGTGTTTTTGCGCTTGGCTCTGGGTCGCACTTCCCCCGGTCCCCTCGCCCTTCTACTGCGCATTGCGTCACCCCCATGAGCGCGCTCTGCGTCGCCTCGCAGCCGCTGCAGTGTTCGTCTGCGCTAGCGCACATTTTGCCGCTTGAACGCGCCGGTTGCTTTTGGCAGGAAGAAGAAAAACGAAAGGCGCGCATGAATGACGCGTGAACAGCGCGCCAACGTGGCGCACTATTCGCGCGCAGTGTAGGATGACACAGAGGACATAAGTGGCGGTAGCATTGAGGCGAGATTTGCGACACTTCCTTTCAATAAATTAAGTTGTTAATTTTAGATAACTCGCAATAGCGACTACGGTACACCAAACTTCAAAATCCGCCAGCCCTGTATGAGGCGGCGTTGCTGTTTGGTAACATACCGCGTTCTACCCTGCCTCGAAGTCCCAGAAGCTTGAGTCTTTTTACTGACGCGCTACTTGATCTTGCCATTGGATGCGGGAGTTGGCCGACGTTGAGGAGGACTTAGAAAACTTAGGTTTTATTTACATCATGTAGTCGAATAGATCCAAAGCAAAATAACAGTAAAAAACTGGAGAAGGATGAGGAGCGAAGCTGTGTAATGCGGGCCCCTTAAAGGGAAGCTGAAAGGTTTTCCAGAAAAAATGAGTGAACATCTGTACATAATGGTTTTCAACCCTCCGAATTCGAATATCGTATCGAAATTGAGCGAAAGAAAGCGCAAATACATTTTATTTCGACGAGAAGTGCAGCAGCGGACACACCCAGCTCGCGCGTCTCGTTTTCCCCTGTGATTGGTCGGGCGCCTCGTGACGTCAACCGACCGCTGCCGCTACACATGAAGCGCGGTGCCAGGTAGTTTGGTGCTGTTTTTCTGAGACGGTAATGGAAAATTTAGACAGACTGCGTTTTTCTGAGGAGTTCGGCGTTACTCCCTACATGTACGAGCCTATTACGAAGAGCCGGCCTCTCGAAGAAGCAAACGATGCTGGTGCGAGCAGTGCTTTCGACGCGAACGAAGCGAAGTCTTGGGATCTCCTCGTGTTGGAAATGCTCTTTGCTGAGTAGGTTTTTTGCAAAGTGATCTAGTGATCTCGCCGATCTTTCGCCGATCTAGTGAGCTCGTTTCCGGTCAAACAACTGTAGTGTTGTGTTCCTGCATGCCTCCTCGTGGAACATAAGCGGGGACGCGATCGTCGGCATTTGTGCGCTGTTCAAAGCTGTCGGCAACCTACAAAGACGGTTTAAACGCGTGAAAAGCTTCCCGGTTCAAGCAGTGCGTGTAGTGACCTTCATCTGTTGACTACCACGTTGACTACCACTCACGTTGATTACCACTCACGTTGATTACCACTCATGTTGACTACCACGCACGTTGACTACCACTCTATATTGGCCTCGAGCTCCACCACTGGAAAAGCTGGTGCCACCGTCGGCGTGACGTGCTAGGAGGGATCACTAGGACATAGCGGCCGCGTCGGCTGCTTCGGGCGCGCCGAAGGGAGCTGAAAACGAGTTTAAATTCCCTCGAACGCTGCGGTCCTGATTTAGTGGCGAAATTTTCCCGCTTTGAGTGTCTCCTTTACAACGCTTGAAAGCACTACAATAGGTAATGGCTGCCTTTGAAGGCGCGCAACGTGGTAGGCTACTGCTCGGTGCCGCAGGGCCGGACGCACGTAACGGAGGCCGGTGTCAGCCTTATTCACACGTAGCCGCAGGACAAGAAGCTGCGTGAAGCTTGGCTCGCGAAACATAAAACCGGCAAACAGTCATCGGCTGCAACTCGGGTATGCAGCAAGCACAGACGCGAGGAAGATTTCTGCTACGGCGCCCGGTCTGCGATGTTCCGAAAACGCGCCCTGAGACGCTCGCCCGAGTCCGCTGCCCGACTAATGTCATGACGGTTTGGTGTATGAACTTGTCGATGCTATAGATACTGGCAAGTTCAGTGGAGTGGAAAGGCCGCGGTAAGAAGCACATTTTAAAGAAAGCATGGCATATGGACATGTTTGTGTTATGAATTAATGCACTGGATTACAAAAAAAGCAGCAGAGGGAAATTGCACGCTGAGAGCACCGATAAACATGCAGTGCGACGCAACTTGAGAAATAGTATTGAAAGTTCAAAGAATTTAGAAGAAAAAAAAGATTGAATCGTCGCGACGGCGCATCACAGTCCCCATAGGCGTCGAAGTCTCTACAATGAAATTATTTTTGAACAGCTCTGATAGCGCCCACGCAACAATGGTTGCTTGTATACTGTCAAATGCTCATATTCTGCGGCCTAAAGCTCATGGCACGGTGCGAAAACTCGCACGCGGAGAAAGCGAAACAGTGCGCGGACAAGCATGCAGACGCGCACTCGGTCGCTTCGAATCTGCGCGATCGCTGCATTGAGGCTTCGTTCTATTACACTCCATTTAGTTATACAAACACTATACGAACATATTTCACATAGTTTGCTCTCAGCGTTTACCTACCTTTCACGCAAGAAGCCGGTTCGGGAGACTCCATCGCGGCGACCGCGCGCAGTGGCGTTCACTGTACGTATTCGGTAAAGAGATAGCGTCTGTAAACGATTGTGTGCTTTCAGTTTGCCCAAGATTATTATTTAGACAGTAAGAAACTTCTCTCGTTTCGAAAGTACTTACAGAAATGTCCGGGAGAGCTCGCGCGTGCTGTTTTCAGTGAGCGCTGACGGCAAAACCTATGAGGAGCGCGCCACGTGATCCCTCATACTACGCCAGCGAGGCGCTTACGATAGATGGCGACTCCGTAACTCCTTGCCGCCAATACACGCAGACGCACCAACAAAGGAATGCAGGGTCGATCGAAGCAGATTACGATGGCACGCACGCAGAAACAAGTGCGGTCAGGCACGGTCGCGGATGCTGCGAAGGAACGAAACGCTAGATTTGACGTCACAACACCGCTGTTTCCGGTCTCCGCTCGCATCGTCAGTGTCAGCAGCAGCGCGCGGCATTCGACGGGGGGTGGAGCTACAGCGCAATTTCAACCGACGATTACGTCGCTCCTAATTGAAAAAAAAAAACGCCAAATTTTACCTACATGGTTTATAAGGTTCCCGCATCCGTATATGAGCGTCTTTTTGAATTCGACAGACTCTTCAGCTTCCCTTTAATGGCGAACTGCACCTCAGGCCCGGTGTTGCACTATCTTCGGGATCGTCACACGTATGGGGAGTGCTTAAAGCCTGCTTCACCTCCGCTGCGGTTCGACCCGGCATTGCACTAACTTTGGGATCGGCCCGCGTTGGAGAGCGCTTAAAGCCTGCTTTATCTCCGCCGCGAATGAGCCCGGTATTGCACTGTCTTCGGGATCGAAGGTAGTGGAATACCGAAAAGAAGGGAAGTATAACCGCCGTCTGCTGGCTCGGTGATTCCCTTCCCTTTTTTACTTCCATTATTTCTCGCTGACGAGCTGAGACACGGTAGGTTTTGATTGGACGGGCTCGTCTGATGCCAACGCAGTCTCATTAGTAATGAGCCTCATTCTCTCTGGCCGGCTACTGAAGTATTCGCTAAATTCCTCAAAGAGTTCCCGGAGGCCGTTTACTTGATCTGCATTGAGAGCCAGTCGGTTTCCAGACATATTCAGCTTGTCCTCTATGGAGCGTTCCGCGTCCGCCGGAAGTTCGACCACCACTACTTCCGACGCATTTACCAACATGTGGCTTCTCAATTGTAGTTTTTGCCGTGATGCAGTAAATGATTCCTTTATTTCTTTTTCCGGTACTTCTAGGGTGTAGTTAGTCTCCGATATATTCTGGGTAACCTTTCCGGGCCCGTTCCACTGTACCTCAATTTTATTTTTTGCGAAGGCCCTATCATGACCTTGTCGCCTACCTTAAATGTTCACCTATGTGCATTTCTGTCATAATACGCCTTCGCGTTTTACTGGGTCTGTTTAGGTTTTCTCCCACCACTTGTTGCGAGGCACCTAAGCGATCCAGCACTTTTAAAACCTAACTCACCACCACCTAACCTAACCTAACCTAACCTAAACTAACCTAACCACCTTTCCCCCGTTCCTTTCCATGTTTCTCTTAACATTCTGAGAGGGGTCCGACCATACACCAGCTCCGAGGGTGTGAACCCCTTTGCTTTGTGGGGCACCGTTCTCAAAGCGAACAGTGCAACGTGTAAACAGTCCTCCCAGTCTGCTTTGCGTTCATGGCCCAATGCACGTAACACTCCCTTAAGCACCGAGTGCATCTTCTCAACGCTTTTTGATTGTGGATGATACACGGAGCTGTGTATAAACCACACCCAACACCTTGCATGGAATGTCGTGGTTAGGGCACCTTTAAGTACAGTCCCCTGGTCAGCCTGAATCACTGCAGGAAAACCGATACAAAAGTGCACAGCAGAGCATCGACTATCTCGGTGGAGCTCAGTTCCTTCAAAGGAATCGGCTCACGAAACTTTCTCGTGGGACAGAGCACGATCAAAGTGCACTTGCACCCTGATTAGCCCGGTGCAAAAGGCCCGACTGTGTCGATTACCAGCCGACGGAATGGCTCCGTGATTAAGAGAACCAACTTTAAAGGTGGGTTGCGTTTATCTCGTAGTGTGCTGCATTTATCGTCGTAGCAAAGCTACGACGGCCATCTTTTAGAAAAGGGCGTCACCGTGTCCCTATAAAAGGCGAAGGAACGGGTGGCCCAGGCTACAGTTCGGCAGCAGCGCACCATTCGTACAGCGCTAATAGCCATACCCCCGTATTCACAAACGCACCTCGACTTGACCCTCCACTCGAAATGCTCCTTGAGGGCGGTTTTTCATTTCACAAATCGCCCTCCACTTGAAACGCGCCTTGAGTGAAGGAAAGCTCGAGCGCTTTACTCGAGAATCTCAAGGTAGCCTCGCAGCTACCTTGAATCGCTCCTCGAGTGAAGCTAGTGCGCAAACATGGCTGCCTTGCGATCTGTCGCTCGCCTCGTCAGCATTTTCCGATGGACGCCAGTTGCCTCCGTAGCTTTTCTTGGGTTAACCATGCTGCGCATTTTCAAGGGCTTCGTTTTAGGGACCGTTGCAGTCCTCTGGAGCGCTTCGGCACCGGAATTATTCCACTGCAGCGCCGAGACAGATCGGCCGTCCTGTCAAGAAGACAGCGAGCTAGTGCAGTGACTGTCGTCTTACTCCGTGCATGAGCCAGTTGATGACCTGCATATGGGTATTCCTCGTGCCAATGCTCCGAACCTACTATCGGCGTCAGTGCATTCACGTGTTTCTTGCGGCTCATCGTAGAAAGCCGTATCAGTTCAAGCACGGCGCGATACATAACTGCGGCGGACTTCGAACTTGCAAAAAAGAAAACAGCTACGAAGATTCCTGTCATCAGTGCGTGTATTGCCTGTGTGTGTGTGTCGCTTGCGCGAGCGCCGGCCGTCGGCGCTGTTTGTACTCGGGCAGATCGTCACTGCCTACGCTAATCCAAGGACGGCGAAGCACACCGCAGCAAAGCGATCATCTTTGTAAACGAGCAGGTGCGTTCACTTTAACTTTTGCAATTTTCTTTAATTTGATGCGGCTAGTTGCGCTAAGCAAAATAAGAAATGGACTGTAATTTCGCGCGGACCGTGTGCAGTTGGTGCAATTTAAAGTCATAAGCAATAATTACGTAATCCTTGCTTACAACCATTCAGTTTAATTAGCTTGTCATCCCTATGAAGATCCAAGCTGAACGAGGAAGTCACCAACCATGAAATGGCATTCAGAATGATACCTGCACGTATACACAGATTAATGTAATGTTTTGTTCGAATAAAAGAGACAGAATAACAATACAACAGAGTAGAGTTTTGTGCATCACGTAATTTTTTATTCCGATAAATAAAGGTGTAGCGGTGTAGTGACAGCACCTAATACAGACAGTGCTAGCAAGTGGTAGCAGGTATATCTCGCACACATTTATTGCGAACATCCCAGCTCTATAGGGTTCTTTATGTAAGTGTTAGATCGCTGTTGTCGGTCTTGCTGAGCAAGCGGTAGACCAGCGGAAAAATGTTTCTTTGTAAATAAAAATAAATAAAAACAGTATGAGCTACTTAATGTAAAAAAAAATCGCGCTCTAGAACACAAACTTCTTAAACTAATGTATTATTACGAAATGTAAACTAAAGAAAACGAATACAGTACCTAAGCTAGTTTCATGGACCTTCTTTAACATCGTTGTATGTTTATTATCAACCCCTTCTTTTTGCAGGAACGAGGGTGCCAACACACGCACGAAGAGCAACTGCCTTTCCAACTGTGTTGTGTGTGCTGCGCTTGCATTGGTGTGCAAGTGGAGGAGAGGTCCAGCTAATGTCCTGCTGCACTATAATAGCCGTCGAAATATTCTGCTTAAGACATCTATCATTTTTCTGATATCCTACCAGCTGAAACGTCACCACTAAAAGCAGTTTGACTGCATGTATTTGCCTTCATAGACACGTTGTAGCTGAAATTGTATTTTTCATCGAGATGGCCTTTCTTCAGCCATACTTATTAAGTCAGTATGTACCCCTTAATAATTTCTGGTCAGTTCAAGTGCCAATTTTTTTTCTAGAACAATAAATTAACATTATTCTCGCCTTTTTGTACTTTGATAGTATGCAATACAGCGTGAACTCTGATCCTACAAACAGAAGCTGTAATGAAGGAGAAGAAAGGGGGTTGACCGAGGGGCGCGATTTTTAATAATCATATCATGAGAAGCCAACAAGCAAAGTCACCAAAGACAACATAAGGGAAATTACTTGTACTTAATAATTGAATTAAAGAAATAATAAATTAATGGCAAAGAAAGTGGATGAAAAAACAACTTGCCGCAGGTGGGAAATGATGTAGTTCTAGAAGTAGTAGTAGTAGTTAGTTCTAGTAGTAAAATATAAATACACAAGAAAGTGGATGGGAAAACGGTGCCGCGGTAGCTCCATTGGTTACAGCATCGCACGCCTATGGCAAGTTTTCTCAACCACTTTCATTGCCATTAATTTGTCATTTCTTTAATTCAATTAGTAAGTAGAAGTAATTTATCCTCTGTTGTCTTTGGTGTCTTCGCTTGTTTGTTTCCAAGGATATAAACAGGAGTAGTACTGCTGACTAATATATTCTAGAATAAAACACCATCTCTGTTCAAGACAGTAGCCTGTCGGGTGTAGCCACCCCACGGCATGCAGTGATAAATTCTTGTAGAATATATGCTGTTTCTACCCTGCTTCTAGCTCCAGCTTAAGATAATTTATGACGGCCCGAACAACGAGTTTCTTCCATTGGATGCGGATGACAGTTGGCTTCAATGGGGCTTGCAGAACTTCAGCAGTTGACCAAGGTACAACACCCAGGGTAGCAGTTTGTCTTGTGGGATCCCAAAATAGGCCAAATGGTGATGCAGACTGTCACAATGACAATGCAGAAAAATACAGTATAGAGCGCATTATTACCGTTATTTCAGAAAAGCTGAGATCAACCATCAAAGCTATGGCATATTTTTAATCTACACTTGCTCATGCTAAAGTAGCTTCAGCATGCCACAAAATACTGAAGTGCTGGCTACAAATACTACGAAAGTGTTGCTTCACAAATTGTGCGCAGCAAAAGGATCCTGTCGCAGCTGCAAAGCACCACGGGCAACTGATGACCTCATCCAT
The DNA here is from genome assembly GCF_038994185.2 of Dermacentor albipictus. Taxonomy (NCBI): domain Eukaryota; kingdom Metazoa; phylum Arthropoda; class Arachnida; order Ixodida; family Ixodidae; genus Dermacentor; species Dermacentor albipictus. Next base: position 18,149,693 of record NC_091824.1, read on the forward strand.
CATATTCATGCGATTTAAAACAAAAATTATACGACAGCTGAAGGGGAATAAAAAATTAATTTGATTTCATTGACATGGCTGTTTCATGTGTGTGGTTCTAAATAACAGGGTGTCCATTTCCCCATTTTGTGAATGTGGGGACATGCAACATGAATATTTTTACAAAGTTTATGAAAATAAGCACAGACTAATTACCGGGTAGGCTAGTCAAGTACTTCTTCAGCACCTAGCTCCTTTCAGGGAAGCGAGCTGGTGCAATTCCAACAGGCAGGCACCTTATCTATCGATGCTTTCAGGTCTGCCAGAAGCCTTACTGTGCAGCACAAGCGTAGATTTTTTCATCAGCTGGTCCTTCCAAGGCCCACATTCTGCACCAGAATGCCAAAACTATTATGTAGACAGGGCGCTCGCGCGCTAAGTAAATTCAGTATACCTAAGCAACGGATATGAAAAAACGTAGCACAACTAAAAATATGTTGGCATTGCGTGAACTTGAAAGCCCAGTTTACGGAACGTGCATCAGCTGCTACCACATAGCATACTGAAAGAGTTGGGACGAAAAAACAAATGGTGGTGATAAAGTATTGACAAGTGAATTTTCGGAAGATTAAAACATTGCGTAGCGTATATGTGAAGTGAGGAAGCACAGGAAATGCAGGCACCAGTGCTGGTTCGTTGACCATATGTGCTACAAGTTGAGCAAGCCGACTGACCACCACGGCTTCTAAAACAAAGTACAGGACTCAAAAGACGCTTGTTCTTTTTTTTCGACCTGCCGGAGCTACGCACTCAGCCATATACGCATTCTGCCACATGTATACTATAACTGCTTCTCCTCTACCGAAAGATTTCATACGCGATACTGGAATGATCGTTGGATGCAGGCGCCGATCCGTACCTTCTACATTATCGTTTAAAAAAGCGAAACCAACATTGTCGTGCCAAATCTTCCACAAGTTCCCATTAGCAAAAGAAAAAGAACATGTTTTGGACAAGCTTATGCTGCCTCGAATATGTTTAAGGTACTAATTAATTTCCTCAGCATGAGCAACTGGAGTCAATCATGCTTGTGTACATCGGAAACGGCTTATCGACTGCGCAGCGGCAACCTCAAGAAAACCGCATTGACATACTGTGCTTCCATGAAAGAATGGCTCACTCACCCATATTTTCTGTCCTGTTGTTGCTTTCAGCAAATCACAGCACCACTCGGTCTTGAAGGTAAACAAAGCTGCCCATCGGCCGTTCCATCTGTGGCCTCAGAAGTCATTCAGGCTCGGTCACCATACGCACAAGGACGAAATCACCCATCATAACCGCGATTATCAACCGCAACGTCAGTCACCAATGAAACACTAGGAAAAAAAGAGCAGCGAACAAATGCCGGCGCAAATTATCTTGGTTCCCAGCCATGCGCCATGCGCTCAGCTGTTGGGATGCGATTGTTGCCAGACCTCAAACACATCTCCCGCTGGCTTTATCCGTCGAACGCTCACAGTGGCAGCGTTGCCGAGCTAAAGTTGTACATTGCGCCGTGTAGTTGTTTGATTGGGAAGACGAATGAACTGAAACACATATTTGTCTTAAATAATGGGACTTTTAATAAGCACATTGAAGAATAGTCTCGATATCAGACGCTTTTCTCGGTCGATACACTTCACTTGAGTCGAGGGCGCATTTTCAAGGCGTTCCTTCGCGGAGGAAAAGTGAAGTAGTGTTCATGAAACGCAACGGAGCCTTGAGTGAAGGAAGCCCCGTCACCTCGACTTGGCTGAGTCGAGGAGGAGCTTCAAGTGAATGCGTGTTTAAGAATACGGGGGTTAGTCTGCTTTCACAGGTGAGCAAACTGTTTAGGAGTCGAGCGTTTTATTAGACTGTCCTGTGCGCTGCTGCCGAACAAAGTCTGCGTTGATATTGATCTATGCTTCCTTTGTTATCTAAGCTAGTGAGACAAAATGGATGTGAAAGGGTTGCGCCCACAACTAGAGAATTTCAAGCGGGACATGAGAACGGAGCTCAGAGAATTTAAAGACAGCGTGAATTTTTGTTCCATTGCATGCGATGGAATACAGGGCCTCACGAAAGAATAGCTGATCTGAGGGCTGAGATCAGGGAGTTAGTGGAGCTTAATGTTCATTTCAAGGCAGAGAACGAAAGGTTGTCACAGAGAGTAAACGAACTAGAATAGTATCAAAGAACCAATAATTTAGAAATTAAGGGCATTTCCGGTGGAAATGGCGTCATGACAGTGACAGAAAGAATTGGAGTAGCGGTTGCGAGAGCACTTCGGAAAGTTATATTGACACGTGTCACTGGGTGTCAACTGCAAAGACTGGCGCCGAAAACATTGTTGTGCGCTTCGTGCAAAGAATGAAAAGAAACAGATAAAGAAGGAAACAAAGTGGCAATATGTCTGGACTGCCAATGGCGTGGTGCTTGCTCGGAAAGATGAAGGCTCGCCCATTCTGCGCATCACCACGTATGGAGCATTTATCTAAAATGACCTAACGATAAACTATGGCGCTGAGATGGCGTCTACTCATTCATCTGATCACCAAGTGACAAACGCTTACTATGACATGCAAAAGTTGAACAAAGAATATTCGGGATGCAAGATGTTATCCTGTATACATATTAATACAAGAAGAATTAGAAATAAGTTGGATGAAATTAACGAGTTAATACAATCAAAAACCGAAACATGTGGTGTTCTGCTTTTCACAGAAACATGGTGAACTGCAAATGATCCTGTTCCACAGTTCTCAGGTTACAGCTGCATTATATCAGAAGAGAAAATAAAGCCGGTGGAGGGGTAGCAGTTTATGTTGAAGAACCGTTGAAGTTAGTTGTTATTGATTAGTTTTCTATTGTTACTAATGATGTGGAATGTTTGACCGTGCACCCAAATAAAACTGTTGTAAGGGTCGTATACACGCTCCCAACCGGAGACAAGGCGACATTTTGTAGTTTTATGGAAAAGCTATTGCTTTTGCCCAGATCGACTAGTGAGGCTTGCGTAATTATGGGGGATGTGAATGCCAACATGATCACTAATGAAGCATGGTCGCTAGAACTCAAAACATGGTTTTCTTGTTATGGATGCAGTAATTACGTTACTGAACCAACAAGGGTAAAAATCAATAGTACTACATTGTTAGACATATGCGTTTCGAACTTGAATGAATGGGATGTCAAGTCGGGAGTACTAATACCAGATGTAAGTGACCATTTACCTGTATTTTATCTTATACCTATAAAGACCCTGGCAAAAAAAGAACTATGACTGCAAACAGCGATTTCACCGAATAATCAGCAAAATACTCTGAAGCAATACCGATGTCTCCTCCAGTGTGTAGACTGGCAAGAAATATATAATGAAACAGATGTAAACAGAGCATTTGCTTTGTTCCGACGAAATGTACTCGCGTGCTATGATTTGGCTTTCCAACTTCAGCAAGCGGCTTCTGGAAAAGAACATAAAAATGCGCGTAAACCTTGGCTCTACAAAGACTTGTACGAACGCATCAAAAAGAAAGACGCTGTGTGTCACGCCTCCATCCGCACGCGGCAGCCTGACCTATTCGTGACGCACATAAAATTTAGGAATGAAATACTAAGTGATTTAAAGAAAGCGAAGCACGATTATATTATGAGCGCCTTCTCTCGAATATACGAAGCAATCTGAGAAAAATATGGGATGCGGTTAATGAAATAAAACAAACATTTGAAACACCCATCCGCAAATGACACGCTTAAACGGGCGGGAAATAGAACGTGCGGAATTGGTTAGCTGCATGAATACGCATTTTAATAACGCTGGTATGAACCCTGCACGCTGCAATCGGAAACAATCACAGGTTTTCCATACCACGTGTATCAAATTCACTTTTCTTGAAAACGAGTTGTGTCGGTGAAGTAAGTGATCTTATCAAGAAATTAAAGTATGACGTTTCAGCTGGCGTAGACGGTATCAGTCCTATTCCGGTTAAATATGGGTCACACGAAATAGGGCCAGTGCTCGTGCATGTTATAAACTTGTCTCTTAGCATAGGCGTCTTTCCAGACGAACTTAAGATAGCGCGTTTCACACCAATTTATGAAGGTGGAAGTGTCAAATTGTCAAAGCAATTGTCAAATTACAGGCCAGTTTAAGTTTTCACTGTATTTTTAAAACATTTGAAAGGGGTTACCTATGCAAGATTTTCAATTTTTTTTAACGAAACACAATGTTATTGCGCAATGCCAATACGGTTTTCACAAAAAAAATAAGTCAAACGAGCAACATATATTGGATATTAAAGATTGAAGAATTGCTAACATCGAACAGAAAAAGTTAACGCTTGACCTGTTTTTGGACCTGAGAAAGGCGTTAGATCCAATTGACCACTATATCTTAACTGAAAAATGGGAAAGATACGGAGTACGGGGCGTTGAAAATGACCTGATAAAAAGTTATATATGTAAGAGAAAACAGTTCGCGCAGCTGGGAACTACTGCATCTGACATGCTTACCCTACATCAGAAGGTTCAATGTTAGGACCGGTACTCTTTCTTATTTACGTTAATGATATTTCATTTTCATTTATTTGTTGTTTGAGACATACAGCTGTCTCAGGTGTTGCAGCAAAAGGCAGTATTCTTGCCTGACAAAGGCTGCAGCACCCAAAGCATGTTGACACTCTGAAGCAAACAACAGCACAACAAGTTACAATTTTCGAAATATGATAACATATCAAAAGCGATTAACAATTCGAATCTCAATCAGTACATGTTAACAAGGAAAAATAAAACAATGATATTGTGGTACATAAGGAAGTTATACAATAAAGTAGTGAAGAAAATATGTTTTAACAGATTTCTTGAACCTCAAGCTTGAAGTCAAGGTTTGTAATTGTTCCAGTATTGTGGGATTATTGTTTAGTAAGGTTGATATTTGAAAGTGTAATGCCTGTTTCCCGTAGTTCGTGCGAGTAAGCGGTATAGAGATTGGGTCATGTCTGAGATTATACGGAGTTTCCTTGGTGGCGAAGGTCTGATTAAATTGTATGTGATCAACTTGACGGAGACGGAACGCCTCGAGCGATAGCTTGTGCAAAAATAGGCGATCTATATGGAGTATGCCAAGCTTATCAAAAAACGGTTTAGTGTGTGCAAGAACAGGTAGGTTACAAACTGCCCTTACGGCTCTTTTTTGCAGCCTATATAGTGACATAAGGTTAGTTTTGGTAGTAGTTCCCCAGACCAGAAGGGAATAGTGTAGACGAGAGTGTATTAGTGTGTAATATAGCTGTTTCTTTAAATTCATTGGAATAAGATGCTTTAACATGTTAATCATTCCCGTCGCTCTACGACTTATCACAGACTTACCAGGTTCCCAAACGTTGGCAATATATGGAGATGATACAAATGTGTTCTTTACAGCAGATAACACAACAGAATTACAGCAGTGTGTAAATGAATATACAACTTTGTTATCTGACTGGTTGGCGACCAACAAACTCCAGCTGAACGCAACTAAAACAACCTACATTATATTTAGGGCGCCTAATAAAAGTATTGAGGGTATAATACAAGTAACATTTAGCAACTTCCTTATTAAATAGGTCAAACAACAAAAGTTTCTGGGAATACATATTAGGGAAGAATTGTCGTTGAATACACATGTAAATTACCTTTGCGGTGAATTATCAAAACACGTACATTGGTGTAATCTATAGAACAGCACACCTGATCCCTCTATGGCTGAAAAAACAACTGTATGATGCGCTTATTTATTCAAACCTTTGCTACAGGATATTGGTTTGGGGTACAACCACCAGAACAAATTACACGAAATTGATTACCTTACAAAAAAAAAAGAGTTATTCGCTTATATGCAAATTACTATCGCTGTTTTTCAGAACTAAGAACCGGTCCACTATTCCAAAAATATGATATGCTGCGTACGGACCGGAAATATTATATGCAAATTCTTCTAGAAATTCGAAGGAGACACCCAAGCGCACAATGTAGTGAACGTAACCTCTCCGGATACTCCTTGCGACACGGCACACAACACACACCAAAAACAAGGACCAATTACGGGAAACAAACATTTTTCTATCAGTCCACAAAAATAATGAACAGATACAGTGAATCTTTATCCTTAAATGCTTCTTCACAGATATTTAAAAAAGAAATAAAAGATTGGTTAGATAGGGGAGATATATACTTTAAAATTCAATATAGGAGCGTATTAAAACGAAAAATGTTTCTGCCGTGAGTTGTATATTTCTTTCTTTTCAGGATTGATATGATAAATTTCATTTTCCGAAGCCCACTATATTAGGCCACGTTGTCTCCAAAGAAGGCATTCTTCCTGATCCTGATAAACTTCGCGCCGTATCCGAATTTCCGAAGCCCACTAACTTGAAACGACTACGCAGCTACATTGGCCTATGCTCCTATTCACATGATATGATTTCATTTAATATTTTTTTGCGTTTTGTATTAACACAGATATGTTTGCATCCACGTCCTGTTGCCAGTTTCTTATTATTTTTGGCACACAATTAGAATGTTTTCATTTTTTCATTGTTTTCTTGTGCTTGTTCTTGCTCCATATTGCTCTATAATTTCGTTGACGTTTATTTCGTGCATAATTGTACAATTCTAGCACATCATTAGAATCTGAAAGGCTTAGTTGTACTTAGCTGTTGCTGTACATTGTGCTATAAATTTCAATATTCTAATGACAATGGACATTGCTACCATGAATTTCCACAGTAACCAACGCTGTTGTAACGAGCAAAATTCTGCATATGTTTGTGATCTGCTGTCAAACCTGTCGTTCGCGGGGGCTGAGACCTTTGTCAGGCTTTATGCCTTTAGTCTCAGTCTGCCCTCGCTTGAATGAACAAGAAATAAAATTCAATTCAATCTCCCAGCTTTCCCACAGGAAGACAGGCGTCACAGGATCTTACATCATCATCATCATCATCATCATCATCATCAGCCTGGTTACGCCCACTGCAGGGCAAAGGCCTCTCCCACACTTATCCAACTACCTCGGTCATGTACTGATTGTGGCCATGTCACTGCAAACTTAATATCATCCGCCCACCTAATTTTCTGACGCCTCCTGCTACGCTTCCCTTCCCTTGGAATCCGGTCCGTAACCCTTAATGACCATCGGTTATCTTCCCTCCTCATTACATGTCCTGCCCATGCCCATTCCTTTTTCTTGATTTCTACTAAGATATTATTAACTCGCCTTTGTTCCCTCACCCAATCTGCTCTTTTCGTATAACTCAACGTTACACCCATCATTTTAACGCGATAGCGTTAAGGAGCTCGTGTCGCAGAAAAGCCGGTGTCGTCGGCGTCGGGTGTCGGCGTCGGCGGCGTTGACCATGAGCGATAAATCACGGCAGGCGCTTCATAAATAAAAAGCAACTTCCAAGATTGGCCCGGTGGGAATCGAACCCAGGTCTCCGGAGTGTGAGACGGAGACGCTACCACTCAGCCACGAGTTCGATGCTTCCAAGCGGTGCAAACGCGCCTCTAGTGAATGCGGTGTTGCCTTCGAAACGAGCCGTGGAAAGTTATACTGCGGTGTATATCGGTAATTATGAACATGTAACGTACAGAAGTCACAATTACACGAGTTGCGAAGTGCGTTTCCGCTGCATTTCTTCTGCGCTTTCCGCACACGCAGAGCCATCTTGCGGCAAACACAGAAGACCCCCTCCTCTCAATGTACGGCGCTGCCCCGACAGGAGGCGCGCCGCGCGCGCATTGGGACCGCTGCCAGGCGCGTCGCAGGACTCCCTCTCCCCTGACGACGCTTCGCCGTGCATCCGGTTTAGATTACTATCTATCTCTCTGCCCGTGCCGATCACGACGTTTGGCTGGCGTAGATCGTTTCCCCTCCGAGACACCGAGTTCTTTGGTTCGTTTCGTTCGCTCAGGCGCACGTTTCGTTGACGCGCCGAACGCTGCGTTGCTCGACGCTCACCGCGTGATAGGTGGGCGCTAAGTCCGATGCGGGGCGCATCGTAAGTGATTGCTGTGCCGTAGCGCATTGTCTTATACCCCTTGGCGGGTCGACGGGAACGCTGTCGCGTCCCACTCTTGAAGGCGAAGCTTAAGCGTCCTCCAATTTTTTCTTTCCATAGCTCGCTGCGTCATCCTCAATTTAAGTAGAACCCTTTTCGTAAGCCTCCAGATTTCTTCCCCGTACGTGAGTACTGGTAAGACACAGCTGTTATACACTTTTCTCTTGAGGGATAATGGCAACCTGGTGTTCATGATCTGAGAATGGCTGCCAAACGCACGCCAGCCCATTCTTATTCTTCTCATTATTTCAGTCCCATGATCCGGATCCGCGGTCACTACCTGCCCTAAGTAGATGTATTCCCTTACCACTTCCAGTGCCTCGCTACTTATTGTAAATTGCTGTTCTCTTCCGAGACTGTTAAACATTACTTTAGTTTTCTGCAGATTAATTTTTAGACCCATTCTTCTGCTTTGCCTCTCCAGGTCAGTGAGCATGCATTGCAATTGGTCCCCTGAGTTACTAAGCAAGGCAATATCATCAGCGAATCGCAAGTTACTGAGGTATTCTCCATTAACTCTAATCCCCAATTCTTCCCAATCCAGGTCTCTGAATACCTCCTGTAAACACGCTGTCACACCCACTCACCCACTCTTACTCATCACACCCACTCTTACTCGCGCCTGCGCAGAAATGTAGAGCGCCATGAGAAACGCCACACCCCGCTGTACCTACTAGCAATTGTAATAACGCCACCACCACCACCAGGACACATAGCAAACTTCGGTTATATGCTGGAAGTTGTTATGTGCCCTTTAAGGAGTGCTCTACCGAAAGAAAATGTTCAAATTACGGTGAAAACTTAATCTGGAATTCCTCTATTTTCCCTCTTACCGCTAGCTCATTGATCGGCTTCTTACACTCTAAGAATTCCGCGGAAAACGGGAGTAACTGCGCAGTTCGTCCCAAAAAGGGCGCTTTCGTCGCTCAAGGGAGTAACTGCATGGATGTGCGTGCCGTTTGCAAATTTTGGAGAGTAACTGTTTAGTCCCTGGTCGGAGAGAGAGCATCGGGAGGACGAACGGCAACAGTTACTCCCCATGCGCTCCGCTGTTTTCGTCCGTGTCGTGCAGTGATGCGGCAAAAACTGTATTGTGTATAAATCGTGAATAGTTCGAAGTTAGTGCACTGTCCATTGAACTACATGCAAAGCAGCACTTTGCCTCTTCGTGAGGAAATTGCGTGAAATTTAAAGTTGGAATGTGAAGAGTCATGCCCTTCGTGCGCATCCCATAAGTGAGCGATACACATTAAACGCGCAAGTCATTGATAGACTGCCAGATTTTGCTGGTCAATAGTACCTAAGTTCCTTCCGTTCCAAGGAGATTACGAACTTAACTGAAGCGATGTGTAGCTCAAACGGGACACACTAAGCGACAGAGCAATTGTCCGTCTCTGTCGTCTTAGGTGCCCCGTTTGAGCTCGCTACACGTTTACATCGTGTAGTGCCTCAGTTTAAAGCACCCTAAAAATACTCGGGCAGATTTCTTTTCGCACTCGCTTATGGTTTCAAGTACACTCAGCGTTACACTCTCCCCGCACAGCATACACAAATTGCCGAGTCGCTTTTACGTTGCCGCACCTGCGTTCGGTGGCTTAACCTGTCTCAATTTCCTACCCCCGTCAACCAATCTGCCAGATTCTCGATAACTTCCGTAATAGTGGACCTCATTGGGCGTCCACGATAACCACTATCCGTAGAAAGGTGAGAACCTGGCAAGGACGTGATCTCTCCATTTTTGCGAGAGCTAAGGCATGCAATACATTTCTCGCTTCTGAGCTTCTTTATGTTCTGCAGGTCTTGCACTGCTCACGTGTCCATGTCCAGGCATTTCATAGCATATTTGCATGTTTTATTTGGCATTCATCATGGGAAGCCATGAGAAGGGACAACCTTTTTCTCCCGCTTGAAAAGGGAGGCCTGGGTCTTGTGCATTTGTTTGTGCGACAATTGGTCATGCGCTTATTTTACCTTACAAATGTCCGTCATCCATTCCTTCTCGCAGTTAATCGAGCACGTCTTGCGTCACACCTCCCTTTTCTTTTTGTCACGACAAACTTTGCTCCAGAACTACCGTTATGGGGCTTCTTAAAGGAACTTGTCGACACTATTTCATTCTTAAAAGCCATATTCAACCTTGAATATTTGTTTACCGTTAATCGCACGTCGCTAAATGCAACACTTATAGATAACCTTTCCCCTGAACCGCTGTACCGAAAGCCGTATCTGTCTCTATTTGGTCAAGATGTTCTTTGCCGTGTCCGTAGAATGTGCATTGCGCCAGCAGCGAAAACGTTTTTCTTTAAGCTGCACACCTCCACACTGCCAGTTAAAACGTGGCTTCAGGAAAAAGGACTGTATGTACCCTGGAATACAAATTGTAGGCTTTGTAATGTAACTGCATCGGTTTGACAGTAACGATAATTCCATGCAATAAAGAACAAAAACAAAACAATCTGCCGTGGTGCTGGAGGCTTGTTCGAACGGCCACGTTTGCGATGAGCTCCGCTGGAAACAGCGCATCGGCCCTTGGCCGAGGATCACACCCACCGTCATCTACCGATTCCGGTAATTATAAAGTCGTTCTTCCTCGTCTACCGACTGGCAACACCGTCCTCAATTCAGTTTTCCTGCATGCTCACCTGGCAGGGCGGCTGTATCGGGCCCCGGACTTTCGCGATGCTCTCCTTTCAGTGCTAAATGCAACTGAAATACTCGGCGCTGGACAATACCAGATGAGCCATTTGTGGTTGGTAACATGTGTTAATAGCATCGCGAAACAGAAACTTGTCGACAAAGGCGAGTTGTTGGTGAAAGGCCTGAAGTGCCTTGTCATTGACCCAGAATGCAAGAATATCAAGATGAAGCTTCTTTGGCTTCCCCCACACCTCCAACAGAGACGGATTGTTGAAGCGCTAGAGCCATATGGCACAGTGCAGTCCATCACGAGAGAAATGTGGCGGTGTGACGGCATGGAGGGCTGGCAAATGACTAACCGAGACGTGGCGTTCACATTGAAAGATGGCGTTTCTGCCGGTAATCTGCCACATCTGTTGAGCATATATGGCCACCAGTGCATTATCTTGGTACCTGGCCGACCACCCCTTTGCCTGCGGTGCAACAGAGTTGGGCATATCCGGCGACAATGTCGAACACCACGCTGCAGTAACTGTCACCGCTACGGTCACCCTTCAGATGCATGCGTTGGAACCTACGCTGACAAGCTTCGTGGAAAGAGACCAGCTGAGGCTGATACCATCACCGATCATCTCATGGACGTGAGCGAAGTTGTGGATGCAACTGGAGAAACACTCCCTGAGACTCATCGACAAGATCAGATTAAACCGTCATCGGCTGACATTAGCCTCAGCCAGAAGCCTGCGAGCGAGGAGGAGACTAAGGCACCTGACGACGAACCAACTGTGTCTTGGGCAGAATCTCCACCAGTTCAAGATCGTCCACTGTCAGTGGAATCTGGATCGATGTGCGAGGCCGCCAAGAAGCGTCCAGTGCCATCCGACAATCCATCGCCCTCGGCAAAGGAGGCTCGCGTTCCCAAGGTGTCAAAGTTGACAAAACCGCTCCGGGGAACACCTACACCTGCTGATGTCCCTTGTGTTAACGTGCACCAAAAAGCCCATAGTGCATCACCTCATCAAAAAGGGAGTGGTGCACCTCTGGAGCAGCGTTTAGACGCTGCACCTACATAGGTAATCATGGCGGGCGCTCTTCCCTTCCATTTTGGCACTTTAAATGTCCATGGCTTACGAAGTAAGTGACGGCAAGTACAGCTTCTTCATTTGTTATGCAACAGAAAATTAGATATTGCTGCTATCGAAGAAACAAAGATTGAATCCGACGAAAACACAGAAGTAGCTCTATCTCCATTCATATCTGACTATAATGTTTGTGTCAGCCATGCAGTAGGCGTTTCCGCAGGCTGCATGTTATTTGCTAGCAAAAATTTACAGTGTGATTTCCTACATTTGTTTACAGATAGGGAAGGGCGCCTAATCTGCTGCGATATTGATATCAGTGGCACGGAATTTAGATTTGTGTGTGTTTATGCCCCGAACAAGTTACGTGAACGCGAGTGTTTCTTCTTATCTCTAGAAAATCATTTCTGTACTGATCGTGCATTGGTCCTCCTTGGAGACTTTAATTGTGTATGTAACGCGCAAGATCGTACGTCACTGAAGCTGAGATATGATCCAAGTAGGGATGCGTTGCAACGCCTGATATGTGATTATCAGCTTGTGGACATTGGGGAAAATGAAAAGGCGGCATGTCGATATACGCCCCTCCAGGGTACCTCGCATGCAAGGCTTGACCGAATTTACGTTTCACTTAGCGCGCTACCTCTTATTCATGGTTACACTGTGCATCCTATATTCTTTAGTGCCCATTGCCTAGTCTCAGCATCTTTTGGCAGCCGTCGGTACCAAAGTCGGCGTATGTGCTGGGAGCTGTGGAAGTTTAATAACCAGTTGCTTTCGCGTGAGTGTTTCTTAAATCGTATTACTGAGCTTATAGCTCATGTGTCTTGCCGCAAAGACTTGCCACTCTTTGCTTTGTGGGAATTATTCAAACAGGAAGCTAAAATGATAGCTATCGAAGAATCATCAATATTAGCCTTTGAAAAAAAATAATAATTACAAAGCATTGCATAGACTTTTGAGTGAGTTGCATGAGCTTGAATGCATACATCCGGGTCAATATATTGATGATATTCATAAGGTCAAGGCACAGTTACAAACTTTGAACGCAGAAAAATACAGAGGTGCACTAGTGCGGGCGCGAGAGCAGCGTTTCTTGGAAGAACAGCCTTGCAGTAGGGCCCTTGGTGATGAGCGCCAACACGCGCTGTCTAAACAAACACTAGAAATAGAGTATGGTGGAATCATTGTTAACGAGCCTACTCTAATAACTAAAGCATTTTTTGAACATTACCAAAAACTATTCCGAGACCATATGCCATTGGATACAGATGCTGCCAAAAAAATTGTATCGTTGCTGCCCCAGTTAAACCAGGATGAGTACTATTATACAAACGAGAACATTGATATCAATGAGGTAACTTCATGCATCGATTCGTTAGCGAAGGGCAAAACGCCCGGCCCGGATGGCCTTACTGCCGAATTTTATCAGTGTTTTCGTTCCCTCTTATCGCCATTATTACTTTAGGTGTACCGAGAGGCCTTGGAAGTACGGTACCTAACCGCCACAATGTACGAAGGACACACCGTCCTTATAGCCAAAACCGATGATGAACAGAAATTGCAAAAAGTTGACGGATATCGTCCTATCTCCTTATGCAACGTGGATTATAAAATTTTTGCTAAGGTATTAGCTAACCGTTTGCAAGTTGTAGTAAGATCTGTGGTCGGTGATCATCAAACATGTGGCATCAGGGGACGGTCCATTCAGACGAACATTCATGTTGCGAGATCGGTGCTAGAGTGTGTAGCTGAGGGGATTGGGCAGGTGGCAATGGTACAGCTAGATATGGCTAAGGCGTTCGATAGGGTGAATCACTCATTCCTGTTTACTTTACTAGAGCATATAAATATCCGATCTCTGCTCCTTAGAGGAGTGAGGATATGTTATGCTAATGGCTCAACGCGGCTTATAGTGAATGGCTCTCTCTCCGATCCGACCTTATCAGGATGTACTTAAACGCGTCCGAAAAATGTGTGTGCCTCCTGGAGTAAAAACATTTTTCTTTAAATTACATTCGGAAACACTCCCTGTTAAAACTTGGCTGAATTCGAGGGGTTGCTTTGTGCCGTGGTCAACAAACTGTCAGCTCTGTCCACGTGCCGAAACCATAGATCACTGTTTCATAGACTGTAGGGACGCTGTATTTTTTGGGACATTCTCCAACGGACGCTTAAAAAGGACATTGACATGACTCCATACTCAATTAGGTTTCTTCCGTTTAAGGTTACAGGTGGTCCTCCCTGTGACATGTTCATTGTACTTGGTTTATATAGCCTGTGGAGAAGTAGACTCTGTGATCGCCATGCCGAAAGCCCGCGAACTACAAAATCCTTTTTTCGCGAAAGTGCTGCGTGTGTAAGAAGTGTGTACGCTGTGCAGGAACCTCCGCCAGACTGGATGACCTTGTTGGATGCATGTGTGTGTTTGCTTGAGTTTTAAGTGTGTAGTTGTGTCCACTTTGTAATACACCTTCAGTTTTCTTTTCCATGTAATAAAGAAAGAAAAAATCTGCCGTGGTGCAGTGCTTAGAGTAGGTGACATGGGAGCGTGAGGACGTGAGTTCGATTCCTGCTTTCGGGCACCTTTTTTTTTCTTTTTTTTCAGCTCAGTAATCTTTTTTATTAGCGTATAAATGCCCAATTTCATTAATTCCCCCTTTGCGGAGCATCGGAAATAATGACCGTTACTCCTTTGAGGAGCATCGGAAACGAGCAACTGTTAGTCCTCGGAGGAGTAACGGCATGGGGAGTAACAGTTCATCACCTCGCACTTACCCCCTAAAGGGAGGAATGGTTGTGGCAGATCAGTTGCTCCCCTAAAGGAGTAACCTCTATACCCCATTTCCTCCTTTTCTTCTTAGAGTGTATGTACGGGTTTTTTCCTTTCCCTCCTCATGTCTAGGCTAATGCGAGTTCTTATTATCCTATGGTCACTGCGGCGCACGTCCACATCTTGAATGATGCAGGGTTAGCGCAGAGTGTAAAGTCTATTTCATTTCTAGTCTCGCCATTCGGGCTCCTCCACGTATACTTTCGACTATCCCGCTTGCGAAAGAAGGTATTCATTATGCGCATATTATTCTGTTCTGCAAATTCTACTAATAACTCTCCCCTGCTATTTCTAGCGCCTATACTATATTCCTCCACTGACATGTCTCCAGCCTGCTTCTTGCCAACCCCGGCATTGAGGTCGCCCATCAGTATGGTGTATATTGTTTTGACTTTACCCATCGCCGATTCCACGTCTTCATAGAAGCTTTCGACTTCCTGGTCATCATGACTGCATGTAGGGGCGTAGGCTTTTACGATCTTCGATTTGTACCTCTTATGAGGTTTCACAAGACCTGCCACCCTCTTGTGAATGATATACAGTTCATGTATGATTCCAGCTATATCCTTATTAATCAGGAAACCGACTACCAGTTCTCGTCTCTCCGCTAAGCCCCGGTAGCACAGGACGTGCATGCTTTTCAGCACTTTATATGCTTCTTTTGTCCTCTTACCTTCACTGAGCCTAATTTCTGCAATAGCACTGCTAGACTCGCCTCACTGGATAACGCTGTGGCGTTAAACGTTACCAGGTTCAGATTCCAATGGCAGCCTATCCGGACCCACGGATTCTTAGCACCCTCTGCTGCGTCAAAGGTCTGACCGCCGCCGTGGTTAGTTGCTTCGCAGCTGCTGGGGACTGAGGGCCGGTGTTTGATTGTTGTACTCATACAAGAGGTTGTGGCCAAGTACTGCAACAGGGTGGCGAATACTGCTTTGGTGATGGAGTGCGTTACCGGTTCTGGCCACCGCGATTAGGCCGTAATTCAAGCCTGTTTATGGAATTTTATCAACACGCGGATTTTTTTTTCAATCCGGTGGAAAACTGCGCAGCACCGGGATTCGAACAACGGTCCTCTTGCACGTGAGGCGGATTCTCTGCTTCTACGCCACCGCTGCTGGTGATCCTTACATAATTTTCCACATATTTAAAGCATCCCGGCCAGTAATATTATAACGAAACCTTTCGTTAGTTTTGTTGATTCATAGATGGCCTGACCAGTTGTTGCGTTCTGCATGGTAGCGTACCTCACCTCTGCCGACCAGTTGTTTCTACGCTGTTTCTGGCAGCTCGACGGGCGTTACTATTGGGTAGCGTGGCGTTGTCGGCGGGCTGCAGGCGTCCGATAGACGGCGATCATGGCGATCAGGCAGGGACGAGACGATGGCTAGTGCGGAAACTTGCACCGTTTATTCAATGGTTGGTGATAGAAAAGAAGAAGAGAATGAAGTGAAAGAGTACATTGCGGGGCCCTATAAATAGGCCCTCTAAAGTCATAGGCGCGATCTTGCTTAGTTCTGTTTAATGCTATTTAATGAGCTGCAATTCCAATGAAAGTGCACTGATGGCATACCTTTCTTTTCAATGATAATGGTCGGCGAGTGACTTAGAGATTTTCAACGTAAGGAGGTTCTGACAAACAGGATAATAAGGTATTTTAATATCAAATCAAATCAAATCACATCAAATAAATTTCCCATACATACACGATGTAAGCGGCACAGACAAAAACCAAAATCAATTTGACTTGATAAGGGTTTGTGCCCCCTTTCAAAATTTCTGTACAAAATGGAGTATGGGTTACGAAAACGTTCAACTAATTTTTAGCAACAAATTGTGTGAACTAATTCTGTGATTTGAGTCTTTTGTGGAGGATTGCGATAGATGTAACTAGTGTCGCTGCACAAATCTATCTTTATGCACATTTTTCTTTTTCGGGTGCTCGTTCCTCTCCAGTCATTTTCAAGCAGTCCACACCTTCATGTGAATCCACAGTGAAGATCACTTAAGATGAGACAACACGACGCACGCATCTCCCGTCAAGGACCTTGAATCTGTACACAGCTTCGTAGGCAGTGCTGCGGACATGAAGCAGGGCCTGTCCGACCGTATATTGCCGCATAATCTCGCGGAAAGCAAATAAACCTAAATATATACGGTTTGGTCTCTGAACTGACCTTTGGCGCACTCCTTGGTATACTACATCTCGCTTCTTTTCTGCATGGTCTGAAGTCTCATTTCGATCGCAAATATATGGACACTCCTGGCATATTTCCGCCATCGTCGCCATGGTCTCCATTGGCGTCGCAGTGAGGTTCCGTATATAATCCCAGTGAAATAACACCGTGGCAACGTGCCGCACACTGTAGGTGCGAGTAAAAGCGTACGAGGTTGAGCCGAGGTTGGTGACTTTGTCTTGCGCGTGCAAGGGAGTTAGGCGGGAAGGAAGCGCGCCGTCTTCTACCCGTTCGCAACGCACTGGGAGGGGGGGTGGGGTAGGCGCTACTTCGACGGCGGCTGCGTATGGCGCGACTGAGCGAGGCCGTGCTGGCCCCATCCGAAATATATTTGCGATGAGCGCAGAGTCCAGGTGCACCTAGGGCTGATAGCTTCGTCTGTACTGTGTTCTCGCCGCTTAATTCACGCTGAATCCAGAGGCAACACGAAGGTCAATTCGCTCGCTGCTGCTGCCGCTCTTCCTCACGCCAGAGTTCTCCAGCGAGTGTTCGCTCTCATCGAGTGAGATGTGTTTGTTTGCCTGTGCGGGCGTGACACTACGCTTGTTATTGTGATAGCACTTACATAGACACTCCAGGCGCATTTCTGCCGTCGGCATTGCCGCGTAGGTTACTGTATGTAGTCCAAACGCGATAACATCGTTGTCGCGCGCCGTATACTGTGTGTGCGAATGAAAGCGTGCAAGGGTGCGCCGACGATGGTAGCTCAATCTCGCTCGCACGCGGAAGGAAAGCTGCGAGGAAACGCGCCGTCTTCCATCGCGCCTCAGGCACCGCGTTCGGGGGGAGGTGTTGTACGCCGGCGGTGGCTGCTCAGGTGCCGATCCTGTCGTTTGTGTTCTTCTTGAGTCCCGGTCTTCTGCGCCTTGCCTTTACGAATTCAAGCATGAACCAACTAGCCCAAGCGAAAGTTTTACTTGGGCTGCTTATGGCGCGGCCGCGCGCGCCCTATCTTGAAATCGATCTGAGGTGTGGACAATGCGCGCCGAGTACCGATAGCTTCGTGTGCGCTGCGTTCGCGCAGCTTAGTTCGAGTTGAAGCGAGAGGCAGCACGAAGGTCAATTCGTTCACTGCTGCTGCCGCGCTTTCTCACTCCAGCGTTTTGGCAGTGATCAAGTGTGCACGCCCATCGACCGAGATGCGTCCACGTTTTCTTGTGCACGCGTGACACGATGCTTGTTAATTTAGTTACTAAGGGAATGTTTGCAAGTACATGCAGCCGATAAACCTGCTATGATTACTTCGTAAGTCTGTCTACTAATTTGCTATCGCTATCGACGCTTGGCCTTTGGGGCGAAACTGTGACTTTTTTAAGGCATACTCCAGCCGCAGTGTATAGGCTAAGTGTGAATCTTCTGGACGACGAAACTAAGTGGATAGGAAAAGAGTTAGTTGAAGCCATGAAACGTTTCAGTTGGCAGTATCGGTGGCGTAAATAAGAAGCACTCTGGATATTTCGCCTTATGCAATCTCTCGCATTAGAGAGCACAGTTATTGTATTAAATTTCCGGTCTTAGTGAGTGATAGGGCTATCCACCTGTCTGCTGAGCACTGGCCGCACGCGAAGTGGTCATTGAATGGCGAGTGAGAAAATTGTTTGTGCACTTAACTAATAAAATGGGTGCGAAATCGCGGTTCAGAACATTAAGAGCTATTCGCTGATAGTATGCTCCTTCCATCCAACGCCGCTAAAATCTTGTAATATATTTATACTTTCTGTTTCTTGTCTCGAGATTCAATTGGCAGTAATTCCCCTCATTCAAGAGGAAGAAAAAACAATCTGGCTTAGCTGTACATAGACTTTGATGCTATTCTGGCCACCTGCAGAACAGTCATGGCAGGTAACACAGACCATATTGTAGCTTACCAAAAGGCAGCCTAGCTGTGCGGGTAAATTCAGTAATAAAATTCCACAACTCACTCGGGACAATCTGGGAGACGCGCATAGCTCTACGATGCTTGTACTGAATGCTCGTGCACTAAATGCTTTCGCTAAGCCCTCGCGGTGCGGTGAATTTACTGCATGGTGGCCGCTACAATGTAGTTGCAAAGCCCATCAGTTCACCCCTGTTTACACATCGCAGATTTGTACCCTGATGCACAACCACCACGAGCCAAGAAAGTATTTGCACTGTCTTCGTAGAGATTCACAAAAGTGCGCATATGCTTTACCTTAGAGCTTTCATTGCCCATCACCCAAGTTATAAGAAATAAAAGCTGTGCTACAATCGATGCGCGAAACACAAGAAAAACGAAAAGAAGAAGACGAAGGAGAAAAGAACAGAAACACCTGGAATGCCTGTTATACGCAATTGCGTTTAATTTGGCTTAGTAAGATAGCCCACAGCTAAACATACTGCAAACACAAGATCAATAATCCGTTTTTTCATACTGGTGAATCATGAAACGCAAGCCAGTGTTATCTAGTCTTCTGCTTTTCCCTCTTTTTTTTTTCAGCAATCACGTTTTATTGTTGCGCTCCAGGTGAAGGAATTAAACAGGTAACTCGGTGAATTTCGCAACACACTGGTACAAGGGCGTACATCTCTCATTGATCGACATATTTTACCGAATGCACGTTTACACTCGCCAAATTTTCCCATGCGAAACGGGATGGGGACAATCTGAAACAAAAAAAAAAAAAGCGAATACCGATCTTGGCTTTGGGTATTCGACAACCCGTGCCGCCTTTCATATTCATGATTACGCAGAACAGCAAGTTGCGTGATGTGTCAGGTTACGAAGTCATATTAGTGTGAATGACGACTGCGGCCGCCACCAAGAAGCGCTTATATACTGGGAATAATTCGGCGCTTCGTATAAATTTCGCGGCGCGCGAGACCTTTTCGTTGGAAAAACTAAAGCAAGGTGTGAGACAGGGCTAGTTGGTATTCTGTGATGATGGCACCAGCGCAAAGGGAGACACAGAACACAAGAAAGGCGAGAAGGACAAGCGCTGACTTCCAACTGTCGTTTGTTAAAAAAACTCATGAATATATAACCTCCCGCAGTTGATAACAACCAGATGTAATTGTGCAGGTTAACATGAGCACCACAAATCAACAAGCGCGCGCCAACGCCTAATGCGGCCCCCCGCGTACAGACCCCAAGTAAGTAAATTCTTTATCAGTCAACGCCATGGACGGTTTAGTAAGGCGTTGCCTCCTGCAATAGCCGCCGCCTCAATGATAAGTCTTGTGTTATCATGCGCGTTTATTGCCAGTATTTCTGTTTTGTGAAGGAGTGGATGACATTTGCATTGAGAGCAATGTATTCCGAGGAAACATTCTCTCCCCTCTTGCACTTTCTGATTATGCTCCTGCAACCTCACATTTAAGCACCTTCCCGTCGGTCCCACGTAACGCTCGTCACAATGCGCGGGGTACGCTGGGACCACCTTAGTCCTTGGCGCGGCCTTGTTGATTTGTGGTGCGCATGTTAACTTGCGCAGTTATATCTGGTTGTGATCGAGTGCGCAAGGTTATACATTCATGGCTTTTTTGTAATAAACGCCAGTTGGAAGTCAACGCTTGTTCTTGTCGCCTTTCTTGTGTTCTGTGTCCCCTCTTGCGCTGGTTACATCATCATCATGGGAAAGTACTGTGAATCGTGATGTGCGAGTTTCGACGATGCCCTGGCGGCTTTTTCAAAGCTATAGCTGAACTTCATACTCGATATTTGCGCTGAAGCCAACCTGCCCACGTTGAATCACCTAAAAGGCAGCCTCTGTAGAAAGTGCGCTTGCTCTTCAGTGGTGTTGGGAACGTGCGCCGCAGAGACAGCGAAACGTATTGTAGAAACCTTGGTCCCCAGATCCCAGAGCGAGCGTTTCCGAGCGTGGCGGAAGCATTCGGGCGCTTCCTCGCTACGCCGAGGTCCCGCCCTGGCGTTCGCACCTTTCCACTTGCGCCGACGGGCCGAGCTGTGCGCGACGGTGCGGCCACCTGGTGGAGCACGATAAAAGGGCGCCACCGGGCCGCGAGGTGCGTTCGATCGCAGCATGCAAGCCCGGTGGCGGCAGCCGGAATACTTCCGCCTCTGCGCGTGTTTACGGCCCGCGGTAACCGCCGGCGGGAAATTAGATTTATCACGGGTAAACGCCCGCATCGGACGCGCCCATACGCACTCCCGAAGCCACGGCTCCCCAGCACCGCCGCTACTCGGTTTCTCGGCGAGCGAGGAAAAGAAATAGGTTCTTGGGTGGCGCTACTTTGTTGCAACCGCGGAAGAGGAGGCCTTCGTGCGGTGAAACCTGCCGACGGAAACGATGAGGACGCGAGACACGCTTAACCCACTCGGCCGTGACCAGATGAATTTGGTTGACGAACGCGAACGTATGATTGGTCGATTAATGTGGTTGTGAAGATTGTAGAGGATTGGTAGCGCTGAGGCACAGGAAACAGATGGTATAACGGAATGGTGAAACCGGAAGCACAAATAAGAGCGTTTAATGGGTGTTTTTTATCTGTACATGTCATTGGACCCTTCAAGCATCCAAATTTCAGGCTGTTTCAGTGCACTTTATTAGAGGCGTGTTCTTGAACTCCTAAGCGCTGCCATTGGAACCTCTCCTTGCAACTGTGAAGGTGCTAAGACGCGGTTTCAAGCGCAACGAATGCATTTGCTGCCTTGCCTGAAGGACTGATGTATTTTCGTCGACTTATCCAAGATTTTTATGAATTGTAGCAGCTCGGGGGTAGAAGCAGTTTTCCTTTATTAATACCTATTTGTGTGTTAGATAACAATCATATTAACGAATATTTTGCATGTTAGTGCACTTATCAGATTGCACGACAGTTTCTTTTTCTTCGTAAGCCACACAGGCTTCCACGCTGCATTTTTTTTTTACATTTTCTGTAAAGAACGCAAACAGCACAAAAAATGCTGGCTCTCCTGTAATCGCCAGTAGATGCAAGCATGGAATGGCTGCCGGCAAAACAGATTGCTTGCAGATGATACTAGCCACCATCTCAAAATGGGTGTTGTACACGTTGTCAGGATTGGGGGCTCAATCCCATCGCTCGTGGTCCTTTGCCAAGATTGGAGTACGGCATGAATTCGAAGGTAGCTGGCCCATGCCGTCGTCCAACTTATTTACGCTGAGGTCGTTGATGAAGTGAAGAACTGCTTCTCATCGAGAACGAGGAAAATGGGTTTATTTACAGAAATTAAATCAGTCTAACATGACTGCTTGAGAAAAAGAGTATCAGTCCAACATGACTGCATGAGAGAAGTGAATCAGTCTAACATGACTGCTCAAGAGAAGTGTCACCAGCATTCGCACAACAACAGTTTTTATACACCCGGTCCGCCGGCCATACGAGGCGGCGACTGTTCGTTTACTCATCACCAACTCGCCGCTGCTCCGCAGATCAGTTTACGTACACAAAGGCAACCGCGTTCTGATGCCCGACGCCGGGGTTGGAGGGGTGCCGTTCCGGGAAGTATCGGCGCCCATCGTGGGTAGCTCGTTGTCTTGCGTCTGGACGAGCATGAGAAGCACCAAAATACGGCTTCCCCACGGCAGCTTGTCCATGCGTGTCATATCAGGTCCACGTTGGGGAACTCCGGAACCATAGTTCACAACACCGAACTCGTCCCGTCACAATGTCGATGGGGCTGGTGGAAGGCGGCGGTTTTCAGCACAAAGGCCGCTTCTTCGAACGCCTCCTAGCTGCAGTGACGGAGAGGGTGCGGAATGCGCGTCTTGCCCCCTTGTCGTAATTGGGTGGCAATTTTGCCTTAACAGCCATTCTTAACAACGTTCGCAACGGCACATGGCACCGGACCACACTACACGACGCCATACTGTGCACTGGTCCATATGGACGCAACAGTGTCACAAACAGAACCTCCTAGCAAGTCTCGTCTCGGCCAAACAGCCATCTGCGGCGCGTCCATGGACCACTCGGGTTCCAAGAGAACAAGAAACCCTGCCTCAGCGCGAAAAGATGACATTCAACTGCAGAGTGCCCTGTATCTGCCTTTTCAACGTCGCTAATGGGAATGACAAATACAGCTTCAGCGTACTAGAAGTTATAGCTCGAGTGACGCAGTGCAGGAGGTGTAAGAAAGCAGGAAGAACTCGGAAGCAATATTTTTTGTAACTTGTTTGGGCAATAACCAGCGTATATTTGCGGTCCTGTAGTAAGGGTTGGGGGGCCAAATGGCTCATTTTCTTAAGATTTGACTGGTTCCCCGGATGATCTCATTTTGCTCTAGCAACGGTGCCCGGATGCTCTCGTTCCATTCTCGTCATGGGTGCCCGGATAACGTCCCAGGATTTGTGCTCAATGTCTCTTGAGGTCGCCGACAATAGGAGCTAAAAGCATTTCATGTTTAAAAACTGGTCGTCTCTCGCTCTGTTTTAGTTCTTAAAATCATGTACCGACTGGCTCAACAGCAAACATTACAATTGCAACACAACGAATTATCCATCGCGAGGATAAGTCTGGTATTGAGGAGTCATCCAGGTGCCATCGCTCACCGAGAATCTAGTAGATTACAATTCTGGCCACTTATCACTTCTGCACTGAGACAGCGCGGGAGCTGTAAGATAAGATCACGCAAGCTACAAGACAATTACCGGTATCTGAAGAGCTCCAACGTCAGTAGTGTACGTCGTAGCGGATATAGAGTGTCCGGCTTCCACCTGAAGTTCGTGGGTTAGGCATTTGTTGCGCGACCTATTTGAGGGTCAATTATTTGTCCTTTCATTCAGTATACGTTACGAGAAATATAAAGTGGGGGAATGGCTCTGTGTATGCGAAGCCTATTCTTTTTTTCATTTAGCTCCTATAATTTTGCCAAATTTTGTCATTATGGGCGTTGGTCTCACAAGTGTGCTCGTCTGGCAACAAACTGTTTACACCCTTAAATGTATTCGAGTGTTTACTGCGTACCTGCGTGGGAATTAAATAGGGCAAGAAGTTCTGACGAGCAGACAGCCTTTATTTACTCGGCTTTCAGTCAAGGGCTTTGCCCACCACTTAGTGGGACTGCGTACTTCCACCAGTGCAGGGTTGTTGTAACGATATCAGCCTCACGTAACCTTCGAGGCTACGTGAAACCATAATTTGTGTTCTGCTCAATTTAGGTGAAATGTCGTGCGTTGCAGGCACTTAAGCGACCAAAACGACTACAAACTGTTTTTTTTTTTTTGCGAAAATGAAACGGCTGCGCAATTAGCTACAGCGCTTATTGACATTGCTTAGGGGGTTAAGTGGGTCCAAAGTGTGCAGAGGGCGCCACAGACGAAATAACATATGCACGGTTGCTTTCGGGTGGAGCCTGAATTACTCCAGAAGGTAATCTCCCTGCTGGTCATTAACCTGTATTTAACCCGTAGAGGCTCAGCCGTCTTCGCCGCGGTGCTTTCACGGTACCGGCAGCACACATGCGGCCCGCGCGCGGCAGGCTCGAAGGAATGCAGAGGCACGACAGGCGCGCAGTTGCCTTCTTTGGCCGCGAAAACGACAAAGCCAAGTGGTCGAACCCTGACGCCGCACGGCAGCGTTTGGCACGGGCGCTGTGCGCACAAGCACCAACGCGCCAGAATGCCTACGCACCGATGCGTGGCCCGAGTGAAACGGACGGCACACTTCCAGCTACCAGCGTTCGCGGTTTCCTTTCTGTCTCATCTACCACTGATGATTCAGGGGCGTAGTGTGCGACGCCTCGTGGCTGCCAGGGCGAATATTTGCGCTCCGCAGCACAAGTTGCCTAGCGTGCTGTCTCGCTGGCAACACGTCGCCCCCGTGCCTTTTGAGATCCCCGTCTGAGGACTTTGAGCACAATGCTAAACCTAGCATTCCATTTCAATGCTGCGTCCTTTGGTTGAAGCGATATATATATATATATATATATATATATATATATATATATATACAACGTTGAATTGGCACGGCATCCATTAGCAAAATCGTGTTATTTTTCCTACGTGCTTCTATTCTTTTAACTATACCTGCCGCCGATCCTGTGATCGATCCTGTGATGCATATCAACAGCAAACAGCAACAGCAACAGCTGTAATATATATATTGTGACGAAGAAGATCGGCAGGCTGAAAAGCCCCGTTGCCATCGCGTGGCTCGTACCCAGTTCGTTCGCTGTCTGCACCCTACCTGCTGTTGCCGCGTTGGTCGCTGCTTCTCTACGACCCGAATAAACCCCCTTTACAATATATATATATATATATATATATATATATATATATATATATATATATATATATATATATATATATATATATATATATATATATATATATATATATATATATACATATATATATATATTACAACTGCAGGTGGTCTGCTCCGCTCCACCGTCGGTGATGAGGTAATGACGTAGTGCGCTGTGTCGGGTGAGCTCATGAACAACACTTTCCTCTGTGGTGACCGCGGTTTAGATCATGGGTCACATTCACTGCGAAATCGTCACTGTTTAACACAAACAGAATCTTCGGCCTTCTACTGACCACGGTGTTAAACTACCGAACTATATGTAATAATTAAAGATTAAGTTCTCCGGTTCTAAGTGTGCCAAAACCACGATCTCATTATGGGGCACGCCGTAGTGGGGTGCTCCGGATTAATTTTGACCGCCTGGCGCTTTTAGCGCTCACCTAAGCCTGGGTAAACGAACGTCTTCGCACATCGCCTGCACCGAAATGCGGCCGGGATTCCATCCTGCGACCGGCAGCACCGTATAGCCCGACTCCACGGCCACTGGGCTAGACAGGGGCTGGTTTGATCGAAACATTTGTCCATGCCTGTCTTAAAGTAAGGTGACAAAAAGAGCCACATACTTACATTACCGCCCCATATCCCTAACAAGAGAGCGCTTCAAAATCATGGGATATGCCATTTACTCTCAAAGTGTCTACTTCTTAGAGTCAAATATATTTTTTTCAGGCACCACAGCATGACTTTCGCAAGGGCACGTCCTGCGAAACGCAACTGGTGATTTACGCGCACGATATACATTCCAAACTTGATCGAAACCTTCAAACGCCTGCCGTTTTTCTGGACTACACGAAATCCTTCAATAAAGTACCTCACCAAGGTCTGGTGTCTACGCCTTAATCTGCTTAATTAGATAAGAACGAGAAGAAAGGGGGTCAACCGAGGGGCTCGATTTTTAATAATAATATCATGAGAAGCCAGCAAACAAAGACACAGAGGGAAACATAAGGGAAATTACTTCTGCTTACTAATTGAATTAAAGAACTGATAAGTTAATCACAATGAAAGTGGATGAAAAAACAACTTGCCGCAGGTGGGGAATGATCCCACGTCTTCGCATTACGCGTGCGATGCTCTAACCGATTGAGCTACCACGGCACCGTTTTCCCATCCACTTTCCGGGGTATTTATGTGTTGCTACTAGAGCTACCAGCGCCATCACTCACAAGCCTTGGCAGCGGATGTGGAACATCCTTTCTGCCCTAGGCGTCACGAGTACGTGATCTTTTTGGGTGAAGGTATCTGGTCAGTAAACCCACACATGCTACCCGAAGGCATTATTGTTGTATGATTCGAGTCCCTCGCTAGAGAATTTGTAACGAAACGCTTCTGGTGTATCTTTATAGGTGATCAAACATTTCTCTCCCGGTAGCGTCAGATGTCCCACAAGTTGACTAAAGTTGCACGTTGCGCTTGTTGCTATATCATGATGAAGGCAAAAAGGGTAGCGCATCAGAAACAGGACGAGAGAAGAACGCAGACGACACACACGTTTGGTGCTAGCTTTAAACGGCTATTTATTGCGGTATAACAGCATACATATACACCTTTCTCCCGTGTGCATTAGAACACGTGCTCCGAGCAACCTGATAGCGTCTCTCGCTGCAGGATAGGAAATCTTTTTGACACATTAATTCCGCCTCGTTTCGTGATAATGAGATGGATGGTTTGCTGAAACTAGAGCCACTGAAGGTGGCGATGTGATATACTTCAACGATGAGCCTGGTCATCTCGTGAAGGCTTTTTGTTAGGCTCACTGTATCTTTAAAAAGAGGCCGGCCGAGGCATCTTTTGCAATGCTGTGCAAGAAAGTCATTGACATGCGCTTTACTTAGGTGGCTATTATGCTCTCTTAGCCTATCATTAACGCATCGCCAAGTCTGGCCGATGTAGCGAGCTGCACAGGCTGTAGGTATCTGGCAGATGACACCACAAGATTTTGTTCTTGGTCCTACTCTTTTCCTAGTTTATACTACCGACTTCGCTCTGTATCTTTCGTATGTTCGTCAATGATTGTGTGATCTAACATTCTATCTTCTGGCCAATTCGCCTTTCAAGCAGATATTAATCATGCACAGGAATGGAGGGAACATTGGGTAATGACGTTTAACCCTATGTTAAATGTGAAACTGCGTCTTTTACTCATCATCACAGTCCTCCTGCCTTTTCTTACACAATTGCTGACTTGCTGATTGCTGATAATTGCTGATCCAATACGAAAGCCAATTTGGTTTTCATAATGAATACTCCACAGATCTGGTTCTCGTACATCTAATTGATCAATTAAAATATTATTGACGGAGGTGTATTCGAAGATTCCGTTTTCATCGATCTAACAAAGGCGTTCGACTGCTTAAACCATCGTATCCTTTTTGCTAAGCTTGAGGCTATCAGTGTAGTTGGTCCTGCTCTCTCCCTATTAAAAAGCTACTTTTCTAATAGAGTATAGGTTGTGTCTGTGTCTAATGTCTATTCCAGGCAACAAATGATTAACATTGGTGCCCCTCAAGGATCCGTCTTAGGACCGCTACCGTTTGTCATTTTAATCAATGATGTACCTGTTTGTCGTCTAATAAGTGCATTTTGTACGCTGATGATACTACCACATTTGCGTCTCATAAAAACGTGTCCCTTCTTATTAACAAGCTAAATGCTGATCTAGAAAATGTTTGAAGTTGGTGCAATGATAACTTATTATCTATTATTGCCACCAAGACTGAATTGGTTGTATTTTCCTTACATCAAGATTCGGCATCCTTCCCTTCTTTAACTTTTGGATCACACGCGATCTTTCCTTGGGGTTTCTCTTTACTGTAGATCACATTTCTCAAATAAAAAAGGAAATAGCATGCGGTATTTCTGTTCTAATTAAGCTTCGACCCTAGGTTGCACATGACGCATTAACCTGGCTATACCACTCATTCACTCACTCTCATATTAACTACGGCATTATAAGCTAGGGTGACACTTCTAACACTCACTCGGCATCCTCCAGGTAATCAAGAACCAGTCAATAATAATTATTTCAAGCAGTTCACGCTTTGCAAATGGAAAATCACTACTACATGAAAGCAACATCCTAACCATTTCAGAACTCACCAAATCTAATCTAGAGGTTTTATTGTACAAATATATGACTAAGGAACTACTACCGATCTGCTTCTTACCTTGTGACCTGATAGCTCATAGTCGCCCTAGATCTGCACTTAATAGTAATTTTCTTTTAGTCGCTTTGGAATACTCTATCACCCATAATCAAAAATGCAAGGTATTTAGACCAATTTAAAATAGAAGTAAAATCATTCATAATATATACTTACTCATAATACTTACTACTACTATTACTACTACTACTACTACTACTACTACTACTACTACTACTACTACTACTACTACTACTACTACTACTACTACTACTACTACTACTGCTACTACTACAACAACAACAACAACAACAACAACAACAACAACTACTACTACTACTACTACTACTACTACTACTACTACTACTACTACTACTACTACTACTACTACTGCTACTACTACTACTATTAATAATAATAATAATCAGCAGCCTATTTTATGTCCACTGCCGGAAGAAGGCCTCTCCCGGCAATATCCAATTACCCCTGTCGTGCGCCAAACAATACCAACTAGCGCCCGCGAATTTCCTAATTTCATCGCCCCGCCTTTTCTTCTGCCGCCCTCGATTGCGCTTCCCTTCTCTTGGCACCGATTCTGCAACCCTAATGGTCCACCGGTTATCTAACCTACGCATTACATGACCTGCCCAGCTCCCCTTTTTATCTTAATATCAATTTGGATACTGGCTATACCCGTTTGCTCTCTGATCCAAACTGCTTTCTCCCTCTCTGTCTCTTAAATTACTGATAGTGTCCGTGTTTTTCTAATTTTATTATGTTTTTAAACTGCCATGTTGTTAACATGTGTTATTATTGCTCATATGCTATAAACATGTTTTTATGTCACTCTTAGCTCTTATCTGTGCTACTGTTGCTTTAAACATTGTGTACCATTATAAGTGTCTTTAACAGGAGATCCCGATACAGCCTACGACTATGGAACCTCCTTATGTATACTACACACATGTAATATTTCTGTATATTCATTAATAAATAAATTCTGAAATTCAACGTATAACTAGTAAAGTCTTTTAAATATCTCGTTGTTATCTTCTCTAATAATGTGTATTAGCATCCTCGCGCAAGTAGCATATGTTTATCAGCTAACGAAATGCCTGGCTTCCTGAAACGTTATTTACACCATGCACCACCACACGCAAGACTGCTCGCGCTCCCATCACTTGGAAGAACAAAACTAGAGTACACATCTGCCATAAACGATCCACACAAAGCTTGCTTAAGAAATGCACGTGAGTCAGTTAAGAATCGCGCCGCAAGATTAATCTCACTCCTCCTATCCGTATAAGTGTTACGTTAGTAAAAGCACAGTCCGACCTTCCGCTTCGTTCCCATGGTCTAGTCTGACACTGTTCCGCAAGTTCTGGTACTCATCACCTAATCGCGCGCCTTACATCTCAGCTCCATCAGGTATATCTTGTCGCTGACTAATCGCATTAGTCATCCCTTTTAAGTGGCCCGTCCACGCGTGTCCATGCGATGACATTTTCAGCATAATTTTTTTTAGAGCAGCCAGTGACTGGAACGTCCTTTCTGGAGCATTGTTACAATCAGCTCCTAAAGGGAATTTTTGACGCTTTATGTAATCACGTGCGTTCTTCAACATCTATTTTATTGCTGTATGTACGTGCATAACCTGGGGCACGATCGGAGATCTTTGTTCGATACGCGTTCTGTTCAGTATGCGAAATTTCTGAGAACGGGGTGGAGAAAGCAGCCAATCGGCAAGCGGTGAACTCCCCGGAAGTTTACTTCCCTCGTTTGTCGTCTGCTTGCAGACAGTATACTACAAAACGAAATGTTTCTCGTCTTCCAATTAATGAAATCTTTATCTAAATTTTGTCTTATCAAGCTTAAACACGTTTTCAAATAGTAGTAGGTGTGAATGCTACAATTTATAACTATTAGTTTCTTTGCGTCGTCTCTAGGTGGTTTCGCGCACAGCGAGAACAAAGAAAGAAAAAAGAAATGACGGGAGCACTGGGGCACTTTTCAAGAGGCAGCAGCAACATTCCAGTGGCTCGCTGGCACCGATGATGGGGTCGACTTCACCGTACAACCAACGCACTACTTGTTTCGAGAAACGAAAGCGACGCCGGAATTCGCTTTCTGCCATTTCTTCAAACGCGTTCCGCAATGCTACCTGCTCTGCTTCCTACTCGAGCAATGCCACCGAAGTTCCCAACGCAAGCGCCATTTTTCTCGAATTAAACTATGGATTGGATTCGAACGTGCTAATCAACTGCCGAATCCACCGTTTGGATCTAATCCACCAGACGCGCCATGCGAAGCCGGTCTCGTAACGAGCGATGATCGCTCCAAACTTCCCAACTGCCGCCGGGTTCGGCGCCTAGCAGACGAAATGCTCGGTGGGAGGATGATTGACAGGAGCGTGTCGTCATTTTGACGTCACCAAAAACGTGGCCGCGCCCCGCGGCTGGCGATGTCGGCGCGGAGTAGGCCAATCGCGCGCCCCGGTAACCGAACCAACGCGCCGAACAACCATCTCAGATCGCACCCCTGTTTGGTACTTATCTTCATATTACGACTTCACTATACCAGTATCGCTTGTGTATACTTTATTACCATATCTGTATAAATTGTGCCGTATCACCTGCAACAGCCATAAAAATAGGCTGCTGCTGCTGACCATGACAACTTGTGCTCTCACCCTTATGCAATACCCCTGTTATTAGAAATTTTTAGTAATAAAATGATATAAATCGAATGAAAAAAAGCACAAAACGCGGACAAGGCAGGTCACACGTAGCGACCGCTCTTACTTGAGCGCTGGTGCTGCCATCTATCATGTTTCTATTTTTTCCGGAGTTCCGCAGCCAGCCGTGAGCCTTCACCATCTACTCGCTGTCACCTAACTACCAGCTTCAACCATTTTTCGTCACCGCAAACATTAACCAACTTCTTGTTGCACCTTATGATCTACGTATTATTTGTTAACTCCGCTAGGTGGCATAGAGCATATTTAGCGAAGGCGATATCTCGTTCAGTTCCCCTAGTGTGCATCTAGTTTGAATCTTGGTCAGATACGTTACTCACTGAGCTGGAGACGAATCAGAGAGAGAAAGGGAGAGAGGTAAAAGGAGATGAGAAAGGCAGGGAGGTTAACCGGACACGAATAAAAAGCGCATCTGAAGCCGGGATCTGGAAACGGGCGCTGAAACGTCGTTTTCCACCAATACCTTATCGCTGAGGCTGTTAGCTATCACACACAGTAGAAATCACGCGCAGAAATAACGTACACCTAGTCGCACATAAGCATGCACAGTACTGTTTTCTGCGACCCCAAGTTTCACCGAAAAACACACGAAGGTTGAACTGACATTAATGGTGGCCTTAAAGTGCAAAATGGGCAGCGGGCAATTTCTCGAGCGGGTGGAGTAAAAGTGGGCTTTCCTAAATATTACCATCCCTTTCAAGAATGAACATGAAAGAAGCGCAGCACAAGATTCTCGCTGTTCTCTTGTGGAAGGTGTAAATGGAGGAAGTAACAAGAAACACAGGTCACACGAGGGAGGGTAGAAATGGGGTCGAGTGGGGTGAGAGACAAGGGATCGCGGGAAATAATGGGAAAAGAACAGAAGGAGAGTTGTGTTGCATCATCAGCGTCCCCACGAGAAATGGAAGGCGCTCGGTTCCGGATGCTTTATTACGCGTGTAGACATGTCACTCTTGTCACCTCTGCTACCCCACCCCTCTCCCCCCACCCACCCGTTTTTTTTCCCGACCTTGTGTGACTTGCTATTAAGTTAATAGTAATGAACGTACCGGAACACAGTGTCTTGACTAAGAGGTGAAACTGTACACAATGATTGGAACTTCAATGGCTGAAAATGGTGGAATTAATTTACCTAGTTCCTATAGGTAGCCATTGAAGTGTAAATGTTCTCACGTGCAGTCGCACAGGCGTAGTCGGATGAAGATGGCGACTGTGCGAAAGCAAGAAAGACAGAGACAGGTGCGTAAACTGCAGAAATACGGGACGACTTACAAGTGGATTCACAAAAAGCCAAGGAAAGGTTACTCAGGCCATAATTATAACAATCTATGGTTTTGCCAAGGAGCTGTGCTTATGGCAAGAAGTTATGACATGAAAAAAAAAAGAAGACATCGAAAGAGCACTAATGCTATCTGTGCATCACATAAAGTAGCCGCCGTAGAGTAGATATGCGGCAGACTACAAAGTTTCTTTTCTAAAACAGTCCTACAAAAATGCCTGATTTATCTTACTTCGAGGACGTTACGAAAAAGAGCTAGATATCATGCGTTTGCGCGTGCGCTCGCGTTTGTGTGTTCATTAGCACGAAAAGGAAGGCAATTACAGTGCTGTTTGTTCCTCTCTAGCTCCCGGGTTCCTAACAGGCCTGTTTAGGCTAACGGGGCATTCGCGTCAATTAAGCGCAGAGTTCCTTCTCCCTGCTGTCGTTATTTTAGGAGTTACGGTGCTGATCTCGGTGCGCGCACAAGTAGATACAGAGAGGCGTCGAAGGCGGCCAATGCCAGCGAGGGGACAGCGCCAACGGCGCGGGCCGAGTCGGTGCACGCTGTCTGATAATGATGAAGTATTGCCCAGCGCGCTGACACAGGAACTCCATCAGCAAACAGGAGCAAGCGACGCCATCGATCTCAGTAACTCGACCGAACGAGCTCGGAAACCACGCCACCGCGCCTCTTCCCGCACTGCGATAACCACGGTTGAACACTTCTGCCCCTCGCACTCCGCTTGCGCGGCCTCGCCTCCTCCCCGCCCCCCCTTCGCCGATGGGCCGCGGCTGCTGGCAAGGAGAGGTGCCCTGCGGTGCCGTGTTGTCGCGTCCGCCAGTGGGCTGTGGTGATTGATGGCACGCCTTGCCTTTTATAGCGGTGGGCTATTAAATAAAAGTGCTTCGGTTGTATCATCATGGTCGTCATAATCATCACCGTCGTCATCCTCATCGGCTCACTATGTCCACGGCAGGGCGAATCTCCAATTTTACTCCATCAGCCAAATGCACTCTTGCCGCGCGAATTTCAGAATCCCGTCAGACCATTCAAATCAAATCCCTTGCGACGATCGACAATACAGTCGGCCACAAAATTTTACAGGACACTGGTGCCTCTACAAATGCGAATTACTGCTCTGCAAAGGTATGGCGCTTCTAATTTAACGGATCACTGTGTAAGACGCAAAGGCTACTGCACACAAGAGCTATGAATTTGAATTTGTCACAGATCCCATGCTCATTACAGTTCTCTAGCCCCAGTGTACTTCCCCTTTCTTGTCAGCAATTTTCTCAATAAACAATCATCACTATTTATTCATTATTAATAATAATAATAATAATAATAATAATAATAATAATAATAATAATAATAATAATAATAATATAATCACGATTAACAGCTTTCTTGTTATCGTCATCGTCATCCTACATTATGTCCATTGAAGGAACAAAGCGTTTCCCACCAACCTCCCACTACCCCTGTCTTGCACCAGCCAATTCGCTTCTATACCAGCAAATTTTCTAATCCCACCGTACAATCCCATAATCTGCGGCCCCCTACTGCCGACCTACAAACATTGTTTATATTTTAACACCATGGCTTACGAAAAAAGTTCCAAGTTAAAGCAGAGCAGTATCCTAATGGATACACTGGCGAACCAGCACGTGGGCACCGTTTTCTTTATTTATTTAAGGAGGATTTTCCGTATGGGATACAAAGAATGAAAGAAAGTCAAATAAAAGCTGACAACACTGCTTCGTCGAGATAGTTCTGCGGAAACACGCAAGCTGGAGAGAAGTGATTAACGCTGCTTCGTGCCACAATTCAAGCAGCGTCTCTGCGAACTTGCCGTCCATCACGCAACGGTTGCACTTCTCGTGAAGGTCTGGCTTCAGTGCAGCCTTCCTTAGATTCTGTCTGATTGCCCGCGTTCCATAGCACATGCAAGGCAGGTGTAGAGCATGCGACGTTGTTGCAGGAGCTCAGCGCCTGCGCCACCTTCCTGGGTCGTATTCCGTCGATACCTAGGCGCAGGTGGTGTAACGGCCGTTCCAACCCGAAGCCTTTTGGGGCACCGCTTGAGCCGCTTACGCATTAGCAATGTGCGGAATGCTTAGGTACCCAAGACAGACGGTTGGCGTTCTGCCCGGAGGATTTAGCTCAGGAGTTCCAATTTAAATACATGGAAACAAAGAAATGGTTTTTGTTGGCAACGGCTGCAACGATTGTGATGAGAATTGTTGGCTTTTACAGAGGCTAACGTCTAGTAAACAGTAGCAAGTAGATTTTCAGTTTATGACAAAAATGATTTTTGAAAACAAATTTTGAATGCAATATTTCAGAAAACTCAAGCATCAAATTTACAGCTCCGCAATAAAAAAACGATACCACAACCCTGTAATATGAACCTAATAATAAATTTAATGTGGGCAAATCTGATGTATCGCACACAGATTTGAAGCATACCAGTAATTTATTAGCAGGAGTTCTGCAAAGCACCTGTAAAGTGTAGCAATTTCACGCAACTAATTTTCATTAATGCGAAAGCACTATATGGCTCAGGAGGCGGAGAATCCGGCATTGGCGTGGGCACTCGATGGTCCAGAAAGGCTACGAACTCGCGACGTTTGATTGGAGTCGAACTCACGAATTTGGGGTTAATTAAGGCGAAGTTAATAAAGGCACTCTAACCCACGACCTTTGGTGCGAGTCGAATCTACGACCTTTGGTGCTAATCAAGGTGAATTTAATTAGGGCGCTGTTAATTAAGGAATAATTAATCAAGGCACTAGAACCCATGACCTTTGGTGGGAGTCGAATCCATGACCTTTGGTGTTAATTAAGGCGAAGTTAAGACGAATGACAGAGAATGACGCTGACAGTGACAGAGCATATATGGTGCTTCCGAATGACGAGAACAGCGAAAAAGCGGTGTAAGCAATCATTTTTGAATGTATGAATTACTCAACCTATGCGGTATACTTGCCCTTGAGTCAGGCACGTACCCAGGGGGGGGCCCCGGGGGGGCCCGGGCCCCCCCCGAAATCATGTGGCATACCCCTCCCCCCCCCCCCCTTCCCCACCCACGCCACCACTCTTCACACATTCCTGAAGCGCCGCCAGATCAATGTTGAGACTTGGCAGCTGTTCATCGGTCAGCATTTTGCTGCCTTTTTCACTCCTTTTAGGTGGCGGTAGTTATCGGCATCTCTTGTAATGTGAAGGAAAGTTTTCTCATAGATTCCGCACCCACGCGATTAACTCGAGATGCGTTCAGTTGCCACCATCTATTCAACCATC
This sequence comes from Dermacentor albipictus, assembly GCF_038994185.2. Classification (NCBI taxonomy): domain Eukaryota; kingdom Metazoa; phylum Arthropoda; class Arachnida; order Ixodida; family Ixodidae; genus Dermacentor; species Dermacentor albipictus. The sequence goes on from NC_091824.1 coordinate 18,185,285, forward strand.
ACGCGCATAGCTGTTGCTTTTGTTAGTTCAACCTTCTTTGTTTAGGCTGATCCTGGGACCAGGAGAGGGATGCGACTGTTACTCAGCTGGCCTGTACTCTCATGGAATGAGTTGCGGCTGGAGAAAACGCCAATTGCGTTTAACTTTTGCCTTTGCTTCATTATTTCCTCGAATTACGGCTCGCCGCGACGCTGGCAGATGCCCGGAACCATATACACGTGATATCGGTTAGATAAGGTGGGAAATAAAATAATGTGAAAGAGCGTCCATCATGAAACCCTGCAATAACCCTTAAACCCATAAGCATGATGACTGTCGCCCGTTACCTTGTCTGTTTTTCCCTAATTGTATAGCACTTTTCGTGCAAAATTGGCAATTCTAAATAAAAATCGCAAGGAGTTGAGAAATTAAGCGATCTACTAAGGGAGAGAGCCAAATCAACAACCAAACTGCAAGCAAAAGCGAATAATAAAAAAGTTAACCGTTGTTTACGAGAATATTTATGGATCAACATCTTTTTATTTAAAAAGGAAGTAGAGAAAACGCCGCCGGAAGTGGAGAATAATTGCTTGCTTTGAATGACGCCTCTACAGTTATCGGTCGAGCCGCCTCACGTAGCCACTTCTCTGCTGTGCTTATGTGGGTGTTTTTCTAACCTTTCGCGGTGAGCGCAGTACGTCCAGAATTGCAGAGTCCTGCGCTCTACGCAGTTGTATGGGACTGGCGGCCGCACAGCGTTACGCAATTCGCGGAACTGTCAAAACTGATCCACAAGGCGAAAATAACTGATATTCGAAACTATAACATGAGAAAGACTGAAGAAGCCGTAAAAAAATGAACGCAGCCTGAAATCAGTAAATAAGAAGCCTGGCATAGGACAAACCATGATGTATTCACTAAATATAAGAAGGATAATATCATAAGCAATCTCGAAGATATAGTAAAAGGAGCGGAAAAATTCTAAGCTGACCTGTATACAGTACCCGGAGGAGTCACGATACCTTACTTAGAAACAGTAATGAACAGGATACAGAAACTCTCCTATAACTAGCGATGAGGTCAGAAGGGCCCTGCAAGACATGAAACGATGAAGAGCGGGAGGAGAAGGTGGAATAACAGTCAGTGGCGTAGCTAGGTCGTCTGGCACCCGGGGCCCGTAAGTCTTCTGGCACCCCCCCCCCCCCCTTTCCCGGGGTGTAGCCGGCAGTAAGAGGGGTGTCTTCAGACGTATATGACACCCCCCCCTCCCCCCCATTGGCCCCTTGCACCCGGGGCCCACGGCCCCCCTGCCCCCCCCCCCCCCCCCCCTGTTGCTACGCCACTGATAACAGTCGATTTAATCAAAGATCCATGGAGGAGACATAATGCTTGGAAAACTGGCGGCTCTTTATACGAACGAAGATTGCTAGACATAACGTTAAGAGAGAGAGAGAGAGCGGGTCCCAGAAAACTGTAAGAATGCAGACATTATACTAATTCACAAAAAAGGAGACGTCAAAGAATTGAAAAATTATAGGACCATTAGCTTGCTCCCAGTATTATATAAAATATTTACCGAAGTAATCTCCAATAGAATAAGGGCAACACTGGATTTTGTCAACCAAGGGAACAGGCTGGCTTCAGGAAGAGATACCTCACAATGGATCACATCCATGTCATCAATCAGGTTATTGCGAAATCTGCAGAGTACAATAAGCCTCTGTATGTGGCTTACATAGATTACGAAAATGCATTTGATTCAGTAGAGATACCAGTAGTCATAGAAGCACTACGTAATCAAGGACTACAAAACGCTTACGTAAAAAGCTTGAAAAATATTGCTACATGCGTGTGGTATTTGTTTGTTTGAATGAGGTACGTGGGCGCTATCACTCCAGAAAAGAGGAGGAAGAACGAACTGAGCTCGCGCTGTGAATCTAACCGGTCAGCGCTGCAACCGTTATTGTATATATAATCTGTATATAGTTTCTCGTCTTACTGACTCGTCCTTCGCATAAGAATATCTACAGAGGTTCTACAGCTACCTTAATTCTACCTAAGAAAAGCAGGGACATACCTATAGAGAAAGGGGTCACATAGAAAGACACAATTTCTCCAAAGCTATTCACTGCGTGCTTAGAAGAATTCAAGCTATTAAACTGGGAAGGTTTAGGAGTAAAGATCGACGGCAAATATCTCAGCAACCTTCGGTTTGCCGATGACGTTGTTCCATTCAACAACAATGCGGACGAGTTACAACATATGATTGGAGACCTTAACAGAGAGAGTGTAAGAGTGGGGTTGAATATTAATATGCAGAAGATGAAGATAATGATAAATAGCCGGGCAAAGGAACAAGAGATCAGGATCGCCGGTCGGCCACTAGAGACTGTGAAGGAGTACGTTTACCTAGGTCAATTAATCACAGGGAACCCTGATCATGAGAAGGAAATTCACAGAAGAATAAAAATAGTTTGGATCGCATACGGCAGACATTGCCAGCTCCTGAATGGAAGCTTACCATTATTATTGAAAAGTAAGGTGTGCAATCAGTGCATTTTGCCAGTGCTGACGTATGGGGCAGAGACTTGAGAACAAGTTAAGGACCGCGCAAAGAGGGATCGAACGAAGATTGCTAGACATAACGTTAAGAGAGAGAAAGAGAGCGGTTTGGATCAGAGAGCGAACGGGTATAGACGATATTCTAATTGACATCAAAAGGAAAAAATGTAGCGGGGCAGGTCATGTAATGCGCCGGAGAAGGAAAGCGCAATCGAGGACGACAAAACACTAAGTGGAGCAATGAAATCAGGAAATTCACGGGCGCTAGTTGGAATCCGTTGGCGCAGGACAGGGGTAAATGGAGATCGCAGGGAGAGGCTTTCGTCCTGCAGTGGACATAAAAAATGATGATGATGATGATTATGATGATGATGATGATGGAGGTGGTGGGCCCCTACCGAAAAAAAATCCTGGGTACGTGCCTGCCTTGAGTGACTGCTTGAGTAAAGAACGAGAAGAAAGAGGATCAACCGAGGTGCTCGATTTTTATTAATCATGTGAGAAGGAGCCAACAAACACTGACACCAACGACAACAATGGGGAAATTACTTGTGCTTAATAAATGAAATAAAGAAACGATAAATTAATGGAAATTAAAGTGGATGAAAAAAGAACTTGCCGCAGGCGGAAACTGAACCCACAACCTTCGCATTTCGCGTGCGATGCTCTACCAATTGAGCTACCGCGGCCGCGGTAGCTCGATTGCTAATTCGAAATGCGAAAAGATGGTGATCCGCACCAGCTGTCCTATCTCATGAACAAACCACAGAATGCGTCAGCGGCTCTGCGGCAAGGAGTGGTGCGTAAATAGTCGAAAAATATTTGTTGCCGAAAGCGTTATTCAATTTCACTAGTCTAATATGAAGAGCAAACGCAGATTGATGAATACCTATAAAACTGAGATTTCGTGAAAGGGATGCAGTTAGGCATCTCGTGTAATGCTGTAGAGCATATCAGCAATGATTTAGTGTTACAAATAGAGGTGGATGAATACCGTCTCTTTTGAATGCAAATCGATTACGTTTAGCAATGATAGAATATACAATTGATTGTCGAATAGTGAAACGCAGATTTCTAGCCGGAATACTTATTTCTGTATAATTTGGTACCACGCCCTTGCTGCCTAGTGCAAAATAGACAGCTAACTACTATTGGCAAAAGATTACTTTTCAGTGCAAATTCACTGACTGTCATAAAAAATAACTGCACGAATACACATTCCACAACCCTACAACCTAGTTGCTAACATTTCCAAGAAAGAATGGCGGCGGTCTCACTAGCTTTCCAAAAATTCTAAACAAATTTTTGCTGAAAAAAGTAACAAGTTGAGGGGAAAAGAATTGCTTAAGGAATTGTGCGTCGTATATGCACGTCAAATCGCAGGCTCGATCCACTTCCGAAGTTCTGAACTGTTCATCGTCATTCTGAGTGCGCAACGCGTGCCGTTTCGGCTCTACGGTTCGAATAAACTCGAGTTGCGAGCGAGCGTCGGTCCCGCGTCCAGCGGGTTTCTTCCCGTCTTCCGTCAGGCTGCACGACGCACCGCACCTGAAGTTCACCGGCACTGCCGCATAGCGCAACGGCCGACCGGCGACCCGCACGTGATTCGTGGTACGACGGAGCCAACGGAGCCCGGCCGAGGGGACCGATAGGCGGCGCGTTAATCGCGCCACTCGCGCGCTTTTCCTTGACCGGTGGCAGCTGAGCTTTTTCTCCTGGAGGCATTTGCCTTTTCCCCTTTGCTTATCTCGCTTCCTGCTGCCTGCTTGATGCGCACAACGCCGCTCGTCATCTCGTTTTGCCCCCGGCCCGCGCGAATTCCACGCAGCGCTAGCGAAGCTCCCTCCCCACGTGAGCAGGTCATCGTAAAAGTGCTAATTTGTAATCCTGGCACGAATATTTGGCGTAAATATTTATACCGCTAGTGACACGGCTGCAATGAAGCAAGCATTAAGTAATCATTTCAGCTCATCGAAACGTTTGCTCCCCCTGGAGACCCAAACAAGTAATAAACGTACAGAAATCTTTAGATTACGCGCGGCGCGGGTTTTCATGAGGTGCGCCGTAACTTGAGTGTGTCGGTGTTTACACCTCGGCTCTCGCCAAGACGAAGCTGATTCCACAATTTAGATTACACCTCATAAAGTCTGATTGAGGGTTTAGAGAAAGCTGCTAAGTTGCTAAGTACTTGTGCCTTATATATATATATATATATATATATATATATATATATATATATATATATATATGTATTCTCAGTATGATGTGAGCTCAGTAGTAGTATAGCAGAATACTCATATTGGCTTCGTGCCTATTCCTGCTTCTCCACTGTAGTGGAGCACGCCGTTCCGTGGTACGCCACCGCGGTGCACCGAAGTAGTTCCGCGCTACGCGCCGCGGGCGTGTCCCGATGAGCGGCCGCGCATGGCGGGCCGGCTCTCTGGGTCCGCAATGTGGGTCGCACTACGTCCGGATACCGCGGCTTAAAGGATTTGATAGCGGCTATCGCGTTTATCTTACGATGCGGGCTTTTTCTCCGGTATTCACTCGATCGACCGGCTACGACGGTCGCCTTCGTGTGCTGCGAGAGCCTGCGCAGCACCTGCCTCCGCTGCACAGACGCTGGCCGGCTTGGTGCCGGCTGTTGCCAGGGCACCAAATGGCGGCCACGTTGGAACCAGTGTGGCGAAGTGTTTTTTTTTTTTCTGACAAATTTCACCAGGTCGTGGCTCGACATGCCCTATATTTAGCAAAACGTCCCTAAGTGATTATGATAACTCGCTTGGACTTTCACATCATTATGTTTTAATTGTTCCTAGAGGGCGTCCCTATTATTCTTTCATCTATAGCTCTAAACTACCTTTTGCAGTGGTGAGTAAAGGATCAGAATGTGAAAAGAAACTCGCGAATTATATTTAAGGCATGAAGACTGTTTGCCTAAATAGATGAAAAGCTTTAGTGCATAGAAATGACTCGCTGATAAGCTCATCGGAATGTCTTTTGACACGACCTATGGAGATGCAAGTATTGCTCGTGGGACAAAATCGGGTCGAAGCACGGAATTTAGCTAAACTCTCCTGAGGAATTTTACCAAGACTGTTAAGTAACGTGAAAAGAAAAAAAAAAGAAATATCCGTAGAAAATCACTGTAGGATTGTAAAACGACGAAGTTGTTAAGGTGGCCAAAAATTCCTAAATTTAGCTACTTCCTCGCTAAATTACAAACGTTGGGTGAAACATCCAACCAACAGAGTGCGAATAATTCCTTTACACGCACTGTGCCGAATAAACTCTTGTTGCCGGCCCATAGTTCGAAAACCCGTGTGTGGGTTCTTTATTATAGGCGACAGTTGTACTTTTTCGGCCGCTCACAATGCAACGCCAATGAGCTATATTACGGCGCAAGCCCTGGCCAGCTATGTTGAGCGCTGACTGTACCTCCATCACAACGTCGAAGGTTTTGTTTGAATCACGAGCGAACCGCGCAACTGACGAGTCGAAGGCAAGGATGCTGTGCGCAGTCTGGTTACGTAATCGTCGCCCCGTCATTTGCGCTGTTCTTTCTATTTTCAGTGATCCTTCAACCAGCTCGATTCACCGATCTTCTGCAGATTTTTCTTCTCCACTTTCATCTGAAAATGGCCTACACGCGGATCCCGCTGGAATAGCCATCCGTGCAACTGTAGTCCCTGAATGGCAAGCTCGTGCTCAAATTTCGATCAAAGCATGAGAGCGCACGGGTTACTCAACACCATGAGAAACAATGGCACGGGGTGCGATGTGCGAAGCCTCTGTAGCCGGTTTGTGAACATGCATGGCGCAGTCCCGAATGCTCGTCATCGTGCCCGAATTACTCAACCGTTACTAACGCAGGCGGACCTGAAAACGCGAGGTCGCATCATTACCGTCTCGTTGGCGTTTGAATTTATGCCGACAGACACTTTAGTTGGTACGCTAGTTCTTCCAAAGCTTTTGTTCTTGCTACAACTTTTTAAGCCACACCAGCCACATAACACCACGTGTACTTTCATTGCTGATTTTATTTCCCGCAGGACGACTGGTGTGTATTTAAGCATTTCGCATGTCGCCGTCGTCAAGACGACGGAATCCGGCGTTTAACAGCAACACTTGATCGAAAGGAAACACCCACGGAAAAAATAAAAAAAGAAGGGCACCTCATATATGATACCACTCTGCTGTAATGTTCGAATCCATACTAGCGCAATGAAAAAGAGTACTATGTTAATTTAGAAAGTGTGCCTATTATATGCCCTAACAGCTCCTCCCATCGCTTTATCCTGCTTCCATAATCAAGTGAATCATCTTCGTCTCTTTGCCAGCATATCAGAAAAATAAAAGCCGTACATAACAAATAAATAGAGCAGTACTCCCAACAAGAGAACCTACGGAGGAACTTTGCACATGCTTTCCTGTTTGTACGTAACATGGTAGTAGCTGTCACCGCGACGAAACAAGTCAAAAGACCTGAGTTTATTAAATGAAGGAATGAGAAATTGGCCAGGGCACGTCAGGAGAATCCCCGTTTTGTACGGGCAGTTGATTAAAACCTTGTCCGTGTCTACAAGAAACTTTTGTATATAACAACCACCAGTATATAAGAAAGGGGGAAAAAATAAACGAATTTAAGTCTCGCGTCGCGGCAGCGAGCGCGAAAACGCAGGCGCAACTACGGTCGCGGTGTCGACTGCGGCAACCACCAATGCACACCGACTGGTCCAAGGACCCACATTGCATGGCAGGCGCTCGTTTCCGAAGGAAGCCCGCTCACTCGTGCCGTGCGAAGGACGCGGGAATCACGAGACCATAATCGACGTTTGTTGGCGCATTCGCGGGGAACACATTGCCCTGCGTGGGCAGCTTTGAGGCGACGGGCGCTGTTTTCGTGCCGCCATCAGGACGGCCGCTCATCGGCACCTTCGTTAGACCGAGCGTTAGGCTCTCTTTATTTTCCGAAGGTGAAGCAGGCTACTTGCGTCACATACTGGCCATATTTATTACTTCTTCACACCCTGGAATGCAGGTGAACTGGTACGATCTTCGAAAAGTCTGCGAAAAATTCGCCAATGGGACAAGCGTATTTCTGAATTATTATATGGGCCAGGATGCAAAAATTTTCGTGTTTTCGAGCCCTGCGTGGATGCTAAAGAAGCCCAGGTCACCAATCTAATTACACAGCCCTCCCTCCTCGAAGGTGCATTTTAGCTTCTGGGCTGCGTTGGAGCGTTGAACCGCACCAGTCATTCTAACAGTCACCCACCTGTGAATGACTGTGAAGATCACTACGAAACTTGGTTCTTCTACGAAAGTAAAAAGCATGTGCGCTTCGTTAAAGGGTGACTTGAGCCTATAATGAGTAAGCGGTAAAATTACCAAATTGCGTTAGAACCGAAAAAATCAGGTGTGCGTGGTTTCCCATTTGCCTCCTCCACAGAACATTCTGTAATCCGGAATAAATATACCATGGCGAGTTGTCAAAAAATGTCGAACCAAAACTTCTCTGTGCTTCATAAATTTTTATTGCACCCAACCTGTTTCACCGAGTATGCAAGATTTCGACGGCTATTTATTCTTTTCACAAAAGCGACATAGAATGCCACCAGAATTTGTATCTTTAAAACAACGGGCAGTATTGTGAACAGACATTCATTTGCGCGTCCTTCGTAGCGGTAACCTATTGCCGCGGCAGATGAGAACCTCGCTCATCACGGCGTCACTCGCGCACAATGGCACTGTCTCGGCGCCGCGTGGGGGAAGAGAAAGGAGGCCGGGAGCGACCGGAAGTCAGGGTTGTCCGGCTGTCAACCCGGAAGGAAGCGCGAGCTTCGGCGGGGAGAACTGGCGTTGGAAGAGAGGGTTATGAAAGAAGGATCATTCTCTCAGTTGCCTTTTTACGTGGCACATTAGTTTGGCGATGTTTACTTTTACCCCCCCTTCTGTCGGGCGGGGCCTCCTCTCCCCCCTTTTCTGAGCTCGCTCTATCGCCCGCTCGTGCAGCGCGTCGCTTACTTCCGCGTGCAACAGGTTGCAACTGAAAGACATACGCTCCTCGCGCGCGCGGCGAGGCTTCTTTCCCTCTGCTTCATCGAGGCCAACTCCGCTACCCGTGACTCGAACCGGCGAAGTTAGCGCCTCGCTAGGCGCCGCGGTGACATCTCTCGGGGAACGACAAAACTAAAATGCAGTCTCGTTTAGAAACCGGGTCACATTCTTTCGAGTTTCGAGATATTAGGGCAGTTAAAGAGCCGCTCTTGAATGTTATAGGTGCGAAAGCGGTTGCCTTTCTTCTCTTTCATAAACCCCCGCGCTTTGTTACATAAATGCAAGTCGAGTAATATGCGACTTCGTTAGCGTAATGCTAGCTGGCCGAATTGCGCCCGAACATGTCTCTCGCGCCGTGCCTTCCCTACTTAATGGCTAAACACGGGTTACAATACACCAAATCAGTTTTCAGAAGCCTTAGGCAGTAATTTCTACTCTCTGGTTGCAGTAGTGCTGAGGCAAGTTAATGCATCATCTCATCTCAGTATACTTCAGTATGAAGCGTGCCTCTAAAATCCTTCCACGTTAACATCCCATAGCCTAGTGACATATCTGACGATATTGTTATGCTTCTGAACAGTGTTGAGTTAGATTGATGTAAAAGGCCACGTTTCTAGCTCATCTCTTATCAGTTCACACTTCTCCCTTCATCGTCAGAGTGAGCAAGTCGGGCCTCTTTCATTGCAAATGAAGCCGTAATACGTTAAATATTATCGCAGCTTTCCGGCGTGAACAATTCCAGTCAATTGAATTGAATTATGGGGTTTTACGTGCCAAAACCACTTTCTGATTATGAGGCACGCCATCGTAAGGATTCCGGAAATTTAGACCACCTGGGGTTCTTTAACGTGCACCTAAATCTAAGTACACGGGTGTTTTCGCATTTCGCCCCCATCGAAATGCGGCCGCCGTGGCCGGCATTCGATCCCGCGACCTCGTGCTCAGCAGCCCAACATCATAGCCACTGAGCAACCACGGCGGGCTATGCCAGTCAAGTACTGACTGTGCGCAGCAACCGTATGGTATTTCCTGTTTTCTAATGACTTCCTAGAGATCGAATATGTTATGGAATACTTGAAAAGGCTATTTTAGATTATTAATGGCTATAAATACGTCTTTGGTTATGGAAGGGATGGGTTTAGGTTTATAGAGATTGCCAAAGTTATCTGTTCTTCCCCGTTTCCCCATACCCAAGTTTAGAGCAGCCAATATCGGCGTCCTTGGATAACCTGCCTGCCTTCGCCTCTTCTCTCTCTCTCCAGCAGCTTACGGTTAGGGTACCCATGTTTAGAGCAGCCAATATCGACGTCCTTGGATAACCTGCCTGCCTTTGCCTCTTCGTCTCTCTCTCTCTCTCTCCAGCAGCTTACGCTTAAGGTAAACCGGCATTGTTTTTGTTTTAGGCGCAGCTCTTACGCGCCCTTTCCTGCGTTTCGCATCGGGGTCATTCCTCGGCGTAACCGAGCGAACGAGCACAGTGAAGGATGAAAAAGCGAACGCGGAGCGCAGCCGGGGATGGCCGACGGCGATGGCGAAGAGAGCACGAGGAGGCAAACGGATGAGGAAGGTGCAGCGGAGCCATGAGATGGAAAGCGGAGAAGAAGCGTATGGCGAAAGCTTTAGAAGAAAAGCGTAGTGCCGCAAGACAGGCTCTGCGACGACGACCACTACGAGATGGCGCCAGAGTAGCGCGCCGTCGTCTGTTCACTGATGGCATGCGGCGAGTGCGTCCAGCGATACCATACATGGAAACAAAGCACTGTGTGAAGGGAGATCTGTCTGCGCGGCGGCTTCTGTGAATCGCGCCCATGCGTCACTGACGCGCTGCCTCGCGGTCTTCCGATTAGTGAGGCAGTCGCACCCAGGGTGTCGAAACGAAATGTTTTTCGTTCTGGTTTTAGTTTTATTCCACTGAAATAATTCCGTTCAGAGTCTGCACTGGAACGAAAAACAAAATGTTATCGCAACACAACACAACAACACAAACGCAACACAAAATATTATCGTCCTCAGCACCGCGTCTCGCGATAACGCAGATGCTTATCTATAAATGAATTGCATCACCCTGGGAATCAAACAATACGAACTCAGCACTTACGAAGCCGCGCCGCATGCCACGTGCCACGTGCAAGGGTGTCGTACGTCAAACTGATGTTTCGGAGAGCCAGGCCGACCTGGACAGAAGCATCCTCAACGAGAGAAATCCCTTAGCCCTGGGAGCCAAACGAATCAAGAATAGCGAAACGGTAATCATCGTTTTCTACGGCTACAAGGTCCCCAACTTCGTTTTCTACTGCTCAGCGCTAGTCAATTGCTCCTTGTACCTCAGGCAGCACTACTGCTGCTATGCCCGCGGTAGACTAGACCACAGAGCCGACGTCTGCCCAACGCCGGAGGAGAAACTATGCAGGAAATGTGGGGCCAACAGCCCCGACGACAACCACACCTGCTCGCCTGCTTGCGGCCTCTGCGGGGGCCCGCACGCCACAGCGGACAAGATTTGCAAGCAAAGATTTCAACTCCCGTACACCGTTCGACGGAGGAGAAGGGAAAGAAATGCGGAATCCAGAAATCGAGACCCGTCACCGGCACAGACATGCACCGGAAGCGAACCGGCTAGATCTTCAAGCCGGCGTTCCCACTCGAGAAGCCGCCCGAGGTCCAGGAGCCGTTCCCGGTCCAGGTCCAGGAGCCGTTCTACGTCGAGGTCCCGGGGCCCACAGAACAAGGTCCGGTTCGAGGAGCCAGCCGGTCCGGGCAAATAACGCGCCACCTGGGCAGACAGGGTGCGGAATGGAGCGAGAACTGCCGAAAAGGTAACAGGGGTTGCGGCGCCAGAGCATGATTCCTCCGAAATAGCTCAGCTTAGGAAAGAAAATGCCAAGATGCGCAGCATAATCGAGTTAATGCGAGCCGAAATAGCAGAGTTCAGAAAGGCTAATCAACTTCACCACATTCCAGTCCCTAGTTCAACCCCCTCAAGGACCCCCTCGGTGACCCTCTCGCCCCATCCCCCTCGGGGACCTCAAGCCGTTCCAGTCCGTAGTTCATCCCCCTCGGGGACCTCCTCTCCCCAAACAGCAGACGTTCCCATGGTCGTGGATGCCAGCCACTCGGGCAACCCAGCGAAACGAAAGGCCGTTCCCAGCATGCCCGATAATGTACAGGCTAAAGCCAAGTCCGAAGTCAGAGAAATGTTGAATTCCATCTGCTTCGAGATGAAGAAGATTAATGAACGACTATCTGCAGTGGATCAGCGACTCCTGGTCGTTGATCAGAAGTTAGACGCGCAAAACGTCAAAATTCAATGCTTAGAAAACAGAATGTCAGGGATAGAGTCCAAGATGCAGGAAACGGACATCAGGACGTCGACCCACGTAAGTCCCGTTTACTTCCCGGATGGCGCGTCGGTACCTACGACGCCACCACTGCACATCCCCGGATTGATTAATAGAACCATGTCCCTCGAGACCCTAGTAGCAACGCCGGAAGGTGCTCCCTCAGAAGCATACAGGGGTTAAATTTCAGTATGTATGCGGATGACATCACCCTCTGGACCAAGCAGGGGAGCGATGCGAGCATCGAGGAGCGCCTGCAGGCGGCGGCGGACACTGTCGTGGACTATGCTGCCAGTAGAGGTCTCTCGTGCTCTCCGCAAAAATCGGAGTTATTCGTCTACAACCCAAAGTCACTCCAGTGCAATCGTAGCTGGGAATTTGACATTAAAGTAGAGGGGAAACCAGTTTCAAAGGTAAACCGAATCAGAATCTTAGGACTTTTCATACAGGAAAACGGCTATAATGATGGGACAATAAAAAATCTAGAGGGATTTGCCACGCAAGCACTTGGCATATTTAGGAGGGTCGCGCTGAAAGGACGAGGCCTGAAGGAAAGAAGCTTGCTTAAACTAACCCAAGCATACGTAATAAGCTGCGTGTGCTATGCGACGCCTTTCTTCAACATCAAGTCAGAGGAGAGGAGGAAACTCGACTCGCTGATTCGTCGGTGCATAAAGAGGGCCTTAGGCTTACCAATTACCACCTCCACAGAAAAGCTCCTCTCTATGGGAGTGCACAATACATGGGACAAAATAGCGGAGGCTGTCAGGATTTCGCAGCTCGAAAGATTAAGCCGAACGACCACGGGCAGAGCTACCATGGGCAGAGCTACGTAATAGGGGACTACGAGGCAAGACAAACATCCCGCTGGACTGCCGAGAAAATATAATCACTCCCCCCTCCCTCGTAACATGCATCCATATTCAATTCGGAGAGGAGGGAAAAGAGAGCAGAAGCACTAATCAAACGCTTTGATTCAATGGACAGCAAGTCGGTTGCGTACGTGGACGAGGAGAGTGGCAAGTCGGGTGCGGCAGTCGCCTCGGTGGTCGACGGCCGAGGTACCCCCGTATCGGCCACCACCATTAGAAGCCGCAACTCGGAAACGGCTGAAGAAGTTGCGATAGCGCTCGCTTGCGTGGGAACGGAAGCAAATTTCATAATTAGCGATAGCAAAACGGCCATCTGGAATTTTGGAAAGGGTAGGATCTCGCCGGAAGCGGCAAGGGTTCTGGCCAATAGACGGCTGAACAGAAAAATTAGCCTAATTTGGACCCCTGCACACGCGTCCGTTCCTGGCAACGAGGCGGCCCACGAGTTAACCCGAGCTCTCTACTTCCGGGTGGCTGTGGAACCGCCCGACTGCCGGAACATGGACGAGCGTCTGCAAAATTATACGGATATTGTCGAAAATGATTGGCTACGCAGGAGACTGGTGCCACCACCGGATAAAAGTCTACACAATAGAGAGGCAGTCGCATGGCGGCGCCTGCAAGCTGGGAACTTTGTAAACCCGGTCTGGGCATACCATGTTATGCATGATAGAGAAAATGATGAGTGCAAACAGTGTGTGGCGAGAGGGACCCTCGATCACATAATCTGGGAATGCGCTAGCTCAACAGGACCTAAAGCAAACATAAATTGTAGAGAGGCCTGGGAAGCCCTGCTGCGGAGCGAGGACCCTAGTCCACAGCAACACGCCATCCACCTGGTTGAAGAAACCGCGAAGTGTCAAGACCTCTTTGCTTGCTTCTAATCGCGGAGGTTCCGGCCAACGTCCCCAAGGCCTGTGTGCCGGGGCTTCCTTATCCGGCGGTACAATAAAGGTGCTATCATCATCATCATTATACAGCAATGATGGGACCACACACCCAATTTAGGATTTGGCAGTGGAACTGCAGGGGACTCCAGCAGTTTGTTCGCACTCACAACGAAAAGCCACGTCTAATATTATTGCAAGAAACGATGAGTGATCAAGTTTCACTCCAGGGATACAAAGCTCTTGCTCTTCGTGTGGACGGTAGAGGAATCTGCACATTAGTCTGCAGCAAGTTCACTTTCGTCGCACACGATCTAGGGGTCCGGCCTACCAAGACGGAGATCTCCCTATTAGAAGTAATCCTAAGTCAATCCAACATCTCCATCATTTTTATACTTAACGTATATAGCAGCCCGAGCGATCACAGACAACGTTTCAAAACCATCCTCACTAGGGCAACGAAACTCGCCGGAAACTCTCTACTGGTTGCGGCCGGCGATTTCAACGCCCCCTTTCACGCGTGGAACCACACGCACGACACGGTCAAGGGCAGACTGCTGTGGCAGGAGGCGGGAGATGCGGGAGACGTGGCACCTCCTCGACCAGGGACTCTGTCCCAGATCTCGCCTTTGTTAAAAACGCTGGCTCAGCCGTGCGGTCGAATCTGCTCATAGACTTCAGTAGCGATCACTACATCACGGTCACCATGCAGCTTACAGGTGGAGCAGAAAAGAAAGAAGGCCTTCTCGGTCCCTGACTGGGACAAATTCCGTGAGGTTCACAAGGCTCGCGCCGCCCGTGGAGAAAAGCCGGAGAGTCTCGTCCAGTGGTCCGCATTAATTCTGCAAGATGTCTGCTCCACCACGAAAACCATAGAGACGAATCTACAGACAGACAATATGGATAGCAGGCTAACACACCTTCTCGAAGCAAAGCAATCACTTCTCGAGAGGTGGAAAAGCCAATGCTTAAATCGCAAGGGCAGAAAGAAGATAGCCGAGATCAACAAGCAGATCGAAGAGCACTGCCAAGCCCTGTCTAGGCAGCAATGAGACGAAATTTGCAATTCAATCGACGGGCAGATGCACACGGGATTCAAGTGGAATCTTCTCAAACACTTGCTCGACGACTTCGGCACCAAGTCAAACCAGAGAAGTGTCCTCACTAAAGCGCCCCAAGAAGCCAAGAAGTCTTCTTCGGAAAAGGACGTGCTAGAGATGCTACCTAAGAAGTACCTGCCGCTCAAAACTGTGGCCGATGATGCGGCATCATCATCATCATCAGCCTGGTTACGCCCACAGCAGGACAAAGGCCTCTCCCATACTTCTCCAACAACCCCGGTCATGTACTAATTGTCACCATGTCGTCCCTGCAAACTTCTTAATCTCATCTGCCCACCTAACTTTCTGCCGCCCCATGCTGCGCTTCCCTTCCCTTGGAATCCAGTCCGTAACCCTTAATGACCATCGGTTATCTTCCCTCCTCATTACATCTCCTGCCCATGCCTATTTCTTTTTCTTGATTTCAACTAAGATGTCATTAACTCGCGTTTGTTCCCACACCCAATCTGCTCTTTTCTTATCCCTTAACGTTACACCTATTATTCTTCTTTCCATAGCTCGTTGCGTCGTCCTCAATTTGAGCAGAACCCTTTTCGTAAGCCTCCAGGTTTCTGCCCCGTAGGTGAGCACTGGTAAGACACAGCTATTATTCACTTTTCTCTTGAGGGATAATGGCAACCTGCTGTTCATGATCTGAGAATGCCTGCTAAACGCACCCCAGCCCATTCTTATTCTTCTGATTATTTCCGTCTCATGATCCAGATCCGCCGTCACTACCTGCCCTAAGTAGATGTATTCCCTTACGACTTCCAGTGCCTCGCTACCTATTGTAAACTGTTGTTCTCTTCCGAGACCCACCCTTCTGCTTTGCCTCTCCAGGTCAGTGAGCATGCATTGCAATTGGTCCCCTGAGTCACAAAGCAAGGCAATATCATCAGCGAATCGCAAGTTACTAAGGTATTCTCCATTAAATTTTATCCCCAATTCTTCCCAATCCAGGTCTCTGAATACCTCCTGTAAACACGCTGTGAATAAATAGCATTGGAGAGATCGCATCTCCCTGCCTGACACCTTTCTTCATTGGGATTCTGTTGCTTTCTTTATGGAGGACTATGGTGGCTGTGCAGCCGCTATAGATATCTTTCAGTATTTTTACATACGGCTCGTCTACACCCTGGTTCCGTAATGCCTCCATGACTGCTGAGCTTTCGACAGAATCAAACGCTTTCTCGTAATCAATGAAAGCGATATATAAGGGTTGGTTATATTACGCACATTTCTCTATCACCTGATTGATAGTGTGAATATGGTCTATTGTTGAGTAGCCTTTACCGAATCCTGCCTGGTCCTTTGGTTGACAGAAGTCTAAGGTGTTCCTGAGTCTCTTTGCGATTACCTTAGTAAATACTTTGTAGGCAACTGACAGTAAGCTGATCGGTCTATAATTATTCAAGTCTTTGGCGTCCCCTTTCTTATGGATTAGGATTATGTTAGCGTTCTTCCAAGATTCCGGTACGCTCGACGTCATGAGGCATTGCGTATACAGGGTGGCCAGTTTCTCTAGAACAATCTGTCCACCATCCTTTAACAAATCTGCTGTTACCTGATCCTCCCCAGCTGCCTTCCGCCTTTGCATATCTCCCAAGGCTTTCTTTACTTCTTCCGGCGTTACCTGCGGGATTTCGAACTCCTCCAGACTATTTTCTCTTCCATTATTATCGTGGGTGCCACTGGTACTGTATAAATCTCTATAGAACTCCTCAGCCACTTGAACTATCTCATCCATATTAGTAATGATATTGCCGGCTTTGTCTCTTAACGCGTACATCTGATTCTTGCCAATTCCTAGTTTCTTCTTTACTGCTTTTAGGCTTCCTCCGTTCCCGACAGCATGTTCAATTCTATCCGTATTATACTTCCTTATGTCAGCTGTCTTACGCTTGTTGATTAACTTCGAAAGTTCTGCCAGTTCTATTCTAGCTGTAGGGTTAGAGGCTTTCATATATTGGCGTTTCTTCACCAGATCTTTCGTCTCCTGCGATAGTTTACTGGTATCCTGCCTAACGGAGTTATCACCGACTTCCACTGCACACTCCTTAATGATGCCCACAAGATTGTCGTTCATTCCTTCAAGACTAAGGTCCTCTTCCTGAGTTAAAGCCGAATACCTGTTCTGTAGCTTGATCTGGAATTCCTCTATTTTCTCTCTTACCGCTAACTCATAGATCGGCTTCTTATGTACCGATTTCTTCCGTTCCCTCCTCAGGTCTAGGCTAATTCGAGTTCTTACCCTCCTGTGGTCACTGCAGCGCACCTTACCGAGCACGTCCACATCTTGTATGATTCCGGGATTAGCGCAGAGTATGAAGTCTATTTAATTTCTAGTCTCGCCGTTCGGGCTCATCCACGTCCACTTTCGACTATCCCGCTTGCGGAAGAAGATATTCATTATCCGCATGTTATTCTGTTCCGCAAACTCGAGTAATAACTCTCCCCTGCTATTCCTAGTGCCTATGCCATAATCCCCCACTGCCTTGTCTCCAGCCTGCTTCTTGCCTACCGTGGCATTGAAGTTGCCCATCAGTACAGTGTATTTTGTTTTTACTTTACCCATCGCCGATTCCACGTCTTCATAGTGATTTCGACTTCCTGGTCATCATGACTGGTTGTAGGGGCGTAGACCTGTACGACGTTCAATTTGTGCCTCTTATTAAGTTTCACAACAAGACCTGCCACCCTCTCGTGAATGCTATAGAATTCCTTTATGTTACCAGCTATTTCCTTATTAATCAGGAATCCGACTCCTAGTTCTCGTCTCTCCGCTAAGCGCCGGTAGCACAGGACGTGCCCGCTTTTTAGCGCTGTATATGCTTCTTTTGGCCTCCTAACTTCGCTGAGCCCTATTATATCCCATTTACTGCCCTCTAATTCCTCCAATAGCACCACTAGACTAGCCTCACTAGATGACGTTCTAGCGTTAAACGTTGCCAGGTTCAGATTCCAATGGCGGCCTGTCCGGATCGAGGGATTCTTAGCACCCTGTGCTTTGTCGCAGGTCTGACCGCCACCGTGGTCAGTTTCTTCGCAGCTGCTGGGGACTGAGGGCCGGGGTTTGATTATAGTGTTCATATAGGTATTGTCTAGAGGTACTCGAAATCCCAAAGGTAACGCCGGAAGAAGTAAAGAAAGCCTTGGGAGATATGCAAAGGGGGAAGGTAGCTGGGGAGGATCAGGTAACAGCAGATTTGTTGAAGGATGGAAGACAGATTGTTCTAGAGAAACTGGCCACCCTGTATACGCAATGCCTCATGACCTCGAGCGCACCGGAATCTTGGAAGAACGCTAACATAATCCTAATCCATAAGAAAGGGGACGCCAAAGACTTGAAAAATTATAGACCGATCAGCTTGCTGTCCGTTGCCTACAAGCTATTTACTAAGGTAATCGCAAATAGAATCAGGAACACCTTAGACTTCTGTCAACCAAAGGACCAGGCAGGATTCCGTAAAGGCTACTCAACAATAGATCATATTCACACTATCAATCAGATGATAGAGAAATGCGCGGAATATAACCAACCCTTATATATAGCTTTCATTGATTACGAGAAAGCGTTTGATTCTGTCGAAACCTCAGCAGTCATGGAGGAATTACGAAATCAGTGTGTAGACGAGCCGTATGTAAATATACTGAAAGATATCTATAGCGGCTCCACAACCACCATAGTCCTCCATAAAGCAAGCAACAAAATCCCAATAAAGGAAGGCGTCAGGCAGGGAGATACGATATCTCCAATGCTATTCACAGCGTGTTTACAGGAGGTATTCAGAGACCTGGATTGGGAAGAATTGGGGATAAAAGTTAATGGAGAATACCTTAGTAACTTGCGATTCGCTGATGATATTGCCTTGCTTAGGAACTCAGGGGACCAATTGCAATGCATGCTCACTGACCTGGAAAGGCAAAGCAGAAGAGTGGGTCTAAAAATTAATCTGCAGAAAACTAAAGTAATGCTTAACAGTCTCGTAAGAGAACAGCAATTTACAATAGGCAGCGAGGCACTGGAAGTCGTAAGAGAATACATCTACTTAGGGCAGGAAGTGACGGCGGATCCGGATCATGAGACGGAAATAATCAGAAGAATAAGAATGGGCTGGGGTGCGTTTGGCAGGCATTCTCAGATCATGAACAGCAGGTTGCCATTATCCCTCAAGAGAAAAGTATATAATAGCTGTGTCTTACCAGTACTCACCTACGGGGCAGAAACCTGGAGGCTTACGAAAAGGGTTCTATTCAAATTGATTACGACGCAACGAGCTATGGAAAGAAGAATGATAGGTGTAACGTTAAGGGATAAGAAAAGAGCAGTATGGGTGAGGGAACAAACACGAGTTAATGACATCTTAGTTGAAATCAAGAAAAAGAAATGGGCATGGGCAGGACATGTAATGAGGAGGGAAGATAACCGATGGTCATTAAGGGTTAAGGAATGGATTCCAAGGGAAGGGAAGTGTAGCAGAGGGTGGCAGAAAGGTAGGCGAATGAGATTAAGAAGTTTGCAGGGACGACATGGCCACAATTAGTACATGAGCGGGGTTGTTGGAGAAGTATGGGAGAGGGCTTTGCCCTGCAGTGGGCGTAACCAGGCTGATGATTATAGGAGGTTGTGGCCCAGTACTGCGCCAGGGTGGCGAATCCTGCTCTGGTGAGGGAGTGCGTTACCGGTTCTGGTCACCGGGATCAGCCCACACTCCAGGCCTGTTTTATGCAATTTTATCAACACGTGGATTTTCTTAAAATCCAGTGGAAAATCGCCGGCACCAGGATTCGAACCACGGACCTCTTGCACGCGAGGCGGGTGTTCATCCTGCGCCATACCAAGATGCGACATACCCAGTATGTAAAGGGAAGCCGAACTCCGCGCTGGACGGGCCTCAATGCGTTGACCTACACGACCTCACTGGTAGGTTAGCGCCCGGCCCGGATCACATTAACAACAAGGCTCTCAGAAACCTAGGGGACACATCGATCGAGTTTCTCACAGATGAGGTAAATCGGATTTGGGAGGAGGGAATTGTACCGGAAGAATGGAAGTTGGCGAAGGTCATACTAATACCAAAGCCCGGTAAACCACCGAGCTTGGACAACCTCCACCCCATCTCACTGACGTCATGTGTAGGGAAGATGGCCGAGCACGCCATCCATAACAGAATTGCCGAGTATATCAAGACCAACGACGTTTTATCTCACAACATGATAGGCTTCAGGCCAGGCCTCTCCACCCAGGACGTCATGAAGCTTATCAAGATACAAATCCTGGAACGCTACACTCGGGACACGAGAGCCATCCTTGGTTTGGACCTGGAGACGGCCTTTGACAACATCCGTCACGAGTTCGTTCTCGACGCCATCGCCAAACTAGACCTGGGCTCGTCTTTCCATGCCTTCGGCCTTCGTCAGATTTTTCTTGAGCAAACGATGCGCCATCCTCATGGCTGGAGGTTTGGAATCGGAGAAAATAGAGCTGAGCAGACGAGCCCCCCCCCCCCCCCCCCCCCTCCCCCTCAGGGGTCACTCATCTCACCACTCCTCCTTAACATCGCAATGGTCGACCTCTCAAGATACCTAGGGAAGGTCCAGGGCATCGGTCACACGATCTACGCAGACGACATCACTGTGTGGTGCTCCGGTGGCAGTGACGGACAAGTCGAAGCCGCTCTCCAGGAAGCTGTCGACACTATAGAGCGCTTTCTAACCGACACGAGACTCCGGTGCTCCCTAAAGAAATTGGAGCTCCTTCTCTACAGCCCAACTAGAAAGGGCCGCAAGCCACAGAACTGGAAACCCCCACTGAAATTGACATTAATCTCTACACCAAGTGCGGAGATCCCATTCCCAAAGTCGCGTCCACTCGAATCTTGGGAATGACACTTGAAGGGGCGGGCACGAATAGCGTCACCATTCACAAACTAGCAAAGAAGACGGATAGCGTCATCGGTCTAATCAGGCGGGTAGCTAACAGGAGAGGCCAGAGCGAAGAGAATCTGATAAGGCTAGTCCACGATTTCTTGTTATGCCATTTCACGTACGTAGCGGCCATGCACGTCTGGAAGAGGGCCGAGCGAGACAAGCTAAATGCCATGATAAGGAGGGGGATCAAGAGCGCGCTCGGACTACCAAACTACACACGCACTGACCGACTCCTGCAGTTGGGTATTCATAATACCCTGGAAGAAATTGCAGAAGCACAAGAAAGGGCACAAATTATCAGGCTCTCCGGCACCACTGCAGGCAGACGACTCCTAACAGAGATGGGCGTCCCATCGGCCACTGTCGAAGACGCCTACCAGGGCCTTCCGAAAGAGCAGAAAGATAGCATCATCATATCGCCCGCCCCGTGCAATATGCATCCCCAGCGTAACGTAGAAAGAAGGAAGGCCAGGGTGGTGGCGCTCCTACGCCGCGCGACAGAACTCCCTGGCGGTAGCTGCTTTGTTGACGCGGCCCAGTATAGCAACAGCAACAATTTCACGGTAGTGTCGATCAACCACAGGGGTTCGACCGTTAACGCCGCTTCGGGACGAAGCACGTCGTCGCGTGCGGCCGAGCAAGTGGCCATCGCCTTGGCCCTCCTGGACGACAAACGCCAATATCTTCAGTGATTCTAGGGCAGCCATCCGCGCCTTCAGCATTGGCGCTGTGTGTAAGGAAGCCTGTCGCATCCTCGACGGCAAAAGCATCGCCACCCACACTCTCACGCGGTTCCCCGCTCACATGGGATCTATGATGGGAGGCCCCACAAACCTCAAAGAGCTGGCCTACTCCAAGGGGCGAGGTCTCGCTTTCCGCGACCATGGAGAACTCCTACGCCGGCCCGCAGTGGTGGAGAACAGAGATCAACCGACCACATACAATGAAATTGCGCAGCACTTTTATCTCGGCAGCAGAGACTTGCCCTTTCCACACAAGAAGTTCAATAGAGCGCAGGCATTGACCCTCAGATTATTGCAAACAGGCTCGTATCCCAGCCCGGCTTTATTCCACAAGCTTTATCCCGACACCTATGCCACTAGTTCTTGCAGGCACTGCAATGATATCGCTAACCTTGACCATATGCCCTGGCATTGCCCCTCGTTACGAGGCACAGAACAAATCAATGAGGACAAGTGGCTCTTGGCTATCAAGAGCCCCGATGCCGGGGCGCAACTATGGGCTGTCCAGAGGGCCCACGATGCGGCGGTCGGGCATGGCCTGACTGTCCCAACGTGGGGGCGGCCTGCAGCGCGCTTAGTCGCGTACCTCAGGACCTTCATTAAAGTTTTGCATTCACCCATCCATCCATCCGTAATGCTTCATAACGGTTTTGGTTGACATGCAAAAATTTTAAAAGCGGTGTAATGACAGAAATACACAATTTATTTGTCTCAATAAGGGAACTGCGAATTCTGAGATCGTGCTCAGGGCCTTGAGCCTAGGCACTGAGCATTCTCTCAGAAGCAGCATGTCATCGAGTGTACTTGTCAAAGTGCGAGACCGCTGTTCCAATACAACAAACTTATACCCCTGTTACACGGGCACTTGCAACGGCCGTTAACGCAAGCGGCAGTTGAACGCCATAACGGCCGTGGGAACGGAACGGTGGTGGCTGCATTCACACGGCACTTTCCATGTCCAGTTGGTTCACTTCCATTTCGACGATTTATCACATGACTCATGAACTTTTTACCTCGCCAACTCGAAGAAGTTTGTTTCTCGATCCAATTCGATCCATGGCGTTGCAAAATGGCTGTGTTTGTTGTGGTTTCAACGTGGTGAAGCGTCCCATTTCACGTTGTATCGCTTGTACTCAAAGAAAAACCACTGTGCATTTCCTTTTTTCTTTCGTACCACGAGTGACCGTCTGCGCGATTCAGCAGGTGCAGCGTTGAACGTGGTGCGACTTTCCGACGCGCACCTGAGAACAGCCGTGAAATGGCGCCTAGGCGGTCGCTTTATGAATACGACAGTGATTGTCGACCCGATTTGCTTCTCCTGGTTGCGCACTACGAGGCCTTGTTGTCTGCAAAAAAGGGCTGAACTGCAAGCTGGGCGCATTAAGAAAACTTCAATCAAGAAGAAGCGGAAGGCGGCCGAGAGTCGACGTCGCAGCCTCGCTGCACTCGCTGTGGTGATGTCTGCCAGGCAAAGGAGTGCGTGGGCGCTATCCAGACCACCGTCTTGGTATGACGCCAGCGTGCCGACGTTGTCGAATCAAGATTTCAAGGCCAACTTTCACGTGACCCATTCAACATTTGCCTACATCGTGAGCTCGACTCACTCACTAGCACCGGAGGATACGAAAATGCGAGCTTGCATACCCCTACACCAGCGCGTCGCCCTCTCGCTGTACAGACTGGCTGAACAGAGCTGGTTGAACAGCGCCGTAATCCTTGTGTACACGGGCGCATTGTGCTTCTGAGCTCGCAGTTCGGCAAGGTGATCCTGCCACAAGATAATAAGTAAATGAGTCAGTGACGCTGCCCAGGCGAAGCGTTTTTGCGCCAGCGCGCTCGCCTGCAGCGGGGACACGTTGCTGCGGGGGGCAGCAACGGACGGAAACGGCGGCGGAACTGAGACCGGCGAGCTCCGTTGGCGTCAATCGCCGTTGGATTTCCAACGCCGCTCGCGCTGCTGTGTAACTCTGCCTAACGGCCATTAAGGCTTTTCCTTAACGGCCGTTAAAGCGCCCGTGTAACAGGGGTATTAAACAAACGTAAACGAACGATAAAACTTCAGTAACAAAACGTTGTAGCCGTAGAAAACGAAACGGTCAGCTGTTCAGTGCGGAAGTCCTTGGTTTTGCTACAATGCCGATCTGCTAGTGCGCCGAGCGGCAGGCTCAGATTAGTGGAACGCTCGACCGGCTACCGCTTGCGCTATCCCTGCCTTCGATACACGCTTATGCGAGCCCGTGAGATATGCGCGAATGATGACGTTGCCTGGCGTCGGTTGTTTCGGATTGCCCACTTTTCCTTTGAACCAAAACCGATAAGAAATATTTTGGTTTCACTGCGCAACAAAATACCGTATTTGAATGCTTCTGACGCGTACTTTTTTTGAATAAAAGGTGCGTTCAAATTTGCATCTGCGTTACAATCGTAAATAATTTTGTATTTTTATAAATGAAATATGAAGCTGATTCTTAAACAAAAGAAACGCAATGCAAGGTAGCCAATCACATTGCCATCGAAATGGTCGTCTGAAGAAAACGACGTTCGCAGACATCACAAGGTGGTTCATGGTGCGTGGAATGCCTGCCTGCAGACGACGGTCTTATATTTTTTATTTGTGAGACCCTCAAGATACACAGTTGTGCATTGCAGAAGGAGGAGGGGGGGGGGGCGAGAATACATTCCAAGAGTAAAAAATACAGTATTAGTTCTAGGAATTCACAGTGCAGGGATCAAAAGAGATATGAAAAAACTAGTAATGTATTCATAACAACCAAAAAAAGACACTTACGTAATATGAAAATACAGAAAGAGTACACTTTACCAAGGAGACAATGTTCACGAATAAGTACGTAATTACGCCATTTGCCACCAGGGATTGCTTCATGTTTATTAGTGCATTCTTAAAAAGAGTAGGGTCCCTGGTGCTTACTAGTGATGTAGGTAGATTATTCCAGTCACTTGAAGTCCTAGGAAGGAATGATTGTGAGCACGCGATTGTGTTATGACGGGGTACGTTAACTTTATGTACGTGATCACGACGAGCTGAATAATATGGCGCAGGGGTTATCCAAAGCGGGCGAAGAGGTACGTTGTGGTAGTAGATTTTATAAAAACGGGAACTACGTGATTTCGTTCTGCGAAGAGATAATGGGATTTGAAGGGTACTCTTCATTAATGTAACACTAGCAGTGCGATGGTAGTTAGCTAGGATGAAACGAACAGAGCGGTTGTGTACTGATTCGATTTCGTTAATTAACATGATCTGATGAGGATCCCAAACGGATGAGGCATACTCTAAGTAGGGTGGACGCAAGTTGTGTACAACCGCCGTTTTAATGAAACAGATGTACGCCAAAAATTTCTCTTCAAGTACCCTAAGAAACGGTTAGCTTTAGATATTAGCTATCGTACATGCTGCGTCCAAGAAAGATCGCTAGTTATATGAATGCCAAGATAACGGTAGCATGTAACGGATTGAAGGGGGCAGTCATTGAGGGCGTAGGTAGGGCAAGTTATGTTAGAACGAAAAATTCCCATAGATTTGCACTTATTAATGTTAAGTTTCATGCATCAAGTGAGGCACCAATTAGATATGTTATTTAAATCAGATTGAAGGGTAGTTATATCCGAGGCATTACTTATTTTTCGGTGTATAACACATTCGTCAGCGAATAAGCAAATTTGTGAGGAAATGTTAGGAGGTAAATTGTTCATATATATTAAAAATAAAAGACGACCAAGGACAGACACTTGTGGAACACCGGATTCAACTAGAGCCGCGTTAGATTTGTAGCCATTAAATACAACAAATTGGGAGCGAGATGAAAGGAATGATTGGATCCAGCCAAGTACTCGATGCGCGAGCGTCCAGAAGTGTAGCATTTCTAATGCATTAAATGGAACTGAATATGACTTTCTGTGATCGGCAGGCAGTGAAAGGGAAGTGTCGTCGGTCTCCGACAGCCGCTAAGATTCAGCTGCGTGCTTATCCGTGTGACTTTGTGTGTTGCGTAATATCGTCTCGACACGGTACGCAGGTGGTTGACCAGTGAAGCTGCTTTGGTGGTATAAATTATGTTGGTATAGAGTTTTGTTGGTGTGTAACTATACACACAATTATGCATGCCATTTATGCGAAATGCGAAGAAATATCGGGCTCGCACTACGTCACGCACTACGTCGTACGCACACAGAGCTACCGCTGATGGGATTTTACGACGCCGCTCTAAAGACGCAGGTGCTGTCAACGCAGCTGCGTCGGAACGCCGTTGAGACGCTTGTGGCCGTTAAACCGAGCCTCGACGCGAGTGACGTTATGCGTTCACCGGGGCGCAGTCCAAAGGAGTGCACGAAACAAAACCCACTTGTTTGTACTTTTCGATTGAACAGACTTGCTAGTTAATTAGCTAAATAAAACTCGCAAAGAGCAGAACATGTTGTCCTTTTAGAAGCTCGTGTATTGATAGCAGACATGAATTCCGCAATATTTAGAACTTCACTGTGAACTACACAATTAAGAAACGCAAATGAAACTCGGCGTAATGTTAGAGTCATCTTAGCAGCTAATTGTCATATCGGGATACTTCCCATAAACCAAGAGTTACAGCCGTTTTCTGTAATTGTACTCCCTCTGTTAATGGCCATGCATTGACAGCAGACAGGAATTATGCAACGTTTGCAACTTCACTGTGAACTAACCAATTATAACAAGTTATATGGAACTCGGCGTAATAATAGAGTCACCTTAGCGGCCAATTTAAGCACAGTTTTGTCTAAGATACCTACATTAGACCGATAGCTACACAGCATTCGAGAGAAATTGGGCTTCGCCGCAAGGCGTTTTCTTTTCGCCGCCACGATTTTTCCGGGGGGTAGCCATAGACAGCTTTGCTGTGAAAAAATAAAGATGCCGTCATTGTTAACAATAAACTCGCAGAGGAATACTCGCTAACATTCACAAGCGTTCGTAAAATTCAGTCACGTTTAAAAAGGGCAGCAGGCCCTTCGGCCCCTTCTACATGCAACAACACTTAGGTAAAGGCCTCAGGATCTTTTTCTCCGAGAACGGCCTGTCATCCGAGAGACTAAGACAAGGTGAGGTATAACATAACCGTTATGATTTCATTCCAATCTCGATCCTGACTTCAAATTTACGTAATTGCCAAAGCAAGCGTGGGCGATGCAAGCAGGGACCCACAGTTTTTTTTTTTGAACAACCGACTCAATGCCCTCGCCGTTTACAGGACGCCCCTTTTGCTTCGTTTTAAAGCAAATCGCAATGCCTATCGTCACAGGCTTTTCTTATCTCATCAGTTGGCGAGATGAGTGGACGGAACATAGCTTTAGTTGGGCCAAGCCAGCGCAGTGAAAGGGGATCACCAGGACAGGAGGGCTGCGCCGGCTTATCCGATTGGTTCCCTTCCCTCTGATTAGCTTGCGGTGGCTAAGCGGCCATCACGGCGGCCTGCAACACAGGGCTAGAAATGCCGTCAGAATGGGGCCTCAGCGAAGAGTAGGCAGAGCGACGTCATCCCCGTGCCTATAAGGCTCGACAACATTGTACTGCCGTGAGAGGAGTGGAACTTCATCAACGACTGGGCCAGATGAGGAATTTCAGCGCTCAACAAAGCAATCTGTAAATTATTCCGCTTAGGAAGTGTTCGCAATCGTCTGAGGTTCCATTTAGTAGGGATAATATCGAATTAATTGGTCGACATCGTCAACATCGAAGAAAAATTCGTCCTTCCTGCAACTGTGAGGCTTTTCTTTCGAGGAAGCCGTATGGGTTTCCTTTGTAGCAACTGCTACGATTGGGTGGATGTCTCATTTTCCCATTATTAATTGCTTCTATCCACCTTGCGGGCTTCTGCAGAACTATTACGTCAGATTTATGAAAACGTCCCTGTGCTGTTATTCCGGAGCACGGCATGCAATGCCAGGCGGCTGCATTTAATCCGGAAAGAAGCTCCCTGGTTTCATGTATTCATACAGCCACAATGTGAAACGCATATGCTAATAAACGTTGCTAGGTACATATACATTTTCTACAAAGTTTATTTTAGCATAGAATCAATCAATATGAGCATTGCCTGTCGCCACACAATATATTTGCGCGCTGAGCTAGTACCATCTCGTTTCCCTTAGATGGAGTTGGATGATTAACCTGGACCCGCGGCTCTCGCGTGGGCTCATGTACGCCGGAGCATGTCCTATGCGCACTCGGCAGAGTACCTGTGATATGCAAAAGAAGTTTGCTTCGTGTATATATCTTTTCTGTCTGTGTTTGAAAATATGCTTTGCCTCTGATCTTGCCGGCACTATTTCGCAAGCACACTGAACGTCCGCTCCTTAGGTTAAGGTTAGCCGCTTTGCACAGCATCAAGCTATACGCCTAATTGAACAGACCGCACAGCACGCCTCTGGTAACTGTAACAAAGTCCTTGGCTCTATGAAATAGCAATTTACTACACCCAATTCGTTAGCGCAGAGAAGTGAGATACGCGGTTTAAGGTAGATTTAGCTGGGGGGCTGATTGAGATAGTTGTTGATTCATGTCGGTTTGTATAGTGGCTGGGCTAGTACTGATTGCGGTAGTTGCTGATTCGCAAAGTCATAATTAGCCTATGTTTATGTCCCCTGCATGGCGAAGGGGACATAAACCCAGCGATCTCCATTTACGCTTGTCTTGCGCTAGTTGATTCCAATTTGTGTCTGAAAGTTTCCTAAATTCATCACCCCACCTATTTTCTGCCGTCCTCAATTGTACTTCCCTTTCCTTGGCACCATTATGTAACCCTAATAGTCCATCGGTTATCAACCCTACACATTGCAGGGCCCACCCAGCTCGACTCCTTTACTTTTGATGTCAAGTATAACATCGGCTATCCCCAATTAATTATGTAAGCAGCGCAAAAGGTGGACTAGGACGTAAACAAGGCCAAGACGGCATCAACTTTATACCCAGCGATGGTATGCGTCTTGGGGCGCTATAACGCAAAACTTTTCCAAACTTTTCTATTCCAATTGTGCAATCAGCCCACCGCGATTGGTCAAAAACTTTTTTGGACCACCCCCACTTCACCGGTCTGTCACGCGACGTCACGAAAATCGCGAGAGCTCCCCATCTGATATGACGTGTACAGACTGATTATGCATAATTTGACCGAACAAAACAAAAACAGCTATTTCTAATTCTACACCTTTTTGCCATTAACCCTCGGATATTGGTCAAAAGTTTTCGGGCTGCACCCACTTCACCTGCCTCTCACGCAACGTCACAAAACCGCAAAAACTTACCGCGTCAAAATGGCGCGTACGCGTTAAGAGGAAGCTTTAGCTCGGGCCCAACTCCGAAGCGGCCTATTCAAATACATGTAAAAACGCAAAAACGTTTTTCTGAGATAACCCCTGGACCGATTTTAATGAAATTTGTTGCATTTGAGAGAAAAAGTTAAATTCTAGTGACTGTTGGAAGTGGAATTTTGATTTAGGGCTTGAATTTTGTTAAAAGGATTTTCAAAAATTCAGACGTTTGAAAAATATAGAAGCTCAAAGTTTACAAACTAATAGCTCTGCATCAAGAACAGATATCGCGATTCTGTAAACGGCATCCATTAGACCATTCAAAGCGGACAAATTTGTTATGTCAGTTTACATCTTACGTGAATTTGTTACGTTGTTTACGAGGGTTCTGCAAAAGTTGTAATTACGCATTTCCCAATTTTTTGAGGTTCATGTGTAACATATCAATTTTGTCCGCTTTAGATGTGCTATCAGGTACAATTCACAGAATTGCGATATAATTTTTTCTTGCTGAGTTACGGAGTTGTAAACTTGATAGTTTCGTTTTCTGAAAATTTGCGAGTTTTGCCAAATGTTTATAAAAAATTGACGACATAAATCGAAAATTCGAAACCAACAGTCACTAGATTTTAAGTTTTTCTTTTAAATGCAGCAAACCCCGTCAAATTTGGTGCAGTGGTTGCCTAGAAAAACAAATTCTCCTTTTACATGTATTTAGATAGGAGCACCCGAGCTTAAGCTTCCTCTTAAAGATGCATTAATATGCCGAACAAACGGAATTTTCTTCTGAATAGCCGCAGGCTACCTCGTTCCGAAAGGACTAAAATATGGCTGCCGCCGTCCGTTCCGGCACTCGCTACTCGCCTCTGCCGGAGAGCATGGGTTTATTTGCGTGTAATAATTAATTTTGCGTGGTCGTGTAACGCTTTCGAGAACTCTCGGCACGTTTACGACCTCGTTCTGCCAACTGTTCTTTGCTGAGGACCCGTTTTAGCGTCATTCTTAAGCTTCTGTTGCATGCCACCGCGATTGTCGACAAGCCACCGCAAGCTAAGAGAAAGCGGACCAATCGCAGACTCCGGCACCACCCTCTTCATCCAGTTATCGATATTCAGTGCAGTGGCTCGGCCCCATCGAATCCCTCTCCACTTGAGCATGCTCCTTGCCTCTTGTGAACCAATTAAATAAGACAAGCCGCTCAGTGCAGGTAATGTTATTCGTTTTTCAAGCAAACAAAAGTGACCTCCTGTGAACAAGGGGAGCACTTGATTGGTTTGTTCAGACAACCCTGCGGATGACCACCCGATGCTTGCGTCGGTGGCTACGGAAACTTGACGTCAAGAGATTGGAATAAAACACATTGGAATAGTTTTACGTTATACGGCCCTTGTATACGTTCTGCAGTTCTTTTCTCCTTCGCTCTCGCGTCGGATGCTCTAAGCGAATACAAGTACGTCTCGTACTACTACACGCACCGGCCCATCTTGAGCCTCTTGCCAACATCTTCGCACGCCTCCGTATATGAGGCGAGATTCTGCTTTACTTAACAAAGTGTTGGGCCGCATGCGTGGAGAGGTACAGTGCCTGGCACACTGCCGGGGCCTTCATTTGCCTGCAATGTGAATTTGTACAGATTACTTTTTCTTTTTAAAAATAAACAGTTGAGCTAATTTCGCTAGTATTATCTATTAAACCTTTCTGAACGGCTTACAAAGACTTCTGCGAAGCTGATCCTGTGCGCTGTTCGCAAGCTGTGGCACTGCCAGCGGTTCTCGCGTGATGAGCGAAAGGATAGCGACCGACGAGGCAGCTTTATCGAGGACGCCAGAGCACTCGCGAAGCACGTGCCCTTTGCAGCTCGCCCGTGTAGTAAAGACCGGAAGTAATTACTGCCGCCGGCAGATCTGCGAATGGTCGGGACGTGTTGCTCCACCTAAGGATGTTAAGCATCTACCTTCCCATAATTGCGATGCAGCCAATTACTAGCAACACTATTGCTGTAATTAATACTCTTACTGGGAGATAAGCGTAGTTGCACACAGAAGTGCATGGCAGTGTCTCTTGGATGGACTTTCTTATAGCTACATTTCGCACGCGCGCGCGCACAAACACACACAAACACACACACACACACACACACGCACACACACGCACACACACGCACACACACGCACACACACACGCACGCACGCACGCACACACACACACACAAACACACATGCACGCACACACACAAACACACACGCATGTACACACACACACACACACACACACACACACACACACACACACACACACACACACACACACACACACACACACACACACACATGTGTCATCGTCTACTTGCTGATAACTGTTTTTTGTTTAGAGAAGTTACCTGCATTACTGACCAATATGACCTTAACTCTAACTTAGACAATGTGTTGAAATGGTATGAGCAATGGGGAATGCTTCTTAATGCAACTAAGTGTGTCTATCTCCCCATAACGCGCAAAAAAATCCCCTTAGACTGCACTTACAATTTAGCTGCAGCAACTTTACTGAAAGTAACTATAAATTTTTAGGCTTAACATTAACGAGTGACTTATCATGGAACTTGCACATAAATACCATCTGCTCTGCCACTTTCCGGAAACTATGCCTTCTGCGCCACCAACTCAGGACTCCTCCGTCTAGTGTTAAACTACTCTCTTACTTTTCCTTAATTAGGCCATGACTTGAGTATGCTTCCATAGTTTGGGACCCTCACACAAAAATTAACATTGAGAACCTAGAAAGAATTCAAAGAAAAGCAGTACGATTTATTTACAGTAAATTTAAGGCTACTGACTCCCCCACTGCATTACTAACCGATAACGGTATTGAACTATTACAAATTCGAAGAAAGAAAAGCCGGCTAGAGTTTCTTTCAAACTTAATTAATCATAGGACAGCCTTTGACACCGCAAAATACGTATCGCCCTTGACAAGCAGACCAGCTCGTCACCACTACCCTCATTCTCTAACACCTATTTTCGCAAGGACTGACACTTTTGGGTATTCTTTTTTTCCACAAACAATAGATGACCGGAATAAACTAACTGAAGCATATCCCCAGCGCCCGTGAGCTGTATATCATTTGTGTAAATCTTGTTATTTCGTGTATTAATTATAGTTGTATTGTAATCAAGTTAAAAATTTTTCTAATCGTCCACCTTACGACCAAACAATTTGTGTGAAAAATGTGTTACACACTTGTTTCATCTTGTTCTTCTGCCTATATCATCCTTGTTTTTTGCTCACCCAGCTTGGACTTCTTGTCTCCGCAGTATTGTGTGTGTATATATATATATATATACATATATATATATATATATATATATATATATATATATATATATATATATATATATACCAGGGAGCCGTAGGGCAAGAGGGTGTCGGTACTGCACGTCGTCTTTCTCTTCCTGGCTGCCCTCTTGATGTTGTTGTTGCTGCTGCTGCTGCTCGACTACCTTTCACGCACTGAAACAAGGCTCCTCTCGCAGATGAAGCGCTCCGGGTGAGAAGTAAGTGGGGTTTTCGTTGAGTAAATGGCTTCAGGTGGGCTACATGCGTGATCTCAGTCTTAGGTGACCATCTTCCACTGCAGGTGAGGCGCGCAATTCTATAATTCCCCTCGCTGAGACGCTCAAGCACAATGAATGGTCCAACATAGTCAGCGAGCAGTTTTTGACGTAGACCGCGTTTGCGCACGGGAGTCCACAGCCAAACTAGGCCACCTGGACCGTAAGTGACTTGCCATTGTCGACTATCGTATCGGGACGTGGACTGATTTTGTGAAGCTAGAGTACGTAAACGGGCGAGGCCCCGAGCCTCCTCCGCTCGGCAGGGGGTTTCCGCGATACAAGCGTCCTGGTGATTACCAAAAGGAAAGATACCTCACCTATTCATCACCCCACCTATTTTCTGCCGTCCTCAACTGTACTTCCTATCCCTTGGCACACATTCTGTAACTGTAATAGTCCACCGGTTATCAACCATATGCATTACATGGCCCACCTAGCTCGACTTTTTCTTTTAAAGTCAACAAGAATATCGGCTATCCCCAATTATATAGGAGAAGCGCAAGATGTGGACTAGGACGTAAACAATGTGTGCGTCGGTGGACGAGCGTAAAGATGGAAAAAGGGACTGTATCCAGTGGTCTCATGCTGGGCGGTGTTGTATGCGTAAGTGACGAACGGCAATACTTCGTCCGAGTTTTCTTGTGGTCCGAGCTTACGTGCATGGAAATCATGTTCACAAGTGTTCTGTTCGTGCGTTCTGTCAGACCATTGGTCTGCGGGAGATAAGGCGTTGAGTGTCGCAGGTTGGAGGCACACAAACGTAGAAGTTTTTCAGCATCAGCTGTGAACTGACGGCCACGGTCACTCGAGGGGGACCATGGCGAAGTTTAATGCAATGCAGCATAAATTTTGAAACCTCGCCTGCAGTTGCAGAGCGTAGTGCTGCTGTCACGCAGAACCGAGTCAGGTAGTCGGCACATACTATGATCCAGTAGCTTGCCTTTGGAAGAACGTGGGTGCGGTCCTACGAGGTCGATGCCTACTTGCTCAAAGGGGGAACTGGGTGGCACCACAGGCTGCAAGAAACCGGAAGGAGCTGCAGTAGGTCTCTGGTGACTTTGGTACTCGGCGCAAGTTGCTACGTATGTCTCCGTTGTTTTGCGCATTTGAGGCCAGTAAAATCTTTATTTGGCACGATGGAGTGTCCGCGCGGACCCTAAATGACCTGAAGTTGGATCATCGTGCAGGACGCGCAAAATGTTACTACATTTTGCTACATTTCTTAATTTACTACGATTTTACTGCATCATCGAAATCGCTGATGACATTAACCTGCTTATGTTTAACTGCATACATTTTGTCTTGTCTTATGTCAAGCTTTTTTTCTCACTGGTTTCATGCTGTGACCTCTTTTTACAGCTTCCTCACATTCCCCAGGTTATAATTTCGAATAAACCTTGCTTTCATCTTGTTGATCAGTTTTCACACTTCACCGAATTCTGTCTGATCTCTGCCCTTTGCACTCCCTAACACTTCTACATCCTGCACTACGCTGGGATCGGCAGAGAGCGTGAATTTTTTTGTTTCTCCATTAGGGCCTTTCCAGGTCCACTTCCTCTTACTGCACTTCCTGAGGAAGGTACTCGTTATTCGGAGTATATTCCTTTCAACGAATTCTGCCCCTATATATCCTCTAGTGTTTCTGGAATTGATGCCCCAGTTTCCAATCGGCTTGTTTGTTAACTTTGCGTTGTGCCTCATTTCTTGTGCGCGCTTCAGTTTCATAATCAATTGCTTGTTCCCCAGCCTGCTTTTCCCCTACTTTTGTATTGAAGTAGCCTATGACTATTGTATACTGAGTTTGCATATTTCTAATGACTAATTCAAGACCTTCGTAAAACTGTTCTATTTCCTCATCGTCATGACTGGAGGTTGGAGGGCTGGCTTGTATTACCTTTTATATAGATCCCCTATTTAGTTTTATTACGACGTCTGCTGCCCTCTCAATTACGCTGTAGAATTCATCCCTGTTGCCCCGGTATGCCCTGGTGTATTATAAATCCTACCCCGTGATCTCTCTTATCTGGAAGACCTCTGTAACAGAGGATGTGGTGGTTAGTCGGCACTGTTTAAGCTTCACCAGTTCTTGTAACGTCGCTAAGGCCAATAAGATCCCAAAGAATGCCTGATATTTCTTGAAGAGTCATGCTAAGCTGGCTTCATTCGAGAGAGCTCATGTGTTAAGTGTTGTCAGGTTCAGTTTTCACAAATTGTATAAATATCTACAAAGATTCCACCATTACGTTGGTTTTCCACAAGAAAAGAAGAAAAATTATCTTAGAGAGGGATCAGGAAAGGAGACACAATATTTCTTATGCTATTCACTGCATACTTAAACGTACTCAAGCTATTAGACTGCTAAGGCTTAGGAATGAGGATAAACAACGAATATCTGAGCAACCTTCGGTTTGCAGATGACATTGTCCTGTTCGCAACACTGGACATTAATTGCAACAAACGATTGAGGACCTTCACTGAGGAAGTGCAAAAGTGGGGTTGAATATTATTATGCAAAACACCAAGTTTATGTTCAACAGACTCACAAGGAAACAAGAATTCGGGATCGCCAAGTCAGCCTCTAGAGCCTGTGGAGGAGTGCGTTTATCTAGATCAGTTACTTGCAGGTGACCCGAATCAAGAGAAGAAAACTTACAGAAGAATAAAAATGGGTTGGAGAGCATACGGCAGACATTACGAAACTCTGACTGGGTGCTTACAACTGTCGTTGAAAAGAAAAGTGTGCAATCATTGCATTTTGCTTGTGCTTACATATGGGGTAAAAACTTGGAGGTTAACAAAGAAGCTTGAGAACAAGTTAAGGACTACGCAAAGAGCGACAGAATGAGAAATGTTAGCCATAACGTTAAGAGCAAGGAAAACAGCTGTGTGGATCAGAGAGCAAACAGGGATAGACTATATTTTGGCGACATTAAAAGGAAAGAGAAAGATGGAACTGGACAGGCCAGGTAATGCATACAGTAGATAACCAGTGGACCATTATAGTTACAGAATGGGCGCCAAGGGAAGGGATGCGCAGTCGAGAACGGCATAAAATTAGGTGGGGTGATGAAATTCGAAAATTTTCACGCACAAGTTGAAATCAGCAAGACAGGTTTAATTGGAGATGGCTCGGAGAGGCATTCGCCCTGCAGTGAACATAAAAATATGATGCTGCTCATGATGATGATGACGACAGCAAAGGGTGCCCAGGGAAGGTCTCGTGCGGAAATTGGCGCTCAAAGTCCAGGAAATTAATGAACCGAATCTAAAAGAAACATTCACTCGCCATACCATCCCTTCGAAAGTGGATGTCCAGCGGAGCTGTCGAAAACCACCAATACAATTGCTCAGCGTAATGTTAATGCTCAACGTAATGCTTTAGCGTAATGGTAGTAATGGTAATATTAACAGCACGCCGCCACCCATAGCGGTTGTCACGTCTACCACCAATTGTTTCGAGCTGGTACCTACAGTTGTTAGGGGGACGGATTTCGGCGACCTTCAACAGCATCTGCTTGGAACTCGAACCAGATTGACCATCGGAGAGGGTCCGGCTGGGAAGACTAGATGATGTAAGAACAAATCACAAAAGTTTAATACATCGTTACGAGTGGGCAGTGTGTACTCCTGCACGCATGGCCAGAGAATATCTGTCCTAGGCGTTGGTGGCTTTCTTATGCCCTACATCATCCGGGCAATCTCATTCTCGCTTGCTCTCTGGTAGAGGGCCTTGTCAGCACTCTGGTTAGCCCACACATAGGAATGCGGAGAAAAATTGCTTTCTGGCAGCCCACACAGAGGAATACGGAGAAAACTCGCTCACTGGTGCAGAAGTGGAACGCGTAGATCACGTTGGTTCAACACACTGGTTAACCCAAATACAGAAATTCGGATAGAAACCACTCCCTGGAGTAGAGGGGATGAACGTATAGGACAAAGGAGAGTAGGATTTGCCCTGGTTCATAATCCCGTTGCAAACACCCGACGGACAAGTCTTTCATGATTAGGCACGTCGAGTCTCAGGCGCTTGGTATCCATTCCGTTCATTGCCGCTCAAGGTGAACCGTAACATGGTGCTGCAACAACATTGAAATCAGATGCTAGGCTGGTTCTTTTATATACAAAAGGCCAAGGACGTCAATTCCCACGTCCCAGTCTGCCGTCTCCGTGGCAGCTTGCCCAACAGTAATCTTTACCGGGAAATGTGTGCGGGGAGTGC
Source organism: Dermacentor albipictus (assembly GCF_038994185.2). Lineage (NCBI taxonomy): Eukaryota > Metazoa > Arthropoda > Arachnida > Ixodida > Ixodidae > Dermacentor > Dermacentor albipictus. The sequence goes on from NC_091824.1 coordinate 18,221,889, forward strand.
TACGTACTTCGCATTGTTATCAGGAGCGCCTTATCATCAGTTGTGTGGCTCGGATGGTTCTTTTGCGCCTGTTCTTTATTGTAAGGTATGATGTTCTGTAGTTTACAGGCATATACCTAGGAGGGGGGCGAGGGGCGCCACCTCCAAAATTAAGCAGGATGCCCTCCCGCCACCACTCCTCACACACATTCTTAAAGCGCCGCCAAATCAATCTTGAGTGCAGCTATTCGGTGGTAACCATTTTGCTGCCTTGTTCTCTCTTTTGCATGGCGGTAGTTATCGGCATCTGCTGGGGTGCGAATGCCAATTTTGTCATCGATTCGGTGATCGCGCGATAAACTCGAGATGCATTCAGTTGCCGCCATCTATTAGAACGGTCTGAGGCCGCCATTGGAATCTGAACCTGGCAACGTTTAACGTTAGAACGTTATCTAGTGAGGCGAGTCTAGCAGTGTTATTGGAGGAATTAGAGGGTAGCAAATGGGATATAATAGGGCTCAGTGAGGTTAGGAGGACAAAAAAAGCATATACAGTGCTAAAAAGCGGCCACATACTGTCCTACCGGGGCTTAGCGGAGAGACGAGAACTAGGAGTCGGATTCCTGATTAATAAGGAAATAGCTGGAAACATAAAGGAATTCTATAGCATTCACGAGAGGGTGGCAGGTCTTGTTGTGAAACTTAATAAGAGGCACGAATTAAACGTCGTACAGGTCTACGCTCCTACATCCAGTCATGATGACCAGGAAGTCGAAATCACTATGAAGACGTGGAATCGGCGATGGGTAAAGTAAAAACAAAATACACTGCACTGATGGGCGACTTCAATGCCACGGTAGGCAAGAAGCAGGCTGGAAACAAGTCAGTGGGGGAATATGGCATAGGCTCTAGGAATAGCAGGGGAGAGTTATTAGTAGAGTTTGCAGAACATAATAATATGCGGATAATAAATACCTTCTTCCGCAAGCGGGATAGCCGAAAGTCGACGCGGAGGAGCCCGAAAAGCGAGGCTAGAAATGAAATAGACTTTATACTCTGCGCTAACCCTGGCATCATACAGGATGTGGATGTGCTCTGCAAAGTGTGCTGCGGGGGCCATACGAGGGTAAGAACTCGAATTAGATTAGACCTGAGGAGGGAACGGAAGAAACTGGTACATAAGAAGCCGATCTATGAGTGAGCGGTAAGAGGGCAAATAGAGGAATCCCAGATCAGGCTACAGAACAGGTATTCGGCTTTAACTCAGGAAAAGGACCTTAGTGTTGAAGCAATGAACGACAATCTCATGGGCATCATTAAGGAGTGCGCAACAGAAGTCGGTGGTAACGTCGTTAGACAGGAAACCAATCAGATATCGCAGGAGACGAAAGATATGATCAAGAAACGCCAATGTATGAAAGCCTCTAACCCTACAGCTAGAATAGAACTGGCAGAACTTCCTAAGTTAACCAACAAGCGTAAGACAGCGGACATCAGGAACTATAATATGGATAGAATTGAACAGGCTCTCAGGCACGGAGGAAGCCTAAAAACAGTGAAAAAGAAACTAGGAATAGGCAAGAATCAGATGTGTGCGTTAAGAGACAAAGCCGGCAATATCGTTACTAATAAGGATGAGATAGTTCAAGTGGCTGAGGAGTTCTATAGAGATTTATACAGTACCAGTGGCACCCACGACGATAGTGGAAGAGAGAATAGCCTAGAGGAGTTTGAAATGCCACAGGTAACGCCAGAAGAAGTAAAGAAAGCCTTAGGAGCTATGCAAAGGGGGAAGAAAGCTGGGGAGGATCGGGTAACAGCAGATTTGCTGAAGGATGGTGGTCAGATTGTTCTAGAGAAACTGGCCACCCTGTATACGCAATGCCTCATAACCTCGAGCGTAACGAAATTTTGGAAGAACTCTAACATAATATTAATCCATAAGAAAGGGGACGCCAAAGACTTGAAAAATTATAGACCGATCAGCTTACTGTCCATTGCCTACAAAGTATTTACAAAGGTATTCGCAAATAGAATCAGGAACACCTTAGACTTCTGTCAACCAAAGGGCCAGGCAGGATTCTGTAAAGGCTACTCAATAATAGACCATATTCACACTATCAATCAAGTGATAGAGAAATATGCAGAATATAACCAACCCTTATATATAGCTTTCATTGATTACGAGAAAGCGTTTGATTCAGTCGAAACCTCAGCAGTCATGGAGGCATTACGCAATCAGGGTGTAGATGAGCCATATGTAAAAATACTGGAAGACATCTATAGCGGGTCCACAGCCACCGTAGTCCTCCACAAAGAAAGAAACAAACTCCCAATAAAGAAAGGCGTCAGACACGGAGATACGATCTCTCCAATGCTATTCACAGCATGTTTACAGGAGGTATTCAGAGACCTGGAGTGGGAAGAATTGGGGATAAAAGTTGATGGAGAATACCTTAGCAACTTGCGATTCGCTGATGATATTGCCTTGCTTAGTAACTCAGGACACCAATTGCAATGCATGCTCACTGACCCGGAGAGACAAAGCAGAAGGGTGGGTCTGAAAATTAATCTGCAGAAAACTAAAATAATGTTTAACACTCTCGGCAGGGAACAGCAGTTTACGATAGGTAGCGAGGCACTGGAAGTGGTAAGGGAATACATCTACTTAGGGCAGGTAGTGACCACGGATCCGGATTATGAGACTGAAACAACCAGAACAATAAGAATGGGCTGGTGTGCGTTTGGCAGGCATTCTCAAATCATGAACAGCTGGTTGCCACTAACCCTCAAAAGGAAAGTGTATAACAGCTGTGTGTTACCAGTACTCACATATGGGGCAGAAACCTGGAGCCTTACGAAAAGGGTTGTGCTGAAATTGAGGACGACGCAATGAGCTATGGAAAGAAGAATGATGGGTGTAACGTTAAGGAATAAGAAAAGAGCAGATTGGGTGATGCAACAAACGCGGGTAAATGACATCTTAGTTGAAATCAAGAAAAAAAATGGGCATGGGCCGGACATGTAATGAGGAGGGAAGATAACCGATGGTCATTAAGGGTTACGGACTGGATTCCAAGGGAAGGGAAGCGTAGCAGGGGGCGGCAGAAAGTTAGGTGGGCGGATGACATTAAGACGTTTGCAGGGGCAACATGGCCACAATTAGTACATGACCGGGGTAGTTGGAGAAGTATGGGAGAGGCCTTTGACCTTCAGTGGGCGTTACTAGGCTGATGATGATGATGATGATTAGAACGGTCACGCGCATCGCTGTTGCTTCGTTAGTTCAACCGTCTTTGTTTAGACTGATCCAGGAACCTGGAAAGGGATTCAGTTAGTAGTGAGCTGGTCTGTATGCTCGTGGAACGAGTTGCGGCCGGGGAAAACGCCAGTTGTTTTACCTTTTTCTTTTGCTTCATTATTTCGTCGAGTGACGGCTCGCCGCGACACTGGCAGATCCTCAGAACCATATACCCGTGAGATGAGTTAGATAAGATTGTAATGGGTGCACTGAACAGTTCCGAGGGTAACGTCTCTTCGTAACCGAGGAGGCAGGTGACGCAGAGCAGGAACAGCTGGTTGCCCGAACAGCTCACACTCGTGCCAAGCACTGGCGATACGGCTGGCCCACTGGTTGCACAGCAGGCATGGAAGAGACGATCTGGCTGGCCTTGTTCCTGTGCTCTTCTTGTTCATTACAATTACCCCTGGTGCACAAGCGGAGCCATCCTGGCGACTTGCGACGTGGAGACGAGCGGTTCAGAGAATTGTTTCAGGCGGCGCACGTTAACAACATCTCGTCCACGGCGGCGCTTGTCGGATGTCGATGTAAGCGGCTCTATGACGTAGTTGACCGGAGATGTGCGTTCGACGATGCGGTATGGTCCATCATACTGCGAGAGAAGTTTTTTCGAAAGTCCAGGTGAGGTAGAAGGCACGGACAACAAGACAAGGGTGCCGGGGGTGAACTTCAGATTCGTAGCGTCACCATCACGATTGGCTTTTTGTCGTTGTTGGTCAGCGAAGGTGAACTTTCGGGCTAATTGACGGCATTCCTCGGCGTATCGGGTGACGGCTGCAACGGGAGCACATTCTGACGCGTCTGGTGTATAAGGCAAAACCGTATCGATGGTATGGGAAGGATCGTGACAGTAGAGAAGAAAGCATGGAGAAAATCCTGTGGTACTTTGTGTAGCCGTATTATATGCGTACGTGACAAATGGGAGGATGATGTCCCAGTTTGTATGCTCCGATGAAACGTACATGGTGAGCATATCACCGAGGGTGCGATTGAAACGCTATGTAAGTCGGTTAGTTTGAGGATGGTACGCCGTGGTTGTCCGGTGAACTATGTGGCATTGAGCAAGCAGAGCTTCAACCACCTGCCACAAAAACACACGGCCTCTATCACTCAGCAGCTCCCGAGTTGGGCCATGACGAAGAATGAAACGATGGAGCAGAAAGGATGCAACGTCACTGGCGGTCGCTGCAGTTAGAGCAGCGGTTTCGGCATAGCGTGTAAGGTGATCAACTGCTACAATAATCCATCGTTTCCAAGCGGTGTTTGTGGTAGCGGCCTGTACAGGTCAATTTCCACACGGTCGAAGGCACGAGCAGGACACGGAAACGGCTGTAATAAACTATGGGCCGGATGAGGCGGAGATTTGCGGCGTTGGCATTGCGGGCGCGAGAGGACAAACTTTTGGTCAAAAGTAAACATTCCTCGCCAGTAGTAACGTTGCCGCAGGCGCTCATACGTTTTCAAAACGCCTGCGTGTGCACATTGTGGGTCAGTATGGAAGGACGCGCACATGTCAGAACGCAAAGTCTTAGGGATAACCAGGAGCCACTTGCAACCATCGGGCTGGTAGTTGCGTCGATACAAGAGGTTATCCCGGACAGCAAAATGGACAGCTTGGCGACGCAGGGAGCGGGAGATGGGAGATGCAGGCGAGTCAGAAAGGAGATGCAGAAGAGAGGCCACCCAAGGATCTTTGCGCTGTTCTGATGCGCAGGTGTCGATGTCGACCGAGGATACCGCCTCAATGGTGGAGAGGGAGGCCGTGTCGGCTGGCAGCGGAGAGCGGATGGATGGATGTGTGTTGTTTAGTGGCGCAAGGGCCAGGTGTGGCCAAAGAGCGCCATGTCTGATAATGATGTGTTAAGCGCTGATTGGTGAGTTACGATGATGAGGTGTAACATGGCTGTAAAGTGGCCTAAAATTAGTCGATATCGTAGAAGCATAAAACGATATATAGGTATAAAATTATGACAGTGATACGTGGAGTGGTCTCTGGGTATAGGACGAGTGACAAGTGATAATGGGGCTAAAATGCATGAATATGGAAATAGCACAGCGGAGAGCGGGACAGAGCGTCGGCGTCAGTGTGCTTGCGACCTGAGCGGTAGATGACGTGTATATCGTATTCTTGAATGCGCAGAGCCCAATGGGCAAGGCGTCCAGACGGGTCTCTTTAAAAGGACGGAAAGGCCTGACGTATAAATAAGGGCGAAACTTCCCGAGTGCCCAAACGATGGCCAGGTATTCTTTTTCTGTGACGCTGTAATTGCGTTCCGCTTTGGTCAGCGCACGACTGGCGTAAGCAACGACGTACTCGGAGTAGCCAGACTTGCGCTGCGCAAGGACAGCGCCAAGGCCAATACCACTGGCATCGGTATGCACTTCAGTTGGGGCGGTGGGGTCGTAGTGTCGCAGTATAGGCGGAGACGTCAGGAGACGGCGTAAGGTCACGAACGTGGTGTCGCATGCAGGAGGCCAGGAGGATAGGTCGTTGGCGCCACTTAAGAGTTGTGTCAGAGGTGATATTATCGAGGCAAAATTACGAACAAAGCGTCTGAAGTAAGAACAGAGGCCGATGAAGGCTAAGTGCCTTAGGTTTCGGAAATTCTTTCACGGCGCGAAGTTTGGATGGGTCGGGGCAAATGCCGTCTTGTGATACGACGTGACCCAGAATCATGAGCTTGCACGCGGCGAACTGGCATTTTTTCAGGTTCAGTTGCAGGCCTACGTTGGTCAAGGACGTCAACAGTTGCCTAAGGCGAAGAAGATGCGTGCTGAAATCAGGGGCGAACACAACGATGTCGTCGAGAGAGCACAAACACGTGCTCCATTTTAGGCCGCGCAAGATATTGTGCATCATTCGTTCAAAGGTAGCAGGCGCATTGCATAGGCCAAATGGCATCACATTAAATTCGTATAAACCATCCGGCGTAATGAATGCAGTTTTAGGGCGATCAACTGCGGACATCGGGGTCTGCCAGTAGCCTGAGCGTAAATCCAACGAAGAGAAGAATTGAGCGCCTTGCAAGCTGTCCAGAGCGTCGTCAATGCGTGGTAGAGGGTAGGCGTCTTTTCGCGTTATCTTATTAAGACGGTGATAATCGACGCAGAACCGAATAGAACCATCTTTTTTTGTGACGAGAACCACCGGTGATGCCCACGGGCTATCGGAAGGTCGAATGACGCCGCGGTGAAGCATGTCGTCCACGTGCTCACTGATCGCCTGACGTTCCTTGGCGGATACGCGGTACGGGCGCTGCCGCAATGGCGCGTTGGAGCCAGTGTCGATGTGGTGGCTGATGGTTGACTTGCGACCCAGAGTAGGCTGAGCGACATCAAAAGAAGAACGGAACTGGGCAAGCAGGTGAGGAAGCTGGGAGCGCTGCTCGGAAGTAAGGTCATCGGCACTGAAAGGTGTGAATAAGTCAGGTGATGGCGGAGCAGAAGTGGAAAGTGCACAGCAGTCAGTGAGCTCTGTATACGAAGCATCCGGCACATCGGTTATAAACATGTCATCAAGATGCTGAACATGGCCAAGTGCTTCACCGCAAAGAGCCGTCAGGGCTGTAGGAAGCGGATTGCAGACAACGATGGCGCTGAGACCGGCTGAAATGTCAAGCGTGGCGAAAGGGAGGGGAACATCTTTGCGGGTTAGGAAGAGTAGTGAAGTAGTGAAGAGGACAGTGCCTTCAGAGACAGCGCCACAGAAAACGGGAACAACGGCAGATGAGTACGGTGGTATGGCGATGTCTTCCCGAAGGACTAGCTTAGCGGGAAGAGATGTGGCGCCGACGGGGGGTACGTCACACAGAGGCGACAATTCGACTTCAGCACGTGCACAATTGATGACGGCGTTATTTCGCGAAAGAAAGTCTCACCCAAGTATCACGTCGTGAGAGCAGGACTGAAGAACCACAAACTCCACAATATAGAGAATGCCCTGAATAACAACTCTAGCTGTGCATGCTGCTGAAGGCTGCACTGGCTGGGCGCTTGCTGTGCGAAGAGAAACCCCAGAAAGTGGCGTCGTAACTTTTCGTAAGGCGCGAGAGAGACGTTCGTTTAGGACAGACACGGCTGCTACAGTATCAATTAGCGCAACGGTGGGGAGGCCGTCCACAGTAAGGTCGACAACGTTCGAAGGCGACAATGGAGGACTTGTACAGATCGACGGCGACGCAGTTCTTGCCTCCTGAACTGCGGCGCTTAGTTTTCCTCTTGCGTGGGTGAAGGGCGCCGACGCATGGGGGATAACGAGCGGCGACGCGGGGAAGGCGAACGACGTGTAAGGACCGGGTGCTCGGCTGGTGGCCTGTTCGACTGCCGACCAAAATAAGTGTCTTGAAAAGGTTGCACGTCGGCGTAGGGAGGCGACTGCACCAACCCATCAGAGTGCAGCATGCGGCGGCGGCAGAGTCGTGCAACATGGCCGGGAATACCACAGGCATAACATATGGGCCTGTTGTCTTGTGTGCGCCAAGGATTAGCAAACGCAGGAGCCGGTCCATGAACGGGATGACGAACGGGTGGTAGCGGCGGTGGATGTAGCGCAACGAGTGGTTGACGAGGAGGCTGCGCGGCGACGGATGCGTAAGTAGGTGGCGCGGCGCCAGGGTACAGCTGATGCTGCATTGGTAGAGCCTCAGCAACTTGAGGCTGCACGGCGACGGATGCGTAAGTAAGTGGCGCGGTGACAGGGTACTGCTGATGCTGCATAGGTAGAGCCTCAGCAACTTGCTCTTCAAGAACCCGCCGGAGCGTAGGGGTGAGCTGTGTAGGAGGCTGTGACGGCAGCGGCTGCTGTAGCTCAGCGAAGGGCATTAGAGAGCGCTGACGTGCAATTTCCTCCCGCACGAAAGCTTGGATTTGTGTGAGCAGAGGGGAGTGATCAGGGAGGACGGTCATGGAAGATAGGGCCTCGTCAGCCACTGAGGGGCGCCTGGTGAAATCGCGCTGCCTTCTCAACTCTTCGTAGCTTTGGCACAAGTTTATGAGCTCTGCTATGGTGCACGGACTCTTGGCGATCAACATTTGAAAAATATCATCGGCGATGCCCTTCAAAACATGCTTCAATTTCTCATTTTCGGGCATAGAAGCATCCACACGTTTGCACAGGTCGAGAACCTCTTCGATGTAACAGGTGAATGTTTCACCGAGTTGTTGCGCTCGCTCTCGTGACCGCTGCTCGGCGCGCAACTTGTGGACGGCGGGGTGACCGAAAACTTCAGCGAAACTGGCCTTGAACGCGGACCAGGACTGAAAGTCGGCTTCGTGATTTTTAAACCACAGGTGAGCCACTCCTGCAAGGTAGAATATGACGGCATTTAACTTGGCCGTATCATCCCATCGATTGTGCAAGCTCACCCGTTCGTATGTAGCCAACCAGTCATTGACGTCCTGTTCATTCGTACCGCTGAAAACCGCTAGGTGGCGTTGCGGGACAGGGCCAGAGCAGGCAACTGGGGGTGGCGGCGACGCCGGCTGGGGAGAGTCAGGCATGACGGGAGGCAGAGTCCGAGACCGGAGTTCCAGGGTGTAGATGTTCTTGAGTACCCCGCACCTTCCACCAATTGTAATGGGTGCACTGAACAGTTTCGAGGGTAACGTCTCTTCGTAACCGAGGAGGCAGGTGACGCAGAGCAGGAACAGCTGGTTGCCCGAACGGCTCACACTCGTGCCAAGCACTGGCGATCCGGCTGGCCCACTGGTTGCACAGCAGGCATGGAAGAGACGATATGGCTGGCCTTGTTCTTGTGCTCTTCTTCTTCATAACAAGATGAAAAATATAATCATGCGAAACAGCGTTCGTCATGAAAACCTGCAATAATCGTTAAACCCGTAAGCAATATGAATGACACCCATTACCTCGTCTCGTTTTTCCTCAATTGTACGGCACGTTTCGTGCAAAATTGGCAACTGGAAATTAGAGTGTCAAGGAGGTAAGAAATTAAGCGATTTACTAAGGGAGAAAGCCGAGGCAACAGACAAACAGGAAGGAAAAGTGAAAATTAACAAATTTAACCATTGTTTATAAATTTTTTGATGGATCAACATCTTTTTATTTAAAAAGGAGAAGAAAAAAAACGCGCCGGAAGAGGAGAATGATTGTGTGTTTTGAATAAAGTTTCTACAGTTATCAGTCGAGCCTCCTGACGTAGCCACGCTCTGCTGTGCTTATGCGAGTGTTTTTTTGACCTTTCGCGGTGGGTGCAGTACGTCTAGAACCGCAGCGTCCTGCACTCTACGTGGTTGTGCGGGACGGGCGGCCATGCATCGTTACGCAACTTCCCAAATAGCAATACGAGGCGGTTTTGGCACTTGACAGAGCAGTAAAAGAGGGATCCAAAAGAAATGTCATTGTTCCGCAAATATATATTTCTCTATATTATTACAGAGCTAATTAAAAAAAAAAGAACGCTACTGGAAATCTTTATTCTAAGCTTTCGCTTGTTTACTTGTTCTAATCAGTGTTCTTCCTGTGCGAGTCCATTTGATATGCTTCCTTGCTTAACAAGTAAAGGAGACGTATATCTCACAGGTGTACCTGTGAGGTACACCTTATTTTATCTCTCTTTCGTGGGTTTACGCGTCTTTATGGGAAACGGTGGGCATTATTCTCATTTGCACTAGTAAAGGTACCGTCGTCAGAAAGCGAGGAAAGCTGCTGCAAAAAATATTTCCATCAAGACGTGCACTGCCGCTAAGCTAAAAAAGCTAGCGTTGGGTCTGTGTGGTAGGTGTAACCTGACAAATCTTGGTTTGGCTATCAAGGTTGCGAACAGCGGAGCACTCAGCGTTTTCTTCTCCGCGAAAGCCCATAGAGAAGGCATTCCATTCCGAGCCATCGTACCGGAGCGTGACATGTGGCAGAGGACTGTCTCTAAGTTTCTGCAGAAACAATTGCACTTGCTCAGATTTGAGGACCCGTTCATGATAAGGAATTCTGAGGAGCGTATCGCATTTCTTCGTGATCAGGAAGGCTCGAGGGAATCGTTGTTGTCATTGTCCATTGAGCCATTGAGGTCATTGACCTATTTTATTCCATTCCACAATATAAATTGCTATGCGCCATTAGGGATTCCATTGATGACTACGGCCCAGTAGCCTATCAGAACGCATGTAGCGTAAGTGTGGACGACTTTTTAGAAATTCTTCATTTTTATCTGGCATCGACCATCGTTAATTTCGAAGGAAAGAACTTCGTCCAAAAGCGCGCAGTGTGCATTGATTCCTGCATTGCCCCTTTATTAAGAGATATATTTTTCTCATATTGTGACAAGCGAATTGGTGAACGCCTTGACACACCCTACTCGGCTAAGATATTTAGATATGTTGATGATTATGCCATTTTTTTAAAGGGGTAGGGGAGGGAGGTGGTTCAACTGCAGTAAACCGTGTTCTTGAAATTTTCCGAGAGAGTGCCTTTGGGTTGAGTTTCACTTTTAAAGTGCCTTCGCATGGATGCCTGCAGTTCCTGGACATTTGCATTATTATTGCTGGATCTCATGCGTCCTGGAGGTATCAGTCTCGATCAAAAAAAGGTATCTTAAACTACCAGTCCGCTCATTCGAAGCTTGTAAAAAGGGGAATTGCGAAAAACTGCCTGGGTGCTGCTCTTGATAAGTCCTGCCAGCATGAAATGCAACATAGCGTGTTCTTACAGTTGCAAAAACTGCACAGCGCAGAATTTCAGTATGAGATGGTCACCTCGGTGCTAGAAACCCTTGACAAGGAAGCGCGGTGTCCATCAGAGCTCCGCCCAAGCGTTGAGCCGCAACGCCGTAGACCTGTTTCCATCCCGTACTACCACCAAATCTCTCACCGCGTCAAAAAGGTGGCTGAAAAATGTGAACTACCGGTGGTTTTCCCGGCGCCCAAGAAACTGGCGGGCATGTGCAACATGGTGCAGGGAAGGAAAAAAGGAAATGAATGCGGTATCAAGCACGTTGACAGGTTCGTCCCATGCAGAATAGGGGTGGTGTACTAGATACCCCTCTCTTGTGGCAACAGCTACATAGGGCAGTCTGTCTGTCTGCAGTCTGTCTAAACGTCAGACTGCAGGAGCACTGCGCAGAAGTAGAAGGATTGGCGGGGGTGGCAAATTGGCTCACCATTTTCGCCACTGTCATAATTGCACGCCTAGGTTCCACGCCCCTAAAGTCTTGAAGATGTTTGCGTCACAACTGAGCCGAGAAATTTATGAAGCTTACTGTATAAACATGCAATCTGGCAGCTGCGTAAGCAGCTCTTCAATGTCAGTGAGTGATAAAGAGTTCAAATATTTACATGCAAATTTATGCCACTCACGCCCGCATGCCAACGTCGAGTGATGGTTGTCTGATGATTAGGAAGTGTGATTATGATACATGCATAAATGTGGGATTCCCCTGAGTAAATCTCAGTTGAAGTTCCGCGCTGTGTGTTTCCTTCTTTGTCCTTTGTTGTTTGCGCGGTTGCATGATGCATTCCGGTACCACATCGCCCTCGTTTGCATAGAAAAGTTACCCTTGGTAGCCTCCCCCCCCCCATCCCGAAAAAAGAATCCTGAGTACGTGCCTGGTAGGTTGTATGCGTGATTCTAACGAATGTATGCATTGTTCACTTCACTTTGCTTGAAGCCTGGCGCGAGGCCACTGCTCCTGGCCCTGCACTGCCGCCAGGATCGGCCTTCATTTTTGCTAACGAACGCGGACACGAAAAATACTGACGGGCTAAAGGCTAACAGCTTTGTTGTAAAACACAGTGATTATTACCTACCTATGGCATGGCTAGTCAGGTGGAGGAAGTGTTATTCTTTTCAGAGCCAGATAAACTGAGCAAAGTGGGTTCGTTGATACACTCTTGCCGTAAAATTGTGCCTCGTTGTTGTGAGAGACATCGAAACCAGTTAGTTGAATATGTAGATATGAACTGCCATTGTCCTTTCTTATGGAATGTATAGGAAAAACGGGACGACGCCTTAATCACCTTAGACGCTTTAAAGAATGTAGTTTAAAGGTGAGGCATACCCGCTACGGACATCTGTTTCTTCACTGGCAATTAAGATGTGGCTGCGAACGTTTGTTTATTAAATGTACAGTTCTTGCCGCACGGAGAAATAAGGACGGGCGCAAAATTATAGAGGCACAAGCTATCAGGTAGAGTGCTGAAATGTGCGTCAGGTCCGTCGAGCTGCTTGTAAAGAGGCGGCATTTTTTTTTTATTAAGGAGTATGTCGTTTTGACCAGTACTAGCACGGTTGTCTTGAGGTGCGACGCCTGTAATGCCGCAAGTAGCACTCGTCCTTATGTCAGCCTTGTGAGACGCTTGGCGGCGCTGAATACGCTGCGCAGCAACGTTGCCTCGCGTATAAGGTCATGCCAACATGTCGCCCCAGCCTACTGCACAACGCAGTCCTAGGTGTAACGCAACGCTAAACCTTGCTATCACTTCATATGCAATGCGCTGAGCGAAAGTGCCCAGTTTGTTGCTTCATTAGGCCGAACCCACGATAAAATTGAATTTATCATTAGGAACAAGCACGACATCTAAACAGCAATTCGGTACGCATTGGGGCTGCTTGGTTCGTGACTTGAGTTCAAACAGCGCAAAATATGAAGGCGCGAGTACAGGACAGACAACAGCACTGCATGAATGCACCAGCTCCAGAATGGAAAGTTCATGTGGCCCTCCGTTCTGTCCCTTATGGAACACTTCTTTTTTATCCTCATAAACGAAAGAATATTTTGACATCAGGTGATATTTTTTACTCAAGCAGAGGAATCAGGTCTAAATGGAACAGATTATCACGCGCAGACTTGCTAACTGTAGACGAACGGGGAAACAATGCGGTTGAACACGGCCTTTCTGTCACGCTATTGAGCAACCTTGATCGACGAAGCGCGGACGAACAGTAAGATGCAGGCGAAAAGAAAGTTTCTTGCGCATCGCTAGTTTTTATTAGGCTATCGTGACATTGGGAGCTATGAAATGTTTTTGGCATCAACTAAATTTCCATAAGCATATGGTAACGGTCCCGAGCAGCGTGATTTGGTCGTCTGCAGTGAGGCTTAAAAATCAACATATGTGTCTAACAGCAAATCAGTGAGCACTTACGTTGTACAGTTCATGTGGTCAAATATCTGAACATTTTGCATCTTTATTGAGTGAGGATTGTACCACACGGCATCTGAGGCAACTTTCGTAATTTTAATTTCAGCCTCTTCGACATCACAAACCACATTGGCTATTTACATTTTGCTGTCGAAATGACAACTTTTTCCGCACGCCCCTTCATATAATTACACTGTACTGATGCGAAAATAAATGTCATTGTCATTGCTGTACTGATACACAAGAGAGCATTCAAACAATACATGCGGCAGAAATAAGTAGCACCTTTTGGCAACAAAGTAGGGCAGGAAGGCAGCATAGTAGGAATATGAACGCCAGCGATCTTGCACCACGAAGGGATGCCGTAATTTATTTCACTTTCTGAGCTTTGTTGTTTCACGTCGTCACCCTTCTGCCGGAAACCTTAGCCTAATTTGTAGCAGCATTGAAAAGAAATGAATATTGCATAGCCTTCGAAATAAATAAATAAATAAATAAATAAATAAATAAATAAATAAGTAAATAAATAAGTAGTGATAATGGTAGACGATGCATACGTAGTTCCAACAAGGAAGTAGCAATGGCAGCACGGACAATTTCTGAACAGAACGCGCTAATGGTAGTTTGCCGTCGTTCACGTTGGTCGGCACCGAGCCCACGTCGAGGCTCTCACGCTCATCTGCAGCAGCTGGACCTTCCAGTGTCGTCGCGTTCGCTTCCTGTTTTCTCCTCGTCCTCAACTATCCCCCGCAAAACCAACACCAGCCAGCCCTTCGTCCAGAGATCCTCCCGAACGACGCGCATGGCAATGACCAACCTTTTACGGCTCCTGCGAGCAGGGAGCGGGTGCCAACGAAACTACAGTGCTAGGACCTCCACTTCCTCTACGGAACCGTCGCCCGTCTGAAATCGGAGCCCCGCCCCCACCTGCCCTCGCCTCCTCCGGCCCCTTTGCTTCCCGATCGCCACGTAGGCTCTCGCGCTGCCCCCTTTCGCCCGCGAAGGTTTGTTCCCTTCTTGCCGCACGCAAGTGGCGAACTCTGGCTGTCTGAGTTGCTTCCTGGTCCCGGTTACAGGCGGCACGGTGCGCACAAAACGTCGCGGAAGAATGGGCCGAAGATGCCCACATGACCGGTGAATACTGGAGTGTGTGGGAGAATAAAGTCTGGGGGTAGAAAACGCGAGCAGACACATGCGCTGTACAGCAGCGTCTCTCCTCCTCTTCCGCGAAGGCAAACACGGCAGCGTAGAAACCCGCCCGTCCCTTTGCTCCGCTGTCCGGGGAAAAAGAGAATGCTCCGCTTAGCTTTTCCTTCCCGAAAAGCGCCGCCGATCGGTACAACAACCTCTCGTGCAATACGAAGATATAACTTTCGTTTACCCTATTCTCCTGGTAAGAAAGAGTCCCGTAAATTCCCGGCGATGGGGGCCCGCTCCGCGGCCGCCTTTCCGGCGCGATTCGGCTTTTAGTGAAGGGTCGCCCGGTCGTCTCTCACGGGTGCCAGCGGCGGCCGCGTCGCCCGGGGGTCAACAACACCGGCTGCGACCCGCGGTCGGGTCTCTGACCTGTCGCGACCCTGTTTCCCTATTTGCGCTACGGCAACGGGATACGCTCCCAACCTGTCCCTGCTGCCACCGCCGATGGACGAACCTGTGGGTGCGTATGCGCGCTCGCGCTGCAGCACGCATCGACTGAACAGCCGGTTTTATGAAAGAACACCGCGTCACTTCTTTCTTTTTTCTTTCCCTCCACCTTTCTATTTATCCCTCAGTTCACTCTTGCCTGTATTTCCGTTCCCTTTATATACCTTATCTCATTTTCCCCCGTGTGCAAAATCGCCTGATTCACACACAATTCTGACGTTGAGCTGCACCCTGCGACAAACTCTTAGCGTAGCTAAAATACTTAGGCGCGGATCTGGAAAGGAGGTTCCACTCTGTTTTGCGCCGCGAGGTTGACGAAATGTTTGCAGGATTCATGAGAATGTTTCGGCGATGCGTGACACGACGTTCGCGCTGACAGGGTTGCTGCTGCCAGCTGCTTAGGTGTCTTGCTTAGAAAAGCCAAGCTCGGTGCGAAATCACTACAACACCCGTCGCGAGGCACTTCGGCTCTGAGAACACTGCGACAGACCATGGCCGCCGGCGAATGCATAGATGGTATACAATCACGTGAAGCTGTGTCCTTGTCGCAAAGATATCCGTTTTTCAATTGCACACTTTCGTTAGCAGCGCATAATATATTGCTGTCCTGTAACATGTCCGTGTTGATATGCAGAAATGTGCGTGGGCGCACATTAGTACTTACTCATAAAACCATCTGCAGTTTGCCTGAAAAAAATATTTGGTATTCACTGTTGAAAAGCTGCGTTATTGTCATATAAGGTTAGTAATCAAGTATCACTTGTGTTTTTATGTTTTTAGTAACATTAAGGTGCTAATGCTTCTCTGCTACGAACATGACATTGTTGGTCAATATTTTGTCAGATTTTTGTCGCGCCCTTATTTTGTTCTGACTAACATTGTATGGCCAGCAACATCTTTATGCTTCTCCTTACATTAATTATTATAGTAACCACTCCCGTGTGTAATCTCTGTCCATTTCAAGGGTAAGATACACAAATAAATTACTGAATAAATGAATAAGTAAATAAATAAATAAATAAATAAATAAATAGTAAGAATAATTAAAGTAACCCGGGTGGGCACGGTGGTTGCTTAGATAGTGACAGACTTAGCGAAAACTCCTGGTAAGTATTGAATGCTGTACAGTGAGCAATCTTTCCCAAAACAAAATCGCACGTGAACACACGAAACACGAGGGAGTACACAGATCAGAAAAACATGTCATCATAACTAATCCGCGCAACAACCAGCAAAGTAGTCATTTCAGCAGGGGGTTACGTAGGCTTTGCATAACCTTTCGTTTTTTGCATATTGGCGTCTACTTAAGCACATCAATCGAACATTCAGTGGTTTCGTGTTTTGCGCAAATAGAAACTGCTTTATACTGTACTTGTCAATCTCACTTCATGCAATAATGTATTCAGAAAAACAGGGCATCGCTGGTCACACAGTATGATAGAATATGATACCTCATAACGTCATAACAACGCTTTATGATTACCATCACACTGAATACCAGACCGGCTGTTTGATTGGTTAGCTTGTGTTGACTAATGGAACATCCATATCGATTGTAGGTATCCCGCGCAGTTAAAGAAAAGCAGTAAAAAGTTAGGAGCATTGTGATACTTATGAAAAGAACACGCCGCGGTTTCTAAGTGGCTATGGATTTGGGCTGCTAAGCGCGAGGTTGCGGGATCGAATCGCGGCCACAACGGCAGCATTTCGATGGGGCAGAAATGCGAAAACACCCGTGTGCTTCGATTTAAGTGCATGTTAAAGAACCCCAGGTGGACCAAATTTACTGAGTCCCTCACTACGGCGTGTCTCATAATTAGATCTTGGTTTTGACACGTAAAACCCCATAATTTGTTATGAAAAGAAGCAGCTCCTTCCGTTCCGCTGAGATATTCTTTTTTTTGAGAGTGCATAACTTTCACGTTTCTTGCATTTTGCTAGAATAGTTCATGATGTGACGTACCAGGTAGACATAATGAAGAAAGTTAATCTGGACACCTCCAGTTTAAACTGTCGCTGCTATAGGAGCTGCCGGAACAGCAATGATGTAATTGATTAACTGATAATATCGCGTGGTCGGTTGGGCTGTAGTTCACGGTGTGAATAAAATGAAGTTATTAATTGTTTGGCGGGTGGAGCACACGCCTGTTCCTTCTATTCAGGTATCACTATCGCGCTTCGCTCGATGCTTTTCTCGCAAGTATATTCCTATGATATTTTTTTATTTCGTAACAATCCGGCGTGCATTCTCTGCGTGGTGGCTTTTCCTTATGCCCTGTCTTTAGCTATAACCACATCTTCACAAACCTTTGGAAATGATCATCTAGTGCAATGTAAAACATTAGGTCGTACATTATACAATCGAGCTAAGTTTCGTTCCCGCTTATTGTTGCACCGCACAAAATCTTTCGGCCAAGAAAGCATTGGAAGCGGAAATGGCCGTGCGATATTGAGCGCTCAAGTAACCTGTGTGTGCAGCCTACTCCATGTTTTATTATACAGCCTTTCACACCCGATACGCTTATTTCTATGCACTTCAGCGTAAACGCTTATGTCTTTCAAATCACACATTTCTTTGTACGCTATGTAATCTGAACATATGTAATTCAAGGAAAGCAACCATCCTGATAGTTGCAAACAACGTGAGCTTCCTCATTAGACCTTTTGTTGTACGAGGAGGTAGATCGGCATACGACCTTAAGGGTTCATCTCGTTGAGTGAACTTTTCCTTTAGTGGGTTAGAAGTGACTGGAAAGAAATTGTGCTAGAAAAGTATGACAAAATAGATGTGGCCAACGCTCGCATGATGAGCGAAACAGGAAAACAACAGGAAGTTACAAATCACGTTTCGAGGTAGGTGAAAACGAACGCTAGAAATGCTAGCATATTAGGTCGGTAGCCACTTTCGTCGGTGAATGAAGACTGTCGGAAAAAAAGAGGAGAAAGAGGCTAACCGCTAAACTCGAGAGTCTGGCGGAAGGGCACCTGCGCGAACAGGGCAAGGAGCTGTCTTCGCATGGGAAAAAAGTGAAAGCGAGCGCTCAGCCCACAACGGGGAGCAAGAGGCGACGGCTGAACGTAAAAATACGACGGAATCTACAGCAGGGGCTAAAAAGAGAGAGCGGGAAAAATATATGCTAGGTTGGCACGAGTACACTGCCGGTACGGAGAAGAGAGCGGAAAGACAACTAAAGGAAAGGTGAGATTTCGGGAAAGTTTTGGGAACGTTACGGGTCACAGGGTGCTGCTCGCGGCAGCAAGCACCATACGGGAGGGCGGGCCAAAGGAGGGTGTGCGTCTTCTTTGCGAAATAGTCTCAAGGAGGGGAAGTTCGACGACCTCCGGCGACCCCTGAGCGCCTCGCGGCACACCTCTCCCACCGCTTTTCGATGGCCTCCGTTTTCTGCTTGCTTGAATGGCCCCACGGTGGCGAACCTATAACCTCAGCTCTCCACATTCGTGGAAAAGATAAAACTAATAAATCGGGTGGCTAAGAGGAGAAGTAAGGACTGTTTCTTGCGCGCGAGGTTAGCAGAGCAGGCAAAGATTACGTTTAGCAATCACATGGCTTTCAGGAGGGTAACATTGCACATATGAACATATATTAAAAAAGAAAAAGAAGTGATTACGCTGGGTGCTTGATACACGTTTACTCAGTTTATTATTTTATTTGTTAGCCCTCGCAGAGAGTACGGTAAAGGATGGCGCAAGGAGGGGGGGGGGGGAGCGACTAGAATCGTGCAAAAGCGCATCTAGTGATAATTAGTAAACCTGGAAACACAGTTAACACGAGGAATACGACGCGAATAAGCGGGAAGCGGGAAACAGTACATGAAGTTTAAATAACCCACTAAACAATGAGTGCGCAAAACATGCGTTAAGTCACTGTGAAGACGCTCAAAATGCACAGTTAGACATGCAATGTAATAAACGGACGTAAAGTCCCCGACTGCAAGGCGACGCAGCTGTATAGAGGAATAGCATAATGCCGACAACCCTGCGCTGCTGTCGCGTGACACGGGTTTCGGGCCACTATTGTGGGAAATGGACGCTGGCAGTAGCATCCGGTCGCCTGCCCTACCGCGTACTTGTATCTGTTGTTCTCTTTCTGCAGCATTTCTTTCACTGACATTCGGCATATCGACCAAGTGCTGCCAGCCGCGATGTAAAGTGCATAGCAAGCACGTAACATTCAATGCGGCGTTGGATGCACCGACTTCACCTGCGAACTCAGCCGCTTCGTGGCCATTCGGACTGTTCGAAGTGTAGCAGCTTTAACTCAGCGCTGAGTATATCTAAAGGAATGTGTAGAGCGCGTAATGGTTAATTAGTTGCCCATTTTTCGCGCACATGAGCCGTCCCACCGTGGTAACAACTCGCGCCACTCGCCACTACTGCGGTGCAGGCTACGGCAGTCGCGTTTTTTTGGAGCCAAGATGCGATATAAGATATCGCAGCATGCTGCGCTTTCTGGTTTGCCTCCCTCCTTTTTGTGTAGTTTGCTACGATATAATTTGATAGAATAAAATTCGGCGAAGATCAATAGAACTGCAACTTGGTTGAGTTATTACTTCTTCATTTCGATATATAACAGGTCCTGGTGCCTGTGCGTTTGTGAATATTGAAATCTACGAGCAGGTTGTAGCGTCCGGAATCAATGCGCCTTTTTGTCACCACCGCCGTAGCTTTGTAGCGAAAGGCAGCTTTGGTGTATGTGTGAGAACGTAAGGGTACATCACATATCCCGTTACGGGGAGCCAAGCTTGCGTTCGCAGGGCCACGCTATTCACCGAACACGCCGTGCGCAAATGAGGACACCCTTGAGTCAGCCTCAATGAGACCTTAATGCTATAACAAATCAAAGCGAAAAAAAAAGGACACCCGCCTAGACAAACCTAAAAACCCTTGTTCGGGAGCACCCCAAAAGGAGCCCTCACGAACAGGGGTGCTTTCACCAACTAGCCTAATAGCAACTTCCCCTAGATCAACGAGGCCTGTAGCAGAGAGAGCGCGGTCCACAAATTCCCTACGCGCGTCCTGCGTCCGCCCGTATGTCCATCGTTCACGATGGTGGCGGGAATCCAATGTGCGCACATGGCCTCTCAGCATTATGCAAAAGGCTTAAATGAACAAAAATCTTTTCGGGCCCGGTGGTGATAATTGACGACATTACAGAGAACGTCGCATTCAATTCATGAAACGAAGTAAATGGAAAAATTAAGCTTTGGACGTGAAGCCAGCATAGTCTTGAATTAATTGTCCGAAGTTTAGGTCGAATGGCGCGACACACGCATTGTTCCGCGGAAATATCAAACTAAGAAACTCAACAGTAGCTGCAACACTCTTCGTTTCACTTTGTGACATCGTCAGTGCCAAACAACTTGGACATGTGGCTTTTAAGGAAAGGCGTGTTAGTCGCTACGCTGAATTCGTTGGAGTTGTTGAAATTTGCTTATATTGCTTTGAGTAGTGACATTTTTGACCTTTTGTTCCTATGTACTATTGTAAGTGGTATGAGTGAGAAAGAGAGAGAGAGCAAGGACAGGAAAGGCAGGAAGGTCAACCAAACGAGCACCCGATTTCCTATCCTGCACTGAGAGTGGGAAAAAGGGGAATAGGAAGAGGAAAACAGGGAGAGAGTAAGCACTGAGCGCGTGTGGGAGGATGCACAGGGACACTATAAACGGTCTCTTACGCCGGTGCACTTTAAGTGTTGTATTAATGCACGAATCGCTTTTCGTGCCAGTGATGGGTCTGGCCACGGTCCGAGTATCTTTGAGTCGTAGAACGTTCTTGAGTCCAGTCTGTTTAAAGTTGCCCGCCGAGAGAGGCGTTGTACATCGTAGCGAGGGCAGGTACACAATAGGTGCTCGATGGTTTCTTCGCACCCACAGGAGTCGCACACCGGGCCCTCCGCCATTCCCATACGATAGCAGTAGGCGTTCGTGAACGCCACTCTTCAGCACAAGCGGCACAGCAAGGTTGTTTCACCGCAGGATAGGCTAGATGGCAGTTGAAGCCGTAGCATGGGATCCAGTTTATGCAATCGGCAATTGAAGGCACTTGAACTCCAGAGAGCGCGTGACTTTTTGCCTGCAAGCAGGCGAAGTTTGCTGACAGTGTCCATCCTCGTCAAAAGTGTTGGACGCGTCTGGGTGGCTTCGTGGGCAGAGTGGGCGGCCTTTTCAGCAAGGTTGTTGCCGACGATGCCACAGTGAGCTGCAATCCATTGAAAAATAATGTTGTGCCCTCTTTCCCGAGCATGGTGGTGCGCTTTCCTGATGTCAGATATTATCTGCTCGTAGGTTATGTGATGTAATGCAGCCTGTGAAGAGCTGCCTTAGAGTCCGAAAATACGACCCATTTCTCTGTCGCCTCTTCGGTGACGTATGTCATAGCGGCATGGAGAGCTGCAAGTTCTGCCGACGTAGATGTAGTCATGTTTGACAATTTGAATCTGATTGTAACCTAGCTGGAAGGATGGATGCAGCAGTTGAGCTGTTAGGTAAGGCCGAACCATCGGTATATGTATGTATGTGGTCATGATATGCCTGGTGCAGTAATAGGAGTGTCAGTCGCTTCAAGCCCGGCGACGGATGATTGGCCTTCTTCGTCATTCCGGCAATAGCACAATTCACTTGAGGCTGTCGCAGGCACCACAGCGGAGATGAAGGCTTCGACGCCGGTGTATAAGATGATGATATGTACTCTTGATGAGCGCTAATCACTCTTGAAAAGGTCGTTTGAAGCCTCTCGTCTGGTAGGGAGACTAAATGATGGTTGGGGGTCCTTGACAGATGGTGAATGTGCACTTTGAGAGAGTCGACGGCTGCGTATGTCTGGATCACATGATTTCTCGTGATGGAAATTGTTGCTGCTGTTGAGGTGCGCCGAGATAGCCTTAAACACGTAGGGCTTAACCTTGTATGCTCTCCAAAGCGCGAATGTTCGTCTTGCATGTATTTGACAAAACTGGTAGACCGTAACGTAGGAGTCCAAAGAACTCCTACGTTACGTCCCTACTACGTCCCTACTACGTCCCTAGGTCTCTGTACAGCTTCATCATAGAATAGAATGGCGTGCCCCAGTCTTTCCCGTATAGAAATTCGAAGATCTGTGCAATGGCAACTAACTTCTTCAGACAGACGTAGTGAGGGCTCCACGGGAGGTTGTGGTCAGTGATGACACCGAGAAAGCGATACGTCTTAACAGGCCTTGTTCTCGGAGATAAGACGCCGTATGGTTGCCGCCCGTTGAAGCCTGGCTCGTACCTGAGGGCGAGCCACTGCAGATGCTCAGAGGCAAATGTCGGCGGCGTATATTCAGACATGAACTGTACGCGGTAAGTACTCCGCTAGTCCTACCAAGACATTGACGCAAGCATCATGCGTTAGATGTTTAACTTTGCAAGGGTGATGCCGCGCTGTCTATGTGATGAAATATTTGACATGCATTTCAAAACTTCCATTACTTTAGGCTGCATATTTCTCGCCTGAGTATAGGGTCAAAAAAAAGAAAGAAAGAGCGGTGCCCTGGATGGAGGGCACCGTCCATAAGACTCTATGACACATTTCCATTTTTTAAAATAAACTCATCAATTCAATTAATTAATTAATTCATACAGTCGTTGTAACGCTTCGTCGTACATCGTCACCGTTTCAGAAACGTCCTCTCATTATTGGCGTGCTGTCGTTGTCATAGTGCGTTCGTCGTTCCATCGACGTCACTGATTCGACATTCCATCGTAATTACGCTGAGTTGGGATTTAGCCGCAGTCGTCTTGCCATAGTCATCACTGCATCGTCTTCATACAACCATCGTCATGCAATCGTTGTCATACCGTCGTTGTGATGCCGTCGTGGTCCTTCCATCGTCGTCATTGTAACTTGGCCATCCGATTCTCTTCATACCATCGTCGTCATGGCATCGTCGTCACATTCTTGTCGTCATCTCTTTGTTCGCATGCCACCCCCGTCACTCCTACACTGTTATACTATCGTCAGTATTTCAGGATCGTCATGTTATTGACGTCATGCCGTCGTGGTCATGCAACCTTCGTCGTTCTATGGACGACGCCATTCCTTGTACGTCTTTCTATATCGACTCTGCGTCGTTGTCCCACAGCCATCGTCATGTCACCGCGAGGTCATGTTCGTGGCCGACCCTGCCTAGTGAGTGTCAGAGCGAAGTGGGCTGATCACGTAGACAATGATATGCCGCATATAGAATCACCAAGACAGGGTAATGTCGCATATAGAAGCAATGGAAATCTTAGAATGTTCATTACAGAGAATAAAAAAGGTGCCTTCAGCGATACGTAGCTTCAACATTGCTTCAACGCTAATCACCTTAATGTCGGCAGTCATAGTGCGATGGGTTCTGGTGGAATGCTTTAGTTCAACAGCTATCTGTCGATGAACGCTCACTCACTTCCTCATAAAGATGTGTTTCGTTTGTGCGTACACCATCGAGCGATGGTCGGTCACTCTGTTCTTCGTTGTCTTGGGTTCTTCAGGAAGCCGTGAAAACAGACATATGTTAGGTTTTTGAGCACTTCTAGTCTGTTTAACAGCTTCGCCGTAAAAATACCGTCTGAAATATTTATTCATTGCAAGGACATAAAGGCACACTCAAATAGGTAAATATTTGGTTAATGTGTTTAAATATAGCACTATTGCGTGTAGTAAAGAATATTTTGGGAGAAAATGCAGATGTTCCTTGAGCAATCCCTGCGGTTGTGAAGAAATATTGTCCATAGCAAACGCCGCATGAGGTGGCGCCCAAAGCACTACGGCGTGGGATACTCCAGCGGACCTGCAAGTACTCGAGGGAAGGCGGTGAACTCGCGGACAACTTTCTGCGACGGTGATGGGAAAGCTACGGGGGCGGAGCTCACGCACGCCAGTTACCGTGCCAAGCTGTCCTGCAGTGTTTGGCAGCGCTTTTCATTGCTCGGACCAGGCGCCGAATCGACGCAGCTTCCACGTGCTACGGTTTAGTGTTTGCCCAGACACGGAAGGGAAATGCTGCAATACAAGTGAAGTTTAACATTCATAGGTGTATTTTGTCTTCATTAGCTGTTGTGAGCAAGGTTTCCAGATTTCTCTACCTCAGCCTAAACTAACGGGGATGAACGTGTAGGACTTTCTTCAGAAACGGTTTCGTTTCTGCGCACTCTGCCAGCGTAGGTTTGCCTTCATTGCCAAAGAAAGTTGGCCACAAGTATAATACCCCGGTCGCACTCGACATGTTGTTGTCATTAGAATCGAATCACATTAGCATTTTTTTACATTATTAGACCGCTTCACAGAGGTATACCGTGTGTCCCAGCTCACGTTCGCCAAGCTGTTCAACGAAAAAAAAAAGAAACACTGAGGAAACACGGTGCAAGATACGATTATAAGACCTAGTGTGTTCGGTCGTCAGAGGTCGGATGATCGAACACCGTAGGTCTTAAAACGCACTACTAAGCAAGACGAGGCGCGAATAGACGCCATCATCCGCAAGGCAACTAAGCGAGCCCTGGATCTCCCGGTGGCTACCTCTAATGCCAAACTGAAGGCATTGGGGGTGCTAAACTCCTACCAGGAGCTGCGGGAGGCCCACCTCGTGAACCAATACACGCGGCTCATGCAGACGGCCCCTGGGCGCCGCCTGCTAAACCACTTACACATCCAACACGACTGCACTCCAGAGGAGACGGAGCGTATCCCAGTACTGTGGCGCCATATGCTCTGGGTCTCCCCGCTCCCCCATAACATGGACACCGACATGCACGAAAACAGACGACAAGCGCGGGCTCGGGCTCTTGAGAGACAACACGGCTCCCGACCCGGTGTATATTATGTAGACGTAGCAGGGTCGTCTGCCCACGGGATTTTACATGGCCGCTGTTGTTCACCAGGAAACGCACGTCAATGGACTCTCTTTTCGAGCCCCGAATTCAATGCGAGCCGAGGAAGTAGCGATAGCGCTTGCTGCCGTCCACGCCAATTCGAGAATCATCATTACGGACTCCTGAAAAGCATGTGATCATTACTTGGTTGGGGAGATCTCCCCCTTAGTTGCTTGCATTTTAACACGGACTGCCACTGATCCAAAACCGAAAAGAATCATTTGGGCTCCTGGCCATCAGGGTGTACGAGGTAATGAGGCCGGTGACGCGGCTGCCCGAGCGCTTATTTACCGGGCTCCTCATCCCAGCTCTTCTGGCCTGGAGACTAACCAGCCGCTGCTGCGATTCAGGGAAATAATAACGCATTATAGCGACAACCACCGCCTTTTCCCGGCCCCTGCCAAGGGGCTGAGTAAGACGGAGGAGCGAGCTTTAAGGCGCCTGCAGACAGGTACTCTGCTCTGTCCTGCAATCTTAAAGCATTACGATCCTAACACGGATGGGCGATGCCCGCACTGTGGGGAGACCTGTGATATCTTCCACTTGTTGTGGGCATGTACTCAAAATCCCCACCTCCCCCCTTCCCCTACCCCTTCCAGAGAGGCATGGGAGACTGCCCTCCTCAACTGCTCCTCGCTTGAGTCCCAAAGGGCTCTGGTGAAACGGGCGAGAGACGGTGCATTGTCATGAGATGTACCGGACTAGGGACGCCCACCATGTAGCGGGGCCACTTTGTGGCTCCCAAAATCTCTTGCAGCAATTAAGTTTTCACCACCACCACCACCATACTTCTAAGTTTTTTTCTTTGAACAGCTTGGCTCACGTTAGCTGGGACACCCTCATCATCATCATCATCAGCCTGGTTACGCCCAATGCAGGGCAAAGGCCTCTGCCATACTTCTCCAGCAACCCTGGGGCCCTATAACATAAAACTATTCCAACATGTTTCTGTTCCAATCTCCTGACGTCAAAATAGCGTAACCAACGACGCAAGCACCGGGCGGTCACCCGCAGGGTTGTTTCAACAGACCAATCAAACGCTCTCCTCGTTCATAGAAGATCACTTTTGTTTGCTTGAAAAACAAATAAAATTGCCTACACTGAGTGGCTTGTCGTATCTGATTGGCTGACAAGAGGCGAGGAGAACGCTCAAGCGGAGAGGGATTCACTGGGGCAGAGCCAGTGCACTGAAAATCGATAACCGGATGAAAAGGGTGGTGCCAGCGTCTGCGATTGGTCGGCTTTCCCTACTTAGCTTGTGGTGGCTGGTCGATAATTACGGCGGCATGCAACGGAAGCTTAAGAATGACGCTAAAACTGACCCTCAGCAAAGAAGAGTTGGCAGAATGAGGTGGTAAACGTGCCGAAAGGGCTCGAAAACGTTACACAGCCACGCAAGAAGCTTTAATATACGCAAATACACCCATGCTTTCCGGCAGGTGCGAGTAGCCAGCGTCTCAGCGATCGGGGCCAGCCATCTTTTATTCTTTTCGGAACGGGGCAGCCTGCGTCTATTCCGAAGAAAATTCAGTTTTGGGGTGCTATGCAGGATGCGCCGAGTTTGGCGAAACTCGGGATCTTCACGAGCTCTGGCGACACCCCAAGATAAAAGCACGAATGGTACCGAGACACAGTTTATCTTTCGACAAGCCTCCAGTTTCATTGGTGTATCTAGATTCACTCTGGCTGGCTATCATTCCTTGGGCGTTGCCTTCTGGGCGATCGACAAACTGGGGCTCACGTGATCATAAGGTTGGTGCATGGTCGTGCCTTTTTTCACTTGTTTGTCGTTCCACCGAGTGCATTACATGCAGAAGCAAGTTGTAAAACAAATGCATTCAGTACAATATTATTAGTTACTTTAACGTGGTTTAGAAGCATTTTCAACCTTAGGAGATGTGCACTGAATGCGTCTTAGACTAATTTGTAATTTAGTACGCTTCGCATTATACCACGAGGGAACGCTGTAGTGGCGTCATCACATCCATTAACCGGGCAAGCATGGCGGCTAAGCATCAGCGAGGCCCAGTGCAAACAAACCCGCACAACGAGCTTGCAGTGCGCGATGTAGTGATCAGGCTCGACGATGGCCACTATTTCTTGGATAGTTCTGTTCCTCCGTGGGCAATCTTTCCGTGCACCCGGTAAGACTGCCAATAGCTTCGGCGATTTTACAGACCGCAACGCGCACCTACTGTTCACGGCGAAGTGGTGAAGAAACAACTTGTCCGGTGCTGCTTCTGCGAGTGCGCTGAGTTCCTCCACTCTGCGTGACTGCGAGCGTCACGAACATTACATAGTGTGGGCAAAAGGCAGACATCCTATATAGCTACGATGCGACAAGGAGGTGGTACCGACGATGGATCTCGCTACCAACACAGTGAAGGACACATCGACAAACTGCACATAAGTATATTTCTACTGTTTCATATTTAGCATAATAAGAGTGCACGGATTAAGTAACTTTCGTAGTAACGAACTGAATGTCCAGCAGTTTAAAGAAGACAGCGAGAAACAATGAGTGTTTGTGCTTTTACATGCAAGTGGGCCCGCGATAATATGGAAAAGATGAAGGTAACCTTCACTATCTTGGTGAGATACCAGAAATTCATGAGTGACATTAAGCCAGAAAAATTTATGGAAGAGTATCTTTATCCAAGTGAAATATCAATAGCAAGTACTGATATAAAGCAGGAAACTTATACAAAAATTTCATGGGTTGAACCGCATATGGAAGGCTTTACCGCATCGTGATCGCCGCGTTACCGATATCCTTGAAAAGAGTCTAGAATCATTGCATTCCACCGGTTATGCAATATGGGACATAAACTTGGAGGTTAACAAAGAAACTTGAGATGTCAAGGACCGTGCAGAAAGCGAAGTAACAAAAATTGTTGGATATAGCATTAAGGCAGGAAGACAGTGGCGTAGTAAACCATGGCAACTGATATGCTAGTTGAGATTAAGAAAAAAGAAAGGAATCGGCAGGCAGGTCATGCACGTATTCGATCACTTGTTGCCAATTCATATCAGGTGATTACGTAAGCATGACAGAATGGATGTCGAGGAGACAGAACTACAGCCGAGGATGGTAGAAAATTAAGTAATGGGGCAAAAATATGTTTGTAGGCATAGGATGCAATCAGCTTGTATAAGACGGGATTGTAGGGTGAGGCATTTGTTTTGCAGCGAACAAAAATAGGTTTGTGGTGCTGACAGTAGAGACTCGTGAAGGTGCGAGGCCACCTCAGCTGCTGGCACACTAATCATGACAATTGGCTCTGAAAAAGAAAACCCCAGTTATGAAAAATAAAGCAACGTTGTCCCAACGCATTGTTTTATTATGCATACTACACTAGAGGCTTCCACAGTTAAGGGCACTTAGTACTAATAGTGCAACGAGCATTTTTCTTTGTAAATAATGGTTTGTATGCGGCTGATTCATTCCAATACACTTTTTCGCAGCAAGACATTCTGCTGCTGGAGGCACTCAACCGCCTGGTGGCAGTAGGCGAGCGCCAGGCAGGTGCTCTTGAGAGTGTGGCGGAGGTCCAGAGGGCTGCTCTGCAACAGTAGTATCGGTGCCCTAACTGCTCTCCTGTCGAGCCCACAGAAGGCACCTTATAGAGGAGCTTTCAGTTTAATATTTTGTTTATTATTCAAGAACATTAATAAAATTATTGCAGTAAACATTGTGCTGTGCATATTAGGAGACTTGTAACATGCACTTGGTGTCCCTTCAAAATAGGCAAAAACGTAAGACAACCTGCACCACTCTTGGACCATGTAAATAAAAAATACACTACTGCAGCATACACGTCATCGTGCTGTTTGTTCTTTCTATGTGCAAGAATACAGTGCGTGTTGATTAGCCACAAGATGAACGGTGTGTGTAATTCTCAATGAAGACAGGAAACAGCAGGACCTTAATAATGCTATCACCTATAGACTGTGGATATCACTGCAACACTCCCCGATTCAAATGTGCCATTACATGCATGTTCGATACCACATATTCTTTAATACTGTCTTATAATATGTACATATTATAAGACAGTATTATATGTCTATATAATACTGTCTATATATGTCTATATATGTATTATAGATGTGTGAAATATGGCATGTACCATATTTCACACATCTTAAGCCCTGACATAGCACACTTCTTATGTATCCATTTCATAGGCCAAATAATTGTACACTTTGTCCTTTTGTGTTGTATGGAAAGCAGCATCCTTTACAGTCGGATAAAACTTCAGAAGACAGGAGAGGCCCCACCCAGATGACCAAAGCACAGCAGCCGATTACCTACACGTCTAAAGAAATAGTTCCTCTCCAACGAGCAGGTATTAGTCTGTCCGGCGGCACGATGTCAGTCTAGAGTGCGTGCCCATTGGTGCAGGCTTGTGTTCACCTGCCTTAAAGTGCAGATTGCGCAGCCTCCCAAAGTTGTATCCGACTATAGAAACACGTAATGCCTTGCACCCGTTGCATAGACTTCTGCAACATGATAGCACACATTGATCAGGAGCAGAAATCTATAATGGCATCCAAGAAAGCTAGCTGGCCACACTTCCATTATGAGGGGCTGAAAAAGGTCTCGCCAAATATTCCCATGACATCCTTGAAAAAGAGGTGGTGTTTGGCACTTCATCAGAATCAAAAACAGATTACACTGAATGTTGTGTAGCACGTCAAAACAAACTGAGATTGATTATTTGCACAGCATGTAATGGGAGGTTGTGCTTCACATACGAAACAAACTGCTCTGTCCAGTACAATTTTGAGGCTGGTATGGCACCTATTAGGTCAACAGTGCCTATATACAAATTACACTTTTCACAGACCATTGATTTCACCATTCTTTTTGTATAATGGTTCTTTCAGTCAGTGCTTGTATAACATGAGCAGGTGGATTTGAAAGAAAAGCTTTGTTTGCAAACCTTCCGACTTCCATAATTGTGTGGCAAGGCACTGGCATGTTGTCGAATAGCTCACATATCCTCGGTCCTGCACCAAAGAAGGCCAATGCTCTATTTGAAGTTGTATCGCACAACAATTCAACGGCACACAAAGAAGTGTAACACACACAGCAAAGCATTCTGCTGTGTGTATTTCAATTTGTGTCCCGTCGAATTATTGTGCAATTAAACTTCAAGCTTCTATACCAATACACCATCTACAACCTCACCAATGTTCTAGTTATTAGGCCACAATGGTGCACATCTTTGAAATTTCCCAACACAAATTAGCTCTCCAAAAAATCACAAATATTAAATTTTGCAGCACAGCTGTATGTATGCACGTGCCATATTCTTTACCATTAAACTCACAGGAAACAAAGAGGCAAGCATTAACCAGCCTTGCTGCTGCCGTTACCATTATCATCATGACACCAATGGAAAGACAGTGCCACGTTTCGGTAAAGCGAGTGCCGGAGGGAAAGGTGTGACAGCGAGGGCTTACAATAAAGATAACGGTTAGGAGACATGTTCCATGCCAATATATGCTGCATGTCGCTCAGCCTACTTTGACATTGCGGCAAGCGTTTGGTCGTTTGTGCATATCACGTTTTGTGTAATCATTGCTCGAAAGCTGTACAAATGGTTTATTTGCTCTGCAATTTTTATTTTTATCATGGTGGGTTAAAGACCCACTTTTCATTGGCATCTGCACCACATTTCTCCCGATATGTAATTTTGCCTTGGTGGTTCATGACATCTTCACGTAGAGAGCGTTCTGCAGAGTATCGGATGTGCATTGTTCTACTAGTTAAGAATTAGAGCCCCATTATGAGACGAAAATATACAATTTATACGTCCAGAATAACGCCCCCCCCCCCCCTCAAAAAAAAAGAAGATGCATCGACAGTGAACAGAGCAAACAATCTGAAGTATTTTCTTCATGCAAGCCAACACACTAAGATCCTCAATGCATTGTCATTTCGCCACAAATGCATAGGCACAACCGGCTTGGCGCAACATCCACATCTCGCGCTGCCACAAATTGTGCAATGCTTCGCTGTTTCATAGTGCGGCCGATAGATTACGCATGGCCAAAATTCAGCATTGTGCATACTTAGTAACTTCACCAATGAAGAACCCCAAGTTCCTTATGAGATTAGGATTCATAGGTTACTTCACACAATTTGTGATATCCATTTATCTATTTATACTTAATTAACCTCTTTCCCAAGAAAGTGAGCCATTTGGAAGGCACCCTGACAGACAAGTAGAACAATCGGCAAAAAGTGATCAACCAGCGAAAAAGTCTGTTAATCGCAGTAACGCTGACATTGAAGGCGCCCTAATTCCTACGTACGTTCCATCGACACACCCGACTACGTTCGCAATGTTCCGACAAAGTAGGAAGCATTCTTTTATATATGCCCGCTCCGCCGCAGTATTCTGGAAAGCTAGCCACCGCCTACGCACTGCCGCATCGACAAGCGCGTCAGACACATCTCTGAAACAGTTGCTAACAGTAGTTTGATGGCGTCCAATGTAACGCTCGGCGCCGACGCTTCCCTGAAAACTCCCAGTCCCGTAGAAACGGAGGTCACAGATGACTTGCTCTGCGACGGTGAGCGAATGAAGCCCGCCACGCTGTCTCCGCAGACGAGTCTTCGCCTAGCTCGTCACACAGCCAGCAGCACACTGATGTCTTCGACAGGCGAAAATGACGCTGAAACTCCCCGTCGGTCATGCAGGTGAACGGGTCCGGACGGTCATACTGACGCGTGCTGCCGCTGGATGCAATGAAACAGGCTGCTGCTACCGCCGCCATGTTCCCGAGTTGAACTCGGAGGGGGTTTCGCGATGTACGAGTTTAGCACGAGTTCGCCTGTCAATCAAAACCAGAGGTCACGCCCCGCGCGAGGCATGTAACTATTGCGCGCGCCCACTACAGTTGGGCCAGGCCCAACTTATCTTCCGGCAACAGTGCCGCGGTGTCGAGCTGAGAGGCATCAACAATCTTGACCGCCGACATAAAACACGCACAACGCACTGTCATCGGTGATGTACTGAGCACTACTATCAAAAATAAAGCGTTGACTGTCGCTGGCTTATGCATACATCTTCTCGGGCTGAGATGGCGCACAACACGGTTTCATTGCCTGCATTGTGGCGCGTAGCGCACAGTAAATAATTATCGGCACGCCACTGTAGCTGCTTGCAAGGCGTCGATGCGTCGAGGGGGACGACGATGCTGAGGAGTGCGTATTGCAGCAGTCGTTTGAGATGGCTGCTCTGTCATCGTTAATGAAACGGAGCTACATCGTCGTAAACACGATCAGCGTCCGAGAATCGCTCGCTCTTCTAGACCCAGTGCCATGGCATTTCTTCATCACAAGCATTGCGCACTCAACAGTTCCAACACGTCTCTCCGTTCGAAATCTGATTTCATAACTGCACACAAGAGCCCTCACCTGCCAAAATGCCAGTGCTGCGGTGTCGTTACGATATCCATCTGCGACTGCTGCTGGCTCCAGCAGAGGTAATCCGCAAGCACCTTCGACTGCACAACACACTCATATACTGCGTACATGCGCTCAGAGGCGCCTTCACTGGGCAAGCGATGACAAGCGATGAATTGTGTCGCTGGGGAAGCACGCACTTTTCACAATGCATCGCAGAGGCTTCGCGCACAAAGATAAACTGGTACATTTTCACTGAACTGCATCACTACGCACTCTAAAGTAACATACCGCCATTTTGCAGCGAGAGCTGTTGTGTTGTTTTTAGTTGGTAAAGCGGCGGCCTTAATAGTCTAGAGCCTAGTGAAGCGCCTGCGATGAACAGCCGTACCGCGACGCTGCGTTTCTATTCCCCAAATAGAGAAAGAGTGGCCATGACCCTCCATGGATCATGACCGACTTTATTGAGAATAGCATTGCAGCGCCCCTAGGTGACTTATCACCGTATGAACGCCCTCGTGCGTGCGACCCCACGTGGTGCGACCCGCTTCAATGTACCGCTTCTAATCTTTCGCCTCCCTGTCGCCACTCAGGGCAAGAACTGCAAAATTTAATAATTTGTTCGATCTCCGCTTGTCATCACAAATTTCGAGCGTTGAAAACGAAAAACAGATACCTAAAGAAATAAAAATGTTCTTTATTTTATTTGTTGTATTTTAACGTATTCGTTTGAGTGAAAGGGTAGCTGCAAGAATGCGCCGCATGTACCCTGTTCGCATTCGATGGAGGATAGAAAGACAGTGCCTGAAAGATGAGGCCCGCCCTTGACGCGCCCGGGAAAGGCGTGGCAAGCGGCTCACGGCAAGTGTGCAGACAGACAGCGGGACAGTCACGGTATCGCTACGTTGCGATAATCCGTTGATAACAATACGCGGCGCTGGCGCGTTTCGTTGTGCAGCCTTCTGCGCTTGAAACGTGGAAGCAGCGTGCCGCGCAGGGTGCGCTCATGTTGTCATACGCGGCTTTTTGTCTACATATTTTTTGCCTGCACCTACGGCGCGTTCCGCGCTATCTCCGTTCACTGACTGCCATCGAGCAAACTCGGCTAAAACTCGGGTGAACGAGATACTCGGCGCATCCTGCATAGCACCCTTGTTCGGCATATTGATCCATCTTTATCGCTTACACGTCACTTTGACGCGATGAGTTTGTGCGGTTTTGTGACGTCGCGTGACAGGCAGGTGAAGTGGGTGCAGCCCGAAAAATTTTTACCAATAGCCGATGGCTAATGGCGAAAAGGAGTCGAATCAGAAATAACTGTTTTTCTTTTTTCTGTCAAATCATGCATAATCAGTGTGCACACATCATATCAGATGGGGAGGTATCGCGGTTTTCGTGACGTCACGTGACAGACAGGTGAAGTGGGCGTGGTCGAAAAAAGTTTTTAACCAATCGTGGAGGGCTGATAGCAGAATTGGAATATAAAAGTTTGGAATAGTTTTACGTTATAGCGCCCCTGGTCATGTACTATTTGTAGCCATGTCGTCCCTGCAAACTTCTTAATCTCATCCGCCCACCTAACTTTCTGCCTCCCCCTGCTATGCATACCTTCCCTTGGAATCCAGTCCGTAACCCTTAATGACCATCGGTTATCTTCCCTCCTCAATACATGACCTGCCCATGCCCATTTCTTTTTCTTGATTTCAACTAAGGTGTCATTAACTCGCGTTTGTTCCCTCATCCAACTTGCTCTTTTCTTATACCTTAACGTTACAGCCACCATTCTTCTTTCCATAGCTCGTTGCGTCGTCCTCAATTTAAGTAGAACCTTTTCATAAGCCTCCAGGTTTCTGCCCTGTAGGTGAGTACTGGTAAGACACAGCTATTGTACACTTTTCTCTTGAGGGATAATGGCAACCTGCAGTTCATGATCTGAGAATGCCTGCCAAACGCACCCGAGCCCATTCTTATTCTTCTGATTATTTCCATCTCATGATCCGGATCGGCCGTCACTACCTGCCCTAAGTAGATGTATTCCGTTACCACTTCCAGTGCATCGCTACCTATTGTAAATTGCTGTTCTCTTCCGAGACTGTTAAACATTACTTTAGTTTTCTGAAAATTAATTTTTAGACCCACTCTTCTGCTTTGCCTCTCCAGGTCAGTGAGCATGCATTGCAATTGGTCCCCTGAGTTACAAAGCAAGGCAATATTATCAGCGAATCACAAATTACTAAGGTATTCTCCATTACCTTTTATCCCCAATTCTTCCCAATCCAGGTCTCTGAAGACCTCCTGCAAACACGCTGTGATAGCATTGGAGAGATCGTATCTCCCTACGTGACGCCTTTTTTATTGGGATTTTGTTGCTTTCTTTATGGAGGACTACGGTGGCTTTTGAGCCGCAATAGATATATTTCAGTATTTTTACATACGGCTCGTCTACACCCTGATTCCATATTGCCTCCATGACTGCTGGAGTTTCGAGAGAATCAAACGCTTTATCGTAATCAATGAAAGCTATATATAAGCGTTGGTTATATTCCGCACATTTCTCTATCACCTTATTGATAGTGTGAATATGATCTATTGTTGAGTAGCCTTCACGGAATCCTGCCAGGTCCTTTGGTTGACAGAAGTCTAAGGTGTTCCTGATTCTATTTGCGATTACCTTAGTAAATAGTTTGTAGGCAACTGACAGTAAACTGATCGGTCTATAATTTTTCAAGTCTTTGGCGTCCCCTTTTTTATGGATTAGTATTATGTTAGCGTTCTTCCAAGATTCCGGTACGCTCGAGGTCATGAGGCATTGCATGTACAGGGTGGCCAGTTTCTATAGCACAATCTGCCCACCATCCTTCAACAAATCTGTTGTTACCTGATCCTCCCCAGCTGCCTTCCCCCTTTGCATAGCTTCCAAGGCTTTCTTTACTTCTTCCAGCGTTACCTGTGGGATATCGAATTCCTCTAGACTATTCTCTCTTCCATTATCGTTGTGCGTGACACTGGTACTGTATAAATCTCTACAGAACTCCTCAGCCACTTGAACTATCTAATCCATATTATTAATGATATTGCCGGCTTTGTCTGTTAACGCATACATCTGATTCTTGCCAATTCCTAGTTTCTTCTTCACTGCTTTTAGGCTTCCTCCGTTCCTTAGAGCATGTT
Organism: Dermacentor albipictus; assembly: GCF_038994185.2. Classification (NCBI taxonomy): domain Eukaryota; kingdom Metazoa; phylum Arthropoda; class Arachnida; order Ixodida; family Ixodidae; genus Dermacentor; species Dermacentor albipictus. The sequence continues at coordinate 18,257,390 of NC_091824.1, forward strand.
GAATTCTATCCATATTATGCTTCCTTATGCCAGCTGTCTTACGCTTGTTGATTAACTTCGAAAGTTCTGCCAGTTCTATTCTAGCTGTAGGGTTAGAGGCTTTCATACATTGGCGTTTCTTCATTAGATCTTTCGTCTCATATGATAGCTTATTAGTATCCTGTCTAACTGAGTTACCACCGACTTCTATTGCACACTCCTTAATGATGTCCACAAGATTGTCGTTCATTGCTTCAACACTAAGGTCCTCTTCCTGAGTTAAAGCCGAATACCTGTTCTGTAGCTTGATCTGGAATTCCTCTATTTTCCCTCTTACCGCTAACTCATTGATCGGCTTCTTATGTACCAGTTTCTTCCGTTCCCTCCTCAGGTCTAGGCTAATTCGAGTTCTTACTATCCTATGGTCACTACAGCGCATCTTGCTGAGCTCGTCCACATCTTGTATGATGCCAGGGTAAGCGCAGAGTATGAAGTATATTTCGTTTCTAGTCTCGCCGTTCGGGCTCCTCCACGTACACTTTCGGCTAGCCCGCTTGCGGAAAAAGGTATTCATTATCCTCATATTATTCTGTTCTGCAAACTCTACTAATAACTCTCCTCTGCCATTCCTAGAGCCTATGCCATATTCCCCCACTGACTTGTCTCCAGCCTGCTTCTGGCCTACCCTAGCATTGAAGTCGCCCATCAGTATAGTGTATTTTGTTTTCACTCTACCCATCGCCTATTCCACGTCTTCATAGAAGCTTTCGACTTCCTGGTCATCATGACTGGATGTAGGGGCGTAGACTTGTACAACCCTCATTTTGTACCTCTTATTAAGTTTCACAACAAGACCTGCCACCCTCTCGTTAATGCTATAAAATTCCTGTATGTTACCAGCTATATTCTTATTAATCAGGAATCCTATTCCTAGTTTTTGTCTCTCCGCTAAGCCCCGGTAGCACAGGACGTGCCCGCTTTTTAGCACTGTACATGTTTCTTTTGGTCTCCTAACTTCACTGAGCCATATTATATCCCATTTACTGCCCTCTGGTTCCTCTAATAGCACTGCTAGACTGACCTCGCTAGATAACGCCCTAGCGTTAAACGTTGCCAGGTTCATATTCCAATGGCGGTCTGGACACCCTATCTAATGTCAATAGAATGGAATGCCTTAGGCAATCGACGCGAGGGTAAAACAATACGTCGAGCCTTTGTCATTTGAGAACCATACATGGAAAAAGTTATTCGCTATTGCGTTTTAAAGGCATTTCATAAAAATAAAGCGAAATAATTATGCTGATGCCACGCACTGTGGGCAAATATTATGCAAAGCATTATGCATGTACCTGGCTATCCAGCATTGTTTTGAGTTCCGTACAACAATACCAGGTGGAACAACTTGTTGCTTTCTGTAAAATGAGTAATTGTTTGTGTGTAAGCCGCTAGAGTACGCGTGTGTGACGACAGCAGCACTAAAATTACCTCGTTGTACACGGTATCACGGCTATGGCATGATTTCTATGCAGGGCGTACGACGTGCGCCTACGACATGATGATTGCAGGACTATACATATCTGTACCTATGTAAACCCCAGTTGACAAGCGTAAGAGAGAGAAACATGGATTGTGATGTCATCACTCACTACATGTTATACAATCATACTTACATGTGGCTATTTAATAGGGTGTATGGTAAAACAAAGATGGAACTTGTACTTCCACGTCAAAATGTTATAAATTCATTAATTTGGGCGATGATCAAGTCTGTACAGTGTCATGCACTTTCTACGTAGCGCAACCTTCTACGAAGCCCACGTAATGTGGGCCAGTCCCAGAGATGGCGCAGCTTAACCCGTCACCTCAACGGGCGAGCTGTCACAAGGAAAAAACACGACAAAGAGGCAAAGGGTGCACGCGCCGAATGTTTCAAATAGCTGGCCGGCTTTGGAACAAGAGAAGCATGCTTGTCATCATGGCCTAATCGTTAGAATACGTGGTGCACATATTCTCACAAGTTCTGCGGTGGTGCCCCACCTTCGTATGGTCGTTCGTGCCCTCGCTTCGTCGAGTGCCATGGGTCAACGGATTTCTGAGTTCTGAGCTACCGTCACTGTCCTGGCAAAGTGCAATGCAGCGTTTCAGGTAAAAAATACAGGTAACAAATACAGGTAACAAATAAAGAAAGAAAAAAGAAACAGAAAGCGTTTACACCCCTCGGCTGCAGTTCTCGATAGTAGAGGTTCGATCCCCACATTGGTTCAGTTTTCTTAAAGCGAGGCAAGACAGGACACTATCTACCGCAAAGTGCAGGGAATGAGCCAAATAATGCTTGGCTTTAAAGAACTGTGCTGCTGGCTACCACAAAATGGTGTTACTGTACACCTGAGTAGCATCTGGACGCCACTGATCTGCTAGTCGGCCATTTTGTAAGCGCTCGGGCGCCTGCACACATGCTTTGTTTTATCTACAATCTCGAAATGCATACAGGGCGAGCGCCCCAGGATCACTCGGAAACTTTTATGCTGGTAAGGTTATGGGAGGATCACCTGGCAGTAGGATGGCCAACCGTCTCGAATTTGACGGGACAGTCCAGACATTTGAGTAAATTAATTGTGCCCCAACTTGATACAGTTGGGATGGCCAGATGTTCTGACTTTTGCTACTAGACAACAGTAAATAAACGAGATTTTCTTCTTATAATACCTGGCAGCTCGTTCGTCCATACTTATTGTTTGTGCTTGTAGCAATTTCCCAATAAAACATACAGGCGCTTTCGTTAGTGTCATAATTCCAGTACTGCTGCAGGCCCTAGCTGTTCAGAGTACCTCAATGCGCATTGATAGTCGTGTTTCAGAACAGGAAACTGTGCCTTTGTTGATGTATATCACGACTTAAAAAATTGGTAGAAAAAGGGTTCAACTTTAATGCACTTCAGGCTTTCACCTCCTGGCGTCGCCAGCTATAGGCCTCCTCCTGCTATAGGCGCCCTATTATACGCTGTTAACACGTCTTGCCGGTGGGGCGGTTCACAGTTGTCCTTTTGAGCGGCGCTTCTGCAAGCGTGCTGTTATGGCCGGTTCTCGTTCCAGCCTGCCTGTTCATTATCGGTTCCTTGGTTCGCTACTCCCCCTTCACTTGCGGCACTCCCCGCAGGGGCGTCTGCGTCAGCAGGCGTTTGGTGTTTTGCGACACCACGGACCCGAGCCCATGGAGATTGGCCCCTCCCGCGTTCAGGCGTTTGTGGCTTAGCCGTGTCCGGGGCAAAAGGCGATACTGGTGGTTGAGCCATTGCTGAGTGTTTTTACCTTCAAGGCCCCTCGGCGAAGGCAACACACCTCTTTGGCCTCGGCTTCACATAGACGGCGCCCCCGCACTCATCCAGCCGGGTGAAATCGGTAGTTGCCTTTTCTTCTCCTCCACTCCAATCTTCGTCTCGATCTCTCTCTCTTACTTTCAATTTTCCTGTATTCTACTGCCTTCCACTTCCAACACTTCTGGCGGCAAGGGTTAAACCTGTCTACTATATTCAGCCATGGGTATATATATTAGGCAAAAGTGGCAGTATATAGCTGGCATCTTCAGGTTTCTCGAAACCTGCAGCATCACCCTGTTGGGCTCGGTGGTGGGTGGCTGCCATCGCCGCAGAATATCCAAGAAACTCTATGGAAGAAACTTTCGCCCCTTACCAGATCACCCTCAGAAAATAGGGCACACCGATGCAACGTTTCAGTTTACATTCCGTTGCAATGCCCCAACATATATGAAGTATCTTGTTATACATAGCGTAGAAAACACTTCTGCGAGGAAGCTTTCGCCATTTTTGGCGGCAAAGAGCCTCTCGGAAAAACTTGAACCAGCCTACACGGCATCAAAAATGTCTAGTGGAGATCTACTAGCGGAACTTAAAGAGAAAGAGCAAGTTGAAAAGCTTTCAGACGTCACCAGTATTCATAATGTAGCAGTCACGGTTTCACTTCACCGCTCGTTAAACACGAGCAGGGGCGTGATCTTCGGGAAAGACTTCTTGAATTTGAGTGATGAGGAACTCCTTGAGGGTTACCAGGACCAAGGCGTCACAAAAGTCCAAAGAAGCGTCCTCCGACGAAACGCTTAAGAAATTCCCACAAAGCGTGTAATTCTTACATTAGCCACCAGCGCATTGCCCAATTCCCTTGAGATTGGCTATGTCAAGGTCAATGTCAGCCCGTATGTTCCCAATCCGAGACGATGCTATAAGTGCCAAAGGTTTTGCCATGCTTCTCCTTCTTGCAGAGGCAAAGCGACGCGTGCTTAATGCTGTTCCAGTGATTATGAACACGACAACTGCGTCAATTGCAAAGGTAATTTCCCTGCCTACTAACGATCATTTCCCACCTGAAAAAAGAAGGAAGTCATTGCAATCACAGTCAAAGAAAAAATATCACTCTATGAAGCTAAGAAACCTTTATCGCACCTACCTCAACTCAGCTAGGCCAATGTGATGCATCAGGGGGTAGCGACACGAAAGCCCCGCGAGCATACAGGACCAGCTCGCAGTAGCCCTGCGGTGTCTCCGCCCGCACCTTGGTGGTGGAAGCCATTGCTACGCGATCCCTCTCAGAGGCTCCGAAGGCCACGGTCTCGCAGGGCCTTACGGCAACTCGAACATCAAGGCCTGACGCACGTGCCTCAGCGTCAATCGCTCGGTCCTCCAGCGCTTCTGAGAGAGGAATCGAGGTTGACAGCGAAACTCCGGTGCCATTGACACCGAAGGACCAGCGCACTCGAGCGCGCAAAAGAAAACTCGCAGTAATTGCTTCGAAAAGGAACGGGTAACCTCACGGTTACCGTTCTTATCCACAGGCGACTTTTTAAACATTTTTCACCTATAATTTGTAGTTAAATGCCAATTTCTGTTTAAATATTATCAATTCTTTTTCGTAGTGGCTTTTATTATACAGTGGAACTGTAGAGGTCTACGGCATAACTTAGGTGACAAGAAATATATTATAAATAGTTTCTCCCCAGTTGCCTTTTGCTTACAGGAAACAAACCTAGTCCCCCAAAACCAAAATTTCTTAACAGTTTTTTCCGTCTGTCGAAAAGACCGGGAAATAAGCAGCCGACTGCCTAGAGGAGTTGCCATTGTCGTGGAAGGCGGCACTCCCACCCAAGAAATTAAACTTAATGCCGCTTTCGAAGCGGTTGCCGTCACTATTATCTCTTTTAAAACTGAAACAGTCTGTTTTTGTACATACCACCCCACGAAACTGTACATGTAAAATACCTAGAAATGCTGATTGAACAGCTACCGGACGCGTTTACACTTGTAGTTTATGTAATGAGAGAAACAGACAATTTTAACGCCATTGTACTTTTTGGGGAAATGAGAGAACTGACCAAATAGGACCACTCATGGAAGATTTTATTCTGCCTAACAACACCCGTCTTTTAAACTTCGGAGAACCTGCTTATTTTTCACCTACGTCATGTCACTTTAGCTCTCTTGATTTAGCTTTCTGTCCACCTTCTCTTTTCATTGATTTTACCTGGGAAGTGTTGAACAATCCATGCAGCAGTGACCACTTACCTGCCATAACAAAACTGTCATCAACTTTACCGATCATCATCTGCAGGCTACGTCGTTGGAAAATACAACTGACAGACAGGCCGCGTTTCACAGAAACTGTCAAACTTGAAGAATATTTTTTCAGCTGATCTAGATGTCGATGAGATTGATGAAACATTTACTGCCGTGCATAATTACGGCAGCTGAAAGAGCTATACCCCAGTCCTCTGGATAACATCAGAAGAAGCTAAACCCGTGGTGGGCAGAGGAATGTACGGTGGCAAAAAAATAACAGAATAAGGCCTGGGGCAATCGTCGAAGATGCCCAACACACAACAACCTCATGCACTTCTTACAGAAAAAAAGCCAACGCATGATACATCCACAGACAAGCCGAAAAGCACTCTTGACAGAAACACGGCTCACCAATGCATAGTTCAGTCACCTCCAAACGCATATGGAAACAGGTAAAGAAATTCAAAGGAAATTACTCATCCTACACAATTCTCTTACTCTCAAGTTGTTGTATACAAACAACACTCGAAGAAAAAGCAACCACTCTGGGGGCACTCAGCCAACTACACGGACACATTCTGCTGAACTCTGCTGAAAAATAAGAATTACAAATAGCAGGTGCATCTGATCAAACGTACAATGCTCCCCTCATACTCCAAGAATTAAATAGTGCACTTTCTGTTGGAAAGCAAACTGCATTTGGTACAGACTGTATTAACTACAACATATTTGCCCACTTGTAAGAAACTTGTATAAAAGCATTACCAAAATTCTTTCAGATCTGGGAAACTGGTTAAATGACAGAAACATTGGAAAATTGCGTAATTACACCTTTTCTAAAATTTGAAAAACCCTAGCATCCTTCAGCGCCTACCGCACCATAGCACTCACCAGTTGTTTGGCAAAGTCAAGTCCTTAAACATACATCAGTGTGGTTATAAATAGAGTGGTTCTACAACTGATCACCTGGTGCGTTTAGTTCATGAAATACGCGATGTCTTTCTGCACAAACAGCACTGCCTATCTGTCTTTTTCGACTTGGAGAACGCATATGATACCACATGGAGATTCGGCATTTTGAAGGACTTGGCAGATTTAAGGATTCGGGGCAAAATGCTGAAGTGCCTTTCTAATTTTATGTCCGATCGAACATTTCTGGTGCGTGTTGGCAAGTCACTGTCACGTGTATTCACCCAAGAAAACTGTGTGCCTCAGGCCGGTGTTTTAAGCAGAACACTGCTTGTCGTTAAGATGAACGCTGTTAACAAAGCCATACCATCTACCCTTATGCATCCTCTTTACGTTGATGATCTATAAATTGCTAACATGACAACGTGTGAACACCAGATTCAAATTACTCCATACAAAGAAATTGACAGAATGGGCTAATAAAAATGGCTTCCTCTTTTCCTTGCTAAAACTGTTGCCCTGATATTTTACCAGAAGAGGGGCTTACAGCCGGACCTCTCCTGAAGCTAAATGAAACAGTAACACCAGTTAAACAAGAACACAGGACTGCTAAGCACGAGGTCGCGGAATCGAATCCCGGCAATGGCAAAACACCCATGTACTTAAATTTAGGTGCACATTAAGGAACCTCAGGTGGTCAAAATTTCTGGAGTCTCCCATTACGGTGTGCCTCATAATCAGATAGTGGTTTCGGCGAGTGAAACCACATAATTTTATTTTTTGATAAACAATAACACCGGTTTTTAGGGGTCATATTCGACAGAAAGCAAAATTTTCTTACACACATTAATAACCTAAGTGTTAAAACAAATAAGGCACTCGATGTCCGGAAGCCTTGCCCCGGAAGCGCTGGGGTCCTGAACATAAATGTCTCCGACATATTTATGGTTCTTTGGCACGTAGCATATTGTACTACGGTTGCATAACATATGGCTCAGCCGGACAATCGTACCTTAAGCGGTTAGATCCCGTGCATAATAAAGGGCTACGCTTAGCAACCCATACCTATGGGACCTCACCTATTGCCAGTTTATATTCCAAGAGAAACGAGTCGTCTTTAGATCACAGAAGCGCGCAACTCATGTTGACATGCGTTTTAAGAGTTCGCTCATCGTCAGACCTCATTTGCCATAACATTATCACGCACTGCGACAACCGACTGCACAACACGAACAAGCCAGATGCCATAGATCACTCGTACTTGGATCTGAGAAGAGCCGTGACTACGATGTCCCTACTGAAGTCTGTCATGCAAAAGCCAACTAGGCTAGCTCCTTCGAAAGATTTCAAGAAATGTCTTCGAGTTTTCATTGAGAAATCTAAAAAAAAGAAAAGATACGCCTCGTGAACATGCACCACAAGAATTTAGCACACTGCAAAGCACGTACTACACTTTGTCAGAATTTTACACTGATAGCTCGAAGACGCCCGTTGTGTCGGAAGCAGGGTGGTTGAAGATACGTGGGAATAGAGTTAGACTACTACAGTTCGTATCAGCTTTCACTGCTGAGTGTTATGCCTTATGGATGGCAGTTACAAACATCGAAGGTGCCAAACACGAAAAATAATTAATTTATACAGATTCTTTAGGTGCACATAAGACCCTGAATATACATTCAGAGTGCGAAACCATTATAGGCGGCATCCTAAATATACTGACACCTAAGCAAAGGCAGACGATTAGTTTCTGCTGGGTACCAAGCCACGTTTGAGATCCTCGTTAGGGAAAAGGCGGATGAATATGCAACAACTGCAAGAAACCAGAATAATTCAAACTTTAACATACCTGTTAGGAATGGGATTCAAGCTGTTCGCAAGGCACAACTCTATAACTGGCAACGCGAATGGAAATTGAAAGACTTGAACAAAGTTCAATTGATTAAGCCTTTCCCTGAGGAGTGAAATACTTGTTATGATCAACAACGATTTACCGAAGTAATTCTTTGTCGACTTCGGATAGTGCACACGCGCACCATACATAATTACTTATTAACAGAGGAGCAACAACCAACGTGATTAATGCGATGAACCGTTAAGAGTAATAAACATAATAATCGCGTGCTCAAATCCCGAAATGCACAGACAAAAATACTTCCGTGTATTGTATAAGTCAGACATTCCACTTCACCCGATGTTGATGTTAGGAGAAAATGCACTGGTACGTCTGACTGACGTGATCAAATTTTTAGACAAAACAGATTTTAAAAATATTTTTTACTTACTGCATTGTATGCTGCAATGGCTAACGAAATTTCATCACCCTGTGTTTGGGGCAGCAAAGCCTTGGTCGCTTTTGCGCCAGTAAACCCAGTTCAACTAACTATGGACAGTCAATAATTTCCCGCCCGGATCGCACCTACTATATCTCGATAGCAACTATAAGAGTAATACGTAACAATCATAATAATTAGTGTTATAAGGAACGTTCGCACCTTCGCCGCCGTGCTGTCAAAGTATCGGCACGCAGCGCGGCCAGCGCATGGAGGGCTTAGAAGCAAGCTCCATCGTTACAAGCTCTCCAGAGAGGCGCTCTTCGTTTGGCTGCAAAAGCGACGAAGCCAAGTGGGCGCCACGTTGCGCTCTATTGGCTCTGTCGGAGCCAGGAGAGCGTTATGGCTTCCGCTGCTAGCAACAGTGCACAGCGCACACACCAGTATCCCGCTGAGCAGCTCGGTGCATAGGCGTACCATGGCGCATACGCTGGTGTCAGCAGAACGGCCAGCAAACATCAAGGCTAAACCGATCTAATCCTTTTATTGGCGTTTCATTGGCGATGACACACCCTGACAGTTTACCGTCAGTCTTATCTCGGGCACAATGGAGGCACAACGCCGATAACGCCGGCGTTGCTCATCGCACCAGCGTTGTGACACGTCCGACATCCTCCGGGGCCTCATTCCTGCTGCGAATCAGCGGTTGTCTCACCTGCTGCGTTCTGCCATGTCTCCTACGCATGTTGTTCGAACACCGTGCGAGGAGCTCGAGCAGAGCTCCTCGCTAGCGCTTTCAGTGCTTCGCCTTCGTGCTGCCTCCCGAGACTGCCGACATTCCCCCGGCATTCCACCGGTGTCCGCAATGTTTCCCAGAGCCCTAAAACAACTGTGGAAAACAGCGACTTCAACTTCGATGAGAGCAAAGAAAATGTTAAGTTTAACATGTGGCGAAACTTTCACGTTACTGAGTTTATGTGTTGCAAATAATTTCTGACTGCCGTTTTTTTTCTCCTTATTTTCATGCGTCATAACAGGTTTGCAGTTGGTTTCTCCGGTGTCCTCGTTTAACTTAAGTAAGCTTGTTTACATTTAGGGAAAATAAGGGGCATGGTTTGTGCAGTGTGTAGGCGAAGGTTAGAGTGTGTTGATTAATTGTGGCTTTTGCAATAAATTATGTGTGCATGAGCTCCGGAGTTCTAGGAGTGCAATTTACGAGCGGTGCAACAAATTAGCATGGTATACCCTGGTGCGACTACAGACTCCACCACGAGCACACTTCGGGCAGCTATGGTAAATTTGTGTGCGAAGTTAATGGGTGTGAATGGATACAACCTTTGCAAAAAAAAAAAGTTTCGCAAGTGCTTCAAAGCGTTATATGATTATTTTACTTTAAGTTTCTCAGTCTTCTCAGGATGAGCAAAAGTGAGAAGACGGCTAAAACGGGAGCCATCGTTTCGACAAGTGGACAAGGCAACATATGCTTTCCTCGGCACAGTATATATAGGTCTAAAGGCGAGAGGGGGCCAGCCGGGTGGGCGAGGCAACGACCGAGGGTGTGTTAGCGGCGAGGGCGTCAAATGGAAAATAAGGTGTGCTATGCAATGTCGGTGGAGAAATGTGTGGTAGGGCCTTGTGTCAGCCGGTTGACGTGTCAGTGTGGCGTGTCACCGGTCCTTTTTTCGTGGAAGGGGCATATCCGACATGGGGGGGGGGGGACGATTATCTGCTCCGCTGAAGGTCAGTGAACTGTAGTCTCTCTGCAAGAGAGAATAAAAGAAGTGGCAGAAAACGGCACTCATGGCACAATATATACATATATATATATATATATATATATATATTATGAGCATTATTCATACGCTTCATATTCTCACCTGTACATACTCATCATCACCGTTTTGGGGCCTGGTGGTGGGGCTCTCACTCGTGAGAATAAAGAAGAGACTGGCGGCCTAAACCTCGTCTCACAAGTGGTGGAGTGTGCTGTCCGGTTCCTTCGCCCTCTCGCTCCCGGTCTCTCTCCAGCTTCACCTACGCTACATCCCTGGAGCTCCGCTCGGGTCGCCGCCTCTACCAACTGCACTCAACCATGTCGCAAGACCAGCAGACCAGTACCACGACATCCACCTTGCCTACTCCTGCGGGAACCCCTTCTTGGACAGTCACCACCCCTCAGAAGGATCCACCGCTATTTGCTGGGCTTCCAGGCGACGACGTTGAAGACTGGTTGGAGCTATACGAGCGCGTGAGTGACTTTAACCACTGGAACGAATCAGCGAAACTTGCTCACGTCGCCTTCTACCTAACCGGAGTTGCGAAAACTTGGTTTTCCAATCATGAGCTCGATTTTGTGAACTGGAGCATCTTTAAACACCAACTACGCCAGATTTTCGCGAACTCGTCTGTCCGCTCCGATATCGCTAAGAAGAAGCTTGCTGAGCGTGTACAGCACTCAGGCGAGTCCTACACTTCGTACATTGAGGACGTCCTCGCCCTCTGCCGCCGCGTGAACACCTCGATGCCAGAGAGTGACCGTGTACGCCACCTGCTCAAGGGTATTGGGACTGCGGCATTCAATGCTCTTGTAGTGCTGAATCCCACTATCGTCGCCGACATCATCAGTACGTGTCAGCGTCTCGATGACCTTCATATGCTCCGTTTACACCCTGACACATCTGATTTCAAGGCGTCCAATGACAGCGAGCTACGTGCTTTGATTCGCTCCATCATCCGTGAGGAACTACACGCCCAAGCTTCGTCAAACCCTCCTGAGGTCCATCTGACGCACCCTGGTGGCGGCCTGCGCCATATCGTGAGGGAAGAGATAGCTGCCGTGACCTGCCCGTAAATCACGAGCCCGCACCCTATCCATACGCCAACGTACGCTCAGGTTGCTTCTATAGCGCCACCCTGCCTGCAGCCACCACAACAGGCACCTGCAGCGCACATGTCCCTGAATCCTATCACTGCAAGACCATCGCCTGTTCCGTCTTATAACGCATGGAGTCCACCTCGACCGGTTTGTTACTACTGCGGCATCCGTGGCCACATTTCCAGGTTTTGCCGATGCCGTCAGCAAGATGAAAGACGTGGCTATGACGGCTTTGAAAGGGATCAGTTTTCTGGCCCTGTACCATGACGTCGGCGTTCTGACTACGATTATTATCCACGACGTTCCCCATCTCCACAGGACTTCAACACTGCCGGTTCATTGCGTTTCCCGCGTCGTCGCTCTCCATCGCCGATGCGGCGCTCTTCTTCCCCTCTACGACCGGCTACTTCGTCCTCCGATCACCACCCGGAAAACTAAATGGTGCAGCTTCGGGAGGGAAGCTGCATCTTTTGGACAACGTGAAACTCCTCCGGAGTGCCAGTCAAATGTACTTTTGGTGTGTGTTGAAGGTGTCCGAATCGAAGCCTTGGTTGTAACAGGTGCATCGCTTTCCGTTATTAGTGCTGACTTGTGTTCTCGATTGCGAAAAGTGAAGACACCGTATAATGACCCTCCCCTTCGTTGTGCTAATGCAGTTCTTGTTCAGCCCTCCAGTGTTTGCACTGCGCGCGTTTTCATTGATGGCATCCTCCACCACATTCAGTTCGTCGTGCTATCTTCGTGCACTTACGCGATGATTTTGGAATGGGACTTCCTGTCCTCCGCCTCAGCTTTCATCTCTTGCCGTCAGCGAACTATTCATATGACGGACACTGAATCTTCGTCCGCTGTCACTGCTCATAGCCGGCGTTTTGTCACGTCTACCGGCTGTTTCATTCCCGCGGGCAATGAGCATATTCTGACGCTGACTTCCGACACTATTATTAATGGTGATGTGTTCCTTGCACCGAGCGCTTACTGCATTTCTGATGGGCTTAGCCTTATTCCTAGCCTAGTACGGTTTCAGGACGGTAGAGCGTTAGTCGCTGTTCATAACCCTACTTCTTCGCCAGTTGTGCTCTCGCAGGGCTCTACTGTGACATGCTTTACTGACACCGAACCTCTTTCGCTGGTACCGCTTCACACCGAATCACCACCTTTGTCTACCACAACTGATTATCACACTGCTGCCGTTACTTTAACGGCCGCGATAAATCCCTATTTGACCGCTGCGCAGAACGAAGACCTTCTGGCACTCCTGCACAAACACAGAGCCTTATTTGACGTCGACTCCAAGCTTCTGGGGCGCACTTCCGTCGCAGTACATCGCATCGAAACCGATGGCAGTTCGGTTGTACGCCGCCGCCCGTATTGCGTGTCTTCCGCAGAACGGAAAATCATTGCGGATAACGTTGATGACATATTCAAAAGAGACATCATTCGGCCATCCTCCAGTTCTTGGTCGTCTCCTCTCGTGCTGGTTCGCAAGAAAGACGGCTCTGTACGATTCTGCGTCGATCATCGAGCCCTTAATAAGATCACGCGCAAAGACGCATATCCGATGCCAAGAATTGACGATGCCATTGAATCCCTCCAGGGTGCAGAATATTTCTCTAGTCTAGACCTCCGATCCGGATACTGGCAAATCCCCATGCACGAAGCGGACAAGGACAAGACAGCCTTTGCAACACCAGACGGACTTTACGAGTTCAACGTCATGCCATTTGGTTTATGTAATGCCCCTGCAACATTTGAACGCATGATCGACACAGTTTTACCTGGCCTTAAGTGGAAGACCTGTCTGTGCTATTTAGATGACATCGCTATTTTTTCTACAACTTTTCGTCAGCACCTTGAGCGCTTGGACGAAGTTTTCACATGCATTTCCAACGCTGGACTCCAACTCAACACAAAGAAATGCCATTTTGCCAGAAAGAACATCAAAGTGTTGGGCCATCTTATCAGCAAAGATGGTGTTCGACCAGATCCCAAAAAGGTTGCTGCCATACTTCGCTTCCCTCGCCCTGAAAATCAAAAGCAATTAAGAAGTTTCTTTGGCCTGGCATCCTACTTCCGCCACTTCATCAGTCATTTTGCGGCCGTGGCGTCGCCGCTACACAAGTTGCTCACGTCGGGCACTGCTTTCCCTTGGACAGATGAATGCGAACTTTCTTTTCAAGTCCTCAAGCAGGCGTTAACCACTGACCCTGTCCTCTGTCACTTCGATGAGAACGCACCAACTTGCTTGCACACCAACGCTAGTGGCCATGGGATCGGTGCTGTACTTTTACAGCGTGATACCACCTCACGAGAGAGAGTTGTTGCCTATGCCAGTCGCGCACTAACACCTGCCGAAAAGAATTACTCGATCACAGAACAGGAATGTCTCGCAGTAGTTTGGGCGATCAAAAAATTTCGACCATATCTTTACGGACGCCATTTCACGGTCATAACCGACCACCACGCCTTATGCTGGTTGTCGTCAATCAAAAATTTGTCCGGACCCCTTGGTCGCTGGGTGGTACGCTTACAAGAGTACGATTTTGACGTTGTCTACAATTCTGGGAAAAAGCATCAAGATGCCGACGCTCTTTCTCGCTGCCCGCTGCCACTATTAGCTTCGAGTACACCTCCCCATTGCTCGCCACTTGATGATGAGACTAAGTCGTCACTCCCGTTATTACCATTATTACCTCTATCGGTTACTGACACGTTATCTTCCACTCGCGTCACTCACCTCGCCTCGTGTCAACGTTCTGACCCCTGCTGCGACAGCATCATCCAACGCCTATGCGGAACTACATCTGCACCAAATGCCAGATTACGTCGACAACTGCGACTATTTAAGCTTGACAACGATGTGCTGTACCGCTACATATACAACTCCGACGGACACCGCTGGGTACCTACTCTTCCACGTTCGATGCGCACACAAGTCCTTGAAGCCTTGCACGACGACCCATCTGCTGGCCATTTGGGATTCCACAAAACATACCACCGCGTTAGGAGCCGTTTCTTTTGGCCAGGCATGTCTACCTTTGTGGCCAAGTACGTCGCTTCTTGCGTTCAGCGTCAACGGCGGAAACGACCGACTTCGCCTCCTGCTGGGCTTTTACAGCCCATTCCATGTCCCGAGACACAGTTTGCCATCGTTGGGATAGACCTAGTCGGCCCTCTGCCCATAACGCCAGCGGGTCATCGATGGGTCGTGACAGCTGTTGACCAGCTCACACGTTACGCAGAGACCGCTCCTCTACGCTCTAGTTCAGCCTCCGACGTCGCCACCTTCTTTCTAGATGCCGTTGTGCTGCGCCATGGTGCCCCTCGTGTACTGTTAAGCGACCGCGGCAAGACTTTTATGTCAACAATGCTCGCAGAAGTACTCGGAGCTTGTGGCACAGTTCATAAGACAACATCCGCATATCACCCACAAACAAGTGGCTTAACCGAGCGATTTCATCGCACACTAATAGATATGATATCGATGTATATTGTCCCAATGTACGACAATTGGGACAAACTGTTACCTTTCGTGACTTTTGCTCACAACACCGCTATCCAACGAACTACGGGATACTCACCTTTCTACCTAGTTTACGGCCGTTCACCGACATTCACCATCGACGCCGCTTTCTTCAATGCCCCAACTAACACCTCGGCCAGTATGCCCGAACAGTTCGTCTCGATACTTGAATGCCGTCAACGTGCTCGCTTCAGCACAGAAGTCAGTCAGCCAGATCGCAAGCAACGTTACGACATCTCTCGTCGCGACGTCTCCTTTCGTCCTGGAGAGGAAGTGCTCCTTTGGACGCCCATTCGTACACCAGGTTTCTGCGAGAAGTTTGAATCCCGCTTTCTTGGACCCTATATTATTAACGAACAAACATCCACCGTGAACTATCGCGTTACTCCCGTAGACGTTTCTTCCGACCATCGTTGTCGTGGTTCGGAGATCGTTCACGTTTCGCGCCTAAAACGATTCGTTCGGTGTTCCCCTCCTGGCTAAGTCGCGGCCTGGCTGGCCGCTTGCGCGTGCGGGGAAATTAGTGTGAGCATTATTCATACGCTTCATATTCTCACCTGTACATACTCATCATCACCGTTTTGGGGCCTGGTGGTGGGGCTCTCACTCGAGAGAATAAAGAATATAAAATATATAAAGAATAAAGAATAATATATATATATATATATATATATATATATATATATATATATATATATATATATATATATATATATATGTATATATATATATATAATATAACCGAATGAATCGCCTACCGGCAAACTTTCGGCACTAGCATGGCCACACCATTCGCTCTCATATATGCCAACATCTTCATGAAACAGTTTGAAGCAAACCTGATAAAACCCTACCTTTTAAAACACCACAGGAGTATGCTTTGCGTTGAGGACATAGCTATAATATGGGAACACGACACAAGCGTGTTCACTGACCTAGTTAGCCCTTTGAACGCTTTCATCTGATTATTAAATTTACTACTCACCACTCTCCTAGTCAAATCAACTTCCTCGACATGACGGTCTAGATGGAAAATGGAAAACTTAGAACGATACTTTACAGGAAGCCTGTGGATAGACAGCAATATTTCGACTACAACAATCATCACCCGCGACACTGCAAGCGAGGAATTTTTGTCGGACAAGTGAAACGAATAAGAATCTGCATCGAAGACAAAGATTATATTCCCCACCTAAATGCCCTTAAAGCAACGCTAGCAGAAAAAAAACTATCCACAAGTTACTCTCGGCAGAACTTTTGAGATGGAGTGAAAATTGTAGAGGTAATAGGAATCAGCTAAGAAACAGCCAACACCAGAATCTGAGAGACCACCAGCCTTTATAGCAAAATATTTGAATTGACTCCCAAGCATAAACAACATCATACGGAAATACCACCCAATATTATCAAGTAACGAGCGCCTGAGAAAAGCCTTCCCGATAATACCAAGGGTGACCTATCGGCGCAACGAAAACCTTAAAGACATGTTAATGAATGCAAACGGCAGCCAACATCATTCCCCCGTAATAGAAGCATGTTTTCTCCCCAGATCCAAAACCTACCGGCACCTTCCAATTATTCACCGGCACCTTCAGATTAGATGCTTTTCTCGATACTGCACAAATTGAGCACACCCCGACAACATATCCTTTTCGGTATCAATCACCATGGCACGTTCGTTTTGCGCACACACAGTAAGGCTGACAGATAATTCGGTATACATTGCCAACGACATTAAATCACCATGACACAATAATATTGATATTCACAACGTTAGCGAAGAAAGACGTAAGAATTTTATTCACGCAATAATAAAAAAATTGTTTTGTTGTGTCTTGCCATTGCATTATATATGCATATTTACTAAGGTAATCGCAAATAGAATCAGGAACACCTTAGACTTCTGTCAACCAAAGGACCAGGCAGGATTCCGTAAAGACTACTAGAGTGGGAACAATTGGGCATAAAAGTTGATGGAGAATACCTTAGCAACTTGCGATTCGCTGATGATATTGCCTTGCTTAGTAACTCAAGAGACCAATTGCAATGCATGCTCACTGACCTGGTGAGGCAAAGCAGAAGGGTGGGTCTGAAAATTAATCTGCAGAAAACTAAAGTATTGTTTAACAGTCTCGGAAGAGAACAGCAGTTTACGATAGGTAGCGAAACACTGGAAGTGGTAAAGGAATACATCTACTTAGGGCAGGTAGTGACCACGGATCCGGATCATGAGACTGAAATAGCCAGAAGAATAAGAATGGGTTGGGGTGCGTTTGGCAGGCATTCTCAAATCATGAACAGCAGGTTGCCACTATCCCTCAAAAGGAAAGTGTATAACAGCTGTGTGTTACCAGTACTCACATATGCGGCAGAAACCTGGAGGCTTAAGAAAACGGTTCTGCTGAAATTGAGGACGACGCAACGAGCTATGGAAAGAACAATGATGGGTGTAACGTTAAGGGATAAAAAAAGAGCAGATTGGGTGAGGCAACAAACGCGAGTAAATCACATCTTAGTTGAAATCAAGAAAAAGAAATGGGCATGGGCCGGACATGTAATGAGGAGGGAAGATAACCGATGGTCACTAAGGGTTACGAGCTGGATTCCAAGGGAAGGGAAGCGTAGCAGGGGGCGGCAGAAAGTTAGGCGGGCGGATGACATTAAGACGTTTGCAGGGACAACATGGCCACAATTAGTACATGACCGGGGTAGTTGGAGAAGTATGGGAGAGGCCTTTGCCCTGCAGTGGGTGTAACTAGGCTGATGATGATGATGATGATGATGATGATGATGATGATGAGTACTTAGCCTTTCTATTTCATTCTTACTTCCTAGATTTCCTTAGAAAGGCGTGTTTGATTATAATGTAATCTTGAATTCATTGTATGTCTGATAGAGTGCTTTTTATGGTTTAGTAATACTAAATGTGTTTCGTGTCCATTGCTGATGGGTGGCTGGAGACCAATCAAGCTGCAGTGTAGCCGTTTTTTTTTTCGGCCACCTTTATCGCCTTGTAATGTTGCGAAGTAAAGTTGCTTTGATTGATTGATTGATTGATTGATTGATTGATTGATTGATTGATTGATTGATGAACGTGAGGTTAAACGGACATCGCGCGGACCGAGCTAAATATCTTTCCAAAGCCGTCGCCGAGCATTTCAACCAACCAGGTGATAACTTTGATCAACTTAAACTCTACATCCTAGTGAAATTTCCGTTCTGCGCGAGACAGAAAATACAGAGAATCATACCTCATTCATAAGTTCAAGACATTCGAACCATTAGGCACAAACGTTTCAAAGGGTGCTTTAGAATGTATTCGCTATGCTAAATTTTAAGCTATAGGCAACAGCACTTAGTTAAATTATATTGAGTTGATTAGTATTTTCTTTTTTGTTGTCTTCCTTCCCTTTCTTTTGATCTTTAATTTATATATTTATTCCATTTTTTTTCCACGAGCACCATTTTCTGCCGCTTCTTTTATTCTCTTTTGCAGAGAGACGATAGTTCCCAAACCTCCGGCGGAGCAGATAATCCCCCCCCCTTTCCCCCACATTTTCCAGAGCCCTTTCACAAAAAAGGAGCCTACAGAGACATGTCAACCGGCTGACGCACGGCGCTACCTCACATTCCTCCACCGACGTTGAATAACACTCTTTTCAATTCCACACCCTCGCCGCTAACACACCCTCGGTCGTTGCCTCGCCCATCCGCCTTACTCGCTCTCTCCTTTAGAAGAACCCTACCTATGTACGCTGTGCCGAGGAAAGTATATGTCGCCTTGGAAAAGACAAGTCCACTTGAAGAAACGTTGGGTACGCTTTTACCCTGTCCTCGCTTTGACCATCTTCAGGCATTTCCATCTCCCGCCTTTTCGTGTTTTCCCTTAGTGTCCTGACTGAACTCTGTGGTACATAACATGCACATTTGACATTTGAGATTCAAGTTCCAGGTGTAACTACAGCCTATACAGTAAATTACATATTGAGGCACTCCTAACCTTATTTAATTCTGTTTTACGAGTGCCGGGATATGTTGCACGAAGCCCTGGCATAACTACAAATGCCACCAAGATAGTATTTAGGGAAAATGGCTGGGCACCTGTGGAAAATTTCTCTGTGCAGTTAAATGCTTATACATGAAACAGTGCATCTGCAAGAAAAAAAACAAATCTTTATCAATTTTTTTAAGGTGTCATACTGCCCTTATGATCGATATTTTGCCCAGTCATTAAGGCTTTACTGTACTTCAGATTTGTTGAATATGAAAGGAATGTCAAGCTTAATGGGTTCCGAAACCTTCGCCTTTCTGGCTTAATTGGAAGTGTTGCAAATAGTTACTTAACTGCCGTTTTTTCCTACGTTCTCGTGTGCCATAATGGGTTCGCATTTGGTCTCTCCGGTGTCCCCTGTTAACCGAACAGCACACCTTGTTTGCATTTCAATAAAATAAGGGGCACGGTTTGAGCAATGAAAGAGGAAGACGACGGTCGCAAGCGCTAGGGTTCCATCTCGGCTCCTGCTCTCTTGACTGATTTTGGCAAGATTTTCGCCTCCAATCTCCATCATGTTGTGACCAACGCACGTCTAAGGGGAAGAGGATCACATTGATATCGGACTTTCTCCGGTGGGTGGCCTCTTCCATATTATGAACGTTTTTGTGCTCGGCCTACGTCACCGCCTTTCTGGCCCTAACGACAAGCCTAGCCCGGCGTAGCGCCCATTGGCGTCACCAAGTGTAGCTGGAGCAAGAATTCTGAGATCTCAGTAACTATGCAAATGACGGTTGACGGGGAGGATCTTCCTCCTGAAGAATTTTCAGCAGAATTTGGATGGCAGTCGGCAGTTTCGAAGCGTATGTCCGCCAAGGCGGACTCTGCCAACCGGCCTAGCGGCGGCATATGGGGGAATAGGCGTAACGCTGGCGCGTCATTCAGAACTCAGGAAAATGGAGATAAGCTCAAAAGCAAAATCATCAGGGCGTCACGGATGCCTCCCATGCCCAAGGAACATGCCAAAATTATCATACGGCCCCGCGGAGGGCTGAATATTGCCAAGACAGGACCGACCGTGATCGGCAAGGCGATCGTGGAAGCGGCGGGTCTTACCCCTACGCAAATAAGCTCGGACATCATTTGTCCTAACATACTACAAAACATTCTGGTGGCCAGCACGCCCAACCGAGACAACGCTTCAAAATACACAAGAATCAGGGCAATTCATGTGGCTGGAAGAATGTTTGAAGTCAGTGCATATGAGGCCGCCCCCCCCCACACCACGTGTAAAGGGGTAATCAGACACATCGACCTCAACGACAGTCCATCGGACCTGGAACGTAACATCATCAACGAGAGAAACCCGCTGGCCTTGGCGGTCAAGAGAATTAAGAACGCAGGCACAGTCATCATTGCTTTCGACGGACTCAAGGTTCCGAACTTCGTACGCTATGGCCCAGTCCTTGTGAAATGCTTTCTTTATCGCAAGCAAGTTGATATTTGCTACGCGTGCGGCAAACTCGGCCATCGTGCCGACGTTTGCCCGACTCCCGAAGAGTCCACCTGCAGAGGATGTGGGGCAGTCAACCCGGACGATCAACACCAGTGCACGCCAAAGTGTGGGTTGTGCGGGGGCCCACACCCTACGGCGGACAAAACGTGCAAGGAGCGATTCCGGATCCCGTACATCGTCAGAAGGAGGCGACGGTGGAAGCTTCAACAAGTGGGGCTTCATCAACACCACATAGCAGCGACATCAAAAATCACTTCGAGCAACTTCCACCGCAAGAGCCTAGGGGGCGCTCCCGATCCAGGGGACGCTCTGGCTCCAGAGAGAACCCACGGAGTCGCTCTCGATCCAGAGGGCGCTCTTGTTCCAGAACCAGGACCAGATCACGCTACAGGGGTCGCTCCGGATCCCGGCGCCGAGGCAGTCAAGTCCGGTTCAGGTCCTGCTCGAGGTCCTGCTCCAGGGATCGCCGACCCGAGTGCTACCCAACTTGGGCCGACCGAGTTCGAGGAACGCCGGGAAAGGTAACGCGGGGCTCACCGCCAGAGCATGATAGAGGTAACAACAGACTAGCGCAACTTGAGCGTGAAAACGAGATGATGAAGAACACGATAGCTCGACTGATGACAGAAATTGCCGAAATTAAGAAGCGCAGTCAACCCGTCATGGCTGACAAGCAGCCAGCCACTCCCCAGCCAATGGAAGTCCCCATGGTTGAGAAGAGCGCTACGGATAAGCAACCGGCAGCTCCTCAGCCAATGGAAGTCCCCATGGTTGAGGTGATCGATACAGAGAGGCCCGCTAAGAAGAGGGCAATCGCTAACGAGCAAGAAAGAGCACCAGGCAGGGCCAAATCGGAGATTCGCGAGTTGCTCTCCGCTCTAAGTGACAGCATAAAGCAGATAAATGAAAAGTTCTCGCTCTTCCACAGCAACATGGCGTCCATGGAGGAGCGCACTAATCAGCGGATCAGCAAAATTGAATCCTTCCTAGAAAACGCTGTAACACCTGTGCTGGTACCTAAAGCTCCTACACTCCCAGCAACAGCATCGACTAGTAGCAGCTCGGGGGCGATCGGCCCTCCAAAGGTTAGCACAGCACCTCAAGAGCAATACGATGGCCACTCAAACTAGCTCATTCAGAATGTGGCAATGGAATTGCAGGGGTTTCCTTCCCAAGAGGGCTCCCCTACAACAATATATTCGCTCACACGCAGAGAAGCCAAATGTTATCGTTTTACAAGAAACATTAACATCTAACGTCACGCTGTCTGGCTACAAGCCCGTAGCAAAACACGAAGAAGGACGGGGGATCGCCGTACTGATTAGCAACAAGCTGACCCACATCACTCACGACCTTAACATGACCGCAAGTAAAGTCGAATACATGATGATAGAGATAATTCCTAGCCCAACTAACCGCGAAAGTATATTCATCCTGAATGTCTACAGTAGTCCCAAAGCTCCAAGACAACGCTTCAAAGCCCTAATCACCAAGGCCACGCAACTAGCGCGCGACTCCCCTTTGATCATAGCTGGTGATTTCAACGCACCGTACCACACCTGGGGCTACCCATATAACACTAACAAGGGGGAGGAACTCTGGCGTGAGTCTATAAACCTAAATTTGATGCTAGTCACGGACCCAGCGTTCCCCACCAGATGCGGAACATCGTCGAGCCGTGACACGACACCGGATCTCACCTTTGTCAGGAGCAATGCAGCCGTCAAGTGGACGAACCTCGGGGTAGACTTTGGTAGCGACCATTATATCTTGGCCACGCACCTCCAAGTCGAGCAGAAGAGACAGCGTATGTTCCAGTACACAGACTGGGACAAATTTCGCAAAATTAGGGAAGAGCGAACGGAGAGTGTGGAGAAGCCTAGCCTCGAACAATGGGTTGTACAGGTTAGGCAGGACATCAAAGCTACCACCAAAGAGGTTTGTACCGATCTTCGAGTGGAAAAGATGGACAGCCGTCTGGCTCACCTGTTGGAGGCCAAGCAGTCGCTCCTCGCCAGGTGGAAAGGACAACGGCTCAACCGCAGGCTAAGAAAAAAGATATCGGAAGTCAACAGAACTATAGAGGAACACTGCAGAGCCCTCTCTAAACAACAATGGGATGAGGTGTGCAACTCGATCGACGGGCAGCTGCGCAACGGGGGCACCTGGAACCTCCTAAAGCATCTCCTCGACGAGACAAACACTAAAACCAACCAACGCAACACACTGGCGCGCACCCTACACATAGCAAAGCGAGAATATTCGAGCAATGAAATTTTATCCCAACTAGTGATCACAAACAGATCACAAACAAAGCTTTACGGAACCTGGACGAGAAGTCCATCGAATACCTAACGGACATCATTAACCAAACATGGAGCAGCGGTAAAGTCCCGGAAATGTGGAAATCGGCCAACACCATTCTCATTCCCAAGCCAGGCAAGCCGCCCAGCCTCGATAACCTCCGCCCAATTTCGCTCACATCGTGCGTGGGGAAGGTTGCTGAGCACGCAATCCTAAACAGGCTTTCACGCTACCTGGAGGACCACGACATTTACCCACACAACATGATCGGCTTCAGGGTCGGACTCTCGACGCAGGACGCGATGAAGCTCATCAAGCATCACATTATTGACTGTAATACGCGGGACACGAGAGCCATACTAGGTCTAGATCTGGAAAAGGCCTTCAATAACGTTCTTCACTCGTTCGTTTTGAACACAATCTCGAGTCTTAACCTGGGGAAGCACTTTCATTCCTACACGAGATCTTTCCTGTCAAATAGAGAAGCCACACTTAAGATCGGGGACCTGACTTCAGACATGGTCAAGCTGGGGTCTAAGGGGACGCCACAAGGGGCAGTCATATCCCCAACCCTCTTTAACCTCGTCATGATTGGACTATCCAGGACACTCTCTGCTATCGATGGTATCAGTCATACCATATACGCAGATGACGTTACCATCTGGTGTACGGGAGGTAGTGACGGACAGGTAGAGACGGCCCTGCAAGAGGCGATTGATGCTACCGAGAGATACCTTGAGTCCACGGGCCTTCGGTGCTCACCGCACAAGTCGGAACTGCTACTTTATCGACCCAAGCGCAGAGGCCCGAAACCAAAGGGGTGGAAACCACTCGCCGAATGCGACATAAAACTGCGCACAAACGACGGAGGATATATTCCGAGGGTGGATGCTATCCGGATTCTCGGCATGATGGTAGAGTCGAATGGTTCAAACAACCAGACAGTGCTGCGACTCACTAAGAAGACGGACAATGCCATCAGACTAATCAGAAGAGTGGCCAACCGGCAGCAAGGCCTCGGAGAAGATAACCTCGTGAGATTGGTACATGCGTTCGTAATGTGTCATTTCACTTACGTCGCAGCTATGCACAACTGGCAAAGATCGGAGCGGGATAAGCTCAACGCATTAATCAGGAAGGCAATCAAGAGAGCTCTCGGCCTCCCCATATACACTCACACGGAACGCTTACTTCAACTTGGCATGCATAACACGCTAGAGGAAATAGCGGAAGCACAGGAGAGGGCCCAGTTCGTCAGGTTATCTACCACACAAGCTGGAAGACACATCTTACAGGAGCTGGGCGTTCCCCCCACAGTAATCAAAACAAAGTTCTGTAGCATCCCTCGAGAGCAGCGGGACCGCATCATTGTCGCCCCGATCCCACGAAACGTCCATCCAGAGCACAACGTGGGAAGACGTCGGGCGCGCGCGAAGGCTCTCCTGGAAAAGGCTCGTGAACGGGCTTCGGAGAACAGTTTCGTAGACGCAGCGCGCTACGCCGACGGACAGGCCTTCGCTGTAGTTAGCGTAGATCATGAAAGGCAAATAACAAACGCAATCTCGATTCGGACGACGTCCTCTGAGATCGCAGAGCAGGCTGCAATAGCGATGGCCTTATTGGACGACAAGAGGACATCAATCTACAGTGACTCCATATCAGCTGTTAGGGCATTTGCCAAAGGTACCATATCCGAGCTGGCCCTAAGGATACTAGGAAGCAAGGAGATCAAGCCACACACATTGATCTGGTTTCCAGCCCACATGGGACAGATCGAGGGTGCCCCGCCCAACCTCAACGAGTCGGCACACGGAGCTGCGCGAGGGATCATCAACCGCGTAGCTACCGGGCAGCCTGACGCTGGGGGTACACTGACAATCGGGACTCTCCTTCATCCTACACCGAAATTACTAAGCACTTTTATTTGGCTCGGAGGATCTACCCCCTCCCACATTGCAAACTCAATAGACCTCAAGCTTTGACACTCAGGCTTCTACAGACGGGGGTTTACCCAAACCCTCTACTTCTTGACAAGGTGTACCCCGAAATTCAAACAACAAATGCATGTGCACTTTGCAATGATTTAGCGAGTTTACCTCACATGCTCTGGCGATGTCCCGCGTTACACAGCGATAAAAACAACACTTCTTCACGTTGGGATGCGGTCCTACACAGCCCCAACCTCGAAGAACAGTTATGGGCTGTCCAACGGGCCCGCGACGCGGCGGAGAGACTCGGCCTCTCTGTCCCGACGTGGGAGCGGCCCGCTGCGCGCTAGTGCGCGCCCTAAAGGACCCTAATAAAGTTTTTCATCCATCCATCCATCCACGGTTTGAGCAATGCTTAGGCAAAGTTTAAAGCGTGTAGACAAATGAAAGGTTTTCTAGGAATCTATTTTACGAGTGGCGCAAAATTGAGCAAGTTGCTCTGGCATAACTATAAATGTTACCGAGATCAAACGAAGAAATATTGTGCTTATCATTATGGCAAATTCGCGTGCAAATTTTAATGCCCTTGGAATAAATACCGTGTTTGCGATATATTTCTTAAACAGGTGTTACAGTGTATCCCGCCGCTCTTATCAGCTATATTTCCCAATGTCCAGAGAAAACTCCGCGTTGCACAACCTTTACATTCTGTTGAAACGGGGAACATCCTAAGTGCAATGTGTCGAGTAGTTTTAACTTTTCTGGAGATATTAGGTGCGTTCAAGTATTTGTGGAGTGCTTCTATCTTCTTTTTTTTTTTCACGGCGCTCTATGATCTTGTCCCGGTATCCTCGCTTAAGTAAACGTGGCACCTTTATGCGGTTTGGTGAATGTAAGGATCAGGTGATAGGTGATACGCAGGGAAAATTTCAAGTGTGTTGGTTAATTGCATCCTCGGCCATAAAGTATATATGCAAGAGCTGCTACGAATGCGTCTGGGTGCGTTGTGAGAGTAGCGCGGCGTGCCTGTTTGTGCGAGCGTGCTCCGGAGCATGAGGAGTGCGCCTCGCGAGCGGCGCAGAATCTAACTGGCAGCCATGACGAGTGCTACTGAGGTCAAGTACAGCGAAAACGGGGTAAATGTTACTTGTGGATCAACTGCAGCTTTTGCACGAATGTATATCTACAGTTCAAACAATCGAAACACGTAAGAAAAGTAACAGGACTTTACTGACATTTCGGCCAGAGTCCTGCCTTCATCAAGAGTCTCGCGCATCTCATCAACCTCGGCCGAAACATCAGTAAAGGCCTATTTTTGTCCCACGCGCTTCTATTCTTTCACGTACTTCTGTACCGGACCCTGTGATTCCATGCCTTCCTCCCTCCCGCGTTCTCTCTCTCTCTATATATATATATATATATACATACAGTAAAAGCTCGTTAATTCGAACCGCAAGGGGAAGCCGCTTCAGTTCGAATTAACGAAAGTTCGAACTAACGAAAGTGAAGCAGAGCAACAGTACACTGCGATTTGGAAGCAGTAGGGCATGTCAGAAAATTCGCGCGTCAGAAAGTGATGTCGTGTGCCGCGGGCACACGCCATCTTCAAGTCGAAGTTCTGGGTCCGACTGTGCCACACCACCGATGTCTACCGAAACGAACGTTAGCCGAGGCTTAACACCATCACAATGAATCGCGACGGCCGATACCTCCTAAGCTGAAAACAGAGGTGCACAACCGATGAAGACTGCCGAGACAAAGACGCTGAACATGTGAAGGTGGCGAAGGCCCTGATTCGTTGGTTCTTGATTGCAAGCGCAGCTGCGACGTACTTGATTAGCCGTGTTTTCGCGCTTGCCGTGCCATCTCCACACAACATTAGCAGCTGTACAAGATTTGCAAAGCCGCCGAGATTCGAAACGGGCAAGAAGTCTCGGAGGTTACGTAGAACGGAGAGGCGGCAGCCGCCGCTGCCTTCTGGCTGACCCCGCGTCGGTTAGATTTTTTTCCGATTTTGCCTTCTTTCGCCATTCTCTCCGTTTCGGAGGCAATACAGCCTTGTGTGTAGGCAGTAAGCGCGTTTCTCTGGCCGTGTGCCAGGCGAGCGTAGTTCGAATTATCCGTGAGGGAACCTTCTCGCGTTCGAATTAACGGACTTTTTTATACATAGACTTCTGTGGAGCTTGGCCGGACCAAATCGTACAGTTCGAATTATCCATAAATTCGAATTATTGAAGTTCGAATTAACGAGCTTTCACTGTATATATACATATATATATATACATATATATATATATATATATATATATATATATATATATATATATATATATATATATATATATATATATTAGCAGTAAATTAAGTGTGCAAGTGATCTGAAACGTTGAAGTTGTGTTTTGCGAACAACCCCGCATACTTGGTAGGACTGTGAACTCAACGGAGATCACAGTTAGCGGAACAAGAAGTGGCAGGCCTGGACCCTAAGACGAATATTCGGGCATAGTAAAATGTGTATGGAGGGATTTCGGGCTTTATAAATCTCCTTATAAACTGGTGGAAAGCGCTATATGCTGATAAGGGTTCGAACGAACCAGTCACATAGGGGCTGTAGTTTTAAGTGTGCGATTTAACTACAGGCAACTAAAATTCTTATTGGAAGTGTACAAAAGAAGCAGCATCATTCGCATTTGCGCCGTAATTCTGCAAGGTTACATAAGTGTGCTACATGTTTTAGGTGATATAACTTCGCACCTTTCGAAACGCTGAAAGTTTCAATGCCTGAGTCGAAATACGCAGGAAATGGATAACCAAAAGTACGATTTTTGGTCAAGAAAGAACGAGTACAGCGAACAAAGGTGATCAAGGCACGTGTCCTAAGAAGCACCTAGAAAAGAACAAGCGTTTCGCATGCACAACAGGTGTGATATATAAGATTCCTCGCAGTTGTGGGCGTTTTTGTATTGGACAGACTGGTAGATGCCTTAACGATCATTTAGGAGACAATGAGCATTCCATAGTTGAGGCTGGGGGTTCAAATCTGCCAGTTCGCTGTCGTTGTTGTAAGTGCGTTCCTCAGTTCAGTCGTACAGAAATTATAGGAAGAAAGAAGGGACAGCTTGAAAGAGAGATTGTAGAGGCAGTGGCTATGTTACGTTCGCAAGCGGACGAATTTCTTGCCATGTGAGTCCTTTGTTGCATTCTTGTATGTATGTTTTTTTGCCATCATTTTCACGAACGAGCGATTTTGTCGACTTTCAGACTTGTGATCTTGGGTTCTCTTTTTCATGTCTTATTCATTTCTTCTGTGTTGCTAAAGTTTATGCGTTATTCAATTCATTTTGCGTTGAGCACTTTCAGTTTTTTTTTCTTCCATGTGTTTGCGGTCGTTGTTAATCTTCCTAGAAGATTCTGCTATCTTAAATTTTTTTGTCATTTACTTCCTCCTGGTTACGAGACAAAGCGCGTTCCATAGGTGAGGCTGGGAGTTCAAATCCGCCAGTTCACTGTCGTTGTTGTAAGTGTGTAAGTGGTCGGGTTACATTTGCCATCTCCTATAAAAGTCATGCTGTCTTTCAATGAAAATTCAGTCGCAGGTACCGTCCTGTGTCGTCGTCTCGCTCCGTCCTGTGTCTGTAGTGGTTTAATTCCCAGTGTCCTTATTCTCGTTCATAGCATATAACGTGTTTAGCCAGTGGGGCAAATCCTCCTAAGGTGCAGCGCTTTCCAGGCACAGCGGAAGGAACGCTTGAGCTGCTACCGGGGAGGCGCGAGAAGGAACCACGAGAGTTAAGCCCCCTGTTCTTCTGTCGTGAGAGAGGAGATCGGCTGCGGTGCACGCCTCATTGATGAGGTGTTTCGGCGGGGACAATATGACGTGCGCCGATGCATTGCTTCAATACCAATACTATTAACGTCGACGATCATTCTGAGGTGGTTTGGGAGGGGAAGTTTATTTATATATTTCAATAAACAATAATTACTACTACTACTACTACTACTTCTACTACTACTACTACTACTACTACTACTACTACTACTACTACTACTACTACTACTACTACTACTACTACTACTACTACTGCTGCTGCTGCTGCTGCTGCTGCATATATGGGTGAAGTGGAAAGCACATCATCAAGGCTTATGACCGCACCGACAAACACAAGAGCCGCCGGTTGACCGATGTTTACCCTCAAAGGCTCGCTCCGCACTAACAAGGAAGGGAAGCGAATAACACGACGAAAATAAGAAAGACGGAGGGTAGCAGCAACAGAAATAATTTTATTCTATAGAAACGAGGCACATTATGCGCTCTACTCGGCGCAATGATAACGTTGTGATAACTTGCGCTCGGGTATATGGACTGCCACATAATACAGACATCTGTAGGGTAGGTTCCGCCACGATGGCACCGGGTCACTCACATCTGACCCTGCACCGAATTAATAACCGGCACAATGAAAGTGCAAAAAAATTTGATGGAAGGGCCTGGACACAGAGTGTGTGTCGTTTCGTTCGAAGAGATACTGATAAGCCCAACGGAGAGCTATTCTGAGGCCAGCCTGTGTCGTATAGCAACAACCCACCCGTACCTTGCTCGGCTGGCGTATCGGCGTGCACGGTTTTTGTTTCACCGTTGCCTGGTCATTTATCAGGCTCGGCTATCCAAGGGTCACGATGGTCCGCGAGTGGTCATACATGATGCATAGCGCGCACAGACGAGCGATCGGTTCGCGTTCGGGCGCTCCTGGTGCGCGAGAGCTGGCAGGCACGTTTGGCCGGACACAACGTTGCGCGAAGCGTCAATGTGACCACAGTTCTATGCAGTGCTATTATTGTGGCGAGCGTACCATCCCCACCAAGCAGACAAACGTCAAAATCATTTAATTTTACAAATCCACCTACAATTAAAATAAATTTTTTCAGGTCACTATGGTAGCTGAAAATACACTTCTGGGATGATACAACGTTGACTGCTTGAAAGAAAACAATATGCGTGTGCGTGCGTTTCTGTTAAGCTGCATGCCTTTATTCATGGTGGTGTGTGCAGTGTGCACCTCTGAATGCCTTCTACCGCTATTAGCTAGAGTGTCCAAGATTCGATACAGAACTCAAAGCACTAATAGATGGACAAGTGAGTATTCGTTCTCGCGAGAGCACTGAATATGTTGAAGAGAGGTGCTCCAGCTCCTCCTAAAGTTCTTCCGTGGTACAGAGTTAGAGTTCGAATGGTGAGCCGTGTGGGTCGACCTGGGAAGGATCGCAGACAGCCTGCTGTATTTCGTGTCATGTTTCTTGTGATACCGGGTGCTGTTATGTCACTAGATAGACTGTGACGCATTTTATATCCTACCGTACCTCTAAGTCACTTTCGGGAAAGGCATGATGACTACAGAAAGGCTCTGTGATGGACACAGGTACCCACAGGCCTACGAGTGTAGTGATGGAGATCTCGGTAATACGACTGCTAACCGCAGTACGATCGAGCGGCTTGGGTGTGTCACTTCGCAAACAAAGATACTAGCAGTGGCAGGGCTGCTCAAGAAGGCGTGCCCTAAATGTTTCGCGCCTTTTTCATGAAAACTCGCTAATACCCTCCGCCGACAGGGCTTCTTTGCCTCCACCATCGCGGGCCTTGTCTTCCCCACCCAGGCAAGAAAGCCATGATTTCAAGACAGTCCTCGACTTCCTGGAGGATGCCTCGCTAACCAGCAGACTCTAAGGTTCTGCTGTCGTCTACTGCCAGTCCCACCAAGGGGACTGGCAGTAGACGACAGCACCATCTCTTTCTCAACAAAGACACTTAGCCATGTTCCCATTAGGGCTGTAGAAATATGTGTCTCTTCCTCAACTCAACCTCACCTCAGCAGCTGCCTCGTCCTCAAACAACAGTTACAGC
This sequence comes from Dermacentor albipictus, assembly GCF_038994185.2. Classification (NCBI taxonomy): domain Eukaryota; kingdom Metazoa; phylum Arthropoda; class Arachnida; order Ixodida; family Ixodidae; genus Dermacentor; species Dermacentor albipictus. The sequence goes on from NC_091824.1 coordinate 18,288,150, forward strand.
ACTGCTAGACCTGTCACCGTCAACCGCACAATCTTACGGCTCGCTGAATCACAGCGTTATTTCATGGCTTGACGACGTGCGACGAGTGCATCAGCTTGCATCATCGCACGCTGCTACCAAACGCCTCATAGCTGCGAGCAAGCTCAAAGAAATCGCAAGGGGATTGGAATTTCACATTTGACAACCAGCAGATAGCTTGGGCCACATAGTCCGCTGCGCTCAGATGCATTTTCCTCACAATTATGCCTTATCGCATGGCAAGACCCGGTGATGAAAGTTTTGCAAACACCCACTGAGAGCCTGCACCAGCATGCCTTTTCGAAACTTAGAGTGATTGAGCATTGCTCTGTCATGCTCTCCAATGCCCAGGAAATTGACCAGCCGCTGCATGGCCTGTGGAGACCACATGTGATTGCCGCCATCGCAGCTAACAAGCCATCAAGAGCAGATCATTTTATTACGTCTTCCACCAGCCTCGAGAAGTGCTCCACAGCGCCTCTAAACTAAAGTCCGTCGTATCCTGTATCTTCGTTGAAGCCGCCTCAGCAGTCATGACGCATACCTAGGCCCGTAGAGTGTCCATAGCCAAATCCAGAGCCCTCGAGTCCGCTGCGCCTTTGAGGAGCACCGCCGAGAATTCGCATTTCAGGCATGGCGAGTGAACAAGAAGCATCCAAATATTTCTGCGCATTACGGTGCCCCAGTTTTCCATAGCGGCGAAGACTTCGCCTAGGTTGCTTACTATCAATGTCATGCCATGGGACATTTGGCATTCCGAATGCCCTACATGGTCTAATCATCCCCTACAGCCTCAATCGTCAAACTTTCCACATTCATCCAATTCGCAGTATCCACCAACCTTTCACATTACTCGCAATGCGATCGACGGCTCGCACCAACAGTATTTCCTTTTCAATGCAACCATTACTGGAGTTGGTCAATGTGAAATGTTTCCTAACTCAGAATCCAAGGCGACATCAATCCCCAAGACCCTTGTCCCGGCTGCCATGGCGATTCTGTGGACTGAGCCACGCCTGGTAGTTGTCGGTGAAAGTACGGTGCTTCCACCTGGCGCCGCATTTCTAAATATATTACCACTGGTCGCGCTAGTGCTGCTCAACTCAATTCTATTTATTTGCCAGAAAATATCGTGGCTGGACTCCTGGGCTAAAAGCTGCAAGCAAATAGCTTGACGGGGCCTAGGAGACCATACATATATGGCGACATGTGACAGCTAAACTGATAACACATGTTTAATACCACCACACACAAGAGTTATTAACATAGGTAGTAGAATATGATTACAGATTAAATAAGAACGTGCACTCTTACTCGAAAAGAAACAAAGAATGCATTTGTGTTGCAATGCACAACGAACACAAATTGAAGAAACTGACAAAGCACCATTCTACCGTAATATGTAACACTAATTTTACTAACAGAAAGAAATGGTAACACCCGTAATAGAAAACTAACCGCAATAGTACAAAATGACATCAAGTATACCGACGCCAATTAACAAGAATGCAATAATATTACATTAGGCACCAGAGAATCTGAGTAACCTGTTTTGTAGAACAAAGTCCATAACTAATGAAGATAATAGATAAATAATAGATGAATGAATAAATGAAGTAGTAAGTCAGAAATATTTCACCTAATAAATGTACTGTGGGTTCGCCTAAGTCATTATGTTTATTTAGAATAAATGAAAGGTTGTGCTTCAAAGACTGGTGGTTATAGTCGGTACGAAAACAGGGTATAACCCGCTCTCCTCCAATACGCGTATTTATATCATGACTGTAGCGCTGCAGAAATGCAGTAGCCTCAATGAAGTCTTTATATGCAGAAGAGGACATGTAAAATCAACGCAGGATGCGAAACTCATACATATCAGTTTTAATTATTCTGTGAATGCGAAGGTATGTGGAGGACGGAGCTGAATAACCAATGTTAGCAATGTGATGGACAGCTTTTTTCTGTAAAAAGCAGTACTCTATTTATATTACGCTGAGTTGTAGTCTGCCAAACCAAACTACGGCAGTTTATGTGTGATTGAAATAGCGCATGGTATATTCTAACTTTTCTTTGGTTGGGAGGATTTCTCGGCAACGCGATAAGACTCCCCCAGTTAAAGAAAGTTTCTCACATAAATTATTTATGTGAAAATCCCAGCTTAGATGAGATGAAAATGTCACACCAAAAATCTTGTGTTAATCAACAATGTCGATTTTCTGTTTTGCTCACATGATTTCTTGTTTAATGACTTGTTTCTTGCTCTAAAAATTTTGCCTTTGTTCTCCTGGGATTAATTTTAAGTTTACTTGATAATGGCCATCATTTAATGTTATCTAATAGTCGATTACATTTTTCGGCCAACACATGTGCATTTTCGCCAGACAGCAAGACTGTGGCATTATCAGAACATACTATAAATTTCACTCTCTTGTCAATGTATACGGTGTCATTTATAAAGGCATCAAAAAGATGGGGGCCTAATACGCTTCCCTGTGGGACACCTCTACTAATCGGCAATGATGATGAGCGATAGTTGCCCAGACACACGCATTGTGATCTATCTGTTAAATGTGATTTAACTAAAACCAGAACAGTGCCCCGAACGACATACATTTCTATTTTATACAATAGTATGGTGTGGTCAAGTAAATCAAAAGTTTTAGCAAAATCCATGAACAAACGTAATATATATAGCTTGTTGTCAACGTTTTCTCAAATGAATTCTTCGAACCATAAGAGCGCTAACTCCGTAGATCTTGCTTTCCGGAAGCCAAACTGGGAATCACTGATAATATCAGTCTTATTGAGAAAAATTGAAAACCGGAAATGGAACATTTTCTCAAAACCTTTAGCAAATACTGGTATAATCGATATTGGGCGGTAGTTTTCAAGCATGATTTTGTCGCCACCTTTACACAGAACATATACGCGAGATCGTTTCATTTGACGTGGAAATTCTCCGGACTCCACTGCTAAATTGAATATATAAAGAAGTACCGGGGCAACATAATCTAAAACGAATTCTACAGGCCTTATTTGTAGATTGTCTGTATCTAGTGCGCTACTGTTATTAAGGCTCATAAATGTTCTATGAATTTCTGGTTCATCTATGGCTTTAACAAATATGCTTTCAGGGCGTCGATTAATTAAATAATCTATGAATGAGATATCATTTCTGCTTTTCGGCTTTTCTGCTGAGCTTAGCCGGAGCGTCAGCGCCGCTTCATCATTTGTCTGGCCATTTCAAGATACCGCCGGATGAATCTTGCTCGTGGACAGTGGGAACAGCGACGCAGTGCCTCGTTTTCGAGGACATCATCTGCGACGCATCCTCAGCGCCAGCTCGGGACCAAGTGAAGTCATCATGCCTGACTGTAAAGGAACAACTACAGCTCTGCGAGTTCAGTGGGCATGGCAGACCGAGCTTCGGCATGATGTCTAAGCCTTTCTTCTGTATCGCGCAGGTTAGTTCATATTTTACTACGCTTAGAAGTGATTGCCGCAGTATATTGGTCGTGCCATGCCCACAACAGTGCATTATCATAGCATACAATGTGTATTCTGTGTGTCGGCTTCTTCTTTGTGGGGATGTAGAATTGAACCCTGGTCCACAGACAGCAGAACTTCTGAAAGAACTGTTAGAAGGGCAACACAAACTTACCGCTGAAGTGGCGGCACTTAGGACTCAGCAAAGCACGATGGAAAAGTTAATGTCAGATATGGCGTTACGTTTCGACGAAATCAATAAACAAGGTGCTCGCGTTGCATCCCTTGAACAATCGGTGAATCTTCTGCATAAAAAAATCATTGACCTAGAGGACCGGAGCAGGCGGTCAAATTTGATTGTTTTCGGGGTACAAGAAGGCAGCGACGAAACTGTTACTGATTTGAAGCAAAAAGTCTTGAGGGACATCTTTTTACAGAAACTTAATGTTACCTGCAACTCGGTAGGGAGAATTCATCGGTTGGGCAATCCTAGCAAAAATAGGCCAGTTATAATATATTTTCAAGATTATAACGAGAAACAGGAAGTATTGAAAAACGCATACAAGCTTAAAGGATCGAGAACGTCAGTTCAAAGCGATTTTTCTCCGGACACGCGCAGAAAGCGGAAACTTTTGTGGGAGAGTGCAAAAAGCGAGAAAGAACTGGGCAAGAAAGTAAAACTTATCAATGATAAGCTACGAGTGGATGGACAATTGTTTATGTGGGACGAAAACACTAACTCCAGAATAGAATTAAATACTCGTCAAAGCTCATCCGCCCCTCAATGAATTAGTTCGACTACTAGGAATCTACGGGTTTTAAACATAAACGCGCGCAGCGTAGTGAACAAAAGTGCCCTGCTTGAGGCTACCCTTTTAAATTACGATCCACATGTTGTTGTGATTACTGAGACTTGGCTGCGCGATGACATTGATAGCACAAGCGTTTTTCCACCTTCTTATCAAGTATTTCGACGTGACAGGCCTTCCAGAGGAGGCGGTGTAGCTGTATTAGTCAAACATAGCATACCTGCTTTTCTACTTCGGCAGATTGAAAATCGCGAAAGTATCAGCCTAAACTTTCGCTGTTGGGGATGATCCTTTTTATTATTCGCGGTTTATCGTGCACCTCAGTCACCTACGCAGTTCCTAAATGACCTTTATGCGCATATGTCGACTTTTTCTCAGGATAAAATACTTCTCGTTGGTGACTTCAATCTGCCTGGCGTTAACTGGGATTATTCTGCTTACAGTTACGATCAGAATGTCGATTACTTGATTGATATTATGCTAACTAATAACTTGCAACAAACTGTGACACAGCCGACGCGCTTACAAGAAGATAGTGAAACTATGCTTGATCTCATTTTTATTAGTCGCTCTATTGAAAATTTTGTCACCTCTGTAGAAAAAGGTATTTCGGATCATGAACTTGTATACTTTTCGTGTCCCATGGACCGTTGCGATATTGCCCTTGATAAGACAGTGATTGTAAAGGATTTTTCCCGTGCCAGAGATGAAAGTGTTTTGGACTACTTAGATCACAGGCTGAGTGAATTTGATGGGAATGACGTCGTGGTGCTCTGGAATAAGTTCAAAGAAATGTGCCATTTCTGTCTCGATAACTTTATTCCAAACAAAGTTAAAAAGAAGTCCAAACGTAATCCCTGGATTACACGAAAGGTACTGCAACTTAAGCGAAAAACTAAAAAGGCTAAGGCAACGGCATGCACTTTGCACTGAGATCCAGAACATTCAAGAGGCCTTAAATCAGGCTGTATTCAAGGCTAAGCAACGGTATTTTCAATATACCCTGCCTAGCTTTATGCGCAGTGCACCAGGAAAATTCTGGAACCATCTAGCTAGCACAAAGAAACCCATTGACTGCATTGTACACAATGGTGTAACGGTTACTGAGAAGCGATGTATAGCAGAACATTATAATCAATTTTTTCACAGCGTATTTTCAAGTGCCCCGAACCATGTACCCTTCAGCTGTACCCCTTGTTATGTTGATCCTGCTGTTATATCGACGAGCGGTGTGGTTTCTATGCTGTTAAATTTAAAAACGAAATCATCACCAGGACCGGATAACATCCCAAATGCATTTTTGTGCCGCTATGCAGAAATGGTTGCACGTTTTCTAGTGCGCATTTTTGGTGTATCTTTATCTTCAGCCACCCTTCCCAAAGATTGGCGATCGGCTCGGGTTGTACCGGTGCTTAAGAAAGGCGAAGCGACATTAATAACGAACTATCAACCGATTACCCTTACTTCATCTTGCTGCAAACTATTGGAAAATATTATAGCTAACCAGATAAAAGAATTCTTAAGTGACAACAGCATCCTCACACTGGTACAGCATGGCTTTAGGAAGGGGTTTTCCACCGTCACTCAGTTAGCTTCAGTCATCCACAGCTTTGCTAGCATTCTTGATAAACCTGGTCAGATTGATGTTGTATTTCTGGATTTCAGAAAAGCATTTGATCTTGTTTGTCACCATAAGCTAATTGAGAAGCTCGAAATAATAAAACTGCCACCATACTTAATTAGCTGGATTTCTGCATACTTAACTAAGCGCACACAATTCGTCAGCATAGGCGACTGCTCTTCAGAAGAAGTGCCAGTTACTTCCGGTGTTCCTCAAGGAAGCGTGCTTGGCCCTTTGTTATTTTTAATATATATTAATGATATTGTAGAAGTAATCGCTCAACCCGTTCAATTAAGATTGTTTGCTGATGATTGTGTTTTGTTTAATGAAATTAAATGCCACGAAGACCAAGTCCTCTTAAATTCTACCCTTCAGAGCATTAATTCCTGGTGCCAGCAGTGGAACATGGAGCTCAACATTAATAAAACAGTTTCTGTGAGAATTACTAAAAAAAAGTACCCTTTACTGTTTACTTACGATCTTGCATCTCAACCCTTATCCGAAGTCGAGGAATATAGGTACCTGGGGGTTATCATAACGCACGATCTTTCCTGGAATAAACATATCTCTACTACATGTGCTTCAGCTTTAAGAAAACTTGGTCTGCTTAGACATAAATTAAAAATGGCACCTCCGGAAACCAAGCTGTTGGCTTACAACACCATTATAAGGCCTACACTAGAATATGCGGCAATTGTTTGGGACCCGCACACGAAATCCAACATCGATGCATTAGAAAAAATTCAGCGAAAAGCTGTGCGCTTTATATTTTCTAAATACCGTTCAACAGACTCTCCCTCAAACTTAATGAAAATGAATAATATACAAACACTAAAATTGCGGAGGAAGATTGAAAGGATTAAGTTCCTCCATCTGCTTCAGAATAATCGGCTATCTCTTAATCCGCAGCAATACAGACAACCACTAACAGGGCGATTAACAAGGCACCGGCACGCCAAGTCATTAACTCGTATTTTGCCAGGACCAACACCTTTAAATATTCCTTGTTTCCTCGCACAATAACCGAATGGAATAACTTGCCCATATCGCTTCTTATTGACACTGACAGCATTGAATGCGTTGATAGCTGAACATGCGACAATTGAAAAGTGTTGTTTGCTCCTTTTTATCTTGTTTTGTTGCAGTGTTTCTGAAATTGTTTAATTCTTTTCTTCCCTGCAATCATTCCAATGTAATTAATTGTTGCTCTTACTGTTTTGCTACTCATGTATTCTTGCATTTCCTTGTTGTTGTCTTTTTCTGTATTTCTGCCCCTCCTGCAAGGGCCACTACAAGGCCTGCAGTATTTTCTAAATAAAAATTAAAAAAATAAAATTATCTGGTGCTATATTGGAAGCGAAATGTTTATTGAAAGATTCAGCAAGAATTTCACCAGTCAATACGTGATGGTTTAGTATAATTTCAACTGGCATGAGTTCTTTCTTGTTGCGTCACAGAATACTGTTTGTAGCTTTCCAAGTAGCATGTGGGTTCCTTGTACTGATAATAGAGAGCAAGTTTTCGTAATACGCTACTTGTGCCTTTCGAAGATCACGGTTTAGTTTATTTTTAAGTGCTTTATATTCATTTAATAAATCATCCGCCCAAGATCGCAAGAATGTTGAAGCCGCCGTGTTGGGAGGTAATATGCTGTCCCTCATTCCTGCTGAGGATTGTTTTTGGGCAGCACAAGTACGTTTACTCTTCGAGCCAATGAAACCTACCCAGCTGCATCATTCATGTATAGAAATTTGAATATCACCCCTAGTAAAAAACTCGCGCCAAGAATGGCAAACACTGCGAGTCTTACTCTGCCAAACCTTTTCCTGCAGCCTCCGTCTATTTCAAAAATATGTGTAGCGGCATGACTATCGCCTCCAAAGGCGACGAAGAAGAGTGCTCACGTGCAGGTCACGCAAGGATAGAACACGCTAGCGCGTGTGATCAGAGCGGCCGCTCCCGAGATGCCGCTGCACGATGGCTGGTGGGCCTAAATAAACCATGACCACGGCGGCTACCTCTTCGCACCGCCTCCCACAAATGCATAGAAGCGAATCGACTGCAGGCACCCGAGCAGTCACCATGGCAAGCCTCAGTGGCTCATACTTCGCCATCATGTAGCCTTTGCTCAATGCCACCACCCCTCGTAACCAACACAATGCCCATGCGCATCTATTCTCAGACTCCTGCAGCCAACAGCCGAAACCCGCATCCCCCTTGCCAACAGTCATCCATCGAACATATAAACCACGTCGCTCACCATGATGACGATCTCAGACATTCTATTTGCGTGCAGCAGCAGCTACAACACCGCGGCCACCACTCAGCCCCCGCGGAGTGCATCCTCGATACAACAGTGCAGCCCTCGGAAGCAGCTGCCCGTGCACAAGCAGCCCGAGGTGCGCGTAAGGAGCCGGACGACCGTACTCGTAGTTCCCACAGATTCACTCTGAATGACTCAGTATGGGAGAGGCGACAAACACCGGTGCCTCACCAGAAGGTTGCGTGCAGCTTTAATTATGCCTACAAGCCTTCCTGAACATATAGTGCAAATAAACATAATGTTTTACCCGCTTCGTGTTAAGAATTTCGTGTTGACTGACGTCTAAAAGTGCACATATTCCAGCAAAAGACATACGTGCTTCAAGTGTTTCGAGTAACAAGTTAAAGACTCCTATTCAAGGTAAAATATCCTTGTGAGCCAAATGGGAACAATGACGTGTCCGCAGCTCATCCACCGAACTCATCTGATGGATTCCTAGTAGCCTTGCCAACATAGTGCAAGAGTGAAGTGAGTGTGACATCTTTAGTTGATTACGGGAATTGGTCAAAAAGACTGGGGTGGGATGGGAGAGCTTAGTCCTTAGCTGCTCTTCGGCAGCGTTGCAATGCCACGCCCAAGGCTCACCGGAGGCACTTGGATCTCTTCTGTTTGGCGGCTATGAGCACACCTACGCCCTTCAGCTGTGTCCTCTTTTCATGTACTAAATGTGACGTTCCTGATCTGCGTCCGCTTGCCTCGCCACGTCTTCGCATCCAGCCTACGCGGCCGTCATCCGCTGGGGTGTCTTTTAAGCTGCGAATAGAGGCTCCCAAGTAAAGTCTCGCCCATTTTTTAAAGAATGGTTAGAATTTAATTAGAGTTGAACAGATATCTGTACGATTTAGGCAGAAAGATAAATTTCAAAACGAAGCCACTCCGACCTCGGTGACCAGATCTGGGCCGTGCAGCAGGCCCGTGAGGCGGCGCTGAGACAAAATCTCGAGGACCCGTCGTGGGAGACCTAAGCCCAGGTCGCCAAAAATCTGCCGGACAATTCAATAAAATTATTACAAACCAAGCAGAGAGGCGCAACACATAAATGAGGTACGCAGCTAACTGGCATATGTAAATTGGAAACAATTGTTTTATATATTTATTTATTTATTTATTTACATACTTTCCATACTCGCAGCTGTTACAGAAGGGAGTGGAGAAACAAAATTAAGTATTTTTATGATTGTTCGCGGCTAGTACGTGCAATAATAATTGTCGACAGCGGATTTAAATGCAGAAACACTTGGAATGGTGACAACGGAGGTGGGCAGATGGTTCCACTCCTTCGATGTCTTTGGCAAGATTGAATCACAAAATAAATTAATGTGTCAAAAAAGGATTTCAACGTCATGACGGATATCAGTAAGACAAGACAAATAAGATGGCTCATTAGGAAGTTTGTTCTTCTGATCTAGATTATGAAGAATGTTATGAAATAAGGATAAACGAAACACTTTTCTGCGCAGAGAAAGGTTAGCAAAGTTTGGAAGCGTGCTTCATCGATGATACACTTGAAAAGCGGAATTAATTTGATCCCGCCTTTGTTGCTCAGTGGCTATGGTGTTGGGCTGCTTAGCACGAGGCCGCGGGATCGAATCCCAGCCACAGCGGCGGCATTTCGGTGTAACCGTGTACTTAGATTTAGATGCACGCTGAAGAAGCCCTGGAGGAGGAGGAATAAACTTTAGTTGTGCACAGCAGATTTGAGAGCTAGGCCTCTCTACATAGGTGACGGCCTCGAGCCCTTGGGCCCTGGCGGCATCTTCGGCCTGCTGGATTGCCTTGAGTTGGTCTTCCGGTGCATAGCTCAGCAACGCGGTCTCGCAGCGCTCTCTGGTCTTGTTTACTTTATTCTGTGTGGGGGTCCGAGAAGAAGCCCAAACCATATGTTGTAGGCCCACCATTTCTTGACAGAATCTACATCTATCCGTGTAAAGGTCCAGGTAGTAGCGATAGTAGACCACCGGGTTCGGATATGTATCTCTTTGTGAGAAGTGCCATGCCGTCGCTTGCCGTCTACTTAGCGAGGAGTGTGCCGGGGGGAAATTAGCCCTTCCCAATTTATAGTGTTTGGTGATCTCGTTAAAGGTGGTCATCCGGTGTCGCTCTCCGTTCCCAGTATTTGTTGCATGTCACCTGATCGGCCCGTCAGTTTTCGAGCCAGGTTGTGCGCAATTTCGCTTCCAAGAAAGGAGGAGTGTGCGGGTGCCCATATAATGTGAATATCTTGATCTCAACGAAGGTTGTTTAAAATTCTCAGCGCTTCTGGCGAGACTGTTCCTTTTTCATAGTTCTTGATGGCCGTCTTGGAGTCGCTTACTACGACGTTAGCGTCCGTGGAGGCTATATCCAGTGCTAAGGCAACCTCCTCCGCCACATCCGCCTTCTGTGTTTTACATTACTTGAAACCCTCTAGACTCGTACCAACTATCGACATACTCTGCCTATTTGTGTACTCCGCCGCGTCCACATAGACCACGTACCTGGCACTACGGAATCTCTGGTGGAGAGCTCTCGCTCTTGCGATTCTTCGAACTTGGGGAAACTCCGGCTGAATATTTCTGGAGATTGGGGGTGTTGATAGAAGTTCACTTATTTTCCTTGGGATTTCTCTCCACACTCCGTGCTGTGCTTTGTAGGTTATTTCGATGTCATCTAACATGTGGCTCCCCGTCAGACTCTGTGCAAGCGTTTTGTATATAATTCGCTACTGTCTGGGCCTCAATAGGTTCGTCTAGTGTGTTGTGCACGCTCAACGCCAAGAATTTCTCATTTGACGAATTTTCCGGAAGTACCAAGGCTTGCTATACGCCCTTCTAATAATGCATTCCATCTTGGCTTTCTCCGCAGTGTAGAACTTGAGGTAAGGGACCACATGTACAATACCATTGATTACGAATGTTTCTATTAATCGGATGAGACTGTGTTCTTTCATGCCAAGTGCCTGTTGGATATCCGCTTTATTAATCTGATTGTTTGTTGAACACTATTGTCTAGAAGTCTAATGGTTTCTCCATTATGGCCGTTTTTGGATATGCGGAGTCCCAGTATTCTCAGGATCTCCACTATTGGTATCGTGGTGCCTTCTACCATGACCACAATGCCCGCTCTTTCCCTAATGCTTTTTCGACCCCGGCATGTGGGTCTATAGATCAGAAGTTCAGATTTTTTCGAGGAGCATCTCAGTCCCTTGTCTCTGATGTAGTCTTCGACCGTGTTTACTGCTGTTTGAAGGGTCTCTTCCACATGCTCATCGCTTCCACCCACCTCCTAAGGGGTGATGCCGTCCGGGTATAGGCTGTGTCTGAGTCCCCGCAGGGTTCAAATAGGACTGAACCCTGCGGGGTACCCCTATTACCTTGTTTGAGAGCCTCCGATTTGGATTCCCCAACTCAAATATTTGTGGTACGATCCGTCAAGAAGTCTTTGATGTACGCGTATGCTTTACATCCTACATCAGGCTTTCGGAGATTTTGTAGTATTTGCCTTGTGCATGATGGTGTCAAAGCCCTTAGTTAGATCGAGACCTAGTATTGCCTTGGTGTCTACAGTTTTCCCACCCGCATCTATGATCTAATACTTCAGCTTGAGCATAATACCCTGCGTCGATAACTTGAGTCACAATCCAACCATGGTATTTGGGTAAAGTGCTCCATCATCCATGTATCTCGTGACGCGTGTGCGAACCACATGTTTCATGAGTTTACCGACGCAGGATGTTAGCGATATGGGCCTTAAGTTCGTCAGTTGTGGTTTCTTTCCAGGCTTCGGTATCGAAATGATTTGGGCTGACTTCCATTGGCTTGGAATGCCACCTTGCTCCCCGCAGTTATTCATGTATTCCGTGAGAGCTTGGATGGATTCATCGTTGAGGTTCCTGAGTGTTTTGTTGCTTATTTCATCAGGTCCTGGCGCAGATTTCGGGTTGAGTCTGGTAAGTTAATATCTGACATCTGCCTCCGTAATAGGGGTATCAGGATCAAGATTCTCGTTACCTAGGTAATCCGGGAGTTGTTCTCTATCCGAATCCACAGCGTACATTTTTTGGAGCTCTCGAAACAGCTATTCTTCCGTACCATCATAGCTTTGTATAACATTTTGTAGATTGTGTCTTTGTATGGTTTTGTACTGCCGTGGTCCAAGAGGCATCGGAAAATGTTCCAGGTCGTCGACATTCCTGTCTGCCTTTCCATCAAGTCGCAGGTGGCTTCAGACTTTTGTTGGGTTAATCTATTTGCATATATCTCGATTTCCTTTTTTATTTCCACAATTCTCTACCTTAATTGCCGATTATGTTTTTGCTTCACCCATCTTTTCAGCTTACTAGCTTTCGCTTCCCACATGTGCAATAATCTGTTATGCATCTCCTCTATCCATGCCTCCTCTGGAACAGTTTTGGTAGCTCGTTTAATGCTTTCTTGTTGTTTCTCTGCCCATTTCTCGATGTCCGTTATAGTCTCTTCCACATCTTCTTGTCGGATTTTGCGGAAAGAGACCCATTCCCCAAGTTTCAGTTCTCTAACCCTCTTTTTCCTTGGGCCTGCTTGTATCAGTGTGACGGCAATGTAGTGGTCACTACCTAAGCTTTCCTGCATGTTTGTCCATTGAGGATCTGCCACATTCTTCGTAAATGTGAGATCTGGTGCCGTGTCATTGGTTTCCTATTCTGGTTGGTGCCTGAGGGTGAGTTGTGAGCATTAGTCCTTCGTGCTGAGTGTCTGCTCATAGGCTTCCGCCCTCAGTGTTCTCTATGCTGTATTCCCAAGCCGCGTGTGGCGCGTTCAAATCGCCGACCACGACTAGGGCCTGCTTGTGCGCTACGCTCAACGCTTTGCGGAAGAGTGGGCCGAATTTGAGCTTGTGTTGAAGTGGACTGTGTATGTTAAGAATAAATACACTTACCTCTTTTTTACGGGAGGGGATTATTTCAATCAAGACGTGGTCTATGCCGCGGATACCGGTATCGTGCTTGACAGCCGAGAGGTTTCTGTGTATCAGCGTCGTGACGGTTGCCTTCTTACCGGAAGCACCGTAAAATTTATAACCCAATAATGGTGCCATCCCCCCGGTCTCCTGCAGGGCGATGACATCTGCAGTCTCCTTACTTGTTATGAACTGCAGCAGGTTTCCTGGCTTGCGACGATACCCGCGGCAGTTCCATTGCCAAATCGCGTATGGGTTACACGGCGCCCTAATGATTTATCTTTTCTTCCCGGTGGCCTAACTATTTTCTACCACATTCGGTCTGATATACTGTTTGTTTTTAACCGGTCCCGCGCCTGCCGGCCGAATATCCTTTGGTGTGCTTTCTAGTGCCGCTACTCTATTGTCTAATCCATCGAATCATTGTTCAATCTCGACATACATGTTTCTGATTTGTTGCTGTAACCCATCGAACATTCCTTTAAGCGTTCCCATAACCTCACTGATTGCAAAAGACGCTCTTTTGCTCAACCGTTTCTTGTGCCCTCCTTTTGTATGGTGGCGCTTCCCCGTTCGCTTGTGTGGTCGTGGGTGTTGGAGCTCGGCTAGGCGTCAACGTCGTACAGGCGGAGGGCGTGTTGCCATTTTTTCTTTGTTGCTGAAGCTTCGTGTTTTCTGCCCTAAGCTGCTTGACCTCATCTTTAAGCGCTGAATTCTCTCGTGTAATCTGCTCTAACACGTTTCTAATCTGTGTCATTTTCTGTTCTAGGGCAAACTCCTTAACTTTAGGTGATTGAGCAGTAGTGCCGGAGACCGGGCTTGCCCAGCTCACCTGTGCTATGCTCCCGTCTCCCCCTAGATTAGTTCTCGAACTGGACCACGACCTTGATCTCTTTCACGATCTGGCCCTGGACGTGAACCTGGAGCGTCCGCGACTAGCTTCCCCAGGCAGTCTCGGGAAGGAACCAGAGCGGTCTCTTCCATAGTTTTTCGTGCTTGTTTCTTCTTTGTCGGTTGAGGGCTGTTTGCTTGCTACAGTCTTATGGTTATTGTTACTGCTCCCTCTGGTTCTTTTTGTAGTTGTGGTTATAGTACTTTTCCTCTTCGGCCTCTTCTTCTGCCCTCATCTGCCGCTCCCAGCGGCGTCTCCTGACCACCTATGGTACCTTGTATCTTGCCTTGCACTTCTTGTTTCCCGTGTGGTGGTCTTTGCCGCAGAGGTTGCCACTCCGCTTCGCATTTGTGATGCTGATCTGTATTCTTGCACCCATACCCCCGGCAAATCTTGTTTTCAGGGTTGGGGCACATGTCAGCCTTGTGCTCTGTTCTTCCACATACATAGCATATGTCGATGTGCTTATACAAGGAGCATTGGATAAGCATCGCTCCATATCTCGCATATCTTGGGACGCGAAAACCTTCAAATAAAACAAGCGCGTTGCCTGTTACTCATTCTCATGGCGTGCAAGGCTCCAGGATTGCGCGGCGTGGCCAAACTGGTCACTATGTTCTACGGACTCTTCTCCTTGGTAATCCTCTGATGACACCCTTGGATGTGTTACCAGGAGCTGCTCTGTAAGCACTTGCTTCAAATTCTTGTTCTCCAAGGTGGAGCTTATTGCTAGCCCCATATTTTCTGGCCCGGTCTTCGGAAGGCGTGCTGAGCACCACTACATTTTGTTTGCTGTTTATGCATATGCTGCCTTCCTCCGCTGTCTCTCGACCGACTGCTGGGCAGCTAGCAGTAAATGCGATCCAGCTTGTAGTCCGATATGCTAAGTCCGCCACGAGGACACATGATAACTCTGTAGTCTTCTTTTAGCAGGTTAGGCAGCCTACTTGCTTCGATGGTTTGTCGCACCTTGCGTTCGTTCTTCGATTCGTTTCTGTTTATGGCTTGCCCGACGGGGGTTCTTCCCTGCTGCTCGTGTCCCGCCAATCCGGCTCCACCACTGCATCGCTTCTTTGCGCCTCTACTAACTTCACACCAACCTGATTCTTTTCCGAACTCCTCAGGTTGCATTTCTTCGCCTTCCACGCTCGCGAGTTCCATCATGGAGCAGGGCGTGGATATTTCCGTCGGCGCGCTAGGCCAAGCTCTCTCAGTCACCGCTGCGGCGGAGACATTCGAGGCGTCGAGGCATTCGCGTTAGGCGTAGATCTCCCGCCACGCGTAGCGAGAGGAAAAAACGATTGACGGCCGAAAAACGAGCCCACCTGGTACAGAATGGTATCTTTGGGGTCCTTCGCACTTGTTGTTTTGATTATCCACAAAATGCAATTTTCCGCCGAGAATCATAAGAAAAAGCAGCTGACGCGAAGTGCATCGGCACTGCATGGCTTCTTCTTCTTCCTTCCAAGAACCCCTGGAGTTCCAAATTATTACGCAGTCACCTACAACGGCGTGTTTCGTAATGATGTCGTGGTTTTGGAACATTAAACCCCGCCATAATGTTTCATAATTGGACATAATGAAACGCGCACTGCGATTTTGTATTGATTCTAATCGGGTAATAAAAATTATTTACTGGGATCTTACAAAGCACATGCATAATCAGGCTTACACCTTTCAACTGCTTTGTATCATGTTAATTTAAGAGAAGTTGGTGCCCTTGAAAAGTTTCGGTGCAACTAACCTAACATGCAATTGGCATTGTTTACGACCTAGTTAACATGGGTTCGCCAAGAAAGGTTAGCAGTGAACACTTAAATACTGCGTGGTAACCTCATCTAGTACAGAGTCATCAATGTGATAAAAAGGAGGGTTACAAGTAGAAGGCTTTCGGGAGATTCTCGCTGCTTTACAATGTTAACTTTCAAACGCATTTGCCATGCGTTGCCGCAGTTAGTTATTGCATTGAGGTCAGATTAAAGTGCTGTAAGATCAGTGTGAGATTATGTTATGCGATAAATTACGCAGTCATCAGCGTGCAGCCTGATGGTTGATTGAACTGCATTAGCCAAGTTGTTAACATAGACTAAAATAAATGTGGGCCGACGACAGAACCCTACGGCACACCAGAAGAAACTGAACCTGAAATAGAATGAAAATTGTTAGCTGTCCCAAACTGCATTCTATTATAAAGTAAGTTCTCAATCCAGGCAAAAATATTACGATTGATGTTTAATTTTCTTAACTTTAAACGAAGGAGAGGGTGAAAGACAAGGTGAAACTATTTCTGAAAATCCAAGAATACACAGTCGACGAAACACCCGTTGTCAAGAACAGCGAAAAGCTTATTGGCTAGGCAAATTAATTGCGTCTCACACACAAAAAAAATTACGGAACCCGTGTTGTTTCGTTGTAAAGTATGTATTAGATTTGAGGAAATTGAGTAAAAGAGTAAATAATCTAATAGGGTGCAAGGAACGCAAGTGAACGCTATATGTCTCTAATCATATGATGAATGATGGTCACCTGCCTTGAAAAGCGGTATCACCTTGCCCACCTTACAATCACGAGGTAACTGGACAGAAACGATGGACGGTTAAAAAAAGTTCTGTTAATATAACAGGGGCGTACATTCTAGTGCTCGAAAAAGTTGATACCGCCGGGTAAGTAACAGAAGGTATCGGATACACGCCATACCACATTAATTTAGGGAGATCAAATTCATGCATCAAAAATATCGGTGAATGATGGTTCCTGAGTATATTCCTATTCAATACGTCATCAAGCTCGGGAAAAAAAGAAGGTGCGGTTGGCGGGCGGTAACAGACACAAAAAATCATGTCACAGTGAGTGACCTGCGTACTAATTCTAAAGTGCTAACGATAGGAATGTGAAAGGAGTCAAGGTTAGCAGACACGGTGATTAGGATGCCACGATCACATCGGTAAAAATTGAAATTCGTTTCACATTCAAATATTTCAGCATTGCATATCTTTGACAATAACAAGGTTTCCATTAGTATGGTAACATCAGCATTGCACGTGTCAACAAACGATGATAGACCATCACGCTTGTTGATAACGTTACGTATGCACGAAGCGACTGTGTTTTCAACTACACAACAATTCACAGCCACAGAGGGCGCGGCAAACAAAAAACTACGAAGTGAGGGTTTGCTATGAATGGCCCGGACGCCATTGGCAAACATCCCACCTGTATCCGTCCCCCGCACGGACATTAGACAAACATGAAACGATAGCTAAATTACTACTTCATTTTAGCTTCTATTATAGTCTTCCAAATTGCCTACATTATTTAAAATTCACTTGGCAGTTGGAGAAGACCACCAAATTGCTCGTTGCTCGAATGCATCATTGTAGAAGGATATCCTATCCTATCCTAGTACACATCTGTCTCGGCTAGTCATTTTTCGTTCCATTTCCAAAATTTATGGGGCGATTCATGCGTTCTGCCTGGCGGCAATGGACACAGAGCCTCCCGCAGGCTCGCACGGCCAGAAGCCTGCTACGGAGAGCTCTTCAATGACACGGTGCACCTGGCCCACCAGCAGTGAAGACTCCACTGAGGCTCGTGCTCTCGTGAGCATGTACTCGAACTTGGCCTGCTATTCCGCCAGGTCAGAGGTCTACTTTGGCAAGCTCCTCAAGGAAGCGAGGCACTAGGTCAAGCACCAGCGAAGACACTCAGGTTTACTCAGTTTCGGGCAATTACTCGTCGGATGACAGCTTTGTGTCGGTGAGGAGCCGAAAGGCCAAAAAGAGGCTCATCAAGACGTATTCCCCTGGGAGTATACCAACCCGGCAGGCAAAACCTGAGCGGTGGCCGCATACCATACTTTTCATACCTGTGGGTCCTTCCATCAGTCATCGAAGATTAAACAGGGAAGCTCTCTACGTTTTCCTTGAGGGAACAGCGCCAAATGAAATTAAGGATGGTCCACTAAACACGCTGAAGAATGTCCTGGCTGTCAACACGACCCGCGGAAGTGCACTAGACAAGCTCCGACATATAACTGAATTGGGAAACATGAAAGTACAACCCTTTACACCAATGGAAGGAACCTGTACTGCTGGCGTAATCTACGTCGTTGACCTAGTAATTGCGAGCTCAGGCCTGCCCATTCTGATTAAACCGGCGTATGAAGGAGTGGTCATAACGCACGTATGCCGCCTTGAAAACAGCCGCTAAACAGGCGATACTGTCCAAGAGCGACTCCATGCCTTCGCATGTCAAAGTCGGTCACTTCCGACATGTCGTTCGACCATTTGTCCCTAAGCCGCTTCAATGCCACAAGTGCTTCAGGATCGGACATTTCAAGGGCACCTGTGTAAAATGTGTAGTGTGCCCCCTGTGCCCGGAGTCGCACAGTGCAAACGTCTGCCGCGCAACGAATACTAAGTGCGGTAACTGTAATGTCTCTCATGAGGCCACATCTAAAGACTGCCCAAGGATTAAAAACAATTTCCTATCCTTAAACAAATGGTTAGCGAGATCTCATCTCATAGTGAAGCTTTTGAAAAGATCCGGCGTCGACGTCTTCATCAACGGAAGCGTACAACGCAAGGTGCCCTTCACGCACAAACTGTGCCAATAAAATCAGTTGAAGTACAGGCAAATCCGAGATGCCAAAGAGGCCTTAAACGAAAGGCCTTCCCTTGTACGAGACTCGCTGGCGCTCTCGAGCATCCAGCCTTCCAAGGAGCCTATACGCTTGATACTTCCATCGAAGCAAACTTCAGTTGATGATGTGTTAAGAGTAGACCACCAAATCCTTCCGTCGAGGTGGTCCATAATTGATGTCACCAGATTACTGCTGACCAGAGTTGAAACTCCATCCGCTCTAAAGGTACGACGGGTGCTAGACTCGCGGAGCCCTGTCCTAGCAACCCTCGAGTGAACCATGGCTGACAATGACCAGTAATGGCGTAAAGAGGACAGAGAAGCATCCATTATTCAGTGGAAGGCCAGAGGTTTAAGATCTCCCATTGCTGATTTTCGTCAGTTTGTACGTGTTAACCGGTTTCTAATTATCGTTATCTGCGAGCCAAAATTATCACACCCAATGAGATTACCTGGCTACGAGCAAAGTACGCCCTCATGCAACAATCAGTAGCAAGGTCGTCATCGTTATTCGACGTGAGCTTGCTTACGTCGTCCAGCTTGTGCAACCTCATGAAGACCGTCAGTATGTTTGCCTAACCGTTAAAAAAATAGAAAACTCAGATTTACATTTGTAGGCGCGTACCTATCTCCATCAAGCACCTTTGACGTCAAAAGACTAGAAGATATAACAAAAACATACCCTGGCCCTTGGATTATTACCGGGGACTTTAACGCCCATAACACCATTTGGGGAAGCTCGAAAGTCAATGAAGGGGATGAAGACTCGCTTCATTTGTCGCCAATCATGGCTTCTTGCTGCTGAATGACGACAGTCCTGCATTTATATGGGGCACAATGTACAGCAGCTGCCTGGATTTGACATCTGTATTTCGCCGCTTTGCCACGCACATTAAGCGGTTTTTGGACATTGAGACACATGGGAGCAATCACACTAGCCTCATCACATGAGCGATCTCACTTACTCTAAGATCAACGGGATATCTAAGACTCATTCGCCTAACATACTGCGAAGAATAGATTGGATTGTTTAAAAACCTACTGGAGGACGTCCTACTGAAGGACGCTTGTCAGAAAGGTCTCTCCTCTGGACTGCAAGAAGCTATTAAAGAAGGGACGCAGACCCTAATGCTCATGCTCATTTGCTCATCCAAGTACTCGCAATTAGACCTGGAATTGGAGCAACCTTGAGCGATTCGTCGTGGAAACGAACGAAGATACCGACCCACGAAGTCCATTCACGATCTACGGACAGCCCAGCGCTCATAGAAAAAGATACAACCTCACATACATAAACTGGAATTAGAGCGATAGAAAATATATTGTGTCTCTCTTGATCCCCGTAAACCACTATTTCGAATATGAAGAACTGTGAGATGCCCACATTCTGTTCCGGAACAACGCTTCCCATTCAAGGCCCTAGCGCTGTTCCAACGCCTACAAAACCTTGATGTAGCGGAATATTTCTGTGCAATGATTGCAGCCACGTAAACCGGCACGAGTTCACTTACGTTTAACTACGTTCCCGATACATCGGATTTACACATGGATCTGCCATTCACCACTGAAGAGCTCGACGCGGCACTTGCCTTATGTAATCAGTCGTCATTACTTGGTCCAGATAGTATACGTTACCGTATAATGTGACGTATAATGTGTATAGAAGTGCGAAGTGCACTGCTACACATCTTCAGTGAGTTCTGGCAAGACGGAAACGTCCCTCAAGAGTGGAAGACCAGTCGCCTGGTGCCGCTCCTCAAACCTGGCACTTCTTCTCTAGCAGGGTTGCCTGATCGATCCGACCGCAGGCAGCCAAATTGACCTCCGCAGTAGCCCAAACGTAGCCAAAAGCGAAACATTTGGGTAGCCCAAAAGTAGCAAAAAAGCTTTGCCTTTTTGTGAAGTCATTTCTCAAGCATATTGAATGAATTTTTGGCAAGAATACCTACACATTAGTTTTTCCACGCATGACCACGCATGACCACGCATGACCTCTGCGCGCATAGTCACGGAGGCCATGCGGAACGAAAAGCAGATGCCGCAAAAGCGCAAGAAGTGCAGAAACGCCGGCATGCAGGCAAATTCATGGTAGGGTAAAGATGGTCTTTATTGCAAATGCTCTGTTTTATTTTTACCAGAGCACTAAAAAATCACGAAAACAACACACAAATAGCGACGCGCAATAAACACGCTAAGCAATGGCATGAATTCAGACGTTCCGTATTATTACTTACAGCTCATGATAATTTCGCTTTACACCAAACATTGCACTAAACGAAAAACTACCAAAATATTGCGACACAAACTCTAACACAATAGATGGTGGTTGGTACAAAATCTAGTACCGTACCATATATTGATACGGAACAGCCACCACAGTGTGGCTGCACTGAGGAAGAAGAGGACGACGTGTGCCCAATTGATATTGCGTTGCCATTTTGGCCTCCGTTAGCTCCCCTGTAAATAAATTGTAAATAGCATTGGGCATCAGCTACACGTAGCATTAATTTGGTGGAGGTGCTGGGAAAGGAGAGTAGTGAGCTGCTGAAAAAGATGCGGCGAGGTCAGCACCAAGAAAAAGGGGCGTCGCTCTTCAAGAGGTCGGTAAGGGAACGTGCGATGGTCGCAAAATCCTTCACAAGTGTTTGGAAATAGGAGCAAAGCCCTATGAAACTACGTACGTCCTTGGTAGACTTCGCAACAGGAAAGTTCGTAACGGCGCGAATTTTGTCCGGACCAGGTCGCACTCCTCTGGCATCCACGACGTGTCCAAGGACGGCGATTTGGCGGCGAGCGAAGTGGCATTTTGACGAGTTCAACTGGAGACCGGCGTGGCGGAACACGTCAAGAATCGCTGAAAGAAGGTCTAGATGCGTGTCGAATGTGGGCGAATAAACAATGACGTCGTCCAGATAGCACAAATGGGTGGACCACTTGAACCTCTGAAGCAAAAAGTCCATCATTCGTCCGAAGGTGGCGGGCGCGTTACATAGACCGAAACGCATCACCTTGAACTGATAAAGGCCGTCAGTGGTAACAATGCAGTCTTCGCTCGGTCCATGCCGTCGACTGATATCTGCCAGTAGCCGGACCGTAAGTCGATAAAAGAAAAATACGTGGCACCATACAGGCAGTCTAGAGCGTCATCAATACGTGGCAAAGGGTACACGTCCTTTTTTGTGATTTTGTTCAGGTGACGATATTCTACACAAAAGCGCCCCGTTCCATCCTTCTTTTTAACAGGTACGATGGGAGAAGCCCAGGGACTTCAGGAAGGCTCGATAATGTCCTTTTCAAGCATCTTTTTTACTTCCTATTGGAGAAGAGCTGGTTCCGACGCAGGAACGCGATATGGACGTCGGTGAATAGGGTTCGCATCGCCAGTGTTTATGCGATGGGTCACAACGGACGTTTGATCTTAGGGTCTATTGTCAAAGTAAAAAATGTTGCGATAGCCTTCAAGAACGCGGCAAATGGCTTCAGCTTGAGCAGGTGTAAGGCCAGAGGAAACCATCTTCTCATTGTCGACGTCAGTACCGCGCGATGACGTCACGGTATGGGCTGAGCTGTAACGATCTTCCAGTGTGAATGGCTCGACCTCATCATCCAGCAAAGCGCTAATTATAGCCAATGAGATCCCCTGAGGCAGAACTTGTGCGGTTAGCGCGAAATTGACAAGGGAAAGGCAGGTGCCGTTGCCAGTAATTGTCAGCACAGTGTGCGGCACGGTAGCACCATATGTAAATATAACGGCGGGAATTGGTGCGACCACGTAATTGCCGTCAGGTACAGCTGGTGAGGGCAACAAGTCGACGTCTGTCACAGAGTGAGGTGGTCGGCGAATAAAATCCATGCAGCTCAAATGGTTTGGAGGCGGGTCCACAGGGTCGGCAAGATGAGGCAAGTCAAGGTGAAGTGAGCCTGCCGAACAGTTAATGAGGGCAGAATGATTGGCGAGGAAATGCAGACCGAGAATCAGTTCGTGAGGGCAATTCTCGATGACAGTGACACAAGAAGCATGCTTTGATTAAGCATCACGAGCTCACTGCGAAGTGGTTCTGCTTGATCCGTACAAAATGTCAGAGCTGAAACGGGACAAAAATTCTTGGCCTGGTTTAAAATCCTTGCAGCAGCCTCCGTTCATGGCCAGGCCAAAATTCACGTGGAGAAGCGCTACCAATGTCTCGTTCGACGTTATATTGCGAAGGTCGGTTTTAATGAGTGAGACCTGGCTGAACACTCGTTCGACGGCGGCATTTGATAAGGGTAGTGATAGCAAAGACAGGAGGGGGGTTTGGACTTGTGTAAGGAACGGATGGTTGTGGTGGCTGTGGGACAACGGCAAAGATATGTTCTACATTGGTGTTGGAGCAGGAACAATTTGGACAGGGAGAGTCCGAGCAAATTGCCAATAGGCGCCATGCGGCAGGCAGAAAATTCGGCAAATTTCCGTTAGGTTCAGCTCGGGGTTCTCCCTCTGTTCTGGCACCGAGATCACCCGCAGCGCACCGCCAACGGGAGCTAAAAGCAGCTCATGCTTAAAATGTAGGACGCCGAAAGCTCACATGTGGAGACAGCAACAGTCTATGTACGCTGGTGCGCGCGGGTAGCGTTAGCTCGCGGATGGAGACGTGTTTCCTGAGGCCAGCTTTTTTAATTAAAATGATCAAAAGGCCGCGATCCTTGACCTTTTGACATACATAAGTGTATTCGAATATAGAACTTGCAAATTTTGATTTTGTATCAGACGCACTCAATTTCTTTAACCTGCTGTCGTCTGTATTTTGATTGCAGCGTGCTTTTCATTTGTGATTAACTATATTTTTTTTACACAGGAACAAGATGTAGCGCGAAAATAGCCACATAGCCAAAAGGAAAATTCTGACGCCAACTCTGACAAAAGGTAGCAAATTTGGCTAATAATAGCCCAACCGGGCAACCTTGTCCTCTAGAGGTTAATTACTTGACACCAACTAATCGCCATGACTAGTCCCATTGGGAAGGTGATAGAGCGAATGATCCTCGCCAGGTATGAATGGTACCTGGAACGCTACGAAGTTTACCAAGACGCGATGGGTGGCTTTCGACGCCACCGATGCTCCACTGAGAACGTCTCTGATTTGGTTACATACGTTCAACATCAAAATGCGTGTAAGCGATTACTTGTCGCCATGGTCCTCGATATAAAAAAGTATATGACTATGTTCTTCATGGGGTGATATTTGAGGCTCTGGAAATGATTGGTCTCGGTGGTCGACTCTACCGTTAGACATATGCGGCCTCTGTGAATACCAAAGAAGGTCCAACTTCTACACACACCATGCAGTTCCGCAGGATGGTGTCTTGAGCCCCACACTCTTCAAACTTGCGCGTATCTGTATCATAGAATGACTACCAAATACGATAGTGTCAATCGATGCCGATGATATCTGAGTCTACGCATCTGGCGTGGCACATCCTCAAGTGCCTGCAAAGCTCCAGAAATCTTCGACGTCGATAACGACGTACCTTGGTGAACAGGACTAAGGATTTGCTCAGGAAAATGTGCTTTAGTAGCGTTTAGCAGGAAACCAATGACTTCCTACGCCATATTCATCGATGGACAAAATATATCTTATGTCAGGACGCACAGGCTTTTGTGGCTAATCATTGACCGTGACCTCTGCCGGAGTCCTCATGCGGCCTACCTAAGAAAGTGCCTGTCAGACATCTCTCATCTTTTCGATTTTCTTGGAGGAAGAAACTGGGGTACTTCAGTACACGTGATGATGAAACTGTACGGGACGCTGTTTCTCTAGTACCTACGGTACAGCTTGGCAGTACATACTTCAGAACTAACATCCACACACTCGAAAGTGTTCAGGCCCAGGCGCTTGCGGTTTGTTTATGGTTGCTACGATGTACATCAATATCAGAAACCATGGCAATTGCGCATGACTACCCAGCCAAGATTTACATTGTTGTGGAAGCGCTCAGAGCACACGTCAGGGACGTTGCCCGCGCCCCTTTCCACTATTTCGCCTCACTGCGAGAAAACAAACCACGCGCTTCTTTTTTTCAGACGATACTGCCTTATCGGGTACACTTTCCATCAGACTACACAGCTGCAGCGACAGTTTCGCTTCCCCCTTGATGGTTGGCTCAGCCACAAGTTCAACTGACATCACCAAGTATTTGAACGAATGCACAAATTTTATCACCAGCTCTTAGGCAACTTTCGCTACTCTTGCTGTACGAAAAATATAACAATCATACCTATCTATACACTGATGGTTTAACCACCGTGAACGGTTCTGCAGGGTCAGCGATTTCTCTTATGAAAGTCACCACCTTGAAGTGCAAGACATCACACCAGATGATATCAACCGCCGCGGAGCTTGCGGCTCTTCGTAGTGCACTTCGTATAATTCGAGAGGAACCGCCTCAAAAATGGAACGTCATCAGTGACTCCAAGGCAGCTCTACGTTGCTTGCTTTCTGCCTTACGGCGTGGACCCTACGAACAACTAGTTCTGGAAATCCGAGAGATCCTTCATCACCTCGTCGAACAAGAACACGACGTCATTTTCAGTGGCTTCCTAGTCACTGTGGCGTAATGGACAACGAACATACCGATGAAGCTGCTCGATCTGCTCATGAAGACGGCGTTCAGGAACCAATCCTGCTGTCAAGAACAGTGCACCAGCGATGCTTCGATCGC
Source organism: Dermacentor albipictus (assembly GCF_038994185.2). Classification (NCBI taxonomy): domain Eukaryota; kingdom Metazoa; phylum Arthropoda; class Arachnida; order Ixodida; family Ixodidae; genus Dermacentor; species Dermacentor albipictus. The sequence continues at coordinate 18,313,556 of NC_091824.1, forward strand.
TTGCTAATGACTTCATACAATCGATGTGGGACACAGCTAGTTGCCACTGCACACGTCTTCATTGACTGGACTCCTGTCTTCAGCATTGTCCTTTACCTGTACTATCCCGACCCGAGACAACGGTTCTTTAGCGATCGTTGCTTGGTGCCGCTTTTACAGAATCCTTTGCTTTCCGCGTCAATAGGAAAGATAGTGCGGCGTCTGACCACTCCGGCAACGAGGAAACTATCGAACACGTTTTTGTAATTTTCCCGATACAGCGCACAGAGGCAGTCACTCGCCACCGCGCTGGCGCGTCTTGACGACTAGCCACTTTCAGAGTAGACAGTCCTAGAATGTCGAACTATACAGTCGTCACACAACAATACTCTCAAGGAACTCCAGAAATATTTGCGTTCGTGTGGCCTATTAGAGGGACTCTAGTTCTCTTGGATGTTCCCAACCTGCTGTATTTATTTTTCCTGCCTGTGGTTTTTCTCCACCGTCCTTTCCATCTTTCATTTCGCCTAACTCTTCCCCAAGTGCAGGGTAGTAAACCAAAATCTTGTCCGGTTAACATTCCTGCCTTTCTCATTATGCTTATTTCTCAGCATCTCTCACTTGACAGTTCTAGTTGAAATTTTAGCTACTTTTTGCCTCACTTCAGCGACCCACTTCAAAACTTTTTGACAACACTGGACTGCAATAGTTAATCGTGTGTGATCGATAATCAGTTTTGTCCAGAAAATGACGCAAAGACAACATATATACCAAGTGAATGTTCTTCCTTGTGATTCAGCTGCATGAAAAGCGTACGAAAGGAAGGAGCAATGTGTGAAACATTAATTTTCAGGCATTTCGGCTGGGTTCCAGTCTTTGTCGCAGAAACCTCTTCATTCCTCCCCCTCTCTCTTTATGTATTTGTATATAGATATAAGACAGAGAGAAAAGAGGGACTTTCCCCCACTGGAAATATATTTGGTACGCCACCGAAGGAGGCGGACCCCGTCGGGCGTTCACCGTGTTGCGGAGACCATATACGCAAGGTGCAAATTGCGCAAGCTGCAAAGCCGTTGCTCACGGAACTATTTCTGCTTGATGACCGAATAACATGTAACGTTTACGAATAACATTTACGTTAACGAATCTCTTTATTATGTCGCGCTCGTAACATTCTCCTGTAACTATCTGCGATAAAAGAAGCACTGCTACAGCTTGGTTCGAGCCGTTTATGACTCTTGAATGTGTTAAAATGTGCTCTTTAGAACGTTTTCTTTGCTCTAGAATAAAAAAAAAGGAATTGGTGAAAAAAGCACGCATATATCGGGTACCGAACTCACACTTTCCGAGTGGGAGCCAGAGAAGTTTCAGGCAGGCAGACGTCTTGCCGGACGTCGTCACACGCTTTAAGGCACGTCCAATTGCCTTCGCAACTCATTTTTTTCTAGATCTTGGCGTTTTAGTGTATTTCTTCGGCTACAATTCCTGGCAAATCAAGCACACAACTTCGTTGTCTAATAAATGCGTAACCAGCGCTTTCCGTTAAAGCGCGTGTTAAAGAACTGTGGGTGATCGCTCTGATGACCGAGAAGGTTGTTGCTGACACTGACGTGCCCAGTCGCGTGCAGCCTACTTCCTGAATACTCATCCAGTGTAATACGAGCGTGTACGGCGCTGGTGCCATTCATGTTCCTGCCGCCAAAGAAGACATCGCTGCACCTATTTTCACTGAGAACTCCGCGTCCCATTGGCTCCCGTCGCACAGCTCTATAGTAGACGATCCACATTCTCGGGCCGAAGTGGATCGTCGGTTTGAAGAAACGTGCGTATTTATTGCACTTGTGCACTTATTTTCAGAGATACGGAAACTACATGTGTATGCTTTTAAAAATAAGCCCAATCAAGCGAGATGTTTCTAGCATTGCCGATGACGCAACGTAAGTAGCCCATCGGATCGCTCGCCCGAGTGCTATCACTACCCCACGCTACGTTTAGTGGGAAGAGGTGGCAGAAAGGTCAATGGAGCGGCGCCGCTGCAATCGGTAGCTATGGACGTTTTTAAAACGTTGTGATAAATTAGGCGCCTTACGTGGGGCACTTAAATGTTTCGCTTATTGACATGCCCTACCAATTCGGTACATTAGTACACAATGTTCAAAATTGTTTCAGGGTCTTTTCAATGGCAGAAGTGGTGTAGGAATATCAGGTAATGGCGACGTGGTGGGAATAAACTATGAGGTGGAATTCCAATTATAACAGTGAATAATTATCTACATTACGTGAGCTATTAGAGGTAGAGGAATGTGCCGGTGAAACGGCCGTGGAGAGGGGAAAAGGTGTGCCTCGTCAGCGGCGACCACGCGCATGATGAATGAGGCACGCCTGCAAGCCGCTCGCGTCTCCGCACAGAGCTGCCTGCGTGTACTCCGCGTCCCCCCTGGGTACGGGTCACCCGCTGTGCGGGGAGGAGTCGCACTGTAATCTTATCAAAAATAGCCACTGCCGAAAGGGGAGCACGGCCTTTTTATCATTTCTTTTTTCGCTTGCTCGCACTGGGTGGAAGGCTGTAGAAGCGCAGTCTTTCTTTTATTCTTCGTAGAGAGCGGCGCAGCGATTTGTGCCAGTCTAGTCGACTTGCACGCGACGTAAACCCTTTAGAGCGGGGCCTGCGAGTTTGAAGCGCATTACGCGCTAGAGTGTGGTTACTACGCCGAGCACTGGCTTAATTTCAGAGCGCACGCTGAGGCCGCGATGTATACTTGAGCATTTCTGCGATTCACGCACTCCAGCAGCATTCGCGGACAGGTACGCGTGCGAGGTCACTGCAGCCTGGGAATAGCCCGCGACAACTTCTCTGGCAAACTTGTCGAATCCCCTGTGCCACCTCCTACAGGTCACACACACATCCTAAGGGCACACACATTAGCCGCAGCAAAGCGCGGACCAAATTATTGTCAAACTTTCGTCATTCATATAGAGCGAACTCTGATCAGTTTTCTTCACGAACAGTGTGAATATTTCACGGTAGCTGTAGAGGCTAGTCAAAATGCTTTGTGTGGCATGCTGCTCTAAAAGTCAAAGTTTTATGCAGCCAAGCCGTGGTCCCCTAAGATTGCTCGTTGTTCAGCTAGCTGACTCGTGCTGTACTAGTTAGGTCAATGAACAAACTTTAGGGCAAAAACGAGATTATTGATACAATAATCAGCATGCAGTATAACGTAGTTCCCATTGAGAAGCATCCGCAGTCGAAGAAGGAACGAGGCATGCGAGTGCATTCGCTGCAAAGCGAAACCCAGGGGAATTTCTGTTTGAAATAACTCAAGCACTGTCGTTATAGTGAAGACGTAGTAATCATTTAGGCTGACAGCGCGGTCTTGTGACCCTGGGCCAATGGATCCACCCTCTGGGAAAAATTAACTAAAGAATAAGTAAATTTTTTTTTTACTTCTGGTATTGGTAGCCTGATGTAAGATTCTACATATCAAAAAGCAGCAAACTAGCTAACTCGGACGTACCCATATACTTCTTTCGAATTAATAAAGCCAAAGCGAGACATCCACCCTGAGTAGCTAAGCGCTACAAAGGAAGCCCATACGGGTTCCCCGAAAGAAAAGCTTCGCAGCTGAACAAAAAAAAACTTTTCTTTTATTAATTATCTTCACCTTGCAGGTTTCCGCAGAACTATTACGTCAAACTCTTGCCTTTGCTTCTGAGTTGTTGATAAATTCTACTTCGCCTGCTAGCCGCCTAACCAGGCGCCTAGCCATGTGAGCTAGCCACCTGGTTAGCTCGCATGGTAGAGTGCGTGCCCCAGAAAAACGGTGGTCCCGGGTTCGAATCGCGAACCAGGTCGAATTTTTCTTCAACTGCGAAGCTTTTCTTTCGCGGAACCCGTATGGGTTTCTTTTATAGCACTTAGCTACGTTTGGGTGGATGTCCCACTTTCCATTTATCAATTACTTCTCTCCACCTTGCGGAAGTTCTGCGGGTTTCCGCAGAACTATTAAGTCATACTTCTTTCGAATGATTACCTGGGCGTGTAATATGTTTCTATTCTATTTAAACGTGCTGGTTCCTTTTGGTGAAGGTGCAATAATGGGAAGGTGTGAGATCGATATTAATTTTTAAAGTGATGAATGCGGCACAAGTTGTTATTTATGAAGTAGACACTAACTACAGCGTTATCGCGAAATAGTAGTAGTAGTAGTAGTAGTAGTAGACGTAGTAGCAAATAATTATTTTCTGCTCACAGAATATTTCTTTCGAATATTTTCATCGTGCCCATTGCATGCACAGAACCATTACTTGCGCAGAAAATAACTATTTTTAGACGTATGTACTGTTTTGACGGTTTGAGCTTGTTGGTATAGCATATTTAGAATAACCTTAGCTTAGCTTTGAAGCTTTGCTTTCTTTCCCATGTACTTGTGCTAACCAAACTTCTTTTTTTCTAAAAATGTCGCTATGTTCTTGGAATCTTCCTCGACGTCAAATGTAGCCAGCGACGCCTAAAGAAAGATTACCTATTTCTCCACCGGCGCACAGACATGACGACGAGCACTCAAAGTGAGTTCAAACTATGTTTTCGAAGAGTAGGATGGTCACCGTTACTTTGAAATTAACGTCTTATCGAGAGATATGGCGTGCAACGTCATTGTGCCCTTTTTTTTGTGCCAACAAGGAACATTGGCAGGCGGAATAAGTACGAAGTAGTAACGAGGTGGTCGACAAGGGCTCTTACTCACCAAGCCGAATTCGCTATAAACGCGTTCGCCTTTGTGTTCCGTGGTGTCGCTTGCGCACCAAGCAGATGATCAATGGCATGGCACCGCGTGTGTTTGCCAGTGAAAGCAACGCGCGTGAGGGTTTCGTATCTCTGTGGCTCCCCTTCATTTCGTGGAACCATAGCCTTTCTGGTGGCTTCGCGGAACGCAACCTCTGCAAACGTCCTTACGCGCACGAAACGGTTGATAAAGATAGTTTTCTGACGGAACATTCCAGTAGTCGTCTGTCGCGCGCCACTTTCACTGAGCAAGGTCGAGATCGCGGAAGACTCCACCTTCCGGGTTCCTCAACTTTGGTTGAACGGACTAAACAGGGACAAACCGAGTGCGAAGCACAATACGGTGCCTCCCGTTAGCTAAGAATTCCTCGCACACACGTACGCACGCATAATGCACGCGGAGACACTTTCGAGAGGAGGAATGAGGAAGCCGAGCTCCCTTCTCCGAAACACTTCCATCCCCGCCGCCCTCGAAGCTGCTCCCCACCTGCCTTTGGTGAAGAGCGGTGTGAAACGTAGAACAAGAAAATCGAGGCCCTCCCGCTCGGTGCAGCGATGCGAGAGCAGCCTGCCGGGGAAGCAACGCGGTTCTGAAGCGCTCCGGAATGGGGAAGTAATTCTCAGCTCCGCCATCAAGGTCGCAGATGCGCGCGGCAGAAGGGGAGCCCCGCTTTCCCCGTTCATCTGCAGGGCCCACGGTTCGCTGTCTCCCCGTGCCCCTTGCTTCCAGCCCTTGACCACTGCGGTAAGAAAGGGATCAGTGCCCCATTCCGATTGGAGAGCGGTTTATGTCTGAGGATCAGCAAAAGAAGGAAGCCAGTTTGCGCGCCAACAAAGCTGGCGTGGCAGCGCCGCCACGCTCGTGCTCTGCTCGTGTTTACGCTTTTGTCGGGCGGCCGCCTCTTTGGTTCCGCGGCGTTCGACGCCGTTTCTTTGTCAATAGTGCCTGTTGCGTAGCGACGCCGCCGCTGCCGCCGTCGCTACTACCGGCTGAACGCCTGCGACCTTCACGAGCTCCCCACCGAACGCTACAGTTTTATTCGCAGCTCTCCTGGATCTTTCTGCAGCGGAACTGAAGGTGTACCCCCACCCAGGCCCTCCCCACGCGGATCTCCCGATCCGAGCCAGAGATCGCATTCTGTTGCCGGCAGTTGTCCGTGTTTTATTTGTACTGGCGCACGTCGCCACAACACCGAAGAAAGAGGGAAGGCGACTCCTCGATGGAGTAGACAGCCCCGGAACATTCCCCTGCTGTCCCCACGTTCTTGAAGTTCATGAAACCAGGGCCGGCTGGCTTGGCTTCACCGAGGCCGCGGATATGCCGGCACCACCCATCTACACGCTGGTGTAGCGCTGCCTGTGCTGCCACGAATAGCTTTTGTTTGCGTTTTCTGGGGCAAATACTTCGCATAAACGAATTATTTAGGTATGCGGTATTTTTACTTACCGAGATAACAGGCGTTATGTGCAAATAAATATAGGAGTTGCACTGCATTGTACTGTAGCGCTTGTTTACGAAGACACAAATCGGTGATCGACAGGTGAAAGGAAAAAAATACTACTTCATTTCAGCTTCACCTTCGTTAATTAGTACTGTATACTCTTCGGAAGCACTGCCATGATGCAATGATGGAGGTTGAGATGCTCAAATTATCAGGGGGAGCGTGCAACCATAATTAAGCGAAGTCTAAGCTGAAACCCAAAAAACATTGATGTCCCCAAATAATATTACATGATGTATTCAATCAAAGTTAAATCTAATGGTGCAAAAAGATGCAACATTGGAACAAAAGTTTCGACAATATGCAGCGTTAACGAGCAGGATTTTTAGTCCATTGGTACACATTATATATATGAACCAGAAGGAAAAACACCGAGAGGCCCGATATTTATTAGTGATATTATATGAAGCCACCAGTGACACCAAGGACAGCACAGGGCCAATTATCTGCAGTTCTTAATTGAATTAAAGAAATCATAAATAAATGGAAATGAAAGTCGATGAAAAAAACAACTGGCAGCAGGGTGGGATACGTATGCGCGTTTTCGAATTACACGTGCGATACTCTTAACAATTGAGCTACTGCGGCACCGTTTTCTCATCCACATTCTGGGGTATTTATGTTTCACTACTGGAGCTAACTCTGGTAGTGTTAGCCAGGGACACCACTCACAGCCTTGGTTGCGGATGTGGAGAATCCTTTGTGCCACAGATGTCACGTCTATGTGAATGTTTTGGGTCAACTGGTCAATAAACCCCCACATGCTACCTGAAGGCATCAAAGCGGTCGGATTCGAGACCCTCGTTAAATAATGAACAAGAGGAAAGGAAACTGAGAAGACCTATATTTATTAGTCATATCATATAAAGCCAACAGTGACACCAAGGACAGCACAGGGAAAAATATCAGCAGTTCTTAATTGAAATAAAGAGATGATAAATAAATAGAAATGAAAGTGAATGAAAAAAACGACTGGCCGTAGGTGGGTTACGAACCCGTGTCGTCGAACCAAGTGGGTTGAATAAATAAATAAATAAATAAATATATATATATATATATATATATATATGAGTTAAATAAATTATAAATTATTGGATATAAAAGTGGATGAAAAAACAACTTGCCGCACGTGGGGAATGATCCCCCATTTGAGCTACCGCGGTGCCGTTATCCCATCCACTTTGTTACTTGTTATGTTTCCTTCTAGAACCGTGACAGTGTTAGTCAGCGCCACCACTCACACACCTTGGCGGCGGATGTGGGACATCCTTTTCTGCCACAGGCGTCACGAGTACCTGATTATTTTGGGTGAAGGCAACTGGTCAATAAACCCATGCATGCTACCTGAAAGCATCAATGCAGCTGGATTCGAGACCCACGCTGTGTAATAAACGGGAAGAAAAGGGGTTAATCGAGGGGCCCGATTCTTTATTAAGCATATCATAAGAAGCCAAGAAACATTGTCACCAAGGACAACATAGGGGAAATTACTTGTACTTACTAAATGAATTAAAGAAACTCTAAATTATTGGAAATGAAAGTAAAGATATATATATATATATATATATATATATATATATATATATATATATATATATATATAATATTGCCGCGCAACTGGCCGCTTGAGGCACTTTGCCTGTATTTGCAGGCTTCCTTCATGCTCGGCAAAAGCACTTTTATGTAGCACGCCTTGAGCAACAGTAAGCTGTATCGGGAGTTTTTCATGTGGCTCTAGAATTTTCTCATTGACACTTTAAATCTAATTATGACATTTGAGAAGCTGACTAATTGATTAGGTCTAGTTATGTCAGGTAAAATGAAATATTTATCTTAGTATCTCCAAGGCAAACAATATTACCTTCGCTCTGTCCAGCTACGTGGTATTTCCATATTTTTAAACTCTGGCTAAAGTTAGCGGGGCACCCAGTAAATTCTAAGCAGGTATCAAGGAAATGTAGTGGCTGTTGCATGACGTCCGGTTTCTTTATCTGTCGGGAACAATATGAAATCAAGATACGAGTTTTGGATGATCATCGGCCGCGCCTACTGCTCCCTTTCGAACTGTAAGCTTTATCTAATATTAGACACACTACGCATTCTTGTGCAAACCTATTACAGTGGAGTCGGAATTATGGTAATGATGAGTGGGATATCGGTACCGTTACTTTATCGAACCGGTTAGAAACCGTCCAAAGCCATGTGGCTCACTTTATTTTATGTATTTTATATACATATAACCACACAGCCATTGTAACACTCGCGAAAGCAATCTTTAGCCTTCTTCGGCACTTCTCTCCGTCACTTCCTTTCCTTGTGCTGGTGCGCGCTGTAATTCACAGTGGCGTGGAACTAGCGCGATCTCAAACGTTGTTGCCGTTTACCCTCCGTCACTCATTTCTCTTCGCAAGACTTGGCACACTCCACAAGTTATGCTGTCGCAATGAATACTGTCAATACCACCACCACCATTCACATTATACCGACATGACGATGCGCAGAAGCTTGATGTTCTTCCCCGAAGAACAATTACCTACTCTCATTCATGTACGAGGGTAGTTTGATAAGTATGGTAAAAATACAAGCGATGGCGCTACAATTCTGTTTTCTTATAGGTGGCGTGCGAGAAGCACGTGCCCTTCATATGACGGCAGAATTTGTTTACACTGGTGCCAACAGTGAGTAAGCTTCTGACAGCCATTGGCACTGAGCTGTGTGATGATTCCTGCCAAAATAGAAAAAGGTGAATTTGGAGTAGTGATCAAATATCTTTATTTAAAACACTGGACGTCTGCCCAAATCACAGCCGAGTTTCGCGAAGTTCATTGAGACTCTGCACCATCACTGAAGGCCAGTTACTACTGGACAAATGAATTCAAACGTGGCCGAACTTCGATGCATGGTGAGGCACGTCCTCGGCGTCCAGTGGAGGTCACCAGACCAGGAACGTTGTCGAAAATTCATGGAATTATCTTGGAAGACCGGTGAGTGAAGGTATTCTTCATGAGAAATTTCAGATGAAGAAGGCCTGTGCACGTTGTGTGCCGCGACTAGGCGCACAAGGGAAGACATCTCGGAGCAGTGTTTACCAGTGCTTGGTTGCAATCCGCAGGACTTTGGCGTCGACTTGTGACAGTTGACGAGACGTGGATGCATCGTTACACTCCAGAGTGTAAACAGAAATCAAAGCGATGGACAGGGCCTGATCAAGGTGCCCCAAAAATTGCCAGGACTGTTTGTTAAGCCGCAAAGGTGCTGGCGAGCGTCTTTTGGGATTCACGAGGAATAATCTTCCTAGATTACTTACAAAATAGCCAAACGATAACAGGACCATATTATGCAACACTCCTAGAACAACTGAATAATAAATTGCGCACTAAACGACCTGGATTAGCACGGGGAAAAATCCTCTTTCACCAAGACGATGCTCCGCCCCACAGATTGCGCGTTCCAGTGGCCAAATTGCACGAGTTAGTCTTCAAGGTTGTGCCTCATCCATCATACTCTCCGGATTTGGCTCCATGCGACTTTTTCCTCTTTCCAAACCTGAAGAATTCGCTGTGCGAAAAGAAAAGGCTATGACAAGGTTACTACTTCAAGGGCCTCGAGCCACCCTTTTTTTTTCTGAGGGGAAAAATTGGAGCACCACTGGAAGAAATGTGTGGACCTGGAATGGAACTATGTTGAAAAATAAAATATTGTTTTCTGCAAATATGGTGTCTTTAATGGCTTTTTACCACACTTATCAAAGGACCGTGGTACGTCCAGCACCTGTCGTGACTCGAACAACTCCTCGCATTGATTTGTCTTGGCCGCTAGTTTCTGTGATCTGAAGACTATAATAATTATTACACTTAGGACAACGTTAATTTGTTATAATTTCTCTTGCCTTGACCTTCTTTTTTTGATAATGTGTTAATTACTGTCTAACAATCAATTGTTCTTGCTGCCTGAATCGCTCTGTATGATTATGCGACTACTTTCCTGTGTGATGCCACAAAGCCGCAAGGGCACATTAAATGAAAAGAAATGAAGCTATCAGAACCCCAATTGAAATTGGGCGGTCGTATATGTCACTGAGCTCGTTCTTTTAACTTTCTGGTGTGTGTCTGATAGCCTTACAAGCTACATTTATTGTCGTTTTCTTCCGGGCAAAAACGAGTACCATATAGTTGAACATACCCGTATACGAGACAATTTGTGCGTTTGCGTTTGTGTGTATCATGTTTCTTAAAATTTTGTTGAAACTTCAATATACGGATACCATATTTATTTCCTAACCCGCCGTGGTTGCTCAGTGGCTATGGTGCTGGGCTGCTGAGCACGAGGTCGCGGGATCGAATCCCGGCCATGGCGGCCGCATTTCGATGGGGGCGAAATGCGAAAACACCCGTGTGCTTAGATTTAGGTGCACGTTAAAGAACCCCAGGTGGTCAAAATTTCCGGAGTCCTCCACTACGGCGTGCCTCATAATCAGAAAGTGGTTTTGGCACGTAAAACTCCAAATATTATTATTATTATTATATCTATTTCCTATGTCAAAACCCACAGATTTCGTGGCGTAATTATTTACTGAGACCTCTGCTGGAGCCTGCACTTGGCCTACATAAAACGGTGCCTGACAGAAACTTCTGTGAGGTTATTGGGGCCGGATCGCTCCAGAAAAAGGGAGAAGCAGCACGCGAAAGCACAAACACACATCAGACTTGTATTGACGTACACAACACAGATAACGGCACACACACGTGACAGTTTCCCAAATTGCCTCATAGACGACATGCACTGTATCTATGGATCGGTGGATTATGATTGGCCTACAGTTCCGGCGGAAGCGTGTGTTGCCGTGTCTGAGACCTCGTGGAACTGATGTTGGCCAGCGGGGTCAGATAGCAGTGTCGGCCGGCGCGTCGGAGAGCAGTGTAGGACGGCCGGGTCGGACAGCCGAGTCGGACGGCCTGGTTGGACGGCTGGGTCGGACCGCCTCGCGGTGCTCAGGTGGCCGGCCGCAGTCACCGGGTCGCGTCCACAGCTGGCGGGTAGCCCTGTGGCCGCTCATCCGAACGCTCGACCGCCCCGGTTCAGGACCGCCAGCCCTCCTGGGCCAGTTGCCCAGCGGAAGAGCGGGGCGAGGTAACTTCTCAGCGGGCGACAGCGTTGACTCGGGTGCGGCGTAGTGGAGCGGGTGGCGATAGCTCCTATGGGCCAGACGCCCAGCGAAGAAGCTCTTTTTCGTCCAACGCCGAACCTCGCGCACTGCTCAGGCCACGGGGCCGCGGGCCACACTCTCGCGGCACGCTTTTTTGAGGCGCCACTGCCGACGCTCCCAAATTGGTGTCGATGATGATGATGGTCCTCTTCACCACGACCCGGCGCACTGTCTTCATATGTTTATGCTTACACTCCCACGTACCGTATATTATAACAACTTCCCAGTTGTTTAAATACTTGACAAGAAAGACGGGGGATGTCAGTAGACGCAATGCTCAAACTCTACAGAGCTCTCTTGGTTTTTTAAGATATAGTCTAGCTGTACTGAACAACACCTGCAAGACAAATACTTGTGTTCTGCAGACAGCACAAGCCCAAGCACTCAGAGTTTGCCTTGGTTTGCCCAGATGCACGTCAACAGAGGCCACTATTGCGATTACTCGGGACCATCCAATGCAAACTCACATTACGGTGGAAGATCTGAGAACGCACATCAGACATTTTGCACGTGCCCTCTATCACCACCTTGCAACACTACCTCCAGACAGGCACCAAACATCATTCTCTAAAGCTATCGTCAAGTACAACGACAAACTTCCCTCCGCCTTCTCCACTGCATCTAAACCATCGATACCCCCTGGTGTCTTATCAGCACCACAGTACATCTCAGTGTACCAGGCATTAGGAAAAAGTCTGAGCTGTCGTCGCCTGTGCTGAAACAACTGTCTCTACTTCTGCACGAGAGGTATGCGGACAGCGTGCATATTTATACTGGTGGTTCCACAGACATACATTGTTCGTCCGGTGCTGTGGTTGTCCTAGCAAGAGCTATTACCATCAGCTTTAGGACTGACCACCCAACGACATCGACGTCTGCGGAACTAGCTGCTCTTCGCGCTGCACTTTGTTTTGTGAATCGGGAGCCACCTCGACAATGATCAATCTTCACTGACTCAAAGGCAGCCCTACAATCTGTGCTATCAGCTCTGCGTCGCTGGCGATACGAGCAGCTCGTGTTCGATATTAGATGGCTACTCCATACATGACATGAGGAAGCATACCACGTGACGTTTTAATGGCTGCCAAGTCACTGCGGTGCCATAGGAAATGAAGATGCCGATAATGGCGCTCGGGCAGCTCTTGAAGACACACAGGAAGAGGCCATACAAATTTCACGGTCCGGCAAAGCCAGCAGACTTCGAGTGCTTGTACAGGAGATCACGCTCTCTGTATGGTGCACACCAAGCAGCCAGACCAACCGCAGCAACCGTCAATACCACCTGCACTCTTTGATACATCTCTGTATGCCAATTGGACTCCGCCGAAGAGGGGCCACTCTGCTTTATCGCTTATGGCTAGGGGTGGCATTCACGAAATCTTACTCATTTCGCATTGGAATGACCGACAACGCTTTCTGCAATGCCTGTCTTTGCGAGGAGACGCTAGAACACACTCTGTGCGACTGTCCTGAATATAATGTTCTGAAACAGTCCCTGGCGTCCGTTCTAGCACAACTTCACGATAGACCATTTTCAGTTGAAACGATTTTCCCATGTCGCCGACGGAAGACATCACAGCTGAAGGCGACGAAGGGACTTCGGTTTTTGAAAGAGACGGGCTTCGACAATGATGGTCTCTAACTGCCGGTGTGTGTGCTGTGCTGTGTGCTCTCTCTCTCTCCTGCCATCTTTCATCCCCCCATCCCACTCCCATGTGTAGGGTAGCAAACCGGTTGAGCTAAACTGGTTAACCTCCCTGCCTTTCCTTCTCCACTTTTTCCTTCCTTCCGTGAAATTTTCTTCTTCATTTTTATTTCCTATTTTTCTTAACGAATCCGGGATTTTGGGATAGGCGGTTCTTATGTAGCCTACCTTCCCATATTTGTACATCTAAAGAAAATTAATGTTTTTAAACATTTTTGTGTCTATAGCACACATGCTGACCTACTCAGTGTGTACTCTGAATTTGTGCACTGAAGCTTCATGTGCAATAATTACGAAAGGGTGCCAATGCACCGCTAATTAAGGCGCCGAAAACCCGCTTCGTGATTGGACCGGCATGAGAAAAAAATAGAACACTGACTGCACATTCACCTGTCTTGATCTCATGGAAGTCGTACCAGCGCCATAGACTGTTACGCATTGGTGACATAGTACGTTTGAGAACTTCGAAAAAAATTCTTGCAATGTAGTACAGAAATTTCCAAAGGCAGGAGGCCTGTTGACAGGAGATAAGAAACTTGGTAGTGAACAATTGGAAACTTGCATAGGTCCTACAGGGTAGGTATAATGATGAATTAGCGCATGCATTGAAGTATACATATGGCGAATGCATATATACATGTGGCATTGTGTACAATTATTCGGCAAGTTTCTTCTATCTGTATCTCAGGCTTATGCCAGAATATCTTGCATATTTGTAACGATACAACTGAAAGGTATCTTTGCCCAGCCTTTACGGCAGAATGACTGCGTATTTAAGACTGTAATGTAATGTATAAGTGCACATTAGAAAAAGAAAATGACAATTATTTGAAGTAAAAAACATTCTGCCAACAAATTGTTTCGTATGACGCCTGGCTTGAGTTTTCACTGATTCAGATATTTTAATTAAAGCATCATTACATGATACGACTCAAAGACCAGCAGCTAATGATCAGGTGGAGCGAAATACCGTAGGCGATGAAGTTTCTCAGTATGAACTGCGAAACACAACTGGCTAAATGGCGATGGCAACGCACGCAAAACCAATGTCGTGACGGCCCGCACGTAAGAACCACGACTAATGTAGGCCTGCATTCACTGTTGAAGCAAGAAGGTCGAAGTAGCATTCTCAATTTTTTTTTCGTCAAGGCAGCCGGCTGCCACATTAACGAAGATAAAGCCTTTCATGTAAATTTTCGTTCCAGGATCTCAGATGTATAGTTCGCTCGCTGACAATCTGTGCCCCAGGGATATCATATAAACCTACAGGGGATAGGACTGAGCCACGGACCCTGCCCCATCGTCGTTCGACATATTGATTCGTGCACCGACTGGTCACGACGTTCTTCAGCTCATGACAGCTACCCGCTGAATCCCCAGATGGCCGTTCTCTACTCTTCGAAGCCACATAAGAATTTCTAAGAGCAGCATGTTATAGTCTGAAATTATGGAGCATTATAGAAGCAGTCACAGAAGAAAGCGCTGCGATCATGTTGATCTGTGCATAGCATGTCGAAAAGTGGCAGTCAGTCAGTCAAGAACTTTATTGAAGTCCTGAGGAGTTTTAAGCCGTTGGAGATCCCACGCGGGGAGCTCCTCGGGCCGAAACTGTAGGCGACGCCGAAGTCGGGACGGGAACGTGGTGACGCTCCGCCAATTCTTGGGCCCTCTGGACGGCCTTGAGTTGGAGTTTGAGGTCCGGGCTTTTCAGGGCTTCTTCCCATTCGGGCTCACTGGAGAGAGGGCTCTTTGGTAGCGCGGTACATTGCCATAGCATGTGCGAGAGTGAGCAATAATGTTCTGGGAAGTCTGGGCAATTTGCCGGGATGTCTGAGTTTTAGTGACTTAGTAGGCCTCGTGACGGATACGAGTCCATCTGTAGCATTCGAAACGCGGCCACCCGCACGCGTTCGAGTTTGGCAAGCGGGAGCGGGTATTTGATTCTGCATTTTCGATAGTGTGAGGTGATTTGTTGGTTAATGAGTATCGGGTCATTAATGAATGTCCAGCCCTTCGGAGGCTGTGGGACCGTCGCGGCACGCAAGTTCTCGCGCACAGTCGTGAGCCGCTTCATTGAGCTTTGGTTTTTGCGGGTGAACGTCTTTCGCCATGTGAGCGGGAAACTAGGAAGGGCATCGTTTGCTCTCTTTTGAGCTCGCAAGTAGTATACGCGCTACTTCTTTAGATACGTTGGCGCTTTCGTAGGACCGAATTGCGACACGCGAGTTCGTGAGCACATGAGTGAATGTGAGGTCTGCCATGGCGATGGCTATGGCTATCTATTTGCTTTAGCGCTGGTCGTCGTTTTAACCAATGCGGGTGATCGTAACGTTCCGTTGCCTTCCACGACTGCTATCGCGAAAGTGAATGTGTGGCCGTACTGGGCCGCGTCCACAGATGCGGTGGCTTCACGATCCGCGTCGGTGTGGTCGAGAATCGCGCGGGCGTGGGCCCGGCGCCTACCGACGTTGTGTTGTGGGTGGACGTTTCTGGGAAACGGTGACTCTTTGTAGTGGCCTCTAATTTCGCTCCGTAGAAAAGTGGCAGACACAGTTTTTGTTAGAATGTCACGGTACACACTTGCACATATTATAACAGGCCCAAGCAAGGCCTCGGGTAAGACAATAAGATAAACGTAACCAATACGTGACCGCTATCTGTGTTTATGTGCCACCTCGATCGCTGTATATGTGAAGAAAGGGATGAAGTAACATTTTTAATTTCAAGACAGATGGTAAGCGCACGATCCTGAGTCAAGAAACGTGATGTTGTTTTTTATACAAATAGAGTCGCATTAATGAAACCTCTCAGCGCCTACCGTCTATTAAGCACGCATCGATGTCACGAGCAGTTAAACCTAACGCTGAAAAGGAGCCGTATGTTAGTGTTTTGATAGGTGAATACTGAGAACATCTCGTTATGTCAGAAAAGCTACGAATGAAGACTTCCATAGTTAGTTTAGTTATATTACGTTTAATTAGTGTATGTTAAGCACGGAGACCATGATCCCAATCTCTCATCGGGGTCAAAGTATAGCGCATTTTCGGAAGTTGGAAGGTTATTTCATCGATTCAAGCATACATATCCTATCCAATGGTTTAGCGGGAAGAGATTTTGAAAAGACAACCGAATGCCTGACAATGCACAAATCCCCGCCCAGGCCCCGATATTGAAAACGCTCAGCATGTCTCTCTATGTAATACATAAATGCTGTGAAAAGTAAAACAACAAAAATATTGCAGAACACTCAGCGGGATGCTCTAGAATTTAAAAAAAAAGAAACTAAGCCGTGGCTTCAAGAAGGGAACTTCCATACATACTGATATGAAGAGCTTATCCATAAAAGTTTCGCGGCTGAATTTTAGGCAGAATACATTTCAAAGACAGTATACAAGATAAGCAAGTCTTACATAGTTGAATTTAGTGGCGAAAGCTCAGTTATTGGTGCACGAAGCCGAGGAGAAATCGAGATTCAATGTGAAAATTCGCCCGAAAGAAGAGACAAGAGCAAGATATCTTATGAAAACATAACTGTAATAAGGGCTCTTTAAGCAGGACAAGCGGTCCTGTAGTTCCAAGGTTAGTTTCAAGATGCTCTGTGTAAAGATGCAAATCAAGATTCACCTATACGTATATCGCACACGTAGGCATGAACATCGACGTAGGAGAGTGCCATTGGTAACAAGCGTGTAATACCGATCACAGTCTGCGTTACCGCAGCGCCATCGACAAGTTTTCCGGCTAGCTTAGCAAATAATGTACCGCGTTTGGTGCGTTGGCAACCAGAAAATGGCGCCGTACGTATTTACCGAATAATATGTTGATGTTGTTTCCATTATTACAGGTAATCTGCTCAAACATATGATTACTGGAAGCAGTGTACTTTTTTTTTATTTTTTTTATTTATTGATATGATATAAGGAGATGTTGGCACGCAATTTAAGGCGCCGGCTACTCCTTATCTCTTGGGTGGTTCCGTCATACATCATTCAGGGTTCACGGTTACATATCAAATAATCATTTCACACAAGCACCAGGACTTATAAAGCAACGTTTCCACAGGAAGACTATGGCAAATGTCTCCACACCTATGTAGTCGAAAGTCTCAAAAGTAGAAACGATACTGTCGCCTAATAACACATTTTCTAGTCAGCGGATCAGCGGGTACATACAGTATACATGGCAAATGTCTCCACACTTATGTAGTCGAAAGTATCAAAAGTACAAACGATACTGTTGCCTAATAGCACATTGTCTAGTCAGCGGGTGGTATATACATCGTGTAAACAATCATTCACAGTCACAACAAAGTAGTCAACATAACATAATTCCCAAACAGATGGATATATAGAGTCACATTGAAATGAACAGAGCAATGAAAGCACTAATAGCGTCCAGCGATGCCGCTGTCTTCAAAGAAAGTCTTTAGTGCTTTTAAAGCGCTCTTCTGCAAGGCCGTTGTTGGCCAAGGGCCCAAAAGTTTCCTTAAACTGAAAGGTCTGCGGTCTAATTTACTTAGCGCTGATTTAAGTCGGCATCTTGGTGTGTCGTGATGTGGGCAATCTAGAAGGAGGTGATATATATCTTCATCTACAAATCCGCAATCACATTCGGGGGTTTCCGCTCGGCCAATTCTGTGTAAGAAATGCTTTGTGTAGGCAGTGCCTAGCCTTAATCGATGAATAAGCGTTTCCATAGTTCTATCTAATGACAATGAAAATTTGAATTCAATAAATGGATCAATATGATATAAGTCAGAGCTCTTAGAATTCTGGTCAAACCAAGTGTTTCTAGACATGTTGAAAGACGTTGTCCTTATAATGCAGCGTAATTCATTCTTTGATATTGGGAGCGGAGCCGTATCATCTTTCAGGTGCGCTTGTCGTGCTGCTTCATCAGCTGCTGTGTTGCCAGGAATGTTGCAATGCCCTGGTATCCACTGGAATGCTATTGCATGTTTTGCTTCGCTTGCCTTTGTGAGGTATTTAAGTGTTTCATATATTACACTGTCGCTGAATGTTTTCCCCTTTGTGCTGCAGAGTGATGTTAGTGCCGCCTGTGAATCGCTGAAAATTACCCATTTTTGCGCTTCTGCTACTGACAATATAAATTTTACCGCACATAGGATTGCGAACAGTTCAGCCGTTGTGGACGAAGTCGCACGAGATAACTTAAATGATTCTTGTTTGTTGAGGTGCGGTATAATGAATGATGAAGTTGAAGAGGTTGCTGTACTGGAGCCGTCTGTATAGACGTGTGTGTATCCTGAATACCGCATATATATCTGGTATAGTGCTAGTTGTTGAGCAGCTTGAATGAACATGTCTCTTTTGCTGAATATCCCTTCTACTGATAATTCAATTTTTGGAACTGCAAGCAGCCATGGAGGATATTCGATGTCTGAGTTCCAAAATTCATTTTCTGGCAATATGTGAAGATTTTCTTGAATTTCTATATGAACATAACTTCTATCTCGATTCATTATGTCTAAAGCCAATGGGTGGTTTTTATGCTGGGTTTGAAGGCGGAAATAATGCCGGCATGTTTCTGAAGTTCGCATAACTGGAAATGGTGATTGGCGAGCCTCAGCTATTACAAGAGAACTCGAAGTCGCTCGTGGAACTCCTAGACACAGGCGTAGTCCTCTAGCTAAAAGTCTTTGAAGTCTCTCTTCTGACGTGTGGGAAAGTCCGTGTAAGATGGGCGCGGAATATGCAATTTTTTGTCGTATTAATGCATTGTAAACAGTCAGCATGGACGATACTGATCCGCCCCATGATGTGCCTGCAAGTCTGCGAAGTACAGTCACTATGGCATTGACCTCGTTTTCGAGTTTTTTTAAGTGGGGTGCCCAGGATAGCTGCCTATCAAGTATTATGCCAAGAAATCGATGCTGTGTGACAATCGTTAGAGGGTGTCCTTCCAGATTAAGAGTGAAATTTTTTAACACCTTCCGAGTGAAGGGCAATACAGCAGTCTTTGCATGTGATAGTACCATTCCTCTTTCTCTCAAAAATTGGTTGATGATATTTATGCCGTCTTGCAATGCCATCTGGAGTAGTTGAGCTTTAGACCCAGATGTCCAAATACACACATCATCTGCATACAGTGAAAACTTTAACTGTGATGGCAGTCTTCGCGTTAAATCAGCCATGACGCAGTTAAAAAGGAAGGGGCTGAGTACGCTTCCCTGTGGTACTCCCTGTTTGACAATATGTTCAGAACTCTTTCCTTCACCCGTCTGAACAAATATTTTGCGACCTGATAAAAATTCAGAAATCCATCGCAAGGACCGGCCAGACAGACCAAGTTCCAACATGCTTAGCAGAACATGAACGTGACTAACGGTGTCAAATGCCCTCTTGATGTCTAGGAATACTGCTATCGTCATGTTTCCACGTGCACGCTCGTGCTCCACACAGGTTACTATATCTAATATTGCATCCATTGTGCATCTATGTTTTCTAAAACCTATTAAGTAGTTGGACAACACCTTCGTTTCATTACACCACCATTGAAGTCGCGCGTCAATCATTTTCTCCATTACTTTGCATAAACAACTTGTCAAACTAACGGCGCGGAAGGATTCAAGGCACAAGGGCGTCTTACCAGGTTTTAAAATTGGTATGATTCGAGCGACTTTCCAAGAGTCAGGTACAGTTTCCTCTATCCATAAGTTATTATAGATGTCTAAGAGCGCATTTGTACCTGTCGGTCCGAGGTTTCTTAGCATATTGTACGTAATGCCGTCCGGCCCAGCAGCGGACTTTTGGCGACATGATGCAATTGCACATTGGAGCTCGTTTAATGTGAAAGTGTGATCTAACTGAGGATGTTGGGCCCAGTAGCAAGCAGTAATTTTTCGCTTAGCCAACTCTACTGAAATATCAAATTCTGTACATTGTGATGAAAAGGCAGATCTGGAAATTAGCTCACAAAATTCATCTGCAACTAATATTTCACACGTGTCCCTGGCTACAGCGAGAGCACGAAATGGGAAGCTTTGTGTTACAGGTCCGCTTAAAGAACGAATTACTAGAAAAATTCGTGGGACAGCCGTGTGAGGAGACAGCGTGCCGCAGAAATCGCGCCAGCGCCGTTTGCCTAAGCTTTCCATTCGTCTGCGCATTACATTGTGTATTTTCTGAGCGTTTCTGTATGCTTCTGAACTTCCGCTCCGTCGGTAAGCTCTTTCGGATCGGCGTCGGATGGCTCTTAGGTGTTCATATTCTCCGTCAACTGCAGCATAGTCTTTTGGTATTGGGACCTTCTTTGTGCATATGTTCATATTATCCTGCAAAAATTCTGTAAATTTTTCCACTGTTGCATGTTGGTTAATTTGATCCGTTAGGCGGTATCGAAAAGCTTGCCAGTTGGTTAGTCTGCTGTAACGCCTGATATCATAGCGCATGCTAGGGTGGTTAACAAGAATGGGAAAATGATCACTTCCGCGCGTTTCCATATCTGTTGTCCATCCCACACCATTCACTAGATCATGTGAACACAGGGTAACATCTATGCAGCTTGAGTAATTATATCCACGAAGGAATGTTGGCGACCCATCGTTTAAAACAGTCAAGTTGCATTTATCTATGGCGCATTCAATAACATTACCCCGTGCATCACAGTGATCACTGCCCCAGATGATGTTGTGTGCGTTGAAGTCGCCACATATAAATACATTAGCATGAGCTATTTCGAATATATCCACTAGCGCTTCTACTGAAATCCGGTTTGAAGGTTGTAGATATAGATTAATCACTGTTATACAGAGCTTGCCAAAGGATACTTTACATGCGATGAATTCCGGGAAGTCTGAATCACTGGACTGAATTTGATAAGATGGTAGGTCCTTTCTGACGCACAGGAGCACTCTGCTAACAGCACCTTGACGAGAAGTCTTATATATCACATAATTCGAGAGGCGAAAGTCGTCAGCGATTCCCGCCTCTTGAATGCAAAGTATTGGGAAGTTGTATTGCACAAGCAGTTTACGAAAGTCAGCGCACTTTCTTCGAAGACTGTTGGCATTCCACTGAAATATGGAGACATTTTTGTAGCGGTTATTCATGTAGTGCCTGCCGCAGTTTCGGCCCGGATTGTTGACACAACAGTGCTTCTAGAGGCAACAAGGCTTTTACTTCTGGTAGGTTGTTTGCTTCCGGCAAAGCAGATAGGATTGCCTTAAGAGCTGCGAAAAGCATTGGCAAAATCAGTTGTGTCACCGATGCTGTAGTATGTTCGCTATTAGCTGGTGTCACTTCTGCAGTGGATGCGTAAGGTCGCTGAGAGAAATGTGTGGGAGTACAAGAGCTTTCTTGTGTATTACTTTCTGCCTGTTGTCCTCTGGGTTTCCGTAGTATTGATGCATAGGACTGGGCTCTTGACTGTGATCCTCTTGATTGGTCGCTTGATTGCACTGTTGGTTGTTCTCTAGAGGAGGGATATCTTGTTGGTGCTTTTGGCTGTGGTGGTTCCGGTGCCCGCTGAGGTGGGTGATCTGGCACTGGATGAACAATCTCGAGGTTTGGTGCGGGTTCATTGCGTCGCGGTTGTCTTCCATGAATTAGTTCATGTCTACGCATTTGCGCCGCTGCTTTGTTCTGTGGGCAGCCTGAGAAGGAGGCGGCATGGTTCCCCGCACAGTTCGCACATTTAGGTTGAAGAAGTGACTTGCACTGCTTGTGGTCATGGTCTTCTGAGCATATTTTGCATCTACGTGTGCTACGGCAGGTTTTCGCCATGTGCCCGAATCTCTGGCAATTATAGCAGCGAAGTGCGGGTCCTAGGTATTCCTCGACAGGGTGGCTGGTGAAACCCAAGTAAATTCTTCCAGGTATAGGGCGGTCGTCTCTGAAAGTCAAGATTACCGTGTGAAGTGGATATGACTTCACTGCTCCATCTTCTTGGCGGGAATACCTTATCTGTCTGCGTGCCGATATAACTCCTGCGTCTTTCAAGAAGTCTAGGAGTTGATCGTCTGTGTACTGCAGAGGCACATGTTTTATTTTCCCAACGTTTCGCGTATACGACTCTGGGATGAATGGCTTGACTTCCAGGCCACCTACACTTGAGAGCATCAAAAGGCGTTTCGCCGATGCTAAGGAAGCAACGCTAACACTGAAACTTCCATCTCTGGTCGTCCTGAAAGACTGTACTTTCTCTTTGGCAGCAGAAACTATTTCGGCAGACACTCGGTTTGGATTTACTTGCCAAAAAGTAGTACCTTCATTTGTTGGGCGAAAGACAACCGGAATGCCTTCGGCTCGCTTTTTCTTATACGTGACCACAGTAAATGGCGCATCTTCACCCATATCTTCATCATCACTTAGCTCATAAGTCGATGTTCTATCATCGTCCTTGCCGTCTTCTAGGCGAGGTTTCTTGGTCTCGGCTTCACCATCAGCCATCATTCCTGAGTTCGCTGAAGTTGATTCTGAGTTGGGGAGAACCAAACGTGCCGGCTTTATGAAGTTTTGTGACGCTTGCAAGGCTCCAGGCTTTTCATTACGGCCCGTAGCGTCATTCATGTGGCTTGTTAGGTTTGGACGAGCATAAGGCTCGTGACGATGTTCTCGGCTTCCGACCACCGTAGCGGCGGGGTAATAGACAGGTCTTCAAAAAAGAAATGTCGTACCTGTAAGGCGCCTGGCTCGTCGAATCTTCACCCGAACTTCACCCGATCTTCAATCGTCGTCAAAGGTAACCGTAACTATCCAAAAAACCAGAAAACTCAGAGCACCACATAAAAACAGCGACCGAACAGATACACAGTGTACTTTCATATGTCATGAAATAACGGTCAGAAATCAAAGTGTGCATGAGCCGATTGACGTTAAGCTACTTTCAGCTCCTTCCAAATGAAGTACGTTGTCGCCACTAAACAAACCTATGTACTTCGTCGAGCTGAATCACAAGGTCGCGCTCAGAGCCGGCCGCCTCGTATCTTGGCAACGCAACAGCACGTGCGCAACTAGATCTACGGAATAAACGGTAAGTCATGCCCGCCCCACAAAAGAGCAGTTGCGGATTCCAAAAGTCCCGCGCGCTCGACCTCGAATCGGAGAAGGCGTTCGTAGCAGGGACGCACTGCCGCCGAATCTGTTCTTTTCATGCCTGCGCCAGCCGGGTCGAATTCTTCTCAACAACTGGATGCCGGGTTTCCACAAAACACAGCGCCGAACAGCCGGCTAGCTCGTGCCCATGTGTCTGCATTCGCGACGCCCCAAGGCCACGGACAGTGGACGGAGAACGATTCTCCCGTTATTTACAAGAGTTGGCAACAAACAGCAGTGCGAGGAAGCGGGATTGTGCGAGCAAACAAAATAGCTACGGCAAAGAAGCCGCTCGAAGGCTGCCGAACCACTCGAGAGGGGAAGAGGACGCAGACGGTGTGTGTGAAAGCGAAGCGCGCAG
Organism: Dermacentor albipictus; assembly: GCF_038994185.2. Lineage (NCBI taxonomy): Eukaryota > Metazoa > Arthropoda > Arachnida > Ixodida > Ixodidae > Dermacentor > Dermacentor albipictus. The sequence continues at coordinate 18,337,147 of NC_091824.1, forward strand.
ACGGCGCGAAGTCGTCGTCACCCGAGCAAGGGGGGAACGGAATAGGAATGGTTCAATGCCGATTGAATGCCGGTTATGCCGCCAATGCGGAAGCATCGAGCCGTATGTGTCGACACTCCCGGAACAGGAAGCGAGTTGTTGCTGCTGCTCTCCCCGGTTTCTTTGGATCCGCGCGTTGTGCCGTTGCCACTAGACAAATACACCACACAAGATGTTTGAAACTGAGACTCAGCTTACAGGGAGGGGATATATAAAATGTTCGATCATAGTATCACGAAAGAAAGAACGTTTCACTTTTATCATTTCATCTTTAACGTGTCTATGTCGGTTATTCACTGATGGAATGGGACCGGTCCCATTCCCACTTTTCCACATAAGTGCTGCTCAGTGTCAAATTTCCGTCCTCCTGCCTTTATTTTTTAAACTTGTTTGTTTGCGCCATACTTCGCGCCTTAGTCGGCGCACCCCACGCGCCTAGTGGTATCTGTCGCCCGCCATGACACACAAACAACGTTTGCTACGTTGACCATGCGGTAGTTGAGGAACGTTCACCCGCCGAGGGCGACGGCGTTATGCCTCAGACGGGGGCTTCGCACAAACACGCCGCATCCAAGGGCCATCACCTTCATGCCTCACCCAGGTCGCCGCGTTCTTGGCCTTGGTCGATGGCTCCGCCAAGCGGAGATCAGAATCGGAGACATGCTTCGCGGCTGTTCCGGGCAGTGAGCGGTGCGATGGCCGTTGCGGAGCAGCTCGATTTGTATCGCGTAATCTGCTGCTTCGGTAAAAGCCTTTGTTGCGCGAGTGCAGCTGTTGTCCTAAGAACGGAAGGACGAGAAAGCGTACGTCGGCAGACTGGCCTACGTGATTAGCCGATATGGCCTTGGTGACCACGCAAGGTCATTCGCAAAACCGCAGCTCGATGGTTCACTTCCGTTCACACACACACACACACGCACACGCACGCACACACACACACACACTAGTGAGCGGGCACGCACATGCACCCACACGCACACACATACAAACAAAGAGAGAGAGAGAGAGAAATTAACAGAAGAAGAAACGAAAGAGCTGCTTAATGCCCATTTTCTCCCTTCCTGCGCACTATACTTTTAATTACTGCTACCCAGTGTTTTGATGTTCGCCTAGTTTACCGCTTGCTCATGTGTAAGTGCGCAACAGAGCAAACAAATAATCCTAAATACACCTAATACGGGGCATTGCTCTCTCGCTTCCAGTTCCGTTGCGACACACGTAAGCGATTGACTTGCGCTGAACGCAGACAGCGTGCTCCGATTCAGATGCAACGACCACGAAACAAGCACAAACCTGCAAGAAAACTGTCGCCTGATGTCTTCGCGGTGACATTTACCGATTGCATCGGCGCGTCACGCGGCGTCCTGGTGCGCCCGCCAACCGAAGACGCTGCATAAATTGGTCCGGCGAGTGTCACGACAACCCGCGTCGTTTTCCTTCCGGTGGTTGACTGGACCCCTGTCGCCGCCGTGGTGACTCCGCGCACAGCGAATCCGTGATGAAGTCGCTGATCTGCATACAGCGCTCACGAAGGGGTAGTGGTGGATACATTCGCTTGTAACACGACGTGCCGCGTGGTGCCCCAATATGACTCGCTGCGCGCGTGAGCGGCTTTGCTACGTTTAATAAATTCTTGCCATGCAACTGGACTCTTCGTAGGCAACGTGTGACGTGCATGCCGTTCGAGCCAAGACAAACAAGCAACGTTGCGAGCAGCACGCCATGTGATCTCTTTGACTCAGTGAACGCTGCTCGCGTTGTTCCGTTCCACTTCCCAAGTCGAGACACGCTCTGCAGGATTGGTAGGGAAATCAGTGGGTGGGTGTATAGAAACTTCAGTGGCAGTGCTTTTTCCCAAGCGTTGGTATCCGCGCATTATGACTGCATATGCGTTGTGAAAAGATCCGCGGGGAAAGACAACAAGCTTCTTGAAAATTGTCACTTGCTTTGAAGCTTGTCAATTGTAATTATTTCCCTAATTCAGAATGCGGGGTAAGACATTTACTGTTTCTTTCGTGGAACAATGTAGCGTTACTACTACTACTACTACTACTCCTACTACTACTACTACTACTACTACTACTACTACTACTACTACTACTACTACTACTACTACTACTACTACTACTACTGCTACTACTACTACTACTAATATTAAACAAAATAAATAAATAAATAAATAAATAAGGTTTACTTAACGTGTCCAGGAACTGCCCTAAGGTCTGAGTGCTCTCGCACTCATACATAAAATCCCCCCCCCCCCCAAAGAAACAAGAATAACACGGCAGGGTAATATAATTTTAAAGAAGCAGTGAATAAAAACGAACAATCATGAGAAGAAGAGAGTAGATAACACAAAGCGCAATATAAATCCAAAAAGAAAAGAAGGAGAAGGGCAATTAATTACTACGGTGAAACTATTGTATCGTATCTGGCGCAGCGCTGGCTTCGCATCTATGGCACGTGTGACGTGACAGATATCGGTATCGCCCATGACACATTGCGGTGAGGGAACACACCCTCTCCCACTTAGTGTATATATACACGGCTGTTGAATAAACGGGGACGCTTTCCGCTCCCCTTGCTTGGAGCCTCTGGTCATGTCTTGCCTGCGGCACCGCACGATACATGGTGTCAGAAGTGGGATCAACGCCGACGTCCAGTCTTGGTGAACCGAAGATTATACTACAAGACCAGCCCCATGGACTTCCTGAAGCCACCAGGCCCGCTGAGCTCGGCTGGTGAAATTGCCAAGAACTGGCAGGCATTCAAGCAAAGGTTCGAATTTTTCCTCGCCGCGTCAGAACAGCCAACCGGCAAGCCTCGAACGGAATCATGCAAGACAGCACTTCTGCTGAGCGTTGCAGGCGAGGAAGCCATCGAGATCTTCAACACGTTCAGCTTTGGCGAAGACGAGAGCAGGAATGACTACGCCACTGTCATTGCGAAGTTCGATGCATATTGTGCGGCTCAGCAGAACGAAGTCCATGAGCGCTACGTTTTCCGTACGCGAGTCCAGGCCCCTGGTGAGCTTTTCGAACCTTTCTTGCGAGACTTAAAGAACCAGGCACGAGCATGTAACTTTGGCTCCCAAATGGACGCAATGATTAGGGACCAAATTGTTTATGGAACTAACGACGAGAAACTTAGAGAAAGGTTGGTGCGGGACACTACGCTGAATTTAGTGAAGGCTGAGCAGGCTGCTAAAGCAGCTGAAGCGACGGCAGCGCAACAAAAAGTTTGGGCACGAGACGAAAGCCACATTGACGCGATGCGTAAGGAACACCCAAGTAAACAAAGTGAGTTGCCCAGGCATTACAAGTGTCCTAAGTGCGCACGTATGCACCCGCCACGAAGGTGTCCTGCATTCGGGAAAACATGTCGCAAATGTCAACGCCCCAACCATTTCGCTATCTGCTGCAGACGATTTGCCGATATAGGCGAACTTCAGGGCGGTGAAGATAACTTTGACATTCTGGACGTGTCAAGCTGCGCACCAAAGCAACCCGACTGGACAGTTGTCGGCCAAATCAAGAACGTACCACTTGAATTCAAGGTCGACACAGGAGCGCAAGCAAATCTACTACCTTTCGGTTGCTACCGTAAAATTCGCCCGAAACCGCCCCTGAAACCAAGCAGCGCGGTGTTACGTTCGTATGGCGGAGGGGTTATCAAGCATGATGGCGTCATTCGTGCAGAATTAGCACTAGGTGACCGTTGCGCCGTCCTCGACTTCTTCGTGGTGTCCAAGGGGCATCAGGCCATCCTGGGCTTACAGGCTAGCGAAAATCTTGGACTTGTGTCACGCATACACGCAGTATCTCGAAACAGTTCCGAGGAAGTCGCAAGAAACTTTCGCCACTTGTTCACAGGAACCGGGTGCGTTGAAAGGGTCTATCGAATGGTTCTACGTGACGACGCCACGCCAATCGTCCAAGCAGCCCGACGAGTGCCGCTGGCCCTACAGGAACCCTTGCGAGAAGAACTGGGACGTATGGAGCGCGCGGGCATCATAACCAAAGTCACCGAGCCCACAGACTGGGTAAGCCCATTGGTCATTGTTAGAAAGAAAGACGGGAAAATTCGAGTATGTATCGACCCCAGGAGGATTAATCAATGCATCAAGAGAGAACATTACACAATGCCGCGAAGAGAAGACATAGAGGCAGAGTTAGCGGGCGCTACAGTTTTCACCCGCCTTGACGCGAACTCTGGTTTTCACCAAATTCCGTTGGACAACGAAACCTCCCGAATTTGCACCTTTGCAACGCCATTCGGGCGCTACAGATTTCTGCGCTTACCGTTGGTATAGCATCGGCGCCTGAGGTATTTCAGAAAACGCTAAATGAAATTGTTGAAGGCCTTCCTGGGGTTAGAGTATACGTTTATGACGTACTGGTGTGGGGGTCGTCGAGACAGGAGCATGACAGGCGCCTGGAGTCGGTACTGCAAGCAGCAGAACGCGGCGGTCTGACATTTAATCCGAACAAGTGTTCCATTGGTGTCGGTAAAATCGAGTTTCTTGGTGACGTCATTGACCAGGAAGGCATCAAACCAAGCCCGTCACTGACAAAATCAATGATTCAAATTCCACCGCCGACCGACAAGCTCGCAGTACAGAGGATGCTAGGAACCGTGAATTATTTCAGCAAGTTTATGCCGTCACTGGCCCAAAGGACGACGCTCCTCAGAAATCTTATAAAGCAGAATACTGCGTTTGACTGGACGCCTAAGCACGCTGAAGAGTGGAAGCAGCTTTGCGAAAGTTTAAGTAGAGCGCCTTTACTAGCCGTGTTCGATCGAACAAAAGCAACAAAGGTGTCATGTGATGCATCGCAAAACGGAATCGGCGCAGCGCTATTGCAGTGCCACCAGGATACATGGAAGCCAGTCGCGTATGCCTCGCGGGCACTTACAGAGTGCGAACAACGTTACTCGCAAATTGAAAAGGAGGCCCTGGCGTTGGCATATGGATGCGAGAAGTTTAACCATTTTGTCTACGGTCGGCCGTTTATTCTAGAAACTGATCACCATCCCTTGATCGCCATCTCGCAGAAGGCCATTGGCGACATGCCCCCGAGGTTGCAGCGTTTTTTCCTGCGCCTTCTTCGCTATGACGTAAAACTTCAGTTCACACCAGGGAAGCAACTGCTTCTCGCTGACATGCTGTCACGTGCAACAACCGGACCCATCACGGGAAACGACGTCATCAACGACGACACTGAAGTGCACGCAGTAAGTGTTGTTTCTTCACTTGTCACCGATAACACCTGGAAGAGGTTGGCTACGGAAACTAGTCGGGATGAAGAATTAAATCAAGTTCTTGTGGACTTGGCGGCAGGAAAAGCACTCCAAGGCCACTGGAAATCTTTTGAAGGAGAGCTTTCTCACGTGAACGGAGTCCTCTTAAAAGGGTGCAAAGTTGTAATTCCGGCTACGATGAGGAAAGAAACTTTGGAACGCATTCATCAAGGTCATCTGGGCATCAATAAATGCAAATCACGGGCCAGGCATCTTGTCTTCTGGCCAGGAATAAACCATGACATAGAAACTTTCGCACAGGCGTGTTCTGCATGCAAAACGTACGCGTACAGACAGCCCCAAGAGCCGTTACAGTTGCGCCCAGTACCTGATAAACCGTGGCATCGTGTCGGCATCGATATTTTTGAGCATGGTGGACGGTCATACCTGTGCGTCTACGACGCATTATCAAACTTTCCTGAAGTAGAGCTGCTAAAAGATACTACCGCGAAGACGGTCATTGAAGCAACAAGTGCAATTTTTGCTAGATACGGCATACCAGTTGAAGTTTGTTCGGATAATGGCCCACAATTTTCTAGCCACGCTTTTGCTGCGTTTGCCCGAAGGTACGACTTCATCCACACCACTTCCAGCCCTCGGTACCCCCAGTCCAACGGAAAAAGGCGTGCAAGTAGTTAAGAGGATTTTAAAGAAAAGCACTCAAATGAATCACGATTTTTGGCTTGGTCTTCTTGCCTACAGATCTACTCCAATGGAATCCGGACCATCACCTGGCGAAGTACTTCAAGGAAGACGACTACGGACAACGTTGCCCGACGTCCGGCCCTGCCCAGGTCGCAGCGTACAGAAGCATCGTCAGACCGACCGTTGCAGCCGACCACTACCACCACTCAACCCCCGAGACACGGTACGCATCAGAGAAGGGGAGTGGGCCACCAAAGGTCAAGTCGTTCAAGCTGCGACATATCCCCGGTCGTATAACATAATCACTGAGGAGGGCAAATTCCTGCGGCGCAATCGGCGACATCTGCTGCCTACAAGAGAAGCTTTTCGACAAAGAGGCCTTTGTGACTCTGAGGAAGACCTCCGCCAAGGGGCTGACCGAAGACCTTCACCATGCAGCAGCAACACTGTCGCCGAGTCACTGGCCACAACTGGCCACATTCCCGCCTCATCCAACGCTCCTGCATGCTTGCAGCAGAACCAAGAACCTGCGTTCAGAAGGTCAACCCGAGAGCGAAGGCCCCCACAGAGGCTTACTTATAATCGAAGCTTTGTGCAAGTTCCCTAAATCGCGGTCTCAATATTCATTTCTACTAACGTTCTTTCCTGTGTTTTTTTTTTTTGCTCCTTTGAAAGAAAAGGGGATGTATCGTATCTGGCGCAGCGCTGGCTTCGCATCTATGGCACGTGTGACGTGACAGATATCGGTATCGCCCATGACACATTGTGGTGAGGGAACACACCCTCTCCCACTTAGTGTATATATACACGGCTGTTGAATAAACGGGGACGCTTTCCGCTCCCCTTGCTTGGAGCCTCTGGTCATGTCTTGCCTGCGGCACCGCACGATACAACTATGACGCGAGGCAAAGCTCGGAAAGGAACGATGACAGTGAGTTATGAAAAATATAAAGGTGCTGAAACTATGCGTTATGAAGACACTGTTTTCTGTAGACGGTTGCGTGTTGTTGTTGACAGGCAGGGATATAGAGAGGTCTATGTTCTCTGAGGATCTTGCTCGGAATACGAATCATGATAAACTGATGAGTTCGGGAGAGGTGAGAATACCGTGAAGTTTGGAGAGAAACAGAAGGTCCACGCGATTACGTCGGGAGCGAAGTAAAGGCAATGACAATAGTTGAACAGTGTTAGAACAACGTGTAATGCCAGTGTTTGCAAAGAAGTGATCATATATGCTTATAAACGTTTTCTGGGCGCGATCTATAATGTCACTGTTGGAGCCGGAAAAACCATTCCAGATGGCCTACGCACATTGCAATTGAGGAAGACAAATAATAATAACAGTAATAATAGTAATAATAATAACTAATATTATTGTATTAATAATAATAATAATAATAATAGAGTGTTGGGTTCATGGTGGCGCGAGCTGAGGGTTATTTGAAATGTCGCATAGATGGTTGGAGAATAGGAAGCGATGCGCATATATAAGACGTCCTTCTTAACGAAAATCGGCTTCCTATCTAACAAAATTTAAGAACGTTAAAGATCAAAGTTTAAAGTCGATTGAAAAGCTATCGCAAGTTAGAAACACTTAGGCGACGTTTGCTCTAGTTACGTGAAGTCGTTTCTTAAGCTGGGGTATCGCGCGGAGGTGTGGCCCTCCTTCCGGAACGAGTGCTTTGAGGTGGACTTGGCCAGAGTTGAATCTGCTGAGCTGGAACTGGTGGACACCCTTGGGTGAACGCTGATGTACTTGGCTCGGCCATGTCGTAGCCCTCTGGTGAAGCTTCGGTAAAAGTTTGTTCCGCAGCTCTTGGTCGTATATGGATGCGGTTCCTAAAGAAGATGCCTCCAGTGTCTGTCTTTGCGGCGTATCTACAAGGTGCTCGACTCACATTGAACACTGCGGCTTTTTGCCCGTTGTGGCTGTGGCGAAGCCGCACCGGCTTACCAAAAATTAGTGGGTGGGAAGTTCCTTGTGTAGCAATCACCATGTTTGCGCTGTCCTTCTTTTGTCTTTGCTGGGGTAGCGTAGGATAAAGTGCGTTTGGGAAGCTTGGTTTCAGGGCTTTTTGCAGGGTAGGCAGGAATGTGCGCAACTTTCTACCTATTAGCAGCTCAGCTGGGGACTCTCCTCTTACAGTTGGTGTCGAGCGATAGTTTAATAGCACTACTGCGAGCTCCTTGCCTTCCTCTGCTGCCTTTTGCTTCATGGAGTTGGCGGTTTGTATGGTTCTTTCTCCCTGACCATTTTCGCTCAACGGAAGTGGTGTGGTTTCATAATTATTTTCTGTTCCTGTATCTGGAGCGATCTCCAGAGGTAGGAGTTGATGACCCAGATGCATGGTAGCTGGTAACATAGCTAAAGGTGGTCCACGTTGAACTTAAGGTCGTCGGCGCGTGCTACTGTCGGCACCTTTATGAGGTCTGCCGCCTGTCCTTCAAACCTTTGGGATGTCGCTAGAACGTCGTCGAAGTAGAGCTTGATGGGGAGTTACCATTCGAAGAGCCTCTCACTGGCTTGCTGAAAGAACTCGGGAGACAACCGGACGCTGCCGTCGTTTTAGAGCACGGCTCTTAAGCACCCGTTCCTGCGGCGAGCATCAGCGTCGGCGTCCCTCGTAGCTGAGCGAACGAGCACAGCGAAGGATGAAAGAGCGAACGCAATGCGCAGCGGGGGATAAAAGACGGGTATGCCGAAGCGCGCACAAGGAAAGCGGATGAAAAGGGTGCAGTGGAACCATAGGGCGGAAAGCGGACAAAGGGGTTCGGGCGAAAGCGTGAGAAAAAAAATATCATAGTGCCGCGAAAGACTGGCTCTGCGGCGATGATGGCTACGAGATGGCGCCAGAGTATCATGCGTCGTCTGTTCGCCGGTGACCCCACCGATACCATATGCGCTGCATGAGCGGAGGTCTGTCTACGGCGGCTGCTGTGAATCGCGCTTATGCGTCACCCCCGAGCTGCCTCTCGCGACCTCCCGATTAGCGAGGCACTCGCACCACACTTCGCTCCGTTTGCAACGTGCCGCATGAGACCATTCCAGCCAATATATCGCGACATGAAAACACGTATAGAGCTGCGCTCAAATTTCGCATTAGGAAGTATCGTAATCGTCGGTTAACTTTTTTTGTTCATGATGGCAAGTGGGTGCACTCACTCAGAAGGCCCTGTGCCTTCCGTGATGATTCCATTCTGTTCGATTACTTACAGTTCTGCCTTGACTTTGTGCTTTAATGCACTTGGTAGGAGGCGTGGAGCCGACACCGTCAGAGTTACCACTTCCTTCAGCTTTGTGGAATACACCCCAGGCAGATTTAAGATGACTTCAAATACACCAGGAAAGTCGCCGAGCACGTTTGAAGTCCTTGAGTTGCTGTGCACGCAGCTACAGTTGTATGCTGCGGCTGTCTTCTCGTGATGAACTTCAAGGTACTACATTTGTCAACACCGAAAATCGGCTTCAGTGGTCGGCTAACGACGAGAAACTCTAGGGTGCACCCGTTTTGTTCAGTCGAGCAGCGCAGCTCATATTCGGCGTCGATGGGAAGTGTTTGTCCCGTATACCTGGTCACTCGTGCCATTGTTGGCTTGAATGCAGGTTGCGATGGCGGCCATGTGCTGGTTGATTCTTGGGAATTATATTTCCGTCGGAGCCAGTGTATAGCCTGAAGCTGACGTTGTCTCCATCTACGCTGACCATTTCTATCCACTTCGAGATCATATTAATGTTGTGGAGGTTGCTGATCGCATGGGCAAATTGCGTTGCTGATCCTGTTGTTTTAGATCTTCTGCTGCTGTAGACGATGCTGCCTTGTTGGCCTTGTCCAAACAGGTTTGGCAATTCCCTGAATTCGCCGTAGTTGTAATATTTGGACCTACAGGCAGGACATTCGCGCTGTGTATGCGTTATTCCACAGCGTGAACATTTTTCTTGTGGTTTCACCTGTGGTTTCAGTTGCTGGTTCCTCAATGCTGCCGGATGTAGTGACCTCAATTTGAGTTCGTTGCTTCTGCTTTCGATCGCTTCTACTTTAAACATCCGCTCTTTCAAGCTCTTTTACGAGATTTTTTTTTTATTTTCCCCTGCCTAATACGTAGGTACCATTCTTTCGAGCGTCAAGTGCCATTCGCGAAAAAGGCTTTCTCGAAGTGCTCCGTCTCGCATTCCTACAATGATGCGGTAGCCAAAGAGTCGGTCTTTTTTTTCCCCGAAAGCCACATTTTTCTGCTTGTCTCCGAAGGTCTGTTATAAACTGGTCCAATGTTGGTTTCTTTTTGACTCAGTGTGTTGAAGACAGTAGGCGCATGTATTACGTTTTTGCATAGCTTGTAGAGGGCGTCGGACTGTTCTAAGAAGTAGGTGACTTCATACCATGGTTCTATACGCAGAGGGGGAAACGTCTGGGCGATGGGCGACATGGCGGCCTCAGGCGCTGAGTAGATGGAGGAGCAGAACCTTTGCGTGGCTGCGGGTTCGGTGTCTTGTTGGTGGAGGGAGTCGGACACGGAACCAGCCCAGAGGAGCAGAGGTCGAACTGTGTTTATTCAGGATGTAAAGATTCAGGCCGGACAGGCCACAATTGGAATATGAACCTGGCAACATTTAACGCTAGAACGTTACTAGTGAGGCGAGTTTAGCAGTGCTATTGAAGGAATTAGAGGGCCATAAATAGGATATAATAGGGCTCAGTGAAGTTCGGAGGCCAAAAGAAGCATATACAGTGCTAAAAAGCGGGCACGTCCTGTGCTACCGGGGCTTAGCGGAGAGAAGAGAACTAGGAGTCGGATTCCTGATTAATAAGAATATAGCTGGTAACATACAGGAATTCTATAGCATTAACGAGAGGGCGGCAGGTCTTGTTGTGAAACTTAATAAGAGGTACAAAATGAAGATTGTACAGGTCTGCGCCCCTACATTCAGTCATGATGACCAGGAAGTCGAAAGCTTCTATGAAGACGTGGAATCGGCGATGGGTAGAGTGAAAACTAAATACACTATACTAATGAGCGACTTTAATGCCAAGGTAGGCAAGAAGCAGGCTGGAGACAAGGCAGTGGGGGAATATGACATAGGCACTAGGAATAGCAGGGGAGAGTTATTAGTAGAGTTTGCGGAACAGAATAATATGAGGATAATGAATACCTTTTTCCGCAAGCGGGATAGCCGAAAGTGGACGTGGAGGAGCCCGAACGGCGAGACTAGAAATGAAATAGACTTCATACTTTGCGCTAACCCTGGCATCATAAAAGATGTGGACGTGCTCGGCAAGGTGCGCTGCAGTGACCACAGGATAGTAAGAACTCGAATTAGCCTAGACCTGAGAAGGGACGGAAGAAATTGGTACATAAGAAGCCGATCGATGAGTTAGCGGTAAGAGGGAAAATAGAGGAATTCCAGATCAAGCTACAGAACAGGTACTCGGCTTTAACTCAGGAAGAGGACCTTAGTGTTGAAGTTGTGAACGACAATCTTGTGGATATCATTAAGGAGTGTGCAATGGAAGTCGGTGGTAACTCCGTTAGGCAGGATACCAGTAAACTATCGCAGGAGACGAAAGATCTGATCAAGAAACGTCAATGTATGAAAGCCTCTAACCCTACAGCTAGAATAGAGCTGGCAGAACTTTCGAAGTTAATCAACAAGCGTAAGACAGCTGACATAAGGAAGTATAGTATGGATAGAATTGAACATGCTCTCAGGAACGGAGGAAGCCTAAAAACAGTGAAGAAGAAACTAGGAATTGGCAAGAATCAGATGTATGCGTTGAGCGACAAAGCCGGCAATATCATTACTAATATGGATGAGATAGTTCAAGTGGCTGAGGAGTACTATAGCGATTTATACAGTACCAGTGGCACCCACGACGATAATGGAAGAGAAAATAGTCTAGAGGAATTCGAAATCCCAAACGTAACGCCGGAAGAAGTAAAGAAAGCCTCAGGAGATATGCAAAGGGGGAAGGCAGCTAGGGAGGATTAGGTAACAGCAGATTTGTTGAAGGATGGTGGGCAGATTTTTCTAGAGAAACTGGCCACCCTGTATACGCAATGCCTCATGACCTCGAGCGTACCGGAATCTTGAAGGAACGCTAACATAATCCTAATCCATAAGAAAGGCGACGCCAAAGACTTGAAAAATTATAGACCGATCAGCTTACTGTCCGTTGCCTACAACCTATTTACTAAGGTAATCGCAAATAGAATCAGGAACACCTCAGACTTCTGTCATGCAAAGGACCAGGCAGGATTCCGTAAAGGCTACTCAACAATAGATCATATTCGCACTATCAATCAGGTGATAGAGAAATATCCGGAAATGTGCGAAATGTCCCACACCATAAGCAGATTGAAATGGTGTGGATAGCTGCCAAACTTTCCGGCCAAAACGCACTTATCGGAGCTGTCTATAGGCCACCCAATGCTGATATTTCTATGCTGGAGGCACTACACGACTTTCTATACGACAACAAAAAGCGCTACAGTTGCGTTATAATGAGTGGCGACTTCAACATGCCTAATATAGACTGGGACTTGATGTGTGCTACTTCAACATGCCATCACGCGGATCTGTTGCTAGACATCGCATATGCGTTCGATCTACACCAGGTAGTGCATACCCCAACGCGCCAGACTGCCGTATTAAGTTCGATTCTCGACCTCGTCTTCATATCCGAAAATGTCAGTCAACTAGGTTATACTGTCGATATAGTGCCCGGTATATCGGACCATTTCTCTGTCCTCTTTAAAAGCCAACTGTGGCGTAAAGCTGAGCGCAACAAGCCAAGGCCCTACTATGATTTTAATAATGCAGATGATGTCAGCATATTAGATTTCTTAGAACTAGACTATGATTTCTTTTTACAGTGGCACAGAAACTTTACAACTGTTAATAGTTTGTGGCAGCACTTCAAATGTTCGGTGCGTCATTGCATGAACAAATATATCCCGAAAAAACATAATAGCAAACGTCGAAGCCCCTGGATAACGCGCGAAATCATTCATATAAAGCGGCGCGTAAAACGATTATCGTCTAAAAACCAGAGAGATAGCGGCACCTTGGCTGAGCTGCGATTGGACTTGCGTTCGAAAATAAAATCGTCCAGATTCACTTTTTTTAACGTTAAAATGCACAACTTCCTTTCCAGCGATCCGAGAAAGTTTTGGCTTCACTTGACGCAAAAGAAGGAACCAGTTAACAAATTGAAAATACACGATAAGGACGTCATTGACCCAACTTGTATAGCAACGGCATACAACGACTATTTTTCATCCGTTTTTCTGCGCAGTGCCGATAACAATATAAATTTCAGCCCCGCAACTATGTATGAACTTCCAGAGCTAATAATCACAGAAGAAGGTATTTTTTCAGCATTGCTTAGCTTAGACATTAGGAAATCTTCGGGACCCGACGAAATCCCCAATGCATTTTTGTTTAGATACGCGGAGTGGTGTGCCAAGTATCTTTATGTCATTTTTAGCAAAAGTTTGCAGAAAGGAGAAGTTCCTTCCGACTGGAAAATAGGCAAAATTGTACCAATACACAAGACTGGCGATAAGCTCACAGTAACTAACTATCGCCCGGTGTCGTTGTTGTGCACAGCTAGCAAGGTACTAGAACATTTTCTTTTCAAACATTTAAGCAGCTTCCTAGAAGGCAACAATTTCTTCATGAACAGTCAACACGGATTCAGGCGTGGCCTTTCAACAGTGACACAGTTACTCCATATTACTAATGATTTGTTTGCAGTTCTTGATAGCAGTGGCCAGGTCGACATAATCTTTCTAGACTTTGAAAAAGCCTTTGACCGCGTGTCGCATTCCAAAATGATATTAAAACTAAAGCATCTCTTTAGAAATGAGCGTATTCTGAGGTGGCTCGACTCTTACCTAACGCATCGCCAACAATATGTTCAAATAGGTGACTCTAAATCATCAATGCTTCCAGTCCTTTCAGGCGTACCTCAAGGGTCCGTCCTTGGACCATTACTTTTTCTTGTTTGTCTGAATGATCCCTCACTTGACACTGCTCTACAATGCCGATTTTTCGCGGATGACTGTGTTGTTTATCATGCCATTCAAACTAAAGGTGATCAATTACTCTTAAATAATTCTCTAACGTCAATTGCTAACTGGTGCCAGACCTGGAAAATGAGCCTAAATATCCCTAAGTGCTCCCAAATGACCGTAACAAAAAAGAAGAGTTCACTATCGCATGCATACAAAATTAACGACGTTGGCGTTACTCTTGTTGATACGTTTAAATATCTGGGCATTGAAATATCTCGCGATTTAAGATAGAGTGCGCACATTAAAAAGATAGTTTCGACAGCCTCAAAAAGACTATGGTTACTGCGGCAACGTCTGAAGCACTGTACAAGCAAGACGAAACTAGTTGGTTATACTTCACTGGTGCGTCCTCTACTTGAATATGGTGATGTCGTTTGGGACCCGCACACTAAAACTGATACAGATAAGCTGGAAAAAGTACAAAAGAAAGCACTCAGGTTTATTTTTAATGCCTACGGAAGACAAGTATCACTATCTGATCTCCGTTCAAGGTCTGGCCTTCCAACACTGGAGGAACGCCGTAAGCTACACCGTCTGAAGATGCTTTACACGATAGTGAATGGCCAAACTAAAATGAATTTTGACGAATACTTACAGTTTAACACGTGTAGAAGTACCCGCGGAAAGCACGAACTTACCGTTATTGTACCCCAGGCTAGAACTATCGCTTATCAATTTTCATTTTTTCCTAGAACGATAAGAGAATGGAACAGGCTTCCACAAGAGGTAACGAACAAACGTACTGTTGACTCTTTCTTAACGGCTATTTCTCAGTTGTGAGCGAAGCACGCAATTCCTTTCGTACCGAATTTTTATTCAACTCATGTCATTAGTTTCAGAGATATTGTTCTGCGCAGTAGCGTACAAGTATGATCTGTGAAGCACTGTGTGTGAGCTTGCTGTGTTCGAATTTTATTTTGACATTTTTTGCTTGTACAGTATCCCTTTGTATTTTCTATGTACCACTCCTGCTTTGGCTGCTAAAAAGCAGCTGGCAGTATTTTCAAATAAATAAATAAATAAATAAATAAATAAATAAATATAGCCAACCCTTATATATAGCTTTCATTGATTACGCGAAAGCGTTTGATTCTGTCGAAACCTCAGCAGTCATGGAGGTATTACGGAATCAGGGTGTAGACGAGCCGTATGTAGAAATACTGAAAGATATCTATAGCGGCTCCACAGCCACCGTAGTCCTCCATAAAGAAAGCAACAAAATCCCAATAAAGAAAGGCGTCAGACAGGGAGATACGATCTCTCCAATGCTATTCACAGCGTGTTTGCAGGAGGCATTCAGAGACCTGGATTGGGAAGAATTGGGGATAAAAGTTAATGGAGAATACCTTAATAACTTGCGATTCGCTGATGATGTTGCCTTGCTTAGTAACTCAGGGGACCCATTGCAATGTATGCTCACTGACCTGGAGAGACAAAGCAGAAGAGTGGGTCTAAAAATTAATCTGCAGAAAAATAAAGTAATGTTTAACAGTCTCGGAAGAGAGCAGCAATTTACAATAGGCAGTGAGGCACTGGAAGTCGTAAGGGAATACATCTACTTAGGGCAGGTAGTGACGGCGGATCCGGATCATGAGACGGAAATAATCAGAAGAATAAGAATGGGCTGGGGTGCGTTTGGCAGGCATTCTCAGATCATGAACAGCAGGTTGCCATTATCCCTCAAGAGAAAAATATATAATAGCTTTGTCTTACCAGTACTCACCTACGGGGCAGAAACCTGGAGGCTTACGAAAAGGGTTCTACTCAAATTGAGGACGACGCAACGAGCTATGGAAAGGAGAATGATGGGTGTAATGTTAAGGGATAAGAAAAGAGAAAATTGGGTGAGGGAACAAACGCAAGTTAACGACATCTTAGTTGAAATCAAGGAAAAGAAATGGGCATGGGCAGGACATGTAATGAGGAGGGAAGATAACCGATGGTCATTAAGGGTTACGGACTGGATCCCAAGGGAAGGGAAATGTAGCAGGGGGCGGCAGAAAGTTAGGTGGGCGGATGAGATTAAGAAGCTTGCAGGGACGGCATGGCCACAATTAGTACATGACCGGGGTTGTTGGAGAAATGTGGGAGAGGCCTTTGCCCTCCAGTGGGCGTAACCAGGCTGATGATGATGATGATGATGATGATGATGAAAGATTCAGGATTCGTAACACAGGAGGCGCAAGCTGTCTGTTAATTTTAAAGTCCCTTGATAATTTGAAAGTACCGCCACTCTTTGAACTCTGCCGCCGCCGCGCGACCTCCTCGCCTCCTCCTCGCCCCTTGCGTGTCCCCCCCGCCGCAACCAGTTTTGCCCCCGTTTTTCGGCACGACGATTGGCCTCCCTGCGGTTGCCCTTGGAAACGCGCGGATCTTGAGTTTTGCTTGTGTTTTTCTTTTTCGTTCGCGCCATTTTCCTCCTGAGCACGGCTGGCTCGGTGCTTTAGCTCGGCGTAGCGAACGTTGTGCGCAGTGGTTCTGGTCTATGTGCTAGCGCTATGCCGGGCTGTTGCGCATATAACTGCAGCAAGAAGCCTGAAGATGGTTATGCCGTTTTTATGACACCACAACGAAAGCGTAACGGCTTGCGTAGGAAGCAGTGGCTGCATGACATTGGGCGAAGCAGCTTTGTTCTGACAAAGAACAGCGTTGTTTGCGAGCTGAGGAGTCTTCCTTACAGCTAGTAGCAAAGCATCCCGTAATGCTGCATTTTTTTATCATTCTTCCGGCCTGCTCACCAGCGTTTTTGTTGCGGTTGTCCTCCGTACGCTTAATATTCTGGGGTGGCTCCATCACTTCGCATGTCGCTAAGTGTTGTTATTCAGTCGGAAGCGCAGTATTATTGATTCTGCTTTAGTGGCAAGTATCCCCGTAGTATTGTAGGTGATGAGCGTTCACTAGTCAAAATTGAGCTTTTTTTTAAGTTTTAAGGCGAAAGCCTTTAGATCTTTATGTTTCAAGGTCGCGTTCTAAACTGGAAGTATCACGTGACCCAAGGAAGGTCAGAGGGGAACCAAAGCATGTCCACCCCTGTATGAGAAAATGATTACCCAAGTTAATTAATGAATCATTAGTGGTTGACATAAGGTGGATTAGGGAGGATTAAGGTTGATTAGAGTGTATTAAAGCAGATTAAGGTGGATTAGAGTGCATTACGAAGGATTAAGATTCATGAATAAAGGTTTAGGTGCGTGGAGGAGAATTAAGGCGGAATATGGTGGATTAAGGTGAAGTGTTGATGAAAGGGTATTAAGACCGATTGCGGTGGATTAGGGTGCGTTAACAACAATCCAATCACTAATCAATCATTACTTTGGTAATCATTAATCATCTCTTATACGCGGCTGCACATGCTTTGGTTCGCTTCCCGCCTTCCTTCGGTCACGTGATATTTTCTGTAGCTCACAACCGGACCTTGAAACAGAGGTCTAAGGCTTTCGCTTAATAAGCCACACACAAAGGGATGTGTCACAAGCAATACTAGACCAGACGCACGAAGTATAGCATCTGATCATGTGGCAGAAAAATTGTCTGGAGTGTGCTAGAGTTCTGCTTCCCGCTGGCATTCTGCTTCACTCTGGTGTGGCTCTAACCGGACCAAAGCGACATTCACCCGTCGACGCCGTTGCCTTTCTGTGCCGCATAGCACAGCAGTTTCTTTTCTTGGTGCCATCGCATGGGAAGCAGTAGGTGGAGTGTAAGCACTGCTAATGCATGTTGACGCTGAACTCCGTAGGCGACGAGGTGCCACGGACTGATCTGACGCGAAAGACAAAGCATGTGCGCAAAGTGTCAACACCAGGCTATATCACGTTGGAGCGTCTACTGCGCTATGGCTACCCAAGCGCTCCTTGTCGTCGCTCGATAGTGTCACGATACGTACTTCACTTCACTGCTCTTATCTCCATCTCGCAAGCTGGTTGCAGCACTACCGAAGGTACAAGGTGTATATAGGTATATCCTTGCTCAGCGTTATATAGTTCCGGGCGTAACTGGCTGATTATTGGGTACACGCTAGATAATTTTATTTTTCGTCGCTACGTGATACGGTACAGCGATACGTGATATGTTAGGACGTTTGCGCATGCACATCCTATGCTGCGAATTACTGTGGCGGTGGTGGTGGAAAGCCTTTATTTAGAAAGAGAGGTGTGGACTCTCGCAGGAGCCCTACATACTAGGTGGAGTCCCTAGTCCGGGATCCCATTGGTCGAAGACGCCAGCCTGGCCCTCTTGACCAAGGCCTCTTGGTTCTGAAGGTCTGAGCAACCAAGCAGGGCCGCCTCCAAGTCCTCTCGGGAAGGGTTGGGGTGGCGGCTGAGAGCCGAATTTTGCTAGCAGGCCCACACCATGTGATAAGTGTCAGCCACCTCGCCACAGTGTTGGCATCTGCCAGTGATCGCAGGATCAAAATGTTTCATTACTGCCGGGCACAGCATTGTGTTGGTGTATAAGCAAAGTAGAACGCGTTCGTTCGCTTTCCCCAGTCCCTTAGCTGGGGCTGGGTACCGGCGATGGCTGTCCTTATAATAGGTAGAAATGTCTGAAAGTTAAGAGAATTCCGCCTTCTTGTTCCAGGACCTCAGGGGCCAAAGGGGACGCCCGGTAAGTGAGTGCTCGGGCTGCCGCATCAGCAGCTTCATTCCCTTGAAGGCCCTGATGGCCAGGTGTCCAAACTATATAGCGGGGGGTGGGATCGATATCCTTGCTGCAGTTTCTCAGCATTCGCTCGGCCAATAGGGTGACCCAACCAGCCTCGTAATTACGGCATGCGCCACGCGAATCTGTAATGATATATCTAGAATTAGAGTGCGAGGCAGCTAGGGCGATCGCTACCTCCTTTGCTTGTGTTATACCTGGCGCACAAAAAGTGAGCCCATCCGTCTGTGTTCCCTGATGTATGACTGCTGCTGTATACCATCCCCCGTGGCTTGGCCCAGCGACATCTACATAGTAAACTCCACGTTTGTTGCCATAGTGACGCTCCAAAGCTTCCGCCCTAGCTTGGCGGCATCCAATATGGTCTTCTCTATCCATCTTGGTTGGAAGAGGTCGAACTCGGATGGCGCGTCTCCATAGTTCTGGCACTCTGACTCTTTCTTGTATGTAAAAGTCGCGTTGTATGTTTAGTCGAGCCAGAAGTAGTTGGCCCGATCGTGTTTGGGCTAACCTTGTGTATTGATTTGTTAGATGAGCATGTTAGATGTTAGATGAAGTCGTCCGTTGGAAGTGGTTACCGGGAGATCAAGAGCTTTTTTCATCATATTGCGGAGGATAACCTCTTCCCTGTCTTCATCGTGCTACCGCAAGTGGAGGCAGGGTATTGAATACAGCATGCGGCTAGTTACGAAAGCGTGAGCGAGCCGCACCACGTCCTTGCTTCGTAACCCTCCTCTCGTATTGTAGACCCGGCGGACTATTCGACCCACCTGGTCTCCAATCTTCCGGAGCTTTTCAAGTGTTGTGTCGACCTTTCGCTGATGGTGTACGAAGAGTGCCAGAATTCTAATCTCCTTAGACTCGTGGATGGGGCCACTGCCGAGGGATAAGTGGATGTTTGTATTATCCTTAGGGGAACCCCTAAAGTGCACAAATTCGGACTTTGCTGGTGCAAATTGGAGGCAGCAGTGCTCCGCGTAGCGATCCACTACCCGTGCTCTTGCTTGCAGGCTCTCCTCCATGCACCCTAACTTGCCTTCGGTGGCCCAGATCGTGATATCACCAGCATACAGCGCATGCCGTATGCCTTCAATATCATTCAACTGTGCCGGAAGGTGCAGCATAGCTAAATTGAACAGCAGTGGGGACAACACCGTGCCTTGTGGCGTACCCCACGTGCCCATTTGATAGGGTCCATGTTTGGTGTTTTGAATACGGATCAGTGCATCCCGATCTGTCAAGAAATCTTTTATTTAATTGAAAGTGTTGCGGCCGCAGCGTGTCTCGCTGAGGTGACTTAGTATGACGCTGTGTTTAACGTTATCGAAAGCACCCTTCAAGTCCAAGGCTAAGATAACCTTGTCATTTTGAGGGTGTTCGATAGGCTGTATTACATCTCTGTTAAGTTGGAGCAGGATGTCCTGCGCTGACTTGTGGTGGCGAAAGCCGAACATCGTGTCCGAGAAAGTGTTACGGTGTTCCAAATATTCTGAGAGTCTATCGCGCACCATCGTTTCCATCAGTTTGCCCACACACGATGTGAGCGAGATAGGTCTTAAGTTGTCTGTGTTGATTGCCTTGCCTGATTTAGAAAGGAATATAACCAGTGGTGTCTTCCAATCTAAGGGTACCGGTTTCTCCCCTTTCCAAATTGCGTTAATGTATTCGAGCAGGGCTTCATATGCCTGGTCAGGGAGGTTGGCCAGCAGTGTGACTGTGATCTTGTCCCTACCTGGCGCCGTGCCCCTGCGCATCTTGGCCAGAACCGCCTTGAGGTCGTAGAGTTGGAACGCTTGGTCCAACTCCGGAGGATCTTTGCCTGCATAAAGATATTCCATGCCTTTGGGGTCCTGTTTCTGGCACAAGTACTTGTCCCGTAATGCCTCGGCCAGGCGTGTTGTGGTGCCTTTCAAGTTGTGGAGTACACGTTGTTAATGTCTTTGTGTCTCTATTCTTGATTGTGAGGGGTCAATCAGATGGCGGAAAAATCTCCATGTGTTCTTACCAGACATTTGTGTAGCTGCTGTGTTGCACCGGTCCACCCAGTTAGTGTCAGCCAGGTGAGAGGCATATTCCGCGGCCTTTTGTGTGAGCTCTGCAATTCGTCTTTTGAGGGCAGGGTTGTGTTTCTGTCTATGCCAGCATTTGGTAAGACTGCGGCGGGCTTCCCAGAGGTGGAGTAGATGGTTATCCAGAGCTGGGCAGTCCTCCGTTGTCTGGATATGCTTCTAGTGTTGTTTGCGAGTTGAGGTGAGTGTTCGTGCGCATGCTTCATATCCATGTTCAAAGAGATCGGTGGCTGGTAAGGACTTACGGAATGCCTGCCAGTTTGGAAGTCGGGTGTGAGTAAGTCGCCGCTTTAGAGGTCGTACATGTATTAATGTATTAATGATACAATGGTCACTGCCGAGAGTGTCCTCCATGTTGTGCCATTCGATGTTTTGTACGTGTCTGGAAAGCGTCAGGTCAGGGCACGTGTCCCTGGTGACGGAATTTCGCATACGCGGAGGGTGTGCCGGGTCTGTTTGCAGAGTGATGTCTAGCGTTGAGATAAGCTCCGCTAACTTACACCCACGTGCTTCCTCCTTTCTGTAACACTATAGTTGACTGGGAGCATTGAAATCACCCACAATCAACAATGGATCTCGACCCGCTATCTTCAGCACCCGACTAAAGATGTCAGAGAAATTAACGTGCTTGAGTTTGGGCGGACAATAGATACTAAGAATATGCACTGATGGGTCAGAGCGCCGCAGGGGGAGCACAGTGACCATTGTGTATGAGTAAGCCAGATTAATGTCTAGATCCACTTCCTGTGCCGTGTACGATTTGTGTACAAGAATACAGGTGGATGGGTCTTTCTGGAATGTGTTGTCGGCCGACATTTTGGCAGATGCACCAGGTTCTTGGAGAGCTGCAATGGTTGCTAGGAATTCAAGAGTTTCGAGGTAGACGCTGAAGTGTGCTCTTTTGTGCCGATCACGGAATCCTCTACAATTCCACTGTATTAATGATAAAGGTTCGCGCTTTTGTTTGCGAGGTGACCGATTAATCCCCTAAGCCATGTTGCTGACTCGAGGCTGGTTGGTTTAAAGGGAAGCTGAAACACTTTTCGAAAAAAATGAGTTCTCTGCGGCATTCTAAAGTTTTGAGTCCCCTGAACACGAATATCTCGTTCAAAAAGAGCGGAAACAAGCGCAAGCGGCTGTTTTTTCATGAAAACGCGCACCAGCGCCTCAGGGTATCGCGCGAACGCCGCTGTTGCCCGTGATTGGTCGGAGCCACTGTGACGTCAATGGCGGCAGTCGCCGGTCGGAGCCGCCGTTTCAGAGCGTAGCACGCTGTTCTGTTCTGGCTTCATAGCTGAGTTGTAAGCATTATGGAACGATCTCGCTGTCTCGGACAGCTTGTATTTTAGCCGTACATGTTCGAACCGACAGCCGATACGGAAAACGATGGTGGCAACGGCGGCAACGACGATGTTGAGTGTGCCAAAAGCGAGAGCGATGTGTCGACCTTCTCGCGCGTTGGAAATCTTAGCTGTTACGTATGCTTTTTTTTTCATGTAGCTGCACGTTCCAATGACGGGAGAAAAAATGCGCTAAAGTGTCACTGGGAACTTGCTGCTGGAAGAATGCCGAAGCACTAACTTCTCATTAGATTGTAAACACGGGTACAATTCCGCGATGTCAAGCACCTTGCCGCTGTTTGTCTAAAGTCCCGTGGTTTTCTGAGCGTTGATACACGATCGCGAACATAAGTGCCGCGTTGCAAAGCGCGCACATGTAGTGCTGCGAGGTACAGTCATGGAAGTTGCTTATCATACACATCCAGATCGAGATGGTCAGGGGGATTATGTGTGCAATATTCAGAATATGGTTCGACGACTTTGCGATTGCTCGATCAAGAATCGGTATGCGCGCTCCATGCTAGTGTTGACATAAATATATTAGGCAGTTTTAGCACCGCCGTGTGGTAAACATGATAACTGCAACCGTACGTCTAATGTCACTAGGCAAGCCTATACTCCATTTCATACCTCAGGTGCAACGCTGTGGAAGCTACGCACGAAGTCCGGTTACCAAAATTTATTACTGCGCGCGTTTCCGTCTATGGTTCGCAGCGTGACAGCGGCGTTTGCTCGCGCGAGCATGCACGTGAATCTGCCGCGACGGGCTGCAATTAAAGAATGCCGAAAAGAAAATTGATTTGAAAGAACGTGTTAGCAACCGCATAAGTACACGGATTGTTTCTATGGGTAAATTCTTTTTTTTCATTCAGAACTGAGCTTATATATGAAAAGTTTTCTAAAAAATCGGGTCAAGAAACACCGAACTTTCTCTAAGTGCGAACGCAGCCACTGCAAGAAGTATCCCAAGCCTCCACAGCGTTGCACCTGATGTATGAAACGGAGTATAGCAACGCTAGCAACAACGCGTTTCCGCATTTGTCGTAAGGCTATCCGGCTATCGCGGAAATGGTCCGAGCACAGCACAGTTGATTTCGTCGGCACGAACTTATCTCTCCTCACCGCACTGCGCTACAAGCTTCTTGTCCTTCGGGAACCTGCGAAACACAACATCGTCTCGCCCGCGTGTGTTCGCGCAGCCGAATGCTGCATAGAACGAGGGCATGTTGGGCGCCCTTGGCTGTAGGCACTTACGCAGCACAGAAGGAAAGAACAGTTTACGAAAATCGCAAAACAAACGTGAGCGGCGGCGGCGGCAAATCTCTCGTAGCGTCGTTCAGTAAAGCGCAGGACGGAAAGAGGCGTGCCAGCGCATGGCAGCACGCCGGTCCGTCAGCTCGGTCCCCGCCAGTGACGTCACTCTCGCCGGTTCTCTCCTCTGGCAACCACCTCACCCGGCGCTCCGGGAAGCGATGGGGGCGTGTCCGCGGGGGTGATTTAGAAAGCGATTTCCGCCCCTTATATTAACAAAACGAAGAAAAAATTTCGGAACCGTAAATTATTAGGTCTGTTCTTCCCAATCCCAGCAATTCATGGAAATTGAAAACCGTTTCAGCTTCCCTTTAACCCGCCCGCTGCCGCAACTGCTCCGGTACTTTGCAAAGCTGCTAGGGGGGGGGGGGTGGAATCATCATTTTCATCGTAATCAACAGAACGAAACATTTTTGATGGGCGGCTCACCTCCTTGACAGGTCCTGCGTGCCTAAACAATTTTGGACTGGCCTGTATCCAGGCCTTGATGTTCTGAGTTACTTGTACCGTCCCCTGTTGAGTTATAGTGGCTGCAATTTGTTGCAACCGAGCTTGAATGGTCTCCGCAATTAGACCGGGAAGCTGGGCCATTTGTTCGGCCATGGGTTGCTCAAGGGCCGTTATGCGGCTTTCCAAGTTAGCGATTACAGGGGAGCGTCACATCGGAGCAAAGCTCGAGCACACAGACGCCGAGTCGTCCCCCTCATCCATTGTTCCTGGAACAAGCTGCTCTGCACTAGCCTTTTCCAGTGCATTGAGTTTAGTTGCCAGCTGCACGTTCTGAGAATTTCTAATTCTTTTCTCAGCTCCAGTACCATGGGGGCGGGGGAGGGTTGAGAGAATGTAGAGGCAACCCCCGCCCAGTTGCTCACCTGGATTGCATAGGGTTGTTGCCAAGCGGTGGAAAATCCACTGCCTTGAAGTCTGGTGGCTTGGCACTGGTCCCGGACTTCCCATGTTGGTGCTGAGAAGCTTGCTTTCTGTTGGCTTGCCCGGACTTGCCCGTCATCTTGTTGGTCGGGGTTACGTGGTCCTGCTGGGTGACGTGTCCCTTCTTGCCCATCTTCAGTGGTTGACCCCGTTGTTGCTGAGTAGGTTGTCCCGGTCGCTGTAGCTTCCGAAACTTGCCTACACTATCTGTGGAGCCAGTGAGGTGGGCCCCTCCGCAGATCATGCATGTCGGGGTGCACTCGTGTTCTGCCAGGCCTTGGTCCGAAGTTCCAACGTGTTGGCCGCAGTAGCCACACCGTCCTACGACTGGGTGGGGGCAATTGTCCACGCGGTGCCCCATCGTGCCACATATGTAGCAGGCGGGGATCGTCTTTTTGTACTCCCTGACCGGAGTACACTCGCAGTTGTAGTGTACGTAACGCGGTAACCGCCGGCCCACGAAGGTCACCATCGCCACATTGGATGCACCAAGTTTCCGTATGAAGGCAATATCGCCCTCTCGCCATTCAAGCTTAGCTTTTAGGGATGCGGAGGTTTCGTCAGCCCGTACACTGACCACACCTCGGCACACTTCACCATTTAGTTTCACATGGCCCCGAAAGGGGAAGGAGCGTTCACCCACTTTCAAGTCAAATTCCTTGGCAAGCTTGTCCGCTGCTTCCACCACTTGTGTTCTACAGACGATGACATTTTTGTCCCAAATCGGCCAGACATTGAGAGCAGCTCCTGCCGCCCCACCCACATAGTGGGCCACTGCCGCTCCCACTTCTCCATGCCGAAAGGCCGTCTTGAGGTCCGGGGTCACACGCGGTCACACACGATGAGATCCTCCGAATTCATTTTTGGCGACTGCTTCGGGCGCCAGGTGGTTGCCGTCTTCTTGTTCAGTGGCATTGCAACGCGAGCATTGCCGGGCTTGCCGGGGTGGCTGGGATTCCTAGCTGCCGTGTTTGACGCGGGCGACGCAGCTGCGGCGTCGCCCTTTGTAGCCGTCTTTTTCTGCTGGCGTCTCCGGCATCGATTCACTCCGGCGGAGAATCATGGAAAGACACTCATCTTCTGTGGGTGGCAGGTCCTCGTCTTGCCCATGAGTCTCGATTTCTGCCCAGGTCATGGTGGTAGGGTCGTATCCAGCCGTCTTGGTGGTCGCCATCGGCCGGTAAGTCCCGGGGAAACCCCGGTGCCGACGGAGTCAAAGCTAACCTTCTTGAGGGTTACCTATCCGCGGCGTGGCGAAAGTAACAAATTGTCGCAGAATGTCCAAATTTTGGCCCACCTGTACGAGACGGTAGTCGACAGGTTCCTCGTAGTGTCGGAGATCTAGTAGTATCAAATTAAGAAGGGTCACATCCGTAGTTGCACGGGCCCTGTCAAAAGTTGACGGAGGCGATGCGTCGCGTGGCCGATGCGAGACGCCTACGGTGGCGTTCTTACTGTGGCAGTTACCACCGGCAACCGTTATAGCCACGCTAACCGCGATCAACAATAGCGACATGGCAGCGCCTATACAGCGCCGACCACGCGCTTCGATCCGAATTCGAACTTGTTTCTTCCTGACACAGCGGCAAAATCAGTCATCGTGAAGTCTCATCTCAAGCTGAGGTGAAATCATAGGTATGTTTTGTCGTGATTATTGAGATAATCATCATCATCATCAGCTTGGCTACGCCCACTACAGGGCAAAAGCCTCTCCCATGCTTCTCGAACTACCCCGGTCATGTGCTAATTGTGGCCTGCCAACTTCTTAATCTCATCCGCCCACCTAACTTTTTGCCGCCCCCTGCTACGCTTCCCTTCTCTTGGATTCCAGTCCGTAACCCTTAATGACCATCGGTTTTTTCCCTCCTCATTACATGTTCTGCCCATGCCCATTTCTTTTTCTCGATTTCAACTAAGATGTCATTAACTCGCGTTGGTTCCCTCACCCAATCTGCTCTTTTCTTGTCTCTTAATGTTACACCCATCATTCTTCTTTCCATAGCTCGTTGATTCGTCCTCAATTTAAGTGGAACCCTTTTCGTAAGCCTCCAGGTTTCTGCCCCATAGGTGAGTACTGCCCGTAGTGAGTACGTAGGTGATTACTGAGATCGGCTGTTCGTTTTCACCCTGCTAGGACTACAGACACGGCACTGAACCATAAAACTGGTTTGATTTCTAGTTAGCAGATGGCGCCGCAGCATTAGTGTTGGTGATGCATTGACGATGCGAAGCGCTATAAATGCCTAATTGTTCACTGCATCATTACTTTACTATCCCGCTCTAGCATGGTACGTGATCACGGCAGTGAGCAAGCGCCAAGTAGTGCTGCGTTCTCCAGGGTAGCGTACGCCACCGCTGCCTACAGTTGTTGCGACGCCTACTGTCGAGACAACCATGGCAAATTAGGAATCCATTCTTCGTTTCGCGTAGGCATGCCCACACAGGAAGGGAGCTGTAAGTACTGTGGTGCACCTGCCAGACCGGTAACCACTCGAGACAACCACAGGAAATTAGGAATGCACCCTTCATTTCGATGAGGCATGGTGGTTGAGCATCCTTCTTGCCTGGGGTGTTACACACCAACCGTAGCAGTAGACACCGAGCAGGCGCTGTGGTGCAGGTGAACATTTGTAAGGGTATTCACCTGTGCTGCTTGCTAAGGAGGCTGCAAGGTAGCTATAGGGAAAGCGTACAGGTAAAGTGAAGCCCTGCTGTCGCATGTATGTAAACGCAGCTGAGGGTTACGGCGTTGAAACCTTTTCTTTTGCGTCAGTCCACCACCCATGGAGCATGTAACAGGATGGCAAGCAGACGCTGAGTAGACGACGCGGCGCGGATGAGCACATCTCGAGATGCCATTCGGCCTTCCTATTGGCTAAGAGTTCGTGTAGCTTCCACAGTGCTGCAAGCAGCCAGCTATTTTACCCCTTGGCGCCGACGTCACATCTGTTACATTCGCTGCGGGAAGTCCAGCATGTCCCTCGGCATAAAGGCATTCATGCTAAAAAAAGAAAATACTTAGTGTCCATCCGCTCCGTGAAGAAGGATGACCAGCGAAGCTGTTTATGTGGGCCCCTTAATGTAGATCTGCACCTCCGCCGCGGGTTGGCCTGGAATTGCACTATCTTCTCGATCAGTGCACGTATGTAGAGTGCTTAACACCTAGTTCATCCCCGCCGCGGGTCAGCCCCGGATTGCACAATCTTCGAGATCGGCCCACGTGAGGGGAGCGCTTAACGCCTGCTTAACCTCCGCCGCAGGTCCGCCCGGAATTGCACTATCTTCGGGATTTGCCCACGTATGGGGTGTGTTTCACGCCTGCTTCACCTCCGCCGCCGGTCCGCCAGGCATCGCACTATCTTCTGGATCGTCCCACGTATTTTGTGGACCCACGTATTTTGTTTTGCGCCTGGACACGGACACGTTCCTTGGAGAACTAACCGTTAACAGCTTGGCTGCAAAATTGGTTACGGTCTTATGTTTCTTAGTAAATTAATTAATTAATTAATGACGACGACGAACGCGGAAGTAGTGGCACGAGTGCGTTCGCACGGTAGCGCCCAGCGGCGCCAACGAGCCAGCTATGTAAGAAGACAATGACGCTGCAGTCAATCCTGGTGATGATAGTTTTGTGTCTACGCATGAGGCTCTATTCTCGACGCGCATCACGGCTGCATGGGTGCCATTATCCACCACGTTGACTATCTCGCTGTCGAGAGCTCACGTGTATTGAAATTTGTGCCGGCAAACAGAAGTTATGCATGCAGTTTTGGTTTTCATAAAGACGACGGAACGTGATGTCGAGCTACAAATTTTATCGACTAACACATTTTTTCTGGTCCTTGGCAGCTGTATTGTGACGCTAGCGCTTCAAAAAGAAAATGGGCGGTAGCGTACAGAAAACCAGTACAATTCATCTGCGATTTCGCGTATATGTGGCGGTGATCCATGATAGGCGCCATGTCAGCTTTCTGATTGGCTGAAGGAATACGCTGTGGAGAGCGTCACACGACGGGCAGTTTCGTAAACGTCAATTTGACGATGCATGATTTTGCGCTTGGCGGCCGTTGCAGAGATTTTCCGCCCTAATTTGTGGCGCTACGAGCCGCGTGAATTATGCTAATCAGCAGCCATATGCAATGGCAGCCGAGAGGAATGCGTATCGACACATTTCCCCCGTCGTTGGGTGCCATGAAAATCTTTTGTTCCACATTTTCCCCGTCGTTTGACGCCATCAAAATCTTTTGGTCATAACGCGTGCTCATAGTATTTGCATCGCCCTCGGGTGTTGTTGGCATTTGTGTTTTGGGCCATCATTGTTCAAAAGGATGCGTTTATATATAAAATAATATTGGTTGAGCATAGCAAACTTTCTGCAACTTTGCCCACTTTTCCCTCTTGCCTTTGTATTGTAATCAAGATTAATGTCTCTTCGCCGATTCAGAAGTTAAGACAAAGAATAGAGAACACGAGCGTAGGTAGCCCTTCCGCTCTGCAGTGG
Organism: Dermacentor albipictus; assembly: GCF_038994185.2. Taxonomy (NCBI): domain Eukaryota; kingdom Metazoa; phylum Arthropoda; class Arachnida; order Ixodida; family Ixodidae; genus Dermacentor; species Dermacentor albipictus. The sequence continues at coordinate 18,366,015 of NC_091824.1, forward strand.
GTGGTCCCCTCGTGCAGAAGTCCAGCGGCCTTAGCTGCCCTTCTCGCTCGGTTAACCAGGTTGAGCGGGTCCGCCGAGTCTGAGCTGCACAGCGCTGCCTCCCATTGCCGTGTGATTGGGTGTGTTATGAATGTGAGCTGTGGTGTGCTTGCGCAAGCCGATATCATGTGGTAAAGCGTTGGACATTGATCGCAGTGTGGGTATTTATAGGAATACAGCGCAGGCGTGTATTGCGCGGTAGAGGCTCAAGTGAGGATATGTGTTTGGAGAATTCGCCATATTTCGGCTTCCTCTCGCGTCAGAGCATTATGAGGCGGTGGTAGTGTTCTTCGTGAAAGGCGATAGTGTTGTAGGATGTGCGTGTAGGCTAATGGTATGGGCTCGGGGTGGAACTACTCGGCGCAGCCCTCTCGCGGCTCCCGGTGTGCATGCGCTCGGGCGTAGGCGTGTGCCTGCTGATTGCAGCGTAAGGACTCATGCCCCCGGAGTCCACACGAGTTATATGTATGGCGGAAGCTGGTGCGCCCCCATCAGAATGCGATGTGTGGCTCAGGAAATCTTGGCCCTAGAAAAATTTGTGCATGCCATCTGAGAGTCCGTCAGAACTGTGATGCCCTTCCAGTGCGGTCTCGTCGTGATGCTAACGCTATCGCTAGTTCCTCTGCCTCTGCATCGCCGCTCTGGAAACCGACGACGCATCTATTTTGGCCCCGTGATTGTCGACTACGCTGGTGACAAATGCAGTGGTTCTTGCGGTGCTGGCCGCGTCTACGTATAAGACATAGGCGTGGTTCTCATACTTCCTCACAAGCGTCTGTGCTCGGGCATGCCGCCGTCCGATGTGGAAGGTCGGGTGCATGTTTTTGGGTATTGGTGAGACGTGCGTAGTTTCCTGTATTCGTGTTGGGAATTTTGGCAGTGCGCTGGTTTTCTGTATGGGATACCCAAGACGTTTCAAGACGCAGTGTCCCGCTGTTGTGCGTTGTAGCTTTTCCTTCTGGTTTACCAGGTGGGCCTCTATAATTTCCCGCGCGTTGTTGTACACCCCTGTCTTCTCGAGGCGAAAAGTAGCCGTTCCGGGTGGGAGTCCAAGCACTTGCTTGTACACCTTGCTTATCAGCCGATCGAGTACCTCCACTGCCACATTGCTGACACTTAAATATGGTGCCGAGTACGCAATGCGGCTCACAACCAGAGCCTGCACTTGTTGGATCAGGTCCTGTTCCTCAAGTCCCCTCTTCCTGCTGGTAATTCGTTGCATCATGCACAAGACCGGCGTGGTAATGTATTATAAATTCTGTATGGCGCATCCTCCGCCCACGTCCTTTTGTAACTGTGCGCCGAGGACGCGAAGTCTGTCCACATTGGGGATTTCTCTAGGACCTGGATGGTTGGTGCCTGGGTTGTTGATCGTTCTCGTGAGCGCTTTTTGATTATGAGGAGCTCCGACTTCCCCGGCGCACATCGCAGTCTGCATGTCTCCGGGTATCTTGCTACGACGTCCACTGCCTCCTGTAATGCCTGTTGCTCTTCTCATATGGGCCCTCCGACCATCCATATCATGATGTCGTGTGCATAGAAGGCATGTCTGATCCCCGGTATTTTTTCCTAGCCCAACTTTTCTCAGCCAGATGATTTGGGCTGAGTCGCTAGCGTTTCGCAAGATATCAATAACGTGGCTTAGAGCGTGTGCTCATTACCACTGGTAGGTCACGTATGTTGTCTGAAGGTAGGAAGCAAACGCACTGGCGCCAATATACGATGACTCATTGCGTTTTCCGGGCCACGCATCCTAGTTAATGAAGCATACGACGGCTTGTATGCAGCAGACGACGGAAGCGAGAAGCGTTTTCGACAGAATAATCGTGCGCTTTGAGCAATAGCTGTCTTATCTTTACTGAGGAGGGAAAATGTTTTGCTGTATCAAGAACGTTAGGTTCAGTGCCTTCATTTCAGTTTCTTAGGCAAAATGTGAAGTTTGCGTCACGTTACGAAAGCAAAGTGGGGCCACCAGTCCCATTTTGTACGCGTCGCGCCTACGTTACGCCTCGAAGGTAATGACGGAATGTCCAGAATAGAGCCCATGGACACGATCCTGGGTGAAGTAGCCATTAACAGCTTTCCTGTAAAAGAAAAAAAGAAAAAAAGACAGGTAACAGAAAAGGCGTTCCAATCACAGGCATTCACACAGGTCAGTCGATCTCAAAAAGTGCAGTCCCGCTTGCAGGGCCTTCTGACCCGCTGTTAAATTGCGTCAATGTTTTAAAATTATTCCGACAGAGGCTGGTCGCCCAACTGGGTTCAGCACGACGGAAAGCGATTGTCTCTGCACACTGTATTGTGGGCACTGGCAAAGGACACAACGCATTGTTTCCGCGTCGGTGCAGTCGCCACATGCTGCGGCGTCTGCCATCCCTATGTGGAACGCGTAGGCTTTGGTAAACGCGACACCCAACCATAGCCAGTCGCGTCTCTTCGGGTAAGTCCTAGTGGAAGTCGGGGGCTTAAGGTAGGATTTAGGGTGTATAAGCGAGCGTGCATAAAATTCGATTCATTCCACTGTGATGTACCGCATTGGCGTGGAAGTAGGCGGAGCCAAGGAGGATATATATATCCTCCTTGGGCGGAGCATCCTTGTGCATCTGTCCTAGACAGTGGGATCGATAGGCGGTTGTTTTCTACATAAGCTGAACGAGCAGCTTGATCGGCGCGTTCATTGCCGATGATACCACAGTGACTTGGCATTCACTGAAAAATTATTTCAACTTCGTTCTTAGACAGGTGGTGTATGGCATCTGTGATTTCAAATACCAACTGTTCATGCGGACCACACCGTGAGCCTGACAATAAATACCGTAGTGCCGTCTTCGAGTCCCAGAAAATTGTCCATTTGCGTGTTGGTTTGTCATTAATAACGTGTAGCGTGACTCGAAGTGCTGCGAGTTCTGCTGCCGGCGACGTTGTCAAGTGAGGTACTTTCAACTTGACATTGGTGACTTTTGCTGGAATGGTACCGGCTGCTTTAGAGCTATACGGCAGGGCGGAGCCGTTGTTGTATATGTGGGTGTAATACCAGTACTTCTCATATAATAGGAGTAAGGTAAGGTGTTTAGGATTCAGCGATGACATATCTGCTTCTTTTTCTGAACGCCAGGTAATATGAGGTTGATCTTTGGTTGAATGGGGCACCAATGTGGAGTCGAAGTTATTGCGGCAGGTGTGAAGCAAGATGGTATAAACCTGACGATCTGCGGATAGCGTTCGGCAAAACGAGGCACAAGTCTCTCCACAGGCATAGAGGCTAGATGGTGGCAAAGAGTGCAGGCGTGCACTCTTAGTATTTCAACTGCGAAGTGGGTCTTCGTCAGGTAGTCTCTGGCGATTGCAATAGTTGCCGCCGTTGAGGCACTTCGAGGAAGACCAAGGAAAATCCAGAATGCACCATCCTGAATACTTTGAATATTACGTAGGCTTGTTTTATTTGCGTTAGTCAATGCTGGGAAGCTGTACCGCAAAAAGCCGAGAAAAAATGCCCTATAAAGTTGCAACATAGCGCTTGAAGATCTTCCCCACGTCTTTCCAGCGAAAAACTTTAGAAGGTGGCAGATGCCTGTCAACGGCTTCTTCGTGTACAATTCATGTGGGCTTCATCAGGTATCTCTGTCAATTATGACGCCCAGGCATTTGTAGGACTGTACAAATGGTATCATCTGCCCACTGATTAGTACACTGTAGTGCATCATAGGCTTATGCGTAAATTCTACAAGCGCACAAGTATTCGATGAAATCTCCAGGCCTTGATTGCGGAGGTAGAGTGTAGTCTGAGTGGCAGCATTTTGGAGCTTTGCGCGCTGCGGTAAGTGCATCACTCCGGACGCCCAGACGCATATGTCGTCCGCGTACATCGATCATTTAACTGTCGGTGGGAGGTGATCAAGGAGACCAATAAGCATGAGGTTGGGCTCAGTACGTGGCCCTGGGGGACGCCGCAGTAGTTGTGATATACAGGAGTGTGGCCGTCCTCGGTGGTCACAAAGAAAGATTGCATAGAGAGATAGCTATGTAGCCATCAAAACATCCCCTCATTGGCGCTTACCTCTTCGACAGTGGCGAGGACGGCTTCATGTGTAACGTCGCCATGCGCCTCTTTGACGTCAAGGAACAAAGGAGCGCAGAGACGTTTACATCTATTTTGGGGGTAACCAGGTCGACGACGTTATCAATCGATGAGCGGCCACGTCGGAAGCATGCCATGGCATCTGCGTAGACGTTGGGGTAGTCTAGGCGTGTAGGGGTCATCGTCCCCATCATTTTGGCCACACATCTCGCCAATGTAATCGCACGATACGGTGAAATCTCCAACGAAGACGTGCCAGGCTTCAGTAGCGGAACCACGTCACTAGTCTTACAGCTTGCAGGAAGTATTACCGTAAGCCAGGATTCGTTATACATTGCAAGCAGAATACTGCTCACCCACTCATCCAGTTGACACAGAGCTCTGCAAGAATTTTCGTCAGGTCCTGCTGAAGACGTACGTCTGCACGAAGCTAGCGCCGCTATGAGTTCACGGACGGAAAGAGGTACATCCACGAGGGGGTCACGTGGTGGTGGGAAGCTGATGGAATGTGATAAGTTGTTGGAAGCTGTGAGTTGCTTGGATTAACTAGCGCAGAAGTCTCCTGCAACATCAATATCTCGTCGCTGTTGGAAGAGGGCCAGAGCCTTGAATGGAGACCGCGGTATGGGCGGTGTCTTTAGCCCCGGCACCGTCCTCCATAAGTGCGATGGGAGCTTACGAGAGCCTAACAATTCACAGAAAGCAGTCCAGTGTTGGGAATTCAGTTTATCTAACCGGCGCAGGATCTTCTTTTGTAGGCAGTTAGCAGTTCGTATATCGTCTACTCATTTTATGCGTTGGTACCTACTTTTGGCACGTCACCGATTTGCTCTAAGTGGCTCTAGTTCTACATAAAATTCCGTGAATTTCGAAGAGCACATTAGAGTACGCGCATTGTCTTTCACTGTGATCTTGACTGTGTCTTCAAATGGTGTAGTAAATTACCCTGACAGAGGTCTTCCATAAGAGACTGGAACTTGGGACAGTCGCTCTTTGGAATGTATCACTCGAGTTAGAAGGGGACAGTCCTCGGATCTTGACATACGTGGGAATATGGTCACTCCCATGCGTTTCAATGTCCGTAAACCATCCAGTACGCCTGATGAGTCTTCGGGAGAGGAATGGCCAAGCCAAGACAATTACTATATGTGGAGCTGCGTAGAAATGTAGGAATGCCGTCATCAGAAACCCAGAGTTTGCTGTCGGAGGTGAAAGGTGAAAAATATCTGGCTTTAGCGTTGATTTTCGTACTTCCCCAGAGTGTATGCTGAGCTCTGAAGTCCCCGATGATAATCCATGGAACAGGAGGTGTCCACAAGATATCTCGTAATATTTTGTAATCAAATGTACTTGATGGTCATAGATAGGCACCCCCAACAGTAACGGAAAGGCTTCTCTTCTTTACTGTTAAACATACGTATTAGTTATCGTCATGAGGCGGTACAGGCTGAAGAATTTAGGTGAGGTCAAGGCGAATAAACACCATAACCAAGCTGCTTTCACCAATCGTTGGTAACATAAAATATTCATAGCCCGATTAAGTTCCATAAGTCCAGCTCGTAGATGATGATAATGGGGAACTTGGCGTACACTAATCATCGGAAATTGGCGATGCGCGATCGGAGTCTAAGGGAATTCCGCTGGAAAATTGCTGCGTTTCGGACTTCCTCCCGAAAAGATAGTTGCTGGTGAGCCATGGTTTACTCAAGGGCTGCCGACACCGGACTTACTGTGTCCAGTACTTGCAGTCCACTTCTGGCTGACGTTGTGTGCGCGTTGTTCAGCAACATTCGCAGGGCATTCATCAAGGATCGCAGTAGCGATACCACTTGCTGATCTGCATGTCACACCTCAGCCGATAGCACAGCTTGCTGTACTGGATGGGGCACCTGCTATTGCCCTTCTATGGGTCGTGTACTTGGAAGCAATGGTCATTCATTTGAAGAGAGACGTCTCGGAGTTTTCTATTCTCCAGCCTCAGCGTTTGCTTCACTGGGAACTGCAGGTGAGGTCGTTACTTGAAGAAGTAATGCATTGTTCGAAGCAGTTGCACTCCTGCGTGAGTACCATCTAGGGCGACGTCGTCTACGTTGCACTGTTTCAGCGGCCTCCCTGTGAGTTGAATTGTCCCTAACCATTTGTTTGAGCACAAAAAATGATTTGCTAATCTTCAAACAATCTTTGGAAGAAGCACTGTGAGCGCCTTGAGAGTTAAGAACTTCGAAGCAGTCGCACTGCAGTTTGGTTCTGAATAATTTTCGGTGCATCGGAGACACATGACAGAATCTGTGCAAACGCCCTTCATGTGGCCGATCCTCTGGCAGTTATAATATTGCATAGGTTTGGGAACAAACAGTCGCACGGGGTGTCAGAATTGGCCAACCTTCCCGTAGCAGGAACGCGGTCACCCTTGAATGTCAATTTGACACAACGTGTCTTACTAAGGCGGCTGGCGTAAACAAAATAACATTGTTCTCACTCGCTGGTTTTATGAGCACTGGAAGGTCTGCATCGGTAACCTCAATGTCAATGTCAATAATGACTCCTGCAATGGTGGTACCATCTTCTGGGACAATGGATCGAACCCTTATGTTGCCCAACTGCGTTACACGCTGCAGAGGGCTCAGCGAACTCATGGCCCTCACGTTGACGGCCAAGATGTTTTTCCGTGTATTTAGCCTCACGTCCTTGATCTAGTTTGCAACAGTGTCCTCAAGAAACAAGGACTGCGCTTGCCTGTTGAGGACACATAGATTGTCAGTCAAGATATGTGGCACAAACAGGATGGTATGAGGCCATCGTTGAGGCACACTTATTACGTTGAACGAACTTGTCATCGAAGATGCGTTGAGGATTCGTCGCGTGAGTTTGTAGAGCAAAACAGGTTCAAAACCGTCTTGTGTGGACTCCTCAGCTAATACGGAGCACAGCTCAGTGTCCTCGGTGTAGCTAGATGTATGCCCTCACTTCGTCGAAGCGATTCCCGCTGATGAACTGGAAGCAGATGGGGCCTCAGGAAGTTGCATGTTCATCACCGCGAGATGTGGGGCGGCAGACCCCACAACAGCAGTGAAAAGTGCAGAAAATCAGAGAGACGGATAGATTGTGTTCCACAGAAGGAGCTCCTCGTCATCCTTGCTCATGGCTCAAATACTTTAAGTTCAGCGGACTTCCCAACGCAGTAAAATAGATACGTTAATGAACAAAAGTGCTTTATCAATTTCTATCTCTCCTTCTGTGTCGCTTCTGTGGTGATTCTGTGACCTGACGCGTACCAATTCTACTGAGTTCGCGCGAGACACATAAGCCGATTCTGGCAGCCGTCTGGCATTTCTCATTTTCCTAATTGAATTACGTTGATGAAGGCTGATAAGAGATTACACTCGTTCGTCTGGCATCGTATAGTTTTTTTCCCAATCACTCTTCCCACGCTTCCGTTTATATTTGTGGAAAGGATGAGATTGGGCTGCCTCGGGGTTGACTTTTCGAGCTAGTGTAAAAAAATAATGCTCCTGGGGCGCTATAACGTAAAACTATTCCAAACTTTTCTATTCCAATTCTGCTATCAACCCTCCGCGATTGGTCAAAAACTTTTTTCGACCACCCCCCATTTCACCCGTCTGTCACGCGACGTTACAAAAACCGCAATACCTCCCCATCTGATATGATGTGTGCACACTGATTATGCATGATTTGACAGAAAAAAAAACAGTTATTTCTGATTCGACCCCTTTTCGCCATTAGCCCTCGGCTATTGGTAAAAAGTTTTCGGGCTGCACCCACTGCACCTGCCTGTCACGCGACGTCACAAAACCGCACGAACTCGCCGCGTCAAAGTGACGTGTACGCGATAAAGATGCATTAATATGCCGAACAAAACTGAATTTTTTTCGGAATAGCCGCAGGCTTCCCCGTTCCGAAAGGAATAAAAGATAGCTGCCGCCGATCACTCAGACGCTGGCTACTCGCACCTGCCGGAGAGCATGGGTGTATTTGCGTATAATAAAACTTCTTGCGTGACCGTGTAACGTTTTTAAGCACTTTCGACACGTTTACTACCTCATTCTGCCAACTCTTCTTTGCTGAGGGTCAATTTTAGCGTCATTCTTAAGCTTCCGTTGCATGCCGCCGCGATTTTCGCCCAGCCACCGCAAGCTAAGTAAGGGAAAGCCGACCAATCGCATACGCCGGCACCACCCTCTTCATCCGGTTATCGGTTTTCAGTGCACTGGCTCTGCCCTAGTGAATCCCTCTCCACTTCAGCGTTCTCCTCGCCTCTTGTCAGCCAATGATATACAACAAGCCGCTCAGTGTAGGCAATGTTATTCGTTTTTCAAGCAAACAAAAGGGACCTCCTATGAAGGAGGAGAGCGTTTGATTGGTCTGTTCAGACAACCCTATGGGTGACCGCCCGGTGCTTGCGTCGGTGGTTACGCAAATTTGACGTCAGGAAATTGGAATAGAAACATATTGGAATAGTTTTACGTTATAGGGCCCCTGTATTAACTGTATGAGGATGTGTAAAAAAAGGTATACAATTTACCAGCTCTGAGCTTGGGACAGTTGGAATTAGCGCCATGTTTGTTGTACTTGTTTCCTTGCCTCACTCTTGTTCGTAGTCGTGGTTTTTCAAATTAAAGAAAATTAAATTTCATGGTTGCACATGCCAAAACCGCGATCTCATTATGAGGCACGCCGTGCTAGGGGACTCAGGATGGGTCTTAACCACCCGGAGTTTTTTTACATGCACCCAATCAATGGGCGGTATACGAGCATTCTTGAATTCCACCCCCATCGGAATGCGGCCGCCACGTACGGGATCAAACCCACAACATCGAACTCACCAGCGCAGCACCATAGCCAGGGTATCGAACCGTAACTCCACCAAAAACCAAAAACCGGGAAAAAGGTTATTTTTGCTCCAACAGAAACTGAACCGGAACTCAATGATTGTTTTTACTCCGGAGCGAAACCGAAAGAAACAATAACGGTTTTCGGTACAGGTTGGCCCCCAGGTCTGCAGCCATTTCATCAATGCTTTGCCTGCACTTGTGGCTGAGCTGTGCTACCTTATCTGTAAGTACGCGCCATCATCCTTTGATTTTAAAGATAGTAGTACCGTTAGCAGGTGTTTAGCTTATCGCGTGGGGGACAGCGTAGGAGTTTTGTTAACGCGACAATATTTGCATCAAGTTGAGATGCGTGCAAAATACCTGGGACGGTGGAACACATATTCTTCGTGCTGGTCTCCAGTATGACTGTAAACGGCAGGTATTGATCTCTTCATTAGTGCCAAATAACAAAAGGCTGTTTAGTGAAAAAGCGTTACTGAACCATTGACCGGTCATATCCATGAAGTAATCGATCAAGGTTCGTTTGAAATATTTTGTTATCCCACGCCTAGATTCAAGGCTGTGAACGGGCCCTTCGAACACGTGCTATCGCGCTCAGTATAAGTTGCAACACCAAAAAGTTTTGTTTTTCCTTTGTTTAAGCGCTTTCATGATGTCATGCAGAGCTCGCTTGGCACTTGTCGTTTCTAGTGAAAGAACTGGCCGTGGTATGCCCTGTTCCAACTCATTTTAATCGCGATAGTACCTGTATATAATTGTATCCTACTGCCTGTACTCATCCTTACTCCTCCGTTGCCTATTTTTCTCCTTTTGCCTCTCTCGCTTAGAAGAGCGAAGGACTCTGTGTTTCTTCAATATATTCCCCTCTCTCTTTCTGTCTCCCGCAATATAGCTTAGCTTTACACAGATTCCAGCATCGGTGTTGGATCTGCATAAAGTTTTTGTAACTACATGCTACCTGAAGGACAAGCAACAGGCGTAATCCTTCGGTAGGGTGTAGCAGCGTTAAACTTTTGCACAAAATAAATTTGTACTGTTTTTCTGTAACTATTCTTTGCTTATTGAAATGAACTTAAGTTAAATTGTGGGGTTTTACGTGGAGGACTGCGGAAATTTCGACCACCTGGGGTTCTTTAACGTGCACCTAAATTGAAGCATACTCGTGTTTTAGCATTTCACCCCGTCGAAATGCGGCCGCCGTGGCTGGGATTTGATCCCGCGACCTTGTGCTCAGCAGCCCAACATCATAGCCACTGAGCAACCACGGCGGGTAAGGAAATGAGCCGATTCGAATCGCTTTCAACCATTATTTTTTTCTTGCTCCAGAGTTGAACCGTAACTGAACCGCTTTCGGTGGCCCGAAAAAAGTTTCAGCTCGACACTCTGGCCATAGCCACTGGGCTACCGCTGTGGGTGCTTTTGCAAATTCGCGTTATCTAATTTAGAACATCTGAATTGTGCCTGACTCGATGCTTGATGACGCGAGTGCCAGACTCGAAAGGAAATCTCGGTGCCCGCAATGAAAAATACGTTTTCGAGTGCATAAAATCATTCGCGATTTCTTGTTATTGTGCCCGCGAATGCACCATACGCTTTCATTACTGAAATAAATCTTTGAATAATGTATATATTGTAATGTTATTAAGTAGAACAGTTCCGTCGGCAAGTTCATAACTGCGAAGGACAAACAGTAGCGCGTAAAAAGCAAGGACGAGACGAGTGTAACAGGACTGGCGTTTACTTCCAATTGAGGTTTAAGAAACGTGATTTATAAGTGCAGCGCGAGAACAGTGCGATCAAACAACCAAACAATAGAGAGTCAACAAAACCACCCAAAACAACCGCATCATAGCAATGCACTATGACAGAACCGTGCTGCTCTGTATACCAGAAGTGATAAAGAGGCAATCGAGATCGTACAAGAACTCGGGAGCGCACCTAGGCGAACATTGCTAAAGGCGCGGGTGCGTACCAGGACCTGAGTGCACCACCCTTTAAAGCGGCCACGAGGTAGAACAGAGAGGGAAATCGTTGTGGCCTTTCATATTCTCAAGTCTGGTGACAGGTGCTTTAGCACGCCTTCTGCAGCACTTAATCGCAAAGAAATAACCTTCCTAGAAGGACATGTGTAGTGTCCCTGTTTAATTGACGCACTGCCTCGTAATTCAACTTTTATGGTTTTTTTTCAGTCAAGTATCTTAGTTTTTTTTCCTTTCTTATTTTATTGTTCTGTTATGTATTCCTTCCAGGTATTGCTTACCGCCTGTGCGTTTGCTTATTGAGCATTTCAAAAAGCTTTTTATTAGTTGTTAAGTGAGTGAAACCCACGTGAACCTTCAACCTACCTTCATGTACTTCATTGAGGCAAGTGTCGTGCTGTGGTATCACCTCGATTATCTGTTATCACTCGTGGTACACTGGGTCGCACGGTATGTGCATGTGGTGGTTTTGGGGTGTCATGGTGACTCGCTGGCATTTGGTTGTTTTATCATGAATGCCATGCCTCACACTGTTCTCGCATTGTATTTAACAATATTCCGTTAATTCGATAAACCTCAGTTGAAAGTAGGCGCCACTCCTGTCTACTGGTCTCGCCCTTGTTTATTTTTTTCCGGTTTCCTTCTCAGCATTTCAGGCTTCCAATTATTTTCCTACCTTACAACTCATTACTGGATCAGAAAGAGAAAGAGTAGTTTATTTACACACAAAGGCAGAGAGATCGGCCTGAGCTATATATAGACCTGCCTTAGCTCAAACCCTAAAACAAATGAGCGGAAGCAGGTCCGATAGTGCTAGGTTTTGTGCAATTGCTTCCGCTTCTTGAGGCTTAACGAAGCGTGGCTATAGGTAGTAAAACTCTTTGGAGGATACAACCCCAGAAAAATTCAATTTCCCTCTGTAAGCGAGGAGGCTGAAGCTGGCCTAAGCTGTTTGACCCCATGGCTTGGCATGCTCATTTAGGGTATTAGTCACCTGTTGATTCTATTGTGCTGTTGTATATTCCACTTAATTGATAGTTCCTGCAGACAATTTGAAGAACACTACCCGTAAACACGTAGTGAGGGCAAATTTCCTGACACACGTCGACAAAGCGCGCCGTCTTATCTGCGCTGCTCTTTATTGCGCAATTACTCGCAGACGTCATCAAACTATACGACAGCTTTCTGGATGTCATTAACTCCAGTAGCCACTGTGCTGTCCGTTGCTACAAAGGACACCCATACGGGTTCTTCGAATGAAAAAGCCTCGCAGTTGAAGAAGAAAAAATTAAGTTAGTGTTGCTTGAAACTGACAACATGAGCCAGCTCATCAGTGATTCTGTGAACTATCGGAGGTGTGAAATCAGTAACATTGTTGAACCCCTGTCCTTTTGGAGACTTCAAACTGTCCTGTGGCCAGTGCTTTCACGTTTTCTCTAGCACAAACGTGGAAAGAGCATTTTCAAAGCTGAGAATCGTCAATCGAAAGGAGAGCGCTTCCTTCAGGGACAGCAACCTCGTAAGATATACTTGCATCTATTACAACAAGCTTTAAGGCTGTAATACGCACGAACGTAGTTGTCTTGTATTCAAGTATTAGTGCTTGGGTGTATATGTGTTTGTCCGTTCAAACCTTCCAGACAACTAACATACGCTTCGTGTGTTCTGATGTTCTCGTGTTCAGATATCATTTCATCTAAAATTTTTGAGTATTGAAAACAATGCAAAATAAAACTCCGAATTTCTCAGAATTCTGAATATACAACAAATGAACTCCGATAAACGCCGAATTTCCGTCAAAAAATAAACTCCGAAAACACAGAGCCCTAGCTATAACTTAGGAATTCACACGAAGAATTCCCGGGTTAAAGCTACTTTCGGACGCTATATGCATTCACCCTTCCTCTTGCCTTTTTCTCTATACTTCTAGGGCAGCTTGTATTTATGCGCTTTATGGGCGGTGGCAGTAATGAAGTGCTTTCACGTTAGCATTTATATTTTCGCACTTGCAAACGTTTTATCAATGACGCACTCTGTTTTCATGATCATTTTTCACTCTGACAGGAGATCCCCCCTACGGTTCTTGAACCATGAGACCACGTAGTGTACATGTAAACTTTTTAATATTTCACGCTATCTTCAGAAAACTATGTTCTGGAATTTTATGCGTGATTTTTTTTAACTGAAAGACCTGTAAATGGTGCAACACAGAATCTGGCATGTCGAGAAAACTTTACCCAAGCCGGTGCATGAATTAAAATTCGGTGCGACGTTCTGCAGATGCACTTTGGCCTGACACTAGAAACGCAGTTATGATAAATTTGGCGGCATTGACCTTTTCTTCTTATTGACATGCCTACAATAGCTTTATGTAGCTATTCTTCACGGGAAGGAGAACGCTTAGATCAGCAAAGACTGCACATTCAACATCGGTTACAACAGCTTCATGAGTTGTATCTCTGGCCATCCATACAAGACGTGAACCACAATTAAATGTTATATTAGTCATAAACTATCAAGTATAGTACTTAATTATTCAATAATTGGCTTTTTGATCTGCACACAACCGAAGCTTCACCCAATCGAATCAAGAGAGAGCAAGGAGAGCAAAGGCATGGAGGTCGACCAGAAGAGCGCTCGGTTTGCTACCCTGCACTGCAGGTAAGGGAAAGGGGAATAGAAATAGGAATGAGGGAGAAAGTGAGCACTGAGGGCATGTGGAAGGATGCACAGAACCACGAAAAGTGGTCTCTTAAGCCGGTTCCCTTCAATTAGTGTACTAGTTCACGAATCGTTTTTTGTGCATGTCACGAGGGTAGCCTTGGTACGAGTATGTTTGACTCAGAGAACAGTCTCAAGTCCAGTCGGTTTAAAGTTGCCCTGAGGCAGAGGTGTTGTACGTCATAGTGAGGGCAGGTACACAATAGGTGTTCGATGGTTTCTTCGCGCCTACAGGAATCGCACATCTGGCTCTCGGCCATTACCATACGATAGGAGTAAGCGGTCATGAACACCACTCACAGCCACACTGAAGACGCACAGCAAGGTTCTTTTGCCGCGGGAGTTGTAGGCATAGCAGTTGTAGGTGTAGAAAGTGTTCCAGCTTATACAGTCGGCAAGTGAATGCACTTGAACTCCAGAAACCTTGACTTTTTGCGTGCAAGCAGACTAAGTTCCCTGACCGTATCCATCCTCGTCAAATGTATTTGACGCGTCCGGCTGTGTTCGTGGGCAGACTGGGCAGCCCTGTCAGCAAAGTCGTTACTGACGATGCCATGGTGAGCAGGAATGCACTGAAAGTTTATGCAGCGCCATGTTTCCAGAGCATGGTGGTGTCCTTCCTTGATGTTGTATATAATCTGCTCGTAAGTTCAGTCATATAAGGCAGACTTGATACTGAGAAGAGCTGCCTTAAAGTCACATGCCGGCTCTTTGGTGAAGTAGGACATAACGGCATGGTATGCTGCAAGTTCTCCTGATGTAGGTGCAGTCATGTGTGACGCTTAAAATTTCCCTTTAACCTGCTTAGGTGGAACGACGAGTACGGTGGTTAAGCTGGTAGGCCTGTCCCTGCGATTTGCAATACACACACACACACACACACACACACACACACACACATATATATATATATATATATATATATATATATATATATATAGTGCCGCCATCCGCAACGCGGATGACGCGTGCCGACGTTGGGGTCCGGAGCTTGTTCAGTCTTCGTCGGAAGGCAGTACTCATAATTGAAAGATGTGCCCCTGTATCGATGAGTGCCGTAGCACGATAGCCGTCAACGTCAACGTCAAGAAGGTTTCGGTTCGTTGGTAAAGTGAGCAGAGGATTTGAGGGCAGGGTCGACGACGCAGCTTCACCTCCAGAAGCTATAGTGCCTAGTTTTCCGGCTGGATCCGGGAGGCGATAAGCGGCGAAGAGAAGCGACGGGGTTGGGGCAAACGAGACTGATGGCGTCGAGGTGAGAGCGAGCGGCTGTACCGAAGGTTCGGAGCAAAAGCATCAGCGGCAGTGGATTCATGGCAGATTGTACAGGGCACGGTAGGTACAAATGTGAGGGAATAAGCGGCGGTGTATGTCCGAGGAGGTGGTGGCCATCGGTTGCGGCAGTGACGAGCGACGTGGCCGATGCGAGAGCAGTGGAAGCAGATCGGCCGGTCATCAGAGGTACGCCAATCAGACTGGTTGCGGTGAGATGTGGCGGAAAAGGACTGCCGAGGACGAGGAGGGCCGCTAGAGAAGTGGGTAACGCTGGGTTGAGACGTGGAACACATGGAGTTCAGACCCATGTTCCCAAATTCGTGTCGGACAACGGCCTGGATCATCGCAATGGTGGTTGCTGACGGATCGGGAGGCGTCGTGCAGAAAGCGGGTGAACAGGTGGCCTCGAGTTCGCGGCGAACAATACGGGTGACGTCGTCACAGGTGGTGGTCTGACGTGGTCGACCTTCACATATCGACCTAGCAGCAGTGTTGGATAGCCACGTGATGTGGTGTGTGATACGGTGACTCTTAGCTTGTGCAAGGCGACGGCACTCTTTGATGATTTCGTCGATAGTCGAGACGTTGCCGAAAACAAGCAAATTGAAAGCGTCGTCGGTGATGCCTTTTAGAATATGTGACACTTTATCGGCTTCGGACATAGCATCGTCAGCTTTGCGGCATAGAGCTAAGACGTCGAGGATGAATGAAACGTACGGCTCTGTAGACGGACTGAACACGAGACGCAAGAGCCTTTCTCGCGGCAGCCTTGCGCCCAATGGGGTCGCCGAACAGTTCCCGTAGCTTCCCTTTAAAATTGTCCCAACTGGTTATCTCGTCGTCATGCGTTAGGTGCCCCACGCGTGGGGTGCCGCCGAGATAAAAGATGACATTGGCGAGCATAATCGTTGGGTCCCACCTGTTATTAGCACTGGCGTGTTCATAGAGTTTGATCCAGTCGTCAACATTCTGGCCGTCCAGGCCAGAGAACACACCTGGGTCGTGATGTGGGGCGACCGTAACAATTGGAGCAGTGGGACAAGCCGAAGCCGTTGCAGAGGTGGGCGCGTCACCGGGAGGCATGGTGACAAGCTCAGTGTGCCGACCACTTCTGAGTTCCGTGGTGCGGACGGGGATCACTGACCTCCACCAGAATGTTGCGTGTGGAAAGACACAGACAGAAGAGGCTATTTACAGGCTATTTACACTGGAGCCAGGCAGCCAGGCCGACACTCGCTCGCGCCAAGCGCACCCACCAACTTCATCGTCGTTCTCGCGGGGGCTCCTTTCTTGAGCATCGCTCGTTGATATCGTAAATACACACACACACACACACACACACACACACACACACACACACACACACACACACACACATATATATATATATATATATATATATATATATATATATATATATATATATATATATATATATATATATATATATATATATATATATATATATATATATATATACATTTAACTGAAACCTGGAGGATAGAGACCAGGAGGTTTACGAAAAGGGTTCTACTTAAATTGAGGACGACGCAACGAGCTATGGAAAGAAGAATGCTAGCTGTAAGGTTAAGTTATAAGAAAAGAGCTGATTGGTTGAGGGAACAAACGCGAGTTAATGATATCTTAGTTGAAATCAAGAAAAAGAAATGGGGCATGGGCAGGACACCTAATGAGGAGGGAAGATAACCGATGGTCATTAAGAGTTACGGAATAGATTCCAAGGGAAGGAAAGCGTAGCAGAGGGCCGCAGAAAGGTAGGTGGGCGGATGAGATTAAGAAGTTTGCAGGGACAACATGGCCACAATTAGTACATGACCGGGGTAGTTGGAGAAGTATGGGAGAGGCCTTTGCCCTGCAGTGGGCGTAACCAGGCTGAATATATATATATATATATATATATATATATATATATATATATATATATATATATATATATATATATATATATATATATATATAAACGAGAAGAAAGGGGGTTAACCGAGGGTCCCGATATTATTAGTCATATCATAAGAAGCCAACAAACATTGACACCAAGGACAACATAGGGGAGATTATTGTGCTTAATAAATTAAATAAAGAAACGAAGAATTAATGGAAATTAAAGTGCATGAAAAAACAACTTCCCGCAGGTGGGAACCGAACCCACAACCGAGGGTCTCGAATCCGGCTACATTGATGCCTTCAGGTAGCATATGTGGGTTTATTGACCAGTTGCCTTCACCCAAAAAGATCACGTTCTCGTGACGCCTGCGGCAAAAAGGACGTCCCACGTCTGCCGCCAAGGTCTGTGTGTAGTGGTGCTCCCAGGGTTCGACTAGGACACATAAATACCCAAGAAAGTGGATGGGAAAACAGCGCCGCGGTAGCTCAATTGGTAGAGCATCGCACGCGAAATGCGAAGGTTGTGGGTTCGGTTCCCACCTGCGGCATGTTGTTTTTTCATGCACTTTAATTTCCATTAATTCTCCGTTTCTTTATTTCATTTATTAAGCACAATAATCTCCCCTATGTTGTCCTTGGTGTCAATGTTTGTTGGCTTCTTATGATATGACTATATATATATATATATATATATATATATATATATATATATATATATATATATATATATATATATATATATATATATATCCTCCTGAGACCCGAGATGCATTTGGGTGCACAGATTTTCCCCAAGCTTTCAGAATTAATCAGTAGGGTTATGAAGGTGAAAAATGTTAAATATTTTTTCAATAGCCCTGATAGTTTCAGCTCAGCATGATGTCCAATATATTGGACACTGGAATGCTACCCGGTCTCTTTTCACACAGCGCGCACGTAATGACCTACCGCAGATATTGCGCTCAAACTCGTGTTCAAAAATATTTCAAGAACTCGAAAGGCAAAATAGTGAATAAAGTACATTAAAAGAGCATTCCTCGGCTCAACAAAAATTTTGCTCTTGTGTTCACTTCCTGTGCGAAATTCCAAAACACCTTTTTGTCCTTGGTGATGCAGCAGAAGAGCCGACATTTGGTGCAAAAGAACTTTGTTTTCATGTCGCAGCCCTGTAGTCTGCAATGGGCAGTTTTTGCAGTGTCTGTCAGCACTGAGCAGTGGGTAATGCTCTTTTATTGGGGTTCTCGAGGAGACAGTTGAACCTGCCTTGAATGGGGATGCCACTCGGCTTCGTTCGCACTCTCCGTTTCATCCTGCTTGTTCCCTTGAGCCACGAGTCTCAGCAACAGATTGGCCGAACTGCACATATTTGAGTATTTCTTTCCGCTGTTTCTTTAGGGAGCGTATGTCCCGCGTGTACTGCACCCAGTAGTTGTTCAGGGCAATGTAGAAGAGGTGAAAGATGGCCCTGATTGTCCACTTGTTGACGCGTGCTTTTAACCTGTAGTAACTTATCATTCCGTCTGCCTTGTCAACACCGCCCATGTTGACGTTGTACATGCGAACAATATCTGGTAGAGGGATATCCATATGTTTTTTTCTCTTACGAGACCACCTGCGTCAGCTGGTGTGTAGCGGGTCCAAGCCACGGATTGAAAAAAGAAAAGTTGTCGGCTTAATTCATCAGACACGCGAGGCCGGTCCCCTAAAGAAAAAAAGAGACGCGATTTCGTCCACAAGCCGCTAAATGCCAACAGTACTCGCCTGCTGTTCATAACAAAGCCATCGCAAAAGTGCGGTCAAAATAACCGGGTTGAGTCCTAGCGTCCAACGTAATGGACACGTGAAATCAAAGGAAGCGTAAAAAAAAGTAAGCGCGCGACCAGTTTAAATTTCGTTTTCTGCGCGTATGCTGACGTATTAACTTTAATATAGAATCAAAGATATGCCCTAAAAGGAGGTATAAATACGAGAAACAGTGCTCATTTCTCCGGCAGCTGGCGTAAAACGCCGCACCGCTGAATGCCGCTATTGTGGAACTGTTTCGGCGGGAATTTACGATGTATTTTGATCAATGCTGCATAGATGGCGCAAGCAGGTGTCCAATGAGCTGAACAGCGTGGTTTTATGAGGATGAAAGCCTTGTCACAGGAGTACTGCCTTATATATGAATGTCCAATATATTGGACAAAGCCCCATAGCGGGGTCTCAGGAGGATATATATATATATATATATATATATATATATATATATATATATATATATATATATATATATATATATATATATATATATATATATATATATATATATATATATATATATATATATATATATATATTCCGTACTGCCAGCCTGCTTTTGAGGCCCTAGGCAGGAGTGGGACATACATAAAGGCTTTAAGAGTCAATAACATGTGAAACACAAGAAATAAAAAAAGAGAAAAAAAAGGTGGAAACAAGCAAAGCGTCATCTTGGTACAATGCAAAAGAAACAACAATAAAAAGGAAGGAAAATATCAAAGAATTCTGCAATGCAGCACATGTTTGCACAATAGCTTATACAAACACACACAAAAAGAAATTGACGGTGCCCTTAACATGATATAATCTATAGTGTATGGATTAGGATAGAAATCGTGGGAAACGTTTCGGTTCATAGATTAATGAGTGCGTGCATGAAGGACGATATGGTGGAGCTTTGAAGAACGTTTTCAGGCAGGGCGTTCCAGTCATGGATGGTTCGGGGGAAAAAGGACTGCTTAAATAATGTGGTATGGTGCGAATACTCGTCTAACCTGAATGAATGTGATGAACGCGTTGGGCGCCGCCTACAAGGGGTAATATACAATTTTTTATCTAATTTTACATGTTCCCGATGAATTAAATATAACATTTTCAGCCTGTCTCGATACCGTCTTGCCTCTAGGGTTTCCAGGTTCGCCTGCTGTAAAAGAGCGCTAGCTGATGTATCACGGCGGTAGGAGTTAAAAATAAACCTGACTGATTTCCGCTGTATCATTTCAATCATATTTATGCTTGCTTGTGTGTAAGGATCCCAGACAGGAGTAGCGTACTCTAACAATGGTCTGATGAAAGTCTTGTATGCTAATAATTTTATATTACATGTAGATTTAGCCAAGGTTCTCCTCAGGTATCCGAGCTTATTCATGGCTTTCCTTTTAATGTGAGCTACATGACTATTCCACCTAAGGTCCGATGTAATTACTAAACCAAGGTATTTATATTCTGTAACAGAGGATAAGTTATGGCCATTAATGCTGTACACAAAGGGTAACGGCTTCTTTTTGCGTGTAATGATCATTGACACTGTTTTTGTTAGATTAATGTTCATTTGCCACTCTAAGCACCAAGTTGCTATTGCTGATAAAGATGAATTTAGGATCGTCTGATCTGCCTCGCTGTGAATTTCATGATAAAGTACGCAGTCATCTGCAAACAGTCGAATTTTAACTGGTATATTATTCACTATATCATTGATAAAAACTAGAAAGAACAGAGGGCCCAAGACTGATCCCTGTGGGATTCCAGATTGTACATCGGATAAGTCTGATTTCGCATCATCAACAACGACTGTCTGTCGCCTGCCCGTAAGATACGCCTCAATCCAGTGAAGTAGTGGCTCGTTTTTGAGAATAGGTTTTAACTTTGATAACAACTTCTGGTGGGACACACGGCCGAAGGCTTTCTCAAAATCTAAGAATATCATGTCAATTTGGCCTTGGCCGTCTAGTGCTGCCGCGATTTCATGCACTGTTTCTAATAGTTGTGTTACAGTGGATTTCCCACGACGGAAGCCGTGTTGTCGTGCATCACAGAGGCCATTACTTTCTATGAAGACTGAGATGTGCCTAAATATTATGTGTTCCAACACTTTTGATGAAGTGCAAAGTAGAGAGATAGGACGGTAAGATTGGAGCAATGAACGGTCGCCTGATTTAGGGATGGGAATTATTTTTGCATGTTTCCAGTCACGTGGGATTTCTGCACATGAAAGTGATTTATTATAAATAACGTAAAGATATTTGGCGCACCATTCGGCATATCGCACCAAAAAAGCATTAGGTATTTCATCGACGCCTGGCGACTTCTTTATATCAAGATCAAGAAGCAAGGACAGTACACCTGCTTCGTTTACGTCGAGATCATCGATGGGTGGAATATTATTTAAAGCAGCTATGTGCGGTGTGTTTCCATCATCCCTCGTAAACACAGAGCAAAAGTACTTGTTAAGTGCATTTGCAATTTTCAGTTTATCTTTCACTATGAAACCATCCACACAAATATCAGACACGTGGGTTTTCTTTGGCGATAAGTACCGCCAGAACTTATCCGGGGATGACAGAATAAAATTTTTTAAAACAACATTTTGATAATAGTCTTTCGCTTTCGAAATCCCAGTTTTTAGCTGTAGACGCAGGTTGGTTAGCTTTTCGGCGTTAGCCTTTGAGGGTCGTGCTTTATGTTGCTTTCTTACTTGCTTTAGTTTTCGCCCAAGTCGTACGAGGTCTCTTGTCATCCACGGATTCGTTTCACATACAACTTTCCGCTTTATGGGCACAAAAGTGTCGATACAGTTGTGAACAACATTTTTAAAGAAACACCATAAATTGTCAATGGACACAAGGTAAGATTCTGATAGAGATGCAAATTCAGAAAATTTACTCTCTAAGGCATCAAGTATGTCGACATCACTAGCGCGCAAGAAGTCAGGAATCGAGTACTGGTTTTTAGAGGGTTTGAACCTGAAATTTAGCTCTAGTGTAAGGCATACCATACTATGATCCGAAATTCCCTGGAATATGTCGACACTCGGATTACGATTGAGGACTTGGTCGTTCACAAGAAAGAGATCTAATGTGCTTTGCGCGCGAGTCGGTTGTTTTACCAGTTGAGTTAAAGCATGAAAAATAACGATGTCAGTTAAAGGCTCAGCTGCCGCGCAAAGGGCATCAGGGAAATCAGTTGACCAGTCCACTGACGGGACGTTGAAATCACCAGCAAGCAAAACATTCTTGCCCTGTATGCCAGTTGTACACAAAAATTCATTCAGAGCGTCAAAGAATGCGTCACAATGTGGTGGGCGGTAAAAACCACCAATTATAAGATGGAAATCATCCAAAAACACTTTCGCGATGACGCATTCAGTGCCGGCAATATCAGGTAACCTTTGTACTTGCAAACAGTCTTGAAACAACAAAGCGACTCCGCCTCCGCGGGAATCTCGATCTTTCCTGTATATTTTGTACCCCGGTGGTGTTATCTCGAAGTCCAGGATGCCAGAGTGCAACCAAGTTTCAGTTATTATCATTACATGTGGCTCATGCGCCACTGCAATGCTATGCAAGTCGCAAAGCTTATTTACAATGCTGCGTGCGTTTAAATTAAGGCATCGGAAGCTTTTTTGAGTGCCCGAAGAAGTTCACTGTTTCTTCCTAGGTTTTTTGGTGGGTGCTAAAACAGGAATTCTTTTCATTTCAGTAGAGTCCCAGGTATACATTTCTCCGTTTATAACGATTTTGTCATGCACAAGCCTCACTTTTTCGCCGCACTTTCTGATATTTGCCGTGCTTTCCCATAGATGCCTTCTTATTTGCCTAGTTTCTGCAGAAAAGTCTTCTGCAATCGAGATTTCCTTTCCTTTTAGCTTAGAGCAGTTTCTGAGCACTTTAATCTTTTCACGATGGTCAATGAGTTTGAGCACAACTGGCCTATTTTTGTTTCGCTTTTTTTGTCCGATTCGGTGAATTCTTTCGACTGTTGACACCTTTACACCGAGCATGTTTTCAAATATTTCGGAAACCACAGAATTTGTTAGCGATTGAAACGTTTCATCAGGACGTTCCGGTAAACCGAACACGAGAAGATTATTGCGCATGCTCCTGTCCTCGAGGTCGATCAATTTACTTTGCAAGGTATTTATGGTTGTCTCAAGACTAGAAATCTTGGCCGTAAGTTCTGTAAATGTTACTGTGGAATGTTCGACCTTGGATTCGATAGTGTCAAGTCTTGCTTGCACGGTTTTTTGACCATCAAGTATTTGGCGCAATAGCTCCTCTGTGCTCGGCCCGGGGTTCGATTCTACGTCACCGCAAAGCATGAGCAATGAAAATGCAACGTCTTGCACAAGAGAACATAACCCGTTTAAACAAGTGGGGCACGTCAGCTGGATGAAACAACGGTTGCTAGTTTTGATAGTCGAGTAGCTCTTACTAACCTGCACAAAATACAGAACCGGGTTCATGCTTGTTGGGGAGCCGCTGACGTGCCCACTGAAGAAGCTGTCGTGCATCACTCTTCTTATAGTCCTCGGCTCCGATGACGTCGAACTGGGGGGCGGATGCTCCTGGTCACTGATGCCGCCGAGGTAACAAAGAAGCCCATCTGCGCAGGCGCCTCCAGTAGTGTCTGCCGATCGGGTGGTGTCCTTTTCCGTTACTGTAGGTGCGCCGGTCAGTCCAGCCGAGCCGAGAAGTGCAATCTGCACAAAATACAGAACCGGGTTCATGCTTGTTAGGGAGCCGCTGACGTGCCCACTATATATATATATATATATATATATATATATATATATATATATATATATATATAGTCATATAATGAGAAGCCAACAAACACTGACACCATGTACAACATAGGGGAAATTGCATGTGCTTCATAAATGAAATAAAGTAATGGTAAATTAATGGAAATTAAAGTGGACGAAAAAACAACTTGCCGCAGGTGGGAACCGAACCCACAACCTTCGCATGTCGCGTGCGATGCTCTACCAATTGAGCTACCGCGGCGGCGTTTCCCCATCCACTTTCTTGGGTATTTATGTGTACTAGTAGAACCCTGGGAGTGTTATATATATATATATATATATATATATATATATATATATATATATATATATATATATATATATATATATAGATACGTGGTCATAATATGTCTGGTGGTGCACTAATAGGAGGGTCAGTTGCTTCAGAGCCGGCGACGGATGATTGGGCTTCTTTGTAATTCCGGGAATAGCAAAAGTTACTTGAGCCTGTCGCAGGCACCACAGGGGAGATGAAGGCTACGCCGCCGGTGTATAAGATGACGGTATGCACTCTTGATGAGTCCTAATCACCCTTGAAAAGGTCGCTTGAGGTCTCCTGGCTGGTAGGGAAGCTAAGTAATGGTCCGGGATCCTGGACAGAAGGCGAATGTGCGCTCTGAGAGAGTCGTCAGGTATGTGTGTCTGGATCATATGGTCTCCCGCGATGGCAATTTTTGCAGTTGTTGAGGTGCGCTGAAGCAGCCCTAAACACGTACGTGAGCCTTTACCTTGTACGCTCTCGAGAGCGCGAATGTTCGTCTTGCAGGTATTTGACAAAACTGGTAGATTGTAACGTTGGAGTCTAAGGAACACCCTGGACAGATGCGGCATAGAGTGGAGTGGTGTATCCCAGTTTTTTACTGCAGAGAAATTTGCAGGCCTGAACAATGGCAATTAACTACTTCAGATAGATGCAATGAGGGCTCCACGAGAGGTTGCGGTCAATGATGACACCCAGAAAGCGATGCGTCTTAGCGTAGGACCCAGTTTGACCGTTGATTGAAACAGGATACGAGATTTGCTTGCGCGTGAAGCGAACCAATGCACACTTTTCCGTAGACACACTGAGGCCTTGTTCACGGAGAGAAAACGCCATCGTGGTTGACGCCCACTGAAGCCTGGCCCGCACGTGAGGGCGAGTCACCGGAGAAGCCCAAACGCAAATGTCGTCGGCGTATATTGAGACATGTACTATACGCGATAAGTACTCCGCAACTCCTACCAGTACGATGTTGTACAATATGGGGCTTAATACTCCACCCTGCGGCAAGCCACCGCAGATGTAATGTACCGAAGTTGGGCCACCTTCGGTTTCTAAGAAAAAGCACCTCTGAGCTAAATAGCCCCGAATCCATTGATACATCTGGCCACCAACTCCCACAGCCTCAAGTGAGTTCAGTACGGTCTCATGGGCGACGTTGTCTATGCTGCGGTGACATCGAGAAAAAGCGCCACTTCAGAAGTCGGAACTGGTTTTATTTAGGCATTAAATGAATTACAATATTTTTGTGCATAGAAGGATATCCCATAGTCAAAGTCCGAATCCAGACCTCCTATAGTAGTTAATGTAGAAAAATTTATTAAAGCAGCAAATAGCAGTAGTGAAACAAATCATAAAATGCATTGCAGGCAAAGCAAATGAATAATAAGAGCCGTTGCGAAAACAAACAAAATACATCGCAGGCAAAAAAAGAAAGAAAGAACCGCAAACAAAAAAACCAAAAGCTAAAATTAGACAGGGTAAGGAAGAAAGGCAATTCAACGCTTCTAAGCAGTCGGCGGATGATTTCAGGGTGAGAAATAGTGAAAATAAACGAAAAAAGAAAAGAAAAAGAAGTCACATCTATTTTCAACAATGTAAAACAACCCCTGATGAGATGCTTCATCAAGAAAAGGTTGTGGAGAGGTAGGTGTGGTAGGGAGCGGACAACAAAAAGAACTAAAAGGAAGTAACCACAATTATGCCGAATATGGCATGCGTGTGAGAAAGGTTTTCGGTTCTTTTCTGAATTTGTCAATTGACTGAAAGATTTTGATTGCTAGTGGTACGGTATTCCAACGACAAATTCTGGTGGAGCAGACGGTTTGTTTGCCATAGTTGGTGTGAACTAAAAGCAAAATAAAATTGTGATTATGTGCAAACCTTGTCAAGTTAGTATTCACTAGGTTGGATTGAGGGACGATGAACAGAGGAAGCTGACTGTTGATTTGCTTGAATAATAAGTTACTTAGCTTGTATTTGAAAGTGTTATCAGCCGTTAGGATGTTGGCGTGGAGGAGTGCTTTCGCGCCCCTGCGATAGGGACTGCAGGTAAATTTTCTGATGGATTGATTTTGTAAAGTTTAAAGGGAGACAAAAATTATAGGCTCATAATCTTACTCCCAGTATTATGTAAAATATTTGCCAAAATAATCTCCAATAGAATAAGGGCAACACTGGACTTTAGTCAACCAAGGGAACAGGCTGGCTTCAGGATGGGATACTCTACAATCGATCGCATCCATGTCATTAATCAGGTTATAGATAAATCCGCAGAGTACAGTAAGCCTCTCTATATGGCTTTCATAGATTACGAAAAAGCATTTAATTCAGTAGAGACACCAGCAGTCATAGATGCATTGCGTAATCAAGGTGTACAGGCCGCTTACGTAAATGCCCTGGAAAATATCTACAGAGATTCCACAGCCACTTTAATTCTACAGAAGAGAAGTAGAAAGATACCTGTAAAGAAAGGGGTCAGAGAAGGAGGCACAATCTCTCCAATGCTATTCACTGCGTGCTTGGAAGAAGTATTTGAACTATTAAATAAAGAAAGGGGTCAGAGAAGGAGGCACAATCTCTCCAATGCTATTCACTGCGTGCTTGGAAGAAGTATTTGAACTATTAAACTATTTACTATTAAACCATTAACTAGTTGGGTTGTAGCGAAGGAGCTCCGATTTCTTTGGGGAGCACCGGAGTCCCGTGTCTGTTAGAAAGCGCTCTGTGGGGTTCACAGCTTCCTCGAGAGCGTCTTCGACTTGCCTCTCACTGCCACCCGTGCACCAGACAGTGATGTCGTCCGCGTAAATCGTGTGACCGAAGCCCTGGACCTTGCTTAGGTATCTCCAGAGGTCACCGCTCCTCTTCAACATCGCAAGGACTAGAGCATGCTTATTTGCATTTACGAATATGCGTATGACTTTGAATGAGGGGCAAAGAAAGGATAAAAACTCCGAATAGGCAATTTGCGGATCATATAATACTATTGCTGAGGACCAATCAGTGCGCATAACAGCATCAATGAACGATTCCTTGTCTAAAACATGCTTGGTAAAGCATTTACAGGAACGAGTAACATTACAGTTGAAGCGCAGAAAAATCGGGTAATGATAAGTGATGTCGCCATTAAGAATCCCTGCATCCGGTGCTGGTGAATGATTAGAAAGTGCGTGATCAATTAGGGTGCTTCCACCATTTATGCTGCTATTGGGAAGGGACAATAAAAATTCGTATCCGAAGCTCTGAAAAACGCTAAAATAATTCAAAGTATTAGGGGAAGCGAGATAAAGTAAATTATTGTTGAAATCACCCATAATCACTACATTAGTGTGATCAAGAGCTAATGTACGTTATACTTTGTTGAGGGCTTCGCAGAAATTAATGACCCACAAGGATGGGGATCGACAAACCATCCAAAGATGAAGCTCTTGTTTTCTAATTTAAGAGAATCGTGGTTGAATCGCACCCAGAAACTTTCGCATTCAGTTACATTTAGCTTGACGTCATGTCGTCGTTCATAGTATGTGTTAGAATTGATATAAATAGCTACACCTCCATGATTGCTGCGTGCTCCGTGCGCATATTCAGACTAGTATAATGGGTGACAAAGCAGATTTTTGTCGTCGTCTCAAAGCCAGCTTTAACGCATACTGATAAGCGAAAAAGGAAAAAGGTCAGGAGCCGAGAGAAGATGCTGTATGTCGTCAAAATGTTTACCAATGCTTCTTGCATTAATATATATAACAGAGCGCGAGACAAGCGAAAAAAAGCTGTTGAAAGATGTTGAGTTGGTCTATTAGAAGTAGGTAGCCACAAGTGGATGAACTTAACTGCAACAGAAGGAGAATTTCAAGTTGAGTGCAGTTTGCTAATGAATCCTGGATAGATCAGCTTCGCAAGTGATGCGGAGCACCTTGCTCTCTGTAGTCCTTCTTGCTTGGATTTGATAATTGTCGGTCAACAAGAACTTCCAGTTAGTCCTTTTTAGGGAGAGTGCATGAGAAAAAGTGCCTTTTTTTCGGATGTCATTTGGTCGTTAATGTAGACAGTGGCTATTGGTGGCTCCAGAGAATCAGATTTCTTCGAGGCACAGTTTAGCCTTCCGAGCCTTGCTCACGAAATCGGCCTTTTTCGTCCGGGAGTAGGCGCTGATAGGCGCTTGAGGCTTTTTTATTCTTGGACCTAGGTAACGAGGTCAATAACGTTGTCGATGGACGAGCGACCTCGACGAAAGCCCGCCATGGCGTCCGGATAGATGTTGAATCGCTCGAGGCACCATTCCAAAAGCGAGCAAGAACCACTCTTTCCATCACTTTGCAGACGCAGCTCGAAAGCGCAATCTGACGATATGATGATAAATCAAACGACGACTTTCCAAGTTTCAAAATGGGCACAAAGTGGAGTGATTTCTATTGTTTAGTAACGACGCTGTGATGCCAATAGTCATTGTGGTAGTTGAGCAGCTCAACACGTGCGTCATGTCCAAGGTGGCATGGGTTACGTACATGATTGCCTTCTGGTCCTGGTGACAAAAAACGCCTGCAGGTCGCCAACGCAGCGTCGAGCTTTTCTGGTGAAAATGGCACGTTCATTTATGGTAGACGTGACTCAGGGGCGTCATTCACTGCTGCGTCTGTAGTGATGACCGCGTACCCAGCAACCCGCATGCAGACTTGTTCAGCTACTTCAAGCTGCGAGCTTCATCGGTGGAGGGCCAGAGCAGCAAAGGGCTTCTTTGGTGCGGACATGACCGAAGACCCCTCACCAATCTCCATATGTGTGAGAGGGATAAAGAGACTGAAAGAAAGATTTCCGTCCCTGTTCTTCCAATTTATCCATACGAAGCTGAACTTTCCTTTGTATGCCTCGTGAAGCCATCAGATCTAGAACTGAATACGGGCGACGATACCTTGTTTTCGCCTATTGGCGTGCCGTCGGCAGCCTCCCTAGTTCTATATCAAAGTCTGTTCGCCTTGCTGACCTCGTAAGAGAGCAAATGAGCGCCCTTATTGCTTCTGGGATTGCATCTTCTATATTGTGCTAAAGGCATTCCCGACATGCGTCATTCATATGCTCCTTAAAGCTTGACGCTATCAATTGTACGCAAGACAGTAGACGAGCATTGCTCAACTCGACTAATCTTTATGTATGTTGGCGTATAGCCACTTCCATGTGTATCTATGCCCGTAAATGATTGGACGCTCAAGGTGAAGAGCCGTGACACCAAAGTTTAGTCCAAGGAGCTACTATAGGTCGTGCCTCGCAGAAATCTATGGCTGCCATCATTCCACAACACATATTGTAGTCGGCAGCAAAACCGGCAAGATCCATGCTCTGGAGTCAGTTTTAGTGCTTCCCCACAGCTGGTGCTGCGCGTTAATGCTATCTGTACCAGGGACCATTGGTCATTAGCAATATTTCTTTGAGTCTTTCGCCGTCAAAGTGACCCGCTGGGGATATGTAAACTGCAATACATTTAAATGACACGGTCTTCTTTTTGACGGGCAGGCAGGCCTATTGATTGTCGTCATGAGGCTCTGCCGCGTGAGCGACATACGTAAAGTCCTTGCCGATGTAGATTATTACTTTCTTGCGCGCACCGCATGTGGATGAGACGAAATATTCGTCTGGCTGAAAAAATGAATTTGCGAGAATCTTCTCTACGGGTTCTGAGACCTTTGGCATTCCATTGGAAGATCGACGCACCTTTGTCCAAAAGGGGACTATTGGTCGAGCCTTGTGCTTAAATGATGCTTGCAAGCACTAGATTTAGTGCGTCCAGAATTAGCAGAGCACTTAGAGCTGCTGGTGTTTGCAGCTTATTCAGTATCATGCGGATTGTATTAATTAGCAATTGCAGCACTACAGCCATTTACCTGTCCTGGTCGCACAAATCACCGACAGCAGACGCCACCAGAGGGTTGTCCATCAAAAGTTCGCTGTGATTCTGTTGGTGATTGCTGTCGTTTTGGTAGGGCGGGCCAAGATTCGCAAGATGTGTTCTCAGTGGCCTTGACTTTAGTGGTCCTTTCCACAGTGCATGACCTGGGCGGCAGAGGAGCAGGTGATGTGTGAAGTGGGAAGTGCGTCGCAGAGGCACCAGCCCTCCTTTAGGAACGTCGGCGACGGGAACGTCGCCTCCTGATTTTAACGACGGCTTCTCGATAAGATGAATGATCTCTCACCACCTCTTTCAAGATGACCATTTGCTTCTTAATATGTGGTAAATTATTTGATGAAGCCTCATGTGACTCGCTGCAGTTCGAACACTTCATTACAGCGGCGCCACATTTATCTGCAACGTGGAGCTCGGCACAGCGTTCGCATGCTGCCTGGTTTTCGGATTCACTGAACACATGTCCCAGTTTCGTGCATTTGCGGCATTGAAGAGGCTTCAGAATGAAAGGCCGCGCAGCATGTCTAAAGCGTCCCACCTTAACATGCGAGGGTAGATATTCACCCTTGAATGGAATCTTCACGCAGCGTCAACTGCCTAGCGGAGGAACATCGACAATGACCTCCTGGTGGTCCTCCTGAAAAGTGAGAGTGTTCTTCTTAGCGCTGGACCAAGCTGAACTTCTCCCGTAGTGCAGGCTGTTCTTAACAGATTTCAATCCTTGGCCCGTCTCTTCTTAACATGCTGTCCACTTCACACGTCTTTCACGGTCGTCTGCTTGTAGATAGCCTTACTAGTCTTTGAAATAGATGCTTTCCTATTTCTGCAACATTTCAGATACAGGAACATATTAGCTGTTTGGCTCATCATCCAATTTTTTTTTTTACAGTTTTAGTTGACTTGATTACAGATCCGCCCTATCATCGCAACGGTAACTTTTATATACACAACTACACTGCTTCCACCTTCGAAAAGCGATGAGTACAGTACATAGGATTAACGTATTGCGGGTCAGCCGATGTTATATGGGGATGTTCCACATATGAAGCAAAAAAACAACAAATCAAAAGTCGTTCACTATTTTTGTAAGACACTCTGTCGGTTGATTTATTATTTTAACCTCTAGAAATAGACATATACGAAGTGTAATAGAATCCGTTCCTGTTCTGTGAATTGGCGAGGTAACGATAAACTTTCTCAACGCTCTCTATATAGAGTCTCTGGACGGCCGTAATAGCACGGTCCTGTCTCGCGTGTGGCCAAGGACCGCCAACTTAAATCAACATGGAGGCCCAAACCTCTCCCCAAGTTCCAACCCGACGATTTCGTCGTGATCATCAAGCCCCGAGCCGCTGTGGCCATCGGGAGCGCCTTCCAATATGGTGAGCTGGGCCTGGCCTTGCGTGCCTACCTCGGACCGCAAATGGCGGCGGAACTCAGCTTCGTCTTTTCCCGCGAGCAAAATCTACTCATTGCGAGCACCAAGAACGCCTACGTGGCGGACCGCCTGCTTGGTGATTTCGCGATCAAAGCGGCTCAGGGAGACGTGCCACTGCGGGGCCATCTCAAGCAAAATGGCGAAGATATTTGCTACGGCGTCATCACTGTGGCAAATCAAGAAACAGGGGAAACTCTGAAAGACGGTATCCAGTGGAGGCATGGCACCATCTTAGAAATTCGTAAATTTGGAACCTCCAATAAGGCTCGCCTGACTTTTGCCGGAAAAGTGAGGCCCCGGACAGTGAACCACAACTCGGAAATTGTCCAAGTGCAGCCCTACCTACGCACTATCCCTGCCTGCGGTGTGTGTGGCACCGTGGGCCATAGAGCAGACTCATGTCCAAATCCAATGCAAGACAAGTGCGGCCTGTGTGGAATGCAGGCTCCTTTCGTGGAAGGGTTGCGGGCCCCTCATGAGTGCAATCCGAAATGTGCTGTTTGTGGTGGCGGCCATGCCACAAACTCCAGAGACTGTACTGCCAAGTACCGCCTCGACACCAAGCTGGCCGCCCAAAAGGGCGGAAAACCTGGCGCGACGAGGAAGAAGCCTGGTCAGCAGCATCGCGCCATCGGCGGTGACTCAGTTCCCCGCGTTGACGTCACCAACTCCAAGAAGCAAGCGCCCCCAAGCGGGCGTGACGCTAAGGGCGACCAAGCGCCACCACCGCCCCCACACGGCGGATCGGGGAAGCAAGCCCACTACCAAGGCGAGACCGGTGCCTGGGCAACTGCGGTCAAAAAGGGAAAACAGGTGAGCGGCTCGGGCAGGGTTGCCTCCTCCTCCCAACCACTTTCTCCTTCCCCTAGCTCGGCGACCGACGCCGAGCTTCACAACTTGGTAGCATCTCTCCGGGTCCAAAACGAGATGCTACTTGCCAAAATTGAAGCCTTAGAAGCTAAAACCGCTGCTCCCCCCCAATCTGCACCCCTAGCAGAAGCCATGGAGAGCGACGCGGCGGCGCCGGTGACGTCGGACGCCTTTGTGGCCAATCTTGAAGCCCGTCTTAACGCCAAATTCGAGACCCTTATCGGGACGGCAATGGAACGCATCGTTGCCAAGGTCATGGAGGCCCTTCCTACCATGATTGCCCAACATGTCGCGAATCTCCCCCGCACGACTCGCAGGGCCGGTCCTCTTAAAGATGTATCCGGCCGGCCCTCCAAATCGCGTAGAGCAATTGATCTGGAAGATGATGAGGACAGCTGCCCCCTATCAGGAGCTGAATTTCAGCCCCTGGTTGCTGGCTCCGGGACACCTACCTTCCCTCCTCTAACCTCTAAATCCGAACATGGCGGGACAACCTCGGTGTAGGCGTTCCCCCTTATCTAAATTGGCATATCCTGTCACAGTAACTCAATGGAACTGCCGAGGACTACGGTCTCGTACTAAGCGGGCCAACCTTCGGCTTTTCCTTTCAACTTTTGAGCATATGCCCGCCGTGGTGGCCCTTCAAGAGCCAGGAAGGGGCGCCACCTTAACAAACTATACGACGTTTCAGCAGGACCCCTCGTCTTGTCTATGCGTTCATAAAAATTATACTGCAAATATGGTCGACTTAGACCTCCACCTTGAGTTTTCCCATGTAATGGTGACTCTCCTCCCCCTCCGCAAACAGGACTCACCATTGCACATTCTAAATGTCTACTGCACACCCAAATTGCCGAATGTATCATTCTCCGACGTCTTTAGCCGTGCGCTAAGAGTCGGGACCCCCTCTTGATTGTTGGCGATTTCAACGCCCCCAGTCGAGTCTGGGGATACCAGCGTGAAGAGAAACGGGGACGCAAGTTGGCGGAGCTTGCGTCAACGTTGGGCCTCACTCTTCACACAGACCCCGTCCACCCAACCCGTATAGGCAATTCTGTGACACGGGATACATGTCCGGATTTGACCTTTACCCGCAACATTCAGTATGCAGACTGGGTCAACACAGAGGAAACCCTCGGTAGCGACCACTGCATCCTAAACACTACAATTCGGACCAAGCCATTAGCAAAACCCACAACACAGGCCCGACTCCCAGATTGGTCCAAGTTTAGGCAAAATTACAACACAGCGACATCTATACTCGAGCAAGGCTACCAGACATGGTCCCAACAATTGGTTTCTAGCCTTCGCTCCACCGAAACCAAAATTCAGCTTTCCGAGGCGGTATCGGACGTGGATAACCACCTCCTCCACCTCTGGGAAGCGCGGCATTGCCTCGTCCGCCGGTGGCGCCGACAAAAGCATAACCGCAAACTTAAGGCTCGAATTGCCGAGCTCACCCAGCAGGCGTCCGAGTATGCGGCCCAGCTCGCAGACGCCAACTGGGTGGATCGTTGCAACACGGCGGCGCGGCAGATGTCCAGCAGGAATACCTGGCGGCTCTTCCGCGCCCTTATCGACCCAACGCAGACACGCACAGAAACTCATAAACATCTACAACGTGCCATACACAGTTTTCACGGCAACACAACTCAGCTAGCGCACAAGTTACGGGACCAATACTTGTGCACTACCCAGGACCCCTGCGGATCGGCGTACTCTTATGCAGGTTCGGAGAACGCGGAGCTGGATCAGCCGTTCCAGCTCCACGATTTGCGGGCAGCCCTGGCGAAAATGAAACGTGGCACAGCTCCGGGTCGGGACAAAATTACAGTCAAATTACTCGCTAACTTACCCGACCCGGCCTACCAGTCCTTATTGGATTACATCAATTCAATCTCGCTCGGGGACGCGCCACTCCCCAACGATTGGAAAACCGCTCTGGTCACTTTCATTCCCAAACCTGGCAAGGCCATCAACACGGACAACCTTCGCCCCATCTCTCTCACCTCGTGTGTGGGCAAACTAATGGAGACGATGGTGCGTGACAGGTTGTCCGAGTTCATGGAAAATCAACACATCTTCGCAGACACCATGTTCGGATTTCGCCCGCACAGGTCCGCACAGGATGTTCTGCTACAACTCAATCGGGACATCCTTGACCCGGTCGAATGCCCCCACAACGATAAGGTCGTACTCGCCTTAGACTTGAAGGGGGCCTTCGACAACGTTACTCAAGAGGTAATACTCACCCATCTTTCACAAACCGGCTGCGGACGCAACGCGTTCAGATACATTCGGCAATTTTTGACAGATCGTGACTCCTACATTAAAATCCAGGACACTGAACACGGTCCCTTTCGACTTGGAACCAGAGGAACACCACAGCGTGCAGTGCTGTCTCCTCTCCTATTCAATCTGGCTATGATGCACCTGCCGGCCCAATTGGGTGCTGTCGCTGGTGTGCAGCATGCGCTGTATGCCGACGACATCACCCTATGGGCCACGCAGGGCTCACTCGGAGACATTGAGGCCAACCTGCAACAAGCGGCGACCATAGTGGACCGTTATGCTCGCCACTGTGGCCTGCAATGCTCCCCTCAAAAGTCTGAATTTGTACACATACGCCCCTCACCAAAGTGTACAGCCAAAATTGAGCTCTTTCTGGAGACAGGACCAATTCCTGAACACACAGAAGTCCGGGTACTGGGGCTTTTCATTGATCAACATAGACGGTCGAACACTACCCTGGCCCAGCTCCGTAAGGTGAGGGACCAGGTGGGCCGCATGGTCCGCCGGGTTTCCAACAAACGCGGGGGGTTGCGGTGCAAAGACGCCTTGCGGCTGGCGCATGCATTCGTGACCAGTCGAATCTTATATTCGACTCCTTACCTCCACCTTCGGAAACATGACGAGGATGCACTCGAAGTCATCCTCCGCAAAATTATTAAGAGAGCCCTCGATCTCCCCGTGAACACCTCCAACCAGCGACTCCTGGGTCTAGGCATGGTGAACACGTTCCGGGAGCTCCGAGAGGCTCACTTAACTAACCAATACACACGCCTCTCTAAGACACTGTCGGGTCGCCGCCTCCTTGCCCGACTACACATCCAACACACCACCCTTATGGAAGAGCGAGTACGACTCCCTTTCGAGTGGAGATGCGCCCTCCACGTACGCCCTCTTCCTAACAACATGACACGTGAGGACCATAATGGTCGGCGCCTGGCGCGGGCGGAAGCCCTGGGCCGTCATTATGGGTCGAAACCCGGCATTTATTACGTGGACGCCTCCGGCCCCCACCATGGGGGATGGTACACGGCCGCAGTCGTCCACCAGTCCAAAACAGTTAACGGGCTTACATTTCGCGCCCGCGACATAACTCATGCGGAGGAGCTCGCCATTTCACTGGCAGCTACCCACCCTGATTCCAAAACAATTATCTCCGACTCGCGAGGGGCCTGTCGGAACATCGAGCAAGGCTGGGCTCCATACTTAGCCTACCGACTACTTCAAAGTTGCACCTACACCGGGGACCCCGCTCACCGGAACATAGTATGGGCTCCTGCTCATATGGGTCTCGAGGGGAATGAGGCAGCCGATGCCGCCGCCCGCGCGCTCTCTCTCCGGGCTTCCTTTCTCGACCCCCTAGATCAGGATCTTGAATTCAATCCTGCGTATTCTTTTAAAGACATTGTCCTGCATTATCAATCTGGCCATAGCCTTTACCCTCGCCCGAGTAAAGGTCTATCTAAGACGGAGGAGCGGCTTCTACTCCGTCTCTATACGAACACTCTGCTGTGCCCGGCAGCACTCAAACATTTCGATCGTTCTTTCACGGGCAGTTGTCCGCACTGTGCGGAGAAGTCTTCGGACATCTACCACATGGTGTGGGCCTGCCCATCTAACCCAGCTATTGCCCCTCACCCCAACCCCACTCGGGAGGACTGGGAGGCGACCCTGCTCGGCTGCTATGACCTGCAGGCCCAAAGGGCCTTGGTCGAGCGCGCCCGGGCAGCGGCCGACGCCACTGGGGTCCCGTACTAGGGATTCCACCCAGTATTTTAAGGGCCGGGCCCTTAAGGACCGGCCCATGTGCGTGCCTCCGTGTGCTTCTCGTCTGAGAGCAATAAAAGTTTTTCACCACCACCACCACCACCACCACCACCACCCCCATTCTGTATTCGCGCCGTTAACGCTATGCGTCTGTTTTGAAATACGCAATATCGACTAGTCCAATGTTATAGGCTGCGAGGTAGGTCGACGTATTTTCCAGCTTCCTTCAGGAATTTGCCAGTCCACCGGCACGACAGCGGTTATAAATACACTACTGGCAATGGTCACAACGCCAGCTGTAGTACTTCAGTGCTTCTGTGGTCCTGCAGTACTCGTGCTTTAGTAGCAATATACTTGGCTTTCCATCATGCCGTGATAGCACTACGGAAAAAGTCCACGCTTGTCAGCAGGCGCCGATCGCTCCCAGCGAAGAGCACGCGCTCGCCGTAACCTATCGGCCAGCTCGGGCAAGAGTTCCGAGTGCCGTTACTGGCAGCCGACCTTGAGAGCGCATGGAACGAGGAAGTGGGCCCGCCCAGTGCTCACGGGGAACTCCGCTCGAAAGAAATAATAAAAATGAAGAGTAAATGGGGAAGGGGGTCCCTCGCGGCGGGGGTTAAATCGAGGCGGCGCGGGGCAAAGAGACGGAATGAATACGGAACGCGCCTTGCTTGTTTGCTTGCCATCGAGAAGCGCGCATTCGGTGCGACCGTAGGAAGCCGCGAAGGTTGTTTTCAAAAGCCTTTCCGCGCACCGGGGCGTTCTCCTCTTTTTGGGCGGCCTCAATGCGCGCAACCAGGATCTGAACTGGTGCGTCTCGTGCGCCCTACTGATTCCGTACAGTGTGAACCAGGTTATGAGCTTCAAGAGGTGCAGCGGTACCCAGTGTGGAAGGGCGTACAAGTTCTGGTCGTCTGCGCTCTTAGGCGCTTTCGCACGAGATAGCTAGCGCGACGAGCAAGCCGGTGACGATAACGATTGAGAAACGACGCGATAGGCGCGATTTATAATGTACAATATCGTCGAGACATAGTAAGCTGCACACGACGTGAGAAAAATCAGGAGAGTTCGTGCAGCCGTGCACCTCGAGACTCGGCGATCACACCCCACCGACACACCCATCCCTCCTCTTGCTGCACCGAACATCGCCGACTGAGCGTGGCAATGTTTCGCGGCTTTACGGACACGCGTGTCGCGGTTCTCGGTGATAGAGAGCGCGATTGAGAACTCCGCGCTTTTGAAGCGAGCGCTGTATTTTTACGTCTTTCGGCGAAGAAAATTGCACTCGTACAAAGGCCCGAACACAGCTTGGCTATGCGTGGAGCTCTTCGGCGCGCAGTCCTTGGCAGTGCACTTCACCTTGGAGTACTGGGCGGTCACCTGGTGACGCCTCTCTCTCTCTCTCTCTCTCTCTCTCTCACCTCGCCGCTCACCCGGAAGTGATCGACGACTGCCGAGGGAGCGTTTTCTTAACATTATTCCTTGCCCGTAGTTCAGGCTTTGCGACGCATGCTAGAGTTGCGGGCTTTTACGGAATAGCTTGCCGCACATTAACAGTGATGCTCATGAAAAGCTGCTGATTTCTCCAGTGTATTGGCGTCGTATGTTTAGGTGAATATTGAGTGGCAGAAACTATGGGAGTCCGGTGCCCAGATGCATCATTGTAGTCCGCAGATCCCTGGGCACGGGCCAGCAATGCTCTTCATCGAGCATTCGCGTTTCTTGTGGCAGGATTCCTCGTTAAAAACATCAGCACGTGTGTTCCCTGAGAACTGTGAGTTAGCAAATGCGCCGCCACCGCCTTGTCTTCATTTAGGTCAGAGCGGTGGGGGAAGCTAGCCGGTGGTCGGAGGTCCAGAAAGCATCGCAACTTACGTTTGTCACGCTGACTGCACAAAATTAGCTACACACTATCAGCATTCCATAATAATAGACACTTAGAGCCCTAAAAACACGAAGGACGTAGAAAAAGAAACATACACCACACGCGTGCGCGTGTGGTGTGTGCTTCGTTTCTTACGCCCTTCGTGTTTTTAGCTCTCTAAGTAATTATTATTATGTCGTACGGGTGCTATTCCTTTTTGTACATTGCGCGTAGAATTTTTTTTTAAATTTTGCCCGTCTTCCTCTTTTGGAGTCTCCTAGGCCCGACAAGCCCGCGCCTTTTGTCGGACTTGTTCAGCGCGTGCCCGGCATTTAGCGACGCCTTCGAGATCGGCTGACTCGCCCTCCACCTGACGCCGCTTGCGTCGCTGGTCCGTCCTTCTCGCTCGGCCTCTCGATCCCGATACGGACCCGGTATATCCATCACTCACGCACAACCCGTAGCAAGTGCCAGAGGAGGTCAACCCAGCCCGCCTCCGCCTTCCCAACTCCTCCGCGACTCTCCGCCTCCTTTCTCCTTCCTCGCTTCGCCCAACGTTACCTAGACTTTCCTCTGGGTGGCATTGCCTTGCCGCGCGCGATTCTGGTTGGATGGCGTGAAAGAAAGATGAACCTTGGGCGCTATAACATAAAACTACTCCAAACTTTTCTATTCCACTTCTGCAATCAGCCCTCCGCGATTGGTCAAAAACATTTTTGGACCAGTCCCACTTCACCCGTCTGTCACGCGACGTCGCGAAAACCGCGACAGCTCCTTATCTTATATGACATATACACACTGATTATACATGATTGGACTGAACAAAAAGAAATATAATTATTTCTGACTCGACGCCTTTTCGCCATTAGCCCTCGGCTATTGGTCAAAATCTTTCGGGCTGCACCCACTTCAGCTGCCTATCACGCGAAGTCACCAAACCTCAAAAACTCACCGCGTCAAAGTGAGGTGTACGCGTTAAAAATGCATTTATATGCCGAACAAAACTGAATTTTTTTCTGAATAGCCGCAGGGTGCCCCGTTCCGAAAGGAATAAAACATTGCTGCCGCCGATCCCTCAGGCACTGGCTACTCGCACCTGCAAGAGAGCATGGGTTTATTTTGATATTGTTACGGAAGGATGAAAGACAAAGGAAGAAGAAGATCGCGAGACGCTGGCTGCTGCGTGTTGTTGGTGGTCAGCCATCTTGTCTACGCTGACTCATCCTGCACATATATATATATATATATATATATATATATATATATATATATATATATATATATATATATATATATATACATATATATATATATATATATATATATATATATATATATATATATATATATATATATATATATATATATATATATATATATATATATATATATATATATATATATATATACTCCTACCATCCCCGTAAGATATTGGTGGGAGGTGCTAGGTACCACGACTGGAAATGGAGCTCCGCAGTGGTAGTCGCATCACCGTCCGCTCAACATCCTACCGTTGTCAGCGTGTTGTCCTCCCTTCAAGGCACGGCAATGGTGTGGCACGAAAACCATGAAGAGGAGCTCACCAGCTGGGACCAATGCAAAGAGAAGTTGACAGAGTTGTTTGGCAAACCAGCTAGCCATAAAATTGCCGCAAAGCAGGAACTGGCTTCCCGTGTCCAAACCCCCATGGAGCCCTCGTAAGTCCAGGACGAGCTGGCACTTTGTCGTAAAGTCGATTGCGACATGACAGACGCTGAAAAGTTCGGGCACGTGCTTAAGGGCATTGCTGACGACGCCTTTAATCTGCTCCTGTGCAAAAGCTGTTCTACAGTTGATGCCATCATTAAAGAGTGCCAACAATTCGAGCAGGCAAAAAGCCGACGCGTCTTCCAACCATTCGCCAGACTTCCCAATATTGCCGCAACGTCGACGTGTGAAGATAAACCCGCACAGCAGCATGCGTCGTCATCAGAGGACGTGTTTAGAATCGTTCGACGTGAACTGGATGCCATGGCGCCCGCAGCCACTGTTTTGGTTCCCCTCGTACAAGCCATCGTTCACCAGGAACTTGGAA
Organism: Dermacentor albipictus; assembly: GCF_038994185.2. NCBI lineage: Eukaryota > Metazoa > Arthropoda > Arachnida > Ixodida > Ixodidae > Dermacentor > Dermacentor albipictus. Next base: position 18,405,929 of record NC_091824.1, read on the forward strand.
ACATTGGATTACATTCTGTCTGTGCCGTCGCCAATCCCAGAGCTAACGAACGCCCATCTACTATTTTCGCCCCACCCCGAAGCTTCTCTCCGCGTTATCGCAAGCCGACTGAGTGGAGAACTGCGGATGACCAGCCGATATGTTTCATCTGTCGCCACATTGGTCATGTCGCCCGATACTGTCGCAACTAGTGGCCCTCAACACTCGCACGCCGACCACCTTGGCCCGTTTTAATAGAAATATCCGTGATGTTTCGCCCACTACCGAGTCTAGCAGCGCCGACAACTCTGCTAAGAACACGTGGTACAACCGTTCACCATCACCGCCCGCACACCAGTCTCGTTTACCGCAAACACGTCGCCCATCTTCCCGTTCACCGCACGTACGTCGCCTTTCATCCCCTGTGGCATTTGGCCGTACCCTTTTGGAAAACTAGTAAATGCAGCCCTCGGAGGTGGTGCCGCATTGCCGACTATTGCAGCAAATCCTATGTGTGTGCCAACGAGGAGAAGTGTCATCGAGGTTAAAATAGATGGCGTGCCTGTCCAGGCACTCGTCGACACTGGAGCCCACGTACTCTGATGAGTGCTAGCCTACGTAGAGGTTTAAAAAAGTCCTCACCCCAGGAGGTGCCCGAGTGCTTCGTGTGGCCGACGGCGGCGTGATGTTTGTTCTTGGAATGTGTATGGTATGGTATGAATAACTTTATTTAGGTCCTGAGGGATCAGTCTGGGACTGATGCGGGCCGCTCCCACGTCGGTACAGAGAGGCCGAGCCCCTCTGCCGTGACACGGGCCCTCTGGACAGCCCTGAGTTGGTCCGCCAGCACTTCACTGTGCAGCATCCGCTGCCACCATTGTTCACCTCGAGAACCATCACCGGCCAACGCCAAGCAGCGCCAAAGCGTTCTAAATCGAGCAAACCCCCACACTTACTACAACAGAGTGAAACCGCGCAGTCCGGATTAATTGTGTTCATGATGACCGGGTTAGGTTACGTACGTGTCTGCAGAAGCCTTAATGTAACCGCCTGTGGCCTATTTAATTTAGAATGTGGCAGGGGGAATGCCCTGCGCCCTAGGTAATAGTGCTTGGTGATTTCGTTGTAGGTTAACAGCTGGTCCCTGTACTCTGGAGCGGGAGATCCAGCCCCTTCAGGGAGTACATGGCACACTAATCCTCGTGCCTCCCTGTGCGCCACCTCGTTGAGGTTACGTGGGGCTCCCTCCACTGTCCCCATGTGCGCAGGGAAGCAAGTAACTGCATGCGAAGTGATATCCCTACCCTGCACCAGTCTGTTAGCCGGTTCCGCAACAAGTCCTCTCGAGAAGGCTTTAATCGCAGATCGCGAGTCACTAAGCACCACAACTCTTCTTGAATCAATTAGTGCTAGAGCAATAGCCACCTGTTCGGCAACCCCTGGATCTTTGGTATAAATGGAAGCAGCATTTTTAACGCTCCCTTTGATATCTACCACCACCACCAAATAAGCATTTTTACTATTAATCCATGCGGCATCAACAAAAGCAGACTCCTCCTCCTGATCCTTTGCCTCTCGCAACAAAGCCCTAGCTCTCGCGACCCGCCTCCCTACATTGTGCACAGGGTGCACATTCCGCAGAAACGGACGAACCATGATATTTGCCCTAAGGTTCGCGTTCAACTCGTATAGGGGCGCCCTATCGCGCGACACAGCCACCGATTCTTCAATTGACTCTAAAATATACCTACCCGCTGGTGTACCTAGCAACGGCTCCCTCTGAGCAGTACGCTGAGCCTCGGCAATTTCATCTAAAGTATTATGGAAACCGAGTCGTAACAACATATCGTTTGATGTAGTCATAGGCAGACCAAGCGCAGCCTTGACGGCTTTTCTGATTAATGCTTCCAATTTATTTTTCTCCCCCCTATTCCAATTTAGCATAGCTGCCACATACGAGAAATGACACATAATAAATGCGTGAACTAAGCGCATCGCACCTTCTCCTAAACCCCTACGCCTAATAGAGACCCTTCTTATAAGTCTTATCGCCTCCTCCGTCTTCTTGGTAATACGCTGAATGGTTCTAATGTTCGATCCGTTCGCTTCAAGTACGAAACCCAGGACCGTGATAGCTTCAACTTTGGGTATCACCGACCCTCCCCTAGTATGAATTCTAATGCAAGGCTCAACTTCCGGTACCCAACCCTTCGGCCTACGACCTAGCTTCTTAGATTTTAAGATCAACAATTCCGACTTTTTAGTGGAGCACTTGAGCCCCATGAGACCCAGATACTCCTCCTCAAGCGTTACCACCTTCTGCAGCCTAGCCTCAAGCTCTCCATCACTACCACCGACACTCCATATAGTAATGTCATCCGCGTAGATAGAATAGCCAATATCCTGGACAGTGTCCAGTGTATTAGCCAACTTCGACATCGCCAGATTGAATAACATAGACGAGAGTACGGATCCCTGTGGAGTACCACAGCAACCTAATTTAAAGACTTCCCACTTTATCTCCCCAAACTTGAGACATGTCCTTCTATCCATGAGGAAAGCCTTGACAAAATGGGAAAGCCACTGCCCCATGTTCAAGTCCGATAGCGCCTGTAGAATGGAAGAATGTCGGATTTTATCGAAAGCTTTTTCCACATCAAGTCCAATTAGTGCCTTAGTATCCCTAGTCCGCCGGTTAAGGAGCTGATGCTTTATCCTGATCATAGCATCCTGAGTCGAGAAGCCGGGCCGAAATCCTATCATCGAGTGCGGAAAGACCCCATTGCCCTCAACATAACAAGTTAGCCTATTTAAAATGACATGCTCAGCGACTTTCCCCAAACACGATGTCAGGGAAATGGGTCTGAGATATTGAAGCCCTATGGCCTTCCCCGGTTTGGGTATCAGAACAGTAGTTGCAAGTTTCCACTCTTCCGGGAAAGAGCCTTCCTTCCATCGGTAATTGATCTCCCGCGTAAGGAACTCAACTGACCCGTCATCTAAATTCCATAACATTTTATTCGTAATGCCATCCGGCCCTGGTGCCGATCGACCATTAAGATTCTGCAGCGCCATCCTGATATCACTTTCAGTAAATTCCTCATCCATAGCTGCACTTTCGTCCCCACTATATTCCAACATCCCGTCAGGTGTATCGTGCCAGGTCTCCAACGGAAGGTATCTCTCAGCCAAATCCTTCAGCGATTCCTGCTCCGTGGAGTCCCGACACGCCTGATGGACCAGCTTACCTATCACAGTCCTCTGATTAGATTTAGTGTTTGTCTCATCTAGCAAATGTCTGAGCAGACTCCATGCGCCTCCCCTCTTAATGCGACCATCAGTAGAATTGCATACTTCCTCCCATTGCTGCTTACACAGTACCCGACAATGGTCTTCAATTTCCTGATTAACCACTGCTATACGCTTTCTAAGCCTTCTATTCAATCTCTGACCCTTCCATCTCGTTAACATCGACTGCTTCTCTTCCAACAAATGCGCCAAGCGACTATCCATGTGTTCCGTGTCAATATCGGTCTGAACCTCTCTAGTGGACGCCTTAACGTCACTTTTAAGCTGACTAGTCCACTGTTCCAACGTCAACTCATTTCCCTCATCGTCGATCCTCTGCGCTCTTCGTTTCCTAAATGCATCTCAGTCAACCATCCTGAATGTGCGCTCCTTTTTATTAGCCACTACCAAAGTAATCATAAGTATGTAATGATCCCTACCAAAATATATATTAGAATTGGACCAGGACGAATCCACCAGCCCCCGAACAAAAGTGAGATCGGGTGTCGAATCTCTACATGTCGACGTGCCACGTCTGGTGGGATACGAAGGGTCTGTAATCAGAGTTAAATTCAAGTCTAGTGCCTGCTGCCATAGTCTCTCCCCCTTATTAGTGCTATAAACATACTTCCACACATGACATGGTGCATTGAAGTCCCCTCCAATATGCTACGGTGCATCCTTAGCCAGATTGCTTGCCTTGGTCAAGAGAGATTTGAAACTCTGCTTCGTGTCCCGGGGGCTTATGTACAGGTTAAGCAGGTAAACGCTCCTCTGACATGACCTCTGCCGACCTAAAATTACTTCCACCATAATATATTCAATCTTGCAATCCGCCATGTGAAGATCATGTCTAATATACGGCAAAATCCTATTAAGGAGAGTAGCGAGTCCTCTGCCCTGTTCATTATCCTTAACCTCCGCCTTGAAATCCGTTAAGGTCACGTTAGACGTCAGTGTTTCCTGTAACATGATAACCTGAGGTTTCACACCATGCGTTCTAACAAACTGCTGCAGATACGCCTTCTTATGATTGAACCCCCTACGATTCCACTGCCAAATACTAACTGAACTATTTAATAGAGCCATCTTGACCACGAAAATTTGGTGAACTAGTTTTGAGCTCAAGTCCACTCGGTGACTTACCCTGCTGGGCTAGCACCGAGTGCACTCCCGCTCCATAACAGGGACCACCGTCTCGTTTAGATATATTTCAATTTTGCCTAATCTTTGATCCGTGATATTTTCCCGTTCTTCTATCCGCTCCAGTCTACGAATGATCTGATTTACACTTTCTTGCAATGTCGCCATCATTGCTTTAAGCTCGGAACCAACTTTGCCCTGAATCCGCACGGTCGAGGATAGGGCCCTCTCTTTCGGAGCAGGCGTCTCCTCGTCCGCCATGGTCTCTTCTGCTACCTCCACAGACCTTGGTACCTCAACCGAGTCATCATGTTTCCTAGCCTGTCCTAAGCTACCGCTGTTACCTGAAGGCAAGCCGTTCCTAAGTTCAGCTATCTCTTTGATAAGCCCGTCAATGGCTGCTTTTAAGCTATGATTCTCTCTCTCCAATTGCGCAATCCTATCCCTATCCCTATTACCATTCACATGCTCCTGGCGCTGCTCGCGCACTTGGCCGGTGCTGATGCCGCCGTTGACCTTGTCAGCCCAGGTGGTCTGGCTTCCAGCTGCGCCACCGTCTCCACCAGCTGCAGGAAAGCGCACCCGCGCCTCCCTAGAAACCTATCGGCTCCTGGTCGTTGGAGTCCCAATGGATGGCCGCTGCCTCGACCTGGAGCGGCTCCTAGAGTGCGAGCGTCCCTTGGAGCGTTGGCGAGCGCTCCTGTGCCGCCGTTAGCTCCGCCCTGGCTCTCTCCTGTCGTCGAACACGCACGACATAGGGAAGCTGGTATCGTTGTCTGCATTGTTTATCCGCGGTCAGGTGTCGTCCGCCACAAAGCTTGCAACAAGGCACACAGTTGTGATCCTCTTCAGGGTTCCGAGCCCCGCATCCTCGGCATTCAAAACAATCGGGGGCCGGGCAGACATCCGCCCGATGTCCGAGCTTGCAACACAGATAACACACATCCAACTTCTTTCGATACAGGAAGCACCGGACCAGAGTTGGCCCATATCCGACGAAATTGGGCACATTTAACCCGTCGAAAACAATGATGACTGATCCTGTGTTTTTTATTCGTTTGACCGCCATAGCCAGCGGGTTGCGATCGTTAACAATGTTCCGCTCAAGTGTCGCGGGGCCATCCATAACGTCTACATTGCGAATGACCCCTTTACACGTAGTGTGTGGGGCCGTCTCGTACGCACTGACATTAAAATCCTTGTCTGCCACTCTGATTGACCTGAGTCCCACATATCGTTCAGCGTTGCTCCTTTCTGGCGTACTAGCCACCAAGATATTTTGCATAAAGTTAGGGCAAATAACATCTTCCCTAATCTGCTCAATACTGAGGCCTGCCGCCTCTACGATTGCCTTGCCCACTGCTGTAGAGCTAGCTTTCTCCAAATTCAGTCCACCCCATGGGCGAATGACTATTTTGATGTGTTCTTGTGGCATCGGTGGCATGCGCGACGCCTTCACAATGCGATTCTTGATTGCCGAGCCTCCGCACCGTTCACCTGCGCCCCGTCGTTCAGGCATCTCGCTTGGCGAACCGCTGTCACCCAATCCAGGCCTCGTCGTAGCTCTAGATTTTCGGCTGGACACTGTCCGCCATTCCAGGTCTTCAGTAAAGTCATCCGCCGGGAACACTTCCCCTTCAACGTGCATTGCTGCCATGCTGGGTCTACCAGACGCTAGCTCTCGGCCAGCGTAGCGTGAGCACAAAAATTCCAATAAAGTCCAAAAAAAGGGTGGGCCACCTCAAGGTCAGGTATCCGCTGACTCTTCTCGTCTTCACGGATCCGATGGTATCAAGTTTGCACCACTAGATGACCAAAAAAGGCTCGAAAGCTTCGAAAAAGACGGACCCATAAAAGCCCGCAAGCTTCCTTCGAACTTTACTGCGCGTTTAATTATAGCCGGTCGCCCTATTTCTGTTCTCTTTGCTGTGATCGAGAACTGCCCTCATGACGTTATCATTGTATTGGACTTTTTATACACTCATTCTGCTCTCATCGACTGCGCGACCGACGTTCTTCAGTTAGAACTGCCTCAACTCGCCGATACTCCGAGCACCGCCCCACCGCACTTGTGCTCGCTTAAGGATGTGCGTCTGGCACCCGAGGCAGTTACTTAGGTCACTTTGACCGCTCAGCCACAGGTTCCTGACGGTGAATATGTGCTTTGCCCCATCATCGACGTGCTTTTGAACCGGAACGTTGCTTTCCCGCATACGCTGGTCATGGTTACTAATAACGACGTCATTCTACCGCTTCTGAATTTCAGCATGTGCCCTCTAGTGATCCCAACCGGCATGTTCCTGGCCAGCGTTTCTAGTGGTTCCGAATTTGACATTGAGAGTCTGAATGCCTAGAGTGGTTTTTTGGCGCAAATTGCAGCTCCCAGCTCTGGTTCATTAACGGATGGCCTCGCGAAAATGATTGCACCTGTCCTCACATCGGTACACACCGCGGAAATACGTCTCCTGCTTGAATCGTATACAGTGGCATCCTTTATTTCCATGACAGGCCTTTAGGCCGAGCATCTATTGTTGAACACCGTATAAACACTGGAGACACGAATCCTATTCGTCGGCGTCCATATCGTGTATCGCATGCGGAACGTCGAGTCATCCAATCAAAAGTAGACAAAATGCTCCGCAAAGGGGTCATCGGGCCATCAGCCAGCCCTTGTGCTTCGCCTAGTCATCCTTGTGAAAAAGAAAGATGGTACCTGGCGTTTTTGCGTCGACTATCACCACTTGAACACGATCACGCGATAAGACGTCTACACACTACCACGCATCGATGACGTCTTCGACTGCTTGCACGGAGCTAAATACTTCCCGTCCATCGATCTTCGATCCGGCTACTGGCAAATTTTAGTTGATGAGATGGACCGTGAAATGATGGCCTTCATCACGCCGGATGGCTTACATCAGTTGAGAGTCATGCCCCTTGGCCTATGCAATGCTCCTGCATGCGACATTTCAGCGTATGATGGACTCTTTTCTGCGAGGCTACAAACGGACCACCTGTCTTTGTTACCTTGACGACGTTATTATTTTTTCTCCCATGTTCGGCAGCCACATTACCCGACTCGCAGCCATTCTTGCGGTATTCCGAAAAGCCGGCCTCCAACTGAACCCCACCAAATGTCGATTCGGACGCCGTCAGATTACCGTGTATGGACACCTGGTTGACGCATCCAGTGTTCAACCAGACTGTTAGGGTTGGCGTCTGACCCCACGTGGCGGCAGGAATTTCGCCCGACCTTCTCCCAGGATTCGTCGAAAGAGGATTGACTTCTCCTGCGAGGACCAACGTCAGTCAGCTTGCGCACAAAGGGCCTTCACCCAGGATTCGTCGAAAAGGGGGCTGACTTCTCCTACGAGGGCCAACGTCAGTCAGCTTGTGCACAAAGGGCCTTCTCCCAGGATTCGTCCAAAAGAGGGCTGACTTCTCCTGCGAGGGTCAACTTCAGCCAGCTTGCGCACAAAGGGCCTTCTACCATGATTCGTCGAAATGGGGGCTGACTTCTCCTTTCCTTGCTCGGTAATGCAGGAGGAGGGGGCCCTTTCTTTGTGCCTGTCACGTGACATCGACGGAAGCAAGATCCCGCCCATACTTGTAGAGAGTCTATTTAAGGGGCTCCAAAATGTACTTTGAGACACTTCATGCTTTTCTTATTTTCTTTCAAATACCGTTGAATAAACCGTGCAAGTTTCGCACTAGCAAATCGTCTCGCCCTTGCTCGGTCGCCATGGTCTACCGGATGCCTGCAGCCCGCCGACAACGCCACGCTACCCAATAAGTAATGTCGGTCGAGCTTCGATAGGCAGGTGCCGCTACTTCTCGGCAGCAGTACGGTACGCTACCTGGAGTACGCAACAAACTGGTTGCTAGCGGTGGGATCGCCTCCAAGGCCTCTCCAAACGCAACAAACTGACTGGCAGCGATAGGGATACGGAATCCTGGAGACCCCAACTTGGACGACAACTACGAGATCGTAGCCTCTTCGTCCTGGCAACAACGTTCGGAAGGAAGGTGTCTGGATCATGACTGCATATGGTGAGTGCACGGCTTTTCTTCAGTGAGATATCACTTGGCTTTTACGTATTTTTTGGAAAGTACAAAGCAGTCATTTTTCTTTAAGCCATTCACGGAAGTTTGAGTACGTCAAGGTTGTATAGAGTGAAGGTTTAGCAGCACTGAGGGCAGCCATGAACTTGAAGGCAATAAAGAAGCCGGAATTGTTGAGCTTGGCCAAAGAGTTGGGCCTCCAAATTGCCGAATCAAAGAGAAAGCCGGAGATCATTGAGGCGATCGAAGCGACCGGGGCAGACGACGAGGAACTGACGGAATGCCTCGAGAGCATTAAAGAGAAAGAGGAAGAGTGTAAGCGTCTAGAGGAAGAAGAAGAGCGTAAGCGCCTTGAGGAAAAAGAAGAGCGTAAGCGCCTAGAGGAAGAAGGAGAACGTAAGCTAAAGCACGAGAAAGCGGTAGCGCCATTGAAAAAACAGATACAATATTTTCAGCAGTTATAGGAACAAAGACAACGCCTGTCTGAAAATTATGTAGGCAGTACAGAGCAAAAGAATGAGAATGTATCTAACAGACTTTCGCCAAAAGCCGACGAGAAGTATTGCCTGTGAGATTAGCGGCCCATTCATACGCGAACGGAAAGGGCTAGCTGCTAACGATGCCTTAGTGGCAACAGAGGCCTTTGCGACCATCCCATATGCGACCACTAATGCATGGATTTGTCAAACTTACCTTATTGTAATTATTACCACTAAAACTCTATATGTGGTCTCCGTACCCAAACTACAAAGTGCGTCATGAGGGACACTGTAGTGCTCAACTTTGATCACTTCGATAGCGTGCACTTAAAACCCGGTAAACACACGTTTTCTTTTGTGGCACCATCGCGGTAATAGAGCAAAGAGTCGGAAAGAGAAAGTTTACATCTTGAAAACGGGCTTTAAAAGCAGCAAATGATTTCGGGGCCTTACGTTCCAGACATCGTGAGGGACACTGTAGTGCTCAACTTTGAACACTTCGCTAGCGTGCACTTAAAACCCGGTAAACGCACGTTTTCTTTTGTGGCACCATCGCGGTAATAGAGCAAAAAGTCGGAACAGAAAGTTTATATCTTGAAAACAGGCTTTAAAAGCAGCAAATGATTTCGTGGCCCTACGTTCCAGACGTCGTTATGGATACCTACTTCCTGTGACTTCCATGTGGCCTCACAAATAAAGATGGCTTGATGGGTGGAAACATGGAATACTGGGGACCACCTGCATTCATCGTATTCTTGTCTACGCTTTCTTGGTCCGCATTTAATGCAAGTTTGGAATAATTCCTCTAGAAAATCAGGTGAAATAGGAAATTCCTCAGTTAACTTTGTAGATTTTCTATATAATGTTCCTGTGGTACCTTTGCCATCAGTCCGATTTTGTTTTCCAGTTATTCTCTTTTGGGCGTGTTTTATGTATTCTGAATTCTAGGTGTTCCAATCTTCAAATTATTTGTAAGTTTATCCTAATTTGGTTTGATCCGAACTGTGATTTTACTAGACAAAGTCGTTTCTACGTATACTGTCGCGTATTTTGTCACGTTTTTTGCCTTTTTTCTCTCAAATTGTTATAACAGTATGTTCGTGTCCCCTCCCCCCCCCCTCCTTGTGTAATACCCTCTGCCGGAGGGCCTTTATAGGTTTTTGAATAAATAAATAGTATAAATAAAGCGCGCCGCGTTTTTAAGCCTCTCTCGCGAAGGAATTTCTCGGTGGTATCCTTCAAGAATGAATTAGATTTCGCCTCAAAGATAATATCGTTTATGTTATTCTAATGCATATTTATTGCCGTGTAAGCGAATAACACGGTTTGAATACGCAACGCTAAACGCACAGACGTATTTCTGATAATTACATTGTTTTTTTTCTTAAGCAGTCAGCCAACTACCGATATTTTATGTTTTCCTGTTCCGTGGTCACTGTGACTTGTTTACAGGCTCGACGAACAGCGTGACATTTACTTCCCCTCAGTTGCCTTAAAAAGGCTCCTTCTGTGGACACAGGTAGCACGAACGCTCTCTGGAAGATGCGGCCGCGATTACGTCAGTGTCGAGCAGCTCATGGCAGCTGACATGGTAGTCTCGTCGTCCGTCGGCCGCTGGGAACGTTGCTTGTGACTACACAAGCTGCCCGACCAAGCAGCCTCCTACGTACACGCCACGTCGGCCTCCCTCCCTTCGGGTTACGTATCTGTGTGCGCGGATTATTGCAGTCTGCAGACTCGGCATCGCCTTCTTTACGTTGTCTGCCTCTGGCCTCCGCAATTTGGCCGCCGCCGGCTGCCTGCGTTGGAGACGCTTGACCTACTTCTGTTCGGCCCTGCCGTTACAGAAGAGAGGCCCGCATGCGCTTGCGTAGACTGGACCGAGTCAAGAAACGAGGGGAATCCCGCTACAAGACTTGTTCTTCCTCCAAGGGGATCTCTTCTTTCTTTACTTGCTTTGTTCATCTCTTCCTGCTAATCATGTTTCGATTCGAGCCTCTTCTTCTCGTTCTTTTTTCTTTTCGCTGTTTGTTGTGCCCCCATCCCACCGCCTCTTCGCGAGGCGCTCTATACACGCCAGCTCCGCTATAGGTGCGGACAGACGAGCCAAGCCGAAGACAAGAACCTATTTCAATTTGGCTGGCAAGTTCCTCGTCCGCCCGCGTGCCTTCTGCTTAATTAGTTCCGTTAGCCGCGACCGCCCTATCGCCTTTCCGGTGGGAGACAAATGACGCCTTATTATTTGGCCCCGTCCACTCACAAGCTTACTGCCCATAGCCGCGGTCACCGCTTGCCATCTTCGGTGCGAGTTGTTTCTACTGAACATAGTTCCTTCTGACTACAGACACTAAGGGAGCTTGATAACCACGAGACATTTAGAGCGCTCTCTGAATCGGTCTACACTGCACATTGGTTAGGTATTAGCTGCTTCCCAGTCAATGGCCGTGCGTGTAGCAGAAACGCATAGATGAGCTTGTGCCGCTAGGTGTGTGTTAGCTGCGACATCCGCTGTTCAAGGTCGAGTCAGTTCTAGCACGGGTCGGCAGCCATGTTAATTTCTGAGAGGCACAGTAGGCGACCGAAATCCGCTTGACACATGATTTACGAAAGGCCTCAGTTCTTACGAATCCTGGGTACACACAGCCCCGAATGTAAAGTTTCACTCTGCAGCAGTCTTTCGCGACCTACGCATAGGTCCATGGAATTAGATGCGCGATGCTTTATGCTGTAATAAAGCAGAAAGTCACATTTGTCACGGAACCGTCGTCCTGTAAGCTTTCGGGGTCAACTGCACTGCACTGCACTTCTAGTGGTTTAAAATTAGCGACGCTAACGGTCATTTCTTTTTCTTCTCTCTACGGATGTGCTTTTTTTTTAAATAGAGGTGTGACTTATCCTTCAGCATGTGTAATGGAAGCTTTCAGGGAAAGTAATATGGCACTAACCATTACTAGACATTGAGAAGATGCGTAGACATCTCTGCATTGCAACTAATCTTGTCTACGACATCTACAATGTCGTTCACATAGCGAAGAAAATATGAAAACAATTAAAATAATATTTAATTTAAAACGCACAAGATTCTTTACCAGAAAGCATTGATGCACGGACGCATACTACAGAGAAAAGAAGACAATTTGATTTCTGAATTAAGCTAGGTTACCGCAGAAGCTACGGCCACTGAGTTGCTATAGGAGCACTGAAAATAGGGACAAATGGGTTTGTAAGTATATGGCATATTTAAATGCAAGTTACCGTTATAAAACGAGCACGTTTCGAGAACGTGCACGACAAGGCGCCATCTACACCCTTCTGATGCCACAATGTTTTATATCGTAAGTCAGCCAGTGAATGTATACTTGTCGCAAAGTAACTGTATACACGGTCCATCTAGGCCGGAGTGGACGGTGCATCAGCGCGCCCATTCGGAAGAGCACCACCATTACCACTCGTCTGCTGAATCGTCTTCCCATCTGGCCGGTCATTGTCGCACGGGAGGATGTCGGTCCTTCCTTATTGACAAATTCATCCTATCACGTAGCAGTAACAATGTAATATAAATTATTGAAGCCGTTCATATTAACAGATCAGGTGAGAAATTAACGAGCCACTCTTCCGTGACCCTCGAGGCCAAAGATCCTATGACTCAGATGACACAAGTGTCACACGGGTGTCACACGACGCACGCTTGATCGCGATCGAGCCCGATTTGTATAAAATTTGTCGGTCGTGGTTGGTTCCTTCGTGCAAGCTGCGGAGGAAGCTAATCGCTGTGAAGAATTTAGATCCGGATCGGGCTTGATCGCGATCGAAAGTGGCCGTATGACTCAAGTCGATGTGCAGGACAATGTGTGTGCGTGTGTGATGTGTCTGTGACTCCAGTTGCACGCAGGTCAATGCTCAGTTCTCTTTCTTTGCACATTGCAGTAATCTGGTACCACAGCGCCGCAATACAAGAAAGACACGTGGCGAATTTCCTTGCACCTTGCTGAGCAAGCGCAAATTTTATTCACCGTTAATACGAGGTTGTATCACAACACACCACGTGTTCGACCTACAAGAAGTACATGTTGAGGAACTACTCGGTTCATATTGCTGAGTAGACCACAAATATGATCGCTTCGACACGAAGAAGGAAGGACGGAAGGGAACAAGGGAACAAACAGGGACACCACGGCACGTGAATTGTTAGAGGCGTTTCATATTAAAGAGCGAGGTTCGTCTTGTATTAGTGACACACCAGTTTTACTTTTGTGTGCAGAAAGAAGGTTTTTTTGATAGCCGGCTTTGATTAGGGTGTGGCGCGGTTGAAGCTGTTTTGTATGTTGCACATTCGCCTGCGTGTATATACTGCATGTGATACAATACAGAATAAACAGTCGAAAGTTGGCGCTCCCCTTGTTCCCTTCCGTCTTTCCTTGTTCGCGCCAAAGCGATCATCCTTATGGTCTATTCAGCAGTGTTCGACTTTGTGGAAACGCGCAATAGCATCGCAAGACGATGAACGGTGCGCAGCCGATTTCGGTGCCGATGGCTTCTCGTAACTTCATCATCATGTAGAAGACGCGCACGCTCACATTTTAACGCAATTAATAAGGGCCGCAGAAAATGCAGCGTCGGTGTCGGCGTCGACGAAATTGTCCGTGGGCGAAAATTTTCTTATATATTTATGAATATCTAATGTCATACCCTGCTATATTACATGGGGTGTACGCGGGTTATATTGCCCCACCATCCTATCACTAAAGTTGCTCATACCTTGTCTTATTATCTTGACAAAGTTATTCATAGCCATTTTCAGGATTACAGTCTACAAAAAAAATGTCATAGAAGAAAACACCAACAGCGCATGTCTTTTATGTTATGTCTTCTCGGACTTAAATGTGACAAGGGCGAAACGATAGCAGAAACTTGAAAGTGCTGTAATGTTTACGCCGCGGCTGTGCACAACCTGCGGGATCGGCCCACGCGAGAGGCCACGCGTGCTTCTACCAGAAAACTCGCCTTCCTGCGTAAAAATTATGGGAAACAACCATCTGATAATGAGACACGCCGTAGTGGGGCCTCGGGATTAATTTAGACCACATGGAGTTCTGTAACGTGCACCTAAATCTAAGTACACAAGTGTTTTTGCAATTCGCCCTCATCGATATGCGCCCGCCGTGCCTGGTATTTGATTCCGCGACCTCGTGCTTAGCAACGCAACACCAAAAGAAAAATGACAGCCATTCCACTCTGTGAAGACGGAATGGCAGCGAAAGCTGACGACAGTCTAAGCTTTCAAATGAAAAGCAAAGTGCTTTCTCTGCCATTCCATCTTCACAGACTGGAATGGTTCCTCTACCGCATTCAATTTCATTCAGATGCTCCGGAATCCTAGGGTACACGTATCCGTTCGCAGTCGAGTACGAGCACACCGCACCTCTCAGCAGAGATTCCTTGCACGTCTCGCACACCTTGAAGTCGGCCACGTCGCCGGGAATGTCTGGGAACGTACGGGACAGTAGCTGTAACGCACGGTCCCGTTTATTCACGTCTCATACATTTCTGATCCTCGTCCGGTTATTCTGAATAACAGACGGTCGCACACCCTGCATCTAAATCCGAAATGGTTATCCGGAAACCTTTGAAGTCGTTCACTCGGTCCATCCGGTACCGCTGCCGGCGTATTGCGTTGCGAGTTTGGCGTCATTGCTCGTTCGGAGGTGCCCGGGCTCGCGACTGTCGCTTTCATTCAGCATCGTGGGAACGTTCTTCGTCGGTGGTCGTTTCGCGCCGGAAACGTTTACATTAGCGTTTCTGTTTCCTCAGGTGCTCCTCGTACGCATGTTGTTCTTCGGGTGTACGAACTGTACGGGTCGGCCGCATCGATGACGCAGCTGTTGAATGGCTGACTCACCCTTAATCAATGGCTCATACTCCCGTAGAAGTGGCCTCCCAACTACGACGGCCGAATAGAAGTGAATTCTAAGCTAGAATGATGAGCAGCAACGGAGCCAGCTGTGGAAGAAGACGTACGGGAGAGTACGTGGAGCGCACGGCCCCGATTAGTCACGTCTCGTACATTTACTGCAGCCTCGTTCATTGGAATGCGTGCAGTTCTTGCCTTGCATTTTCATCATCACAGGGGCTTGGATCCATTGAGCTTGGATCCTTTTTGCACTATCGCCAGGTCAACCCACATCATAATTTTTTTCGATTGCTGGACGCCGAAAAAACTACGGAAGGTTAGTCATATGCAGCTTTCGCTGTAAAACTTGGGAGGACGCTTAAGCTTCACCTTTAAGAGTGGGACGCGACAGCATTCCAAGATCCCTGACTGGTTCTCACGCTTCCCGGCAACTGCATCTTATGTAACCGTAATGTTTGCAGAGAAACGCTGGCGGTGAAGGCTATGCACTAAAGCAATGAATGAAGGAACTTTATTTCCCTTTTAAGAGAGGGGAAGAGCTGGGGGCCAGAGAGAGAGGTCTTTGTACGCCAGTCCCAGCAGGCATCCATCACAACATTATGTTACTAGACGTCCGTCTTCGAGTCATGGTAGGCCTCCGCTACCTTCTCAGCCCACCTCAAGACTCGGTCCTGTAGGGTGGGATCGGAGCTGCGCAGGGGTTATGGTTTGAGGGTGCAGGGGTGGGGACCTTTGGTGGGGAATTGTCACATGATATGGGAGAGGTCTGCTATTGGGAGAGGGTCGGGTATGTGACGGTTAAGAATAAGTGCACAGTTCCGAGCAAGTCCGAACTACTCCTCTGCCGGACCACGTGCAGAGGCATGCCACCAAAGAGCTACACAGGACCCCGGGAGTACGAGGAAACCGGCCTGTACACCCAAGACGGAAACGCAATACCCAAAGTAAACAAGATCAAAATCCTCCGAATGATCACTGAGGCCAAGGGAGCTAGCGGTGAAACCATGAAGAAAATCGAAGGCAAAGTCACCATCACCACGAGACTCATAAAGAAAATAACCAATAGACACGCGGGCATGAATGAAAACGTCATTCGACTGATCCACTCATTCGTTGTCAGCCACATCGCCTACATAGCCGCCTACCATAACTGGTACGTCGCGGAAAAGAACAAGATCAACACGCTCATAAGGAAAACGTACAAGATAGCCCTCAGACTCGCAGAATCGACGAGCACCGAGCTCCTGGCTCAGCTGGTTATACCCTGGAAGAAATAGCCGATGCACAACGCATCTCGCAGCTCGAACGCCTGTCGACCACCACGACGGGAAGGTACATTATGAACGCGCTTGGCATAACGTACCACAACCAGGACTGCCAGAAAATGCAAATCCCCAACAAAATAAGAGGCACCATTACGGTGGCAACCATCCCAAGAAACATGCACCCCGATTACAACCGAGGTAGAAGAAAGGCAAGAGCCGAGGCTCTGCTCCGTTCATTCGACAGGGAGAGAAACGCGCGCTTTGTCGACGCAGCCGAATATCCGAATGGCCAAAAATGCAACGCCGTAGTCATAGACGCAGAGTCCAAAATCAGAACCACATGCAGTGTATACACCAAACACTCTGAAATAGCGGAGGAAGTAGCGATTCCGCTGGCCCTCACATAACAGGAGTGCGAAGTCGTACTAAGTGACTCGCAAACGGCAGTAAAGAACTACGCCAATGGTCGAATTTCCAAGGAAGCCCTGTCCATTCTGGACAAAGCGGGCAGATCCAAAACCGCGAGCTCAAGGATCATATGGTTCCTCGGGCACTTCACCACGGAAGGCGACGCGCTCCCGAACCTAAACGAGACGGCGTACCGGACGGCGCGACACATGACCCGCCGTGCCGAACAGGGCAACGTTTCTCGCACGATAGCGAACGCTTTCCGCACAGAACAGGACAGGCTCACCAGATACGACATAACCAGTGCATTTTAGAACGCCAGAAGGATATACCCACCACCGAATCCCAAATTGAACAGGAGGCAGGCCGTCGCCTGGAGACAACTCCAGACGAACACCTTCCCTAATCTATTCCGTCTGAAACGTATCTTCCCCGATAAGCATCAGGACGACACGTGCAAATTGTGCCAGGAAGGTCCAGCAACACTCAAACACATGCTGTGGGAGTGCAATGTAGTTATAGGAGGGATGGCAGTTACTCCGGCGCCCCTGTCGTCGAGGTGGGCCACCGCTCTGCGCAGCGCAGACCTCGGAATCCAGACGTGGGCAGCCCAGCAAGAACGTGAGGCGGCGTTGAGGCAGGAACTTGACGTTCCCCAGTGGGAGACCTGAGCCCGGGTTGCGTTAAACCTTGCCGGACGTACAAGAAAGTTGTATCCATCCATCCATCCATCCATCCATCCATCCATCCATCCATCCATCCATCCATCCATCCATCCATCCATCCATCCATCCATCCATCCATCCATCCATCCATCCATCCATCCATCCATCCATCCATCCATCCATTATGGATGGATGGAACAGAACTCTGTTTCCTGGTATCTTCAATTTACAATCCGACGCTACCCTGTCTGTAGGCTGTATTTAGGTTGCATTTTACAATTTCTCTGACGCATACTTTGGGGAATTCAATTATTGGCGTAATGTCTCTGCGCCATGCGGACGACCTGGATGGTGGTCCGCCAATATCATGTGCGGTGTGGCTAACAAACCAAGCGTCTCGAAGCCTTCGCTTTGTATAAGAGAAATTTGTTAAGCTTGTTTTATTCCGTGTTTTTAGGCAAGCTTCCGCGGCGTAATTAATGGCTAGAGCTTGGGTTTACCTTGTGTCATGATGTTTAACAGTTGTGGGAGTCCGGCGCTTCGACGTCAGTGTGCGCCTGTGCAATGAATGAGCAAAACGTGAACAAGGTGAATGCAGGATCCAACGTTTCGACAAGTGGACTTGTCCTCTTCACCTTGAAGAAGAATTTCCATCTCCCGCATTCTCCGTCTTTTCCCTGTGCCATCAATAGCGGTTTGAAGCTTCAAACGTACTTCTAGAAACGTACACCAAAGTAGCGAAGTGATCATAAATAATCTTCGCTTTAAAAAACTTGACCGCCACTGCAACACATGTCCTGTTTATTCTTGTACCAGGCATTAATGCTGCTTCGCAATTCTGAGAAAAGATACCAGACTCGCTATAGTAGACCTATAAGATTGCGCGCCCCCAGAATGTGACAGATGCTAAACTCTGTAACATGAATGAATGCAAAATAAATTAACTGGGCGTTGAACGATAATTTATTGGGAAACAGACATTGCCGAGAGCCACAATGAGGCGTTTTGTAGGCTATGACAATTTCTTGAATTTTAGCCACACACCCGCCATTTTAATAAAACAACTCATCTTGCATTGTAGTGTCCGTCAACAGACACATCGAAACTAACGGCTGCCATACTGAACTCATTCGTTTTTACAAATATATCAGCTTATTAAATAGCTCGTAGGGTCAGAATGGCTGGAGGAAACACTTCTACTGCAGGTAATATTTCGTTATCGTTCATTAAGAAGTACATTAAGGAGTTCGGCGAACATATAGCATGAAAAACATTAAGCTTGTACGGCCTTGGAGAATTCGGAGCCCAATTGCGAATGAAGCTGTTGCTCTTGAGCAGTTTCATTGAGAATTTCAGATGCCTGCGCGTAAGCTACAAACGTTAAACGTAGCCTACATCTGAATCGCTCGTTTGTAGCGCTGGCGACATAATATGCTTTCGAACACTAGTTTAAAAAATTTTTAACTAAAGGCCATGCAAGCGCACGCTTTTAATTTCCTATACATAAGAGACATAATGTTACCCTGACTAACAAGAATTTTGACCTCGGTGGCTGTTAGCGTTCTTGCAGTACAGCTTCGTAAATAACGCGCCATTCTTAAGACACATTAGTAAAACTTGGAGCGCTCGCATAAGGAATTTACTCCAAAGGCAATAACTAACCCATGTAAGTTGAACTTTAGCTGTACATCCGTAGTTAATTGCTCCCCAAATCCACGAGATATATACGAACTGACTCGTTTAGTGCACTAAGGACACGACGGGGACCTTCTATGACGCATCTAAATGGGGAATAGAGGGGTTCAAAGGGAGAAACGAGAGTTCAGTATTTGCAAAGCTCATAATTTACCCAGAACAGTTAAAAATTTGCGACACATTAGAAACAACGTGGCCCTCATCTTCAATTTTAAACTCTGTGTGACGAGCAATTCTATCGGGACACTACGAAAGAGGGAATAACGGCTGCATATTCCTGTCACCTGAAACGATTTCCCCATGAGCATGCCAAAAATTACGCGCCATTCTGCCTTTTGCATTCACATAACTTATTGCATACAAACATGGAGCATTACATACCCAGTGTTCTTTATTCCTGTCATGATATCAAAGGAAAGAAGATTTCGCGTAATTAGTCATTGTAATCTTCATAAAATATTGATACCCTTCCTTGAATGTTAAGCCTCATGCTATTTTCTCGTGCACGGAACTTCAAGATGGCTTGCACAATGAAAAAAAAAATAGTCCGAACAATAACAACGATCCCTTCATTGTATCGTATTTGGTCAACATCACAGACTCGATAGTCACCTAACCTGCAGTTGCTTCCCGGACATTAACCATATATCTCCTGAATAACGCATTCGGTTTATAGAAAACAATATATAAAACAGCTTACCCGCAGACAAAAAAATTATGCCGATCAAACGCACATTTTAGAATCTATGTGAAGCGAAGCACTCCTTAACTGGTTAATGCTATAAAGAGTATTTGTCTCCCGCGACACTTTTTTTGTCATGGTAGCGATTGCGTGCCTGCCCGGCAAATCAGCGAGACGCAGAACCTACAGCGCTGTGATACACCTTGTAGTTTCCTAGGCATGTTCTTTATTGTTTTTCTTTTATTTATTTGTAAACAGCACCCCCCCTCCCCCCCCATCTCCAGAAGGCGTTATAGCAGAGGGGTTACTGCATGTCAAAACGCACGTGTCCATTTTTACAAAACATTTCTTCTTGAGACAAATCGTTCTCCTTAGCAATACTCCTTACAGAATAATAATTCGCGAGAAATTTGTGCGAGTACGATATTCTTTATACTTCGCTCCATAAATAGCCTGCAACAGGCTGGAAGCTACGGTATTAGTCCGCAAGCATAAACGAATAAATTGTGCCGCTCAGGACGCTTCGTGGCTGAGGCGCGCTGGCGTGCGCCCGTGATGTGCAAGCTACGTAGGGCCTGGGTTCGAACCTCAGTATGGTGAGGTTTTTCTTTTTTGGTTCATACGAATCATTGAGAAGAAGAAGAAACTTTATTAATGAATGGTCCGGCAGCTTTTTTTGTGGTAGCCTCAGGTGGCGGCTCGAAATCCTTGGACTCGGGTGGCATCTTCGGCTTTGTTTTCTGTCGTCGCCTGCATTACGTGCGGCTTACCGACATGATATACCCTCTGTAAATGATGTTTTTTTACGTAATGAAATATATGTATATACATTTCAGCATTATTGAAAATGAACCCGCGAGTTTACTTTTCAGCAATTTTCGGTAGAACCCAACAAGTGCTAATGCGAAGACACAGATGGTACGTTGCGCTTTTTCTCTGTCCTTCCTGCAATCTTCGTTTTATGAGGCATTGTTCTAAATTGAAGCAACTTTCAGTCAGCGGTTCTCGCATACGATGAGCAGCGCAAACATTCCCCGGATTATCACACGGGATCAGAACAACAAGTTGTGCCAGTTGGTTGGGATTCATACTAAGGTTTGTTACAGCGCAACCTAAGACAAGGACAACAGAAGGTACACAACGATGACACGGCGCTGTGTCGTCATATTGTACCTTCTGTTGTCCTTGTCTTACGCTGAGCTGTAACAAACCTTAGTATGAGACACACAGGTTCGAGCGTACAAACAGTTGGGTATGCCAGGCATGGTATTTGTAATGCGGCCTGGTGAGGGACCCTTAAGCAAGTTCTTCGATACCACGTAATGCTGAGCTAGGCTCATCAGAAGAGTCGCTTGATCCACCAGTGCTAATAATCACCGGCTCGATTTAATTATCGATAATTGCATCCCGTTCCCAGGCCTCATCTTCGACATGCTGGACGTGCGCAACATTTTGCCCAGATTTGCTGGGTTACTGATATCAGTGCACGTTGGTGAGAGCGATTCAACATGCGCCGAAGTAAACTCCATGCTTTTCATGGGTATACGCGGCCTTTCACGGCACCCCATGCATTCTCGATCGGGCTAAATTCCCTGTGATGTGGCATGACCATGTTGAGCAGCAATATTGTCTCTACGGTACACAATGCCAGCGTAGTGCATGCTCACTCTCTTTGAAAGTTCCAACAGTTCAGCACGAACCATATCTAAGCTCCAAGCAATTCACCTCATTGTAAGCCATGCTCGGATGTCACCTTATCGTGTCGACGTTGTGAGCGCTTTTTCTAGAGCGACACTTTGGCACGGCGCATTATCCATAACAGTGACGCTACTGGCATGGATGTTTGACTACAGTTTAGTCAAAAGCCAGTGTTAGAAGCATGTGCAATCCATGTGCGAATGGTAGTCCACAGTACTGTATTTCTTGGCCCTGAAGAAGGCAGCTACGCCGTTAATAAATCTAGTGTCATGCTTCCTGCGTGCACGAGGATCAGGCGACCACACTTTCCGGATGGGGCTGCTGGATCTGTTGTTAGGTCCCTCAGGAAGGTGTCCTTAAATGATGCCACTGTGCTGCCTTGCCACACGTGCTGCTTGGTATGGCCGGCGTTTACCCACGTTTCATCCAGATAAATTATTGCCCTGAGGAAAATGGGAAAAAAATATGTCTCTGTAGACCTTTGCACCGGAAGCCTCGAACCACAGAGTCGGAAACGGATAGCAGGCCCCCTGGTAGCGAGAGTAGCTAGCGTCTCATAGTTGCCCTCTCTTGCTGGACTGTCACGCGCGCAGTTCCCGCATTGACTGCACGACGTTTTCGCGATTTTAAGCGGGAGACACACGGCCCGATTCGGTGTCCGATCCGGCGTCCGACGCACCGGAACGGCAGCCCGAATCGAGGTGTTTTGCCGTGCCGAAGAGCCGGATCGGACGTCCAGCGTGCGACAAACCGGGGCAGATTTTCATCGTCCGACGCGTCCGACAACCGCACTATCGTCTGGCCGCAACCAATGACAGCGCGGCTGGCATGTGACGTTCTCTGACGTTCCCTCCACGGAGGCGGCGCTGGCTGGCCGGTTTCTCGCACAGTTTTTTTTTTCCTTGCCTGCTGCAGTTTGTTTCATAAAGGAGGCGTTGGTTTCCGACACGAAATAGTTACCAGTTCAGTAAAATTATCCCGAACGCGTGCCTGTTCTGCAAAGCAGCGCCTAGTACACTAGCGCCAAGCTACTGGCGAGATCGGGAGCCGCAACGCGAGGGCATTTCGCGGGCAGACATCACACACCGACCGTCTGAGCGAGGCTGCTCGCTTCGCTTGCACGTTTGCCCTTCGCAACGACTGCGTCGAGTAAACCAATTGTATTTAATTACAGGCGACCTAAGTGTACACTGTTAATTGTTTTGGCAAACATAGGCGCTCTTCGGCGAGCTCGGGTTGGATCGTAAGCGCTGTCGGGCGCGGCGTCTGCCTAGCTAGGCCTACCGACCCTATCACTCGCTGTTAGCGGAGTCGTCAGTGGACAACGCGCCGTCGCGAAGTGTTCTGTCACTCGCAGGGGCATAATTTTATTGACAGTGTTCGCTTGAAGCGAAGCAGTGCTGTGCAGAGTTGTTTATATTGAGTTTCTCGACGTGGCTATGAAGTCAAGCTAGGGGGCTGGACCTGGGCGGAGCTTACATGCCGCTCGATCTTTCGGATGCACGCACCGTGTGCCCCGAATAGTCGTATGCCGCATGCCGGAGCATGCGGTGCCGCACGTCGGATCGGACGCGGCACTGCACTGTGTACGGTTGTTCGAACAACCAGAAGAAGCGCAATGCCGCACGCACAATGTTCTACAAGAGGACTGTGGCTGCAACATGTACCTGTTGTATAGGTTTCCTGCCGACGCGGTACTGAGGCATCGCTGGATTATCGCTGTAAATCGTAAGGGATTCGTCCCTACGGAGTCGTCGCGCGTCTGCTCGATTCATTTTATCGACGGGAAGCGGACATCTGATAATCCAAAGCCGATGCTCGGATACGCGAGGAAGGTAAGATTCGCTGTGTGTGTCTCCATCATCAGCCCCTAATGTTTATATGGGCTATAAATATGCAAATATGAGCCAACAAGGTCAAGTTTTGGCCTTGTTGGCTCAAGGCGGCAAGCCGACAGTGGCTGACGTCGACACCATTCCGCAATCGTACGGACATTCGCAGCTACGGGTGCTCAAAACAGGAAAGTATTCGCCTTAATGCGTAAAGCGACACCTCTCAATGCTGGTGACACTTGCACTAAAGGTCCAAAACGACGCTGAGGAGACTTAAGACATGGATAATCATAGGTGAAAGCAGCTGCAGCGCTGAGCTAACGCTTCCCGGCGCTATTGGGAAGTCGCGTGCAGTCGTACGGCCGCTGCCAGTAGGAAAGTTTCCGTCTCGATGCGTAGCCTAGGCCTCTCGACACTGGTGAGAATAGCACGAAAGTGGCAAGACGACTCTGTGAAGTCCGAAGATAGGGAGCAACACAGCTGTAGAAAGCAACCAACGTTTTTAGATCTGTTTGTTGATAGCAACAGCGCGCTGAGCCGGCTGAGGCTGAGCAACGACAGTCCAGTATGGCATCGCCGCCATGCAGACGCTAGGCGGCGCCAGTAGTCCATATATGGTGGCGCCCGTGGAAGCCTCAGTGCAAAGGTCTATAGCCAACCTGAAATTTTCTTCACAAGGACAAAACGCCTGAAACTACCCGGGCACAGCTTTCTGTGGCTCTGCACTGGAAGCTGCGAGCACGCGCCTCCAGCTTGCAGTCCGGCGTCTCTCGCTCATGAGCTCGTTCGAACAGCGCGTTTGTGGAAGCCGGTACATCGCTGTTGTAGCCTAAATTGCATAGCCACAATAATTTGTCCCCGCGCCAGCGCATGAATAACACATAAAACGCGAACTAAAGCACATGCTGCTAGATCGAAGCCATTAAAGTGCATAAATATTCTGTTTTCTATTACGGCAGAAGAACTCAACGTGCGAGTCGCAAAATTATGAAGTATGCTGTGTACCTGCCCTGCTTCCGTAATTTCTTGACGGCTCTCAAGTACCTCCGACGCCAGGCGATTACGTCGTTGAGCTCAATGAGCGCCAGCTTTCGTTTTCATTTTCAAAAGTGAAGCCGATGTCATGCAACAGCCTCCATAATGTCGTCTTGCTGAACAGCGGTAGGTCGTCGTCTTCGTTAACCAGTGTGAAAATTTTACCAAGAGTTGGAATTCCTTTTTCAGCGTATATACTTCTACGTATATACCTTAAGATGAACAGCGTGCAGCGTACATCTATCATGCTTGACGAAACGCGAGCTTGCTAGAGTCACTTTGCGAGGTCTCTTCTGCGGTGAAGCCAGTCTGCCTGAGAGACACACCGTCTTGTACATCGCGACGGTGCGAGCGAACACTCCAGTATCAGCACTCACTGTATCAAGAACTTCGCGCCCTGTCTTCTTCGGGAAGCGCGCCCTTGTAGTTGCGTAGACGTTGACAATAAGTTGCTTGTATAGCCATGAAAACGTCGCAGGAGATATCTTCAAAACCAAACGACGAGGCGATGCGCTTCCAGCTGAAGTGGGAGACGCTACCCTCTTTATGTCTGCTGTTTGGACGGTGCAAAAGCTGGCACGAACTAAGAGGGATATTAAAAGTAACATGACGCTTTCTATACTGGAGCTTTAAGCGTGCATAAATATTGTCTGCTAACAAACGAGTGACGAAATAAAAATTGCTATATTTCTGTTCAGAGTATCTTTATTTTATCGAACTTGAGCAGCGCTGGGCGCTATGCATGAAGCGGAGTATAATTTGGCAACAGGGACAGCATCGCTCCTTAGACGCTGACAGCCTCTACTTAACGATGCAGGTTAGCGCATTAATTCTTGCTTTATTTGGTCATATACATAATACTGCTGTCACTGCTATCACAGTGTTTCTGATATATTATATTATAATCTTTCTTAATTTCTCTATTTTCACAGAATACAGAATGAGAGCGGACGTAAAGGTAAAAGCCGCATGCAGCGGCTTGAGAAAACACTATTAGGCCCCACCTGACAGTGTGGCGAGTATACAGCTTAGTCTTCACAAGCATTCAGAAATACTGGAAACATTGAAACACGTTCTGACTTCGGAAATCTACAAGAGTAAAAAATGTTAGGCAACCGTAATCTTTGAGCTAAATCTATCTTAGTGTCACCCCGGCGTTGGTGTTCTTTAAGTTAAGCGAGCGAATGTCTGCCCTGGCAGGCACGATATGCGGTTGACCCGCCGTGGCTGCTCAGTGGCTATGGTATTGGGCTGCTGAGCACGAGGTCGCGGGATCGAATCGCGGCCACGGCGGCCACATTTCGATGGGGGCGAAATGCGAAAACACCCGTGTGCTTAGATTTAAGTGCACGTTAAAGAACCCCACGTGGTCAAAATTGCCGGAGTCGTCCGCTACGGAGTTCCTCATAATCAGAAAGCGGTTTTGGCACGTAAAACCCTATAATTTAATTTTTTTTAAATATGCGGGTGAGGAGCGAGGGACGTCTAGGAAAAAGCGCAGGGCGTGCCACCTGGCGTGGCGTAGCCCCCTAGCCAGCGGCGCACGAAGCGCACCTTACGCGCCCTCTCCGGTGCTGACGTCAGAGCATGTAGGGAGCGCGCGCACGCAGCTATTCGCAACTCCAGCAATTCATGCGACACCTAGCGGCAGTAGGCAGAAACGCAATACGGAGGTCCAGTCGCCGTGTGTGCCGTAGAGGCTGCTGGCGCGGACGGAAGAATGAAGCTGCTAGCAAAGAAAAAGCGAACGGCCAAGCAGTTATGCTGTGTTCCTCGGTGCGTGCCAGCGAGATGGAAGGACAGCGATATTTCCGTTCACGCATTTCCCTCCGAGTCGAAAGGCTGAAGTCGCAGAACCAGGTGGATCTCTAACATCCTCATCGGCAAGGCTGTGACGCTGACAGTGACTGTTTGCTCACGGCATTTTGCACGGGATAATTTCTCCTTACCAGATGAGACACTATTGTGAACTTGTGAACTCGACCCTAATGCATGACCATTGTGCGTGGCGATTATACATGTCGCTGTGTCACCTTATGTAAACACGTTTCACATTGCGGGCACTGGCGATTGGGCTATGCATTATTTGCTGCATATGTTAGCCGCAACGCGAAATTCGAGCACAGGTTCGAGACCTGTCACAGCGGTTTCTCCGAGGAACGTCTCTTCTGCACTCGTTAACCACATTGGCTGTAATTAGAGCTCATGTTCGACGCTTCACAGCGGTTTGTGCGAGCAACGTCACCTCTGCGCTCGTTGGCTACACCCGGCTGCAATTCGGGAGGCTTTTGATGCCCAGCACGTCTCGCGCAACTTATACGGACGTGGGAGATTCAAATGTTTACGAATGGTGTACTAGAAAGTTCGGGAAGTGTTGAGTGTAAACGTGCCACGTATGTGGCATGCTAAAGCGGAATAAATATCATGCGTGGCGCGGATGAACTTGCAGCACAGGCGCACTGCACGCGGGCACTTCCCAGCGCGACTGATTACGAATTTGCCAATTGCACTTGAGAATCTCCCACGCGCTCAAGAGTGGCCATATGACACTGGTATTTCGCACCGACGGCGAGCCTATCACGTTCATTGCAGAAGTTTGCCACTTACGCGACAGCCACATGTCAATTTTACACGCGTTTGCTAGTTGCGAGGAAAATTTACGGCGTCCGCCGTCTACTGACGTGTCGCATATGTATGTGCAGTATTAGTACCTAAGCTAGCTTTATCTGTGTTATTAAATCATCCCCAAGTCAGTGGCAAAACTACTCCGGTCATGTGGTGGTGCTTGCACCTGTGTACTTTGCGTTATGAGCAGCTTTCAACTACGTTTTGCAGATGCTACATTCGGTGTACAACGTTGCATAGCCTTACACACTCAAACCGTGCTTCATTTCCTTGCAAATGCTTTTTTATAAATATTGTGGCCTTGTTTCTGAGGTAAAAAGAAAAAAATTCTGGGTGCAGCCCATATTGGGGCACAATAAAGCATAGACAATTCATTTATTTTTTCAGATGTAGCATGTCAAAGACAGCGGCTGAAAAAAATGCAGTACCACCTGAAAACCTGCCAAGGACGTCATGTTATGATGAGAACAAGGATGCTCATATGAAAGAGCTTTCACTGGCAAGACTTCGCCGACGTGTGTACCGGTCAGCCAGGGTAAGTTAATTTGACTACATGGTGCAGCACTGATATGCTTATGGTACATACACCATGTCTACAAGCATGCAATAGATGTCAACACCTTTTAATGCATTACAGAATGAATCAAGCAAAGAAACTGTTGCCTCCCCATCAGAAGCAATGGTGTTGTTCCATGCACCTGTCAGCACGACCACCATGGTAAATTGGCTGCCTGCAACTTGTGCACACATTGCTTCACCACTCATTCCTTGGGATTAAACTCTGACATTGCAGGACGATCTCCCATCCCCTGACAGCAACAGCATGGACCAAATAAGTGACAAAGGAAATATGGTAATTTCTTTTTGTATATGTATGTGTTGTGGTAGCTGTCTTTACCTGGACGGTGGCATGCTTTCTGGATTTACATCGTAAAAGCATTGTAGCACGTGGTGTGTGATGGGTGCACATTAACTGCAACTTGTGCACACATTGCTTAACCACTGGTTTCTTGAACTGAACTCTATCTGACATTGCAGGACGATTTCCCATCCCCTAACAGCATGGACCAAAGCCTTGCAAACACCATAAGGGACAAGGACATAGCAAATATTGCAATTTATTTTTTCTTTATATTTGTGATGTGGTAGCTGTCTTTACCTAGCCGGCAGCATGTTTTCTGGATCAACGTCGTGAAAGGATTGTGGTGTGTGATGGGTGCAAATTAACTGATGCAAAAAGCCTGGCTTTCCTACTTCCAACATTGAATTTAATACACTGACGTGCATTATTGGAATGACAAAAAGAAGCTGCATCTCGCGTCAGATATGTCAGACATTACAACTCTTGCTTTTGTTTTGTGACAGGAATGTGCTTGCCAACCTGGCCTCCGGACATTAATGGCAGAGTACTCAAGAGAAGAAAAAGACGTGGCAAATTTCCTACTAGAAATGGCTTCACGGACAAGGCTTACAGAAAGCAAGGCTGCCCAAGTGACATTGAGTACTTTTCCACAGAAGTTTGTGAACACGATAAATAGTAGCAACGTAAATGCATTCACAGGCCTGCCATCATTCGATGTTCTGAATGCTCGTGTGACGTGCTACACAAAAATTCATCCACTTTCAGGACGGCACCAGTTATGTGTAAAAACAATTGCATTGACATTGGTGAAATTGAAGCATATTTCCACTGCATTCTTGAGTCACCTTTTTAACTGTTCTCTAACTACATGTAGCAACATAATTGCAGAGACTACTCAGTTGATGTCTGAAATTTTAAAAGTAACTGTGGCTGTGCCACCAAAAGATGAATTCCAGTGGCACGTTTGAATATTCGGCATTAGGTTATTCACCTGAAGTCATGTGCCATGGCTGGCGATATTGCAAGTAGCCTGTATTGCATAGAGGAATTTGTGCGTGTGACCTTGGCTCCATCAAAGCGTGGCGGCCTTGAGAGTAAGTGCGGTCTTCTGTTTGGAAATCCAGCATTTTTTATGCCACTCAGCCACTTCATACTTTTCAGACACGGTCGTTGCCATGTGATCCACATGCTGCACTTGTTTGCATTGGCCAAACCTGCAGACTTCAACTTCAACACACTTTTTGTAAATTAGCAATGCACATTCTTTTGCAACTTGTATTCTTCATTGAAGTGCTGATTTACGCTACGCATTCTGATGCAAATTCCCACTTATGGTATTCCGAGATATTTGCAGTTCACTTATGATCTGTGTGCATAGAGTTGTGGTTATTCTTCAATGGCTGTTTGTACTCCCTTTCCTTACTTGTATTTTTTCACAAAGTAAACCACATGCACTCAATATTTTGTTCACTGTACTTGCCTCATGCGTTTTACTCAAGCCCATTTTTGTTGCACTTTTTAGCATATGAGGGTATATCTTGCCAAACAGAACATGAGAAGTAACATGGAACAGTGTCAAACCTGCATACGATGAGTATTTAAAAAGTTTGGCCACCAGAGTTGAGTACTCTGAAAGAATGGTTTGATTCAAATGACCCCAGCTGGTATATGTACCATAATTTATGCTTCTTCCCAGTTTCTTGAATACAGTGCAAATGGCTTTCCTGGGAAGCATAACTAAACCACTGGTAATACAACATGGGGAGACACTTGTGCAGACTTAACATCAGTGAATGATAATTATTGACCTCCAGAGAGCATATAGAGCTGTCCTTACTATCAACATATCAATAAATGGAAAGTAAGTGACATAAAAGTTTAACATGCACTTAAAGCACTTAACAAACACTTAAAGGGGCACTGAAACACTTCCGACTGATCATAGTTACCTCACTACAAAAGGACACCGCCTGCTGCAAAAATTTTTCGAATCATTGAACTGTAAGCGGAATTAGTAGTTATTGCACTGATGCATTGCTTTCTCCTTTCGCCTCAGCTAGTGTGCTGGAAGCTACACGGTGCATGGCAAGGTAGCAAGGTCCTGGTCAAGTTTTTTTTTTTACACATTGCTACTTGTGGTTCAGGCATGTGTGGCCCTCTCTAAACGCGAGATGTACGCCTGGAGCTACATCACTTACAGAGACCAATAAATACACACGGCTGTCTGATCGTCCTGCGAACAGAGCTTGTGGTGGTCGTGGTATCTATATTATGCGGCATGCCAGTTTCAGGGCCCCTTTGAGAAGGGCACTAACAAAGACAACAAAAGTTGGTTTCATGAGTTCTGCCTGAGTCGCCACTGATATCACGCAGTTGCTCGAGCACAAATTGTGAAACAATAACGTATGAGCCATAGGAAACGAACAAGAATGTCGGCAAAAAAACAAAAAGCAGGATATGTATTGTGATAGGTAACCCCAAGCGCCACAGCAAAAGGTGAAGCTAAGTTGCAGTTCGGCACATAATAGGATCTCTTCTGCTCACAACGGTGCACGCCCATGAACATTTCACTTGACTACGATCTTTGCAATATGAACAGCATTGAAACGCAATGTAGAGATGAAACATTAAAGGGACTGACAACTACACCAAATGTTCCAGGATAAGGTGCCAGGAGAAACAGCCGAGATGTGCTTGCACTTTTGCGACAATCCAGCAGTGCACGAGCACTTTGCCTCCACGATCGATGGGTCCCGGAATGCGTCGGCGATTCTCACCACAATCTCGTGCGGGTCCGCTGTCACGCCGGAGGTTTGCACACACGCGCGACCACTTCTACTTAATTACTCTTTGTACCACTGGTGCCGACTAAAATGAGGTGCTCGGCGTCCACTACCCGTTCTCCCCCCAGAAAACAGCGCGAATTAACATCGCAGTGCAACAAACTTAATATTTTCACCAAGGACAGCGTACGCGGGGACCTCCGTAAAGCCGCCATACTGCACAGTGTAGCCAGACCGGGCCAGGCTTCGCAGCGCCCCCTAATGTTGATTTGAGTTGCGAATTGCGAACGGGCGAGCGAGCTGGTGAGCGCCGGAAGTAGAGCAGCCAGAGAGGAAGGAGTGACGTCATATGCACCCTGATAGGCAGATGTTCAGGCTATGCCAGGCAACTGCTTTCCATTAATTAGCCCGTTAAATATCATGCCACCTTTTTGCGCTTGACGTCATTAGTGGCATATTTACTTCCGATTTCTACTTACGGGTTTCCAGGAATTTCACCAAAGTTGGGCTGTAGTGGCGGCTCTCAAGTATACGATTCTGTACTCTGGTGCGCGGTAATTAGGGATTTTTAATTATTTCTAATTATTTCACACACTTCGGTAACTCAACTTTTAACTTAACTTATGCTGATATCATATCTGTAAGAAAACCCATGAATCGTGTACTGAACGAATTTTTTCAATTTTTTTCTGAGTTATTTTCAATTTCATCCACGGTCGTCTCAGGAGGTTAACCGCAATCGCTGCGTGAGAAACCAGTGTCACTCGATGCTCGTACCACTAAAATACGTACAGTTGGGATCAGTACGAAACTATAAGTACAAAAATGAGAACTGCCTTAGTGCATTTGCTAACAATGTGCGATGAAACATAAACAATAATGCAGCATACAAAAACAGAACGAAACACCATCCATTAATGTAGTAGCGGCAAAACGCTAATTAACTTATTTTCCTGTACTTCTTCCAGTGAGATGTTATTACGTTCAAGTGTCTTAAGAAGACAGGGAAGTTTATTGGCGCTTGATTGAAATTGGTACACAGTGTAGCTGCCATCCGTCACTTTGTCGTCCTCGCCGTGGGGGTCATTGCCCCACCCCCCTCCTCGAACACAAGCGGCTGACCAACAGGGGCCCCGCCATTGCCACTCGGCAATCCTGCTTTTGCTCTTGAATAAAGCCACTTGGTTCTCTGTTCTCTACCTGCCAAAACCTGTATTACTTGCCTCCGCTAAACCAAGCTCTCAACAACAGTAAGACAAAATGGTGTAGACCAAGTGGTGCAATGGCGTACATTGTACATGAGCACGTGACGTTGAAGGTTGAATAGTGTCAACATAGCTCTGTCGTTTGTTCTACTAGCATTCTTGTACGTAAGAATTAACATCAACCCATAAAGATTAAACACTTGAATGATCTTAAACTTGGAATAATATCTTAAAATTTCTTGTGCGCAAACAAACAGAAACGAAGAATAGGGGCTTCTGTACTTCTTCCAGTGAGATGTTATTACGTTCAACTGTCTGAAGATGACAAGGAAGTTTATTGGCGCTTGAGAATAGGCGCAACACAAGGACGAGCGCTTCCTTGTGTTGCGCCTATTCTTCGTCCCTGTTTGTTTGCGCACAAAACGTTTTAAGATGAATCTGTTCCAACTAGGCCGACTCGCAGTTATGCTTTGGAATAATAGTTTTCTGTGAGGGCATGCCATTCTTTGTAGCAACTAATCTTATCGCACGTTTCTGAGCAACAATAATGTTGGATAAATTATGCTTCTACTTGCGCCAAGACAGTGTGGTAGAAGTTAAATATTGGAACTAAGAGCGCGTTGTAGATTAATAGTTTAATTCTTGTTGATAGCACATATCTTTGACGACATAGCACACTATTCACTTTGTTCATTTTTATTGTATGTTATTAATTTGTGCATCCCAATTAAGCGATTCCGAGAAGGTTGCTACGACACAACTGATGTTACACATGATTTCTATATAGTTGTCTTATAACCTAAGCGCGATATCTTTCAAAACTTAGTTTTTTGCTCGAAATACTGTGGCTTTAGTTTTGCTTGTGTTAACCTTTAGGCAATTTCCCTGCGACCACTGGCACATGCATTGCAAAAACTCATTACCTGTAGAGGATGAGTTATCTTCTCCTCTACCCGTAATGAGCAAAGTAAGGTCATCAGCGTAAGCAGTAAGGTTCACCGGTAAGTTAGTGTGAAATATATAACTTAAGTAAACTAAAAACAACAGAGGGCCTAAGATGCTACCTTGCGGCACGCGCAATTTTATGTATCGGGCATGGGACAGAGCATCATTGTGTGCTGCAGTTTGTTTGCGATGTTGAAGGTATGACCTTACCAAAAAATGAGGAATCCCGCTTATGCCATTGTTATTCAGTTTATTTATTGAGAAGTCATGACTGATTAAATCAAAGGCCTTGGAAAAGAGAATATAAATTCCGAGGACAAGGAGATTGTCTTCAAATGCATTTATGAATAATTCCTTTTACTGGAGTAGCAGTGGCGTAGCAATAGGGGGAACCGGGGGGCCGTGGGCCCCGGGTGCAAGGGGCCTGTGGAGGTGAGGGGGGTGTCATGTACGTCTGAAGACACCCCTCTTTTCGCCGGCTACACCCGGGGGGGGGGGGGGACAGAAGACCTATGGGCCCTGGGTGCCAGACGAGCTAGCTACGCCAATGTTGAGTAGTGCCAACTCACTGCATCTCTTTGGTCTGAAACCGAGCTGATCATTCGACAAAACGGATTGCTTGTTTCAGAAATTAGCTGCTCTCGTGTGAATAATTTCTTCTATACCTTAAGAAATCACTAGTACAATAGAAAGTGGTCTCTAGGGACGATTTTGAGGTATCGCCTCCTTCGAGTATCAGCAATAACTTTTGCAATTTGCACCTGCTTAGGTAAGACTCCACTACTGAAAGAACGGGTAAATATATATGTTAAGATAGGCGTAATAAATCAGTTGCACATTTTAGAGGTTTTATTTGAAAAGCGTTAATATCTTAAGCGCTGCTGCATTTAGGATTTCTAAGTACAGAAATTATTTTGTTTTCGGTTGTAGCGGACATAACGATCGACGTAGAGACTCCTGATGCTTGATGAATTGATATGTTGGTCGAGCGAATAGAACAGCGGCGTGTATTTGTGATATTGACAAAATCGTTGAAAGCATTCGATAGATCCTGCCCTGTCAGCGTCGCAACATCGCTCATGATTCATTTTGGACCACTCTTGTAGTGACGGCCAAGTAGCTCGCCTAGTTGATGCCATCGATGCTGAGGGTGCGTGCTAGAGAGAGAGAGAGAGAGAAAAACATTTGTTGAAGCATAAAATGGAATTCTCGCGGATCGAGGTCTTCTCTTCGTCACGCTGTCTTCTCGTCGAAGGGAAGCCTCTTCAGCACGGGTGGTCCCTCAGTCCAGGGCTCCACTGAGTTTGCCCGCGTCCCTAGCGTGCTCCACCATCCTTCCTTGGACGGCGAGCTCGCAGCTGACGAGCCGGCTCTCCCAATGCTCCGCACTCGGGGGTTTATGATCGCGGGATGCGTCGTTTCGTTCACACTCTCAAGTTATGTGATAGAGTGTGGGTGTAGCCCCGCACCAGGGGCAGGTGTCCCTATACTGCGTTGGGAACATCTTGTTGAATATGAAAAGGTTGGGGAAGGTGTTTGTCTGGAGCCTACGCCAGCCCGTTGCTTCCTCCTTCGTCAGCGCTTTATGGGGCGGTGGGTACTTGAATCTAGTCCCCCTGTAGTGTTGCAGTAATTCCGAATAACTCTCACTGAGGATCCCGGCGTAACTAGCGCGGTACTCCTGCTGCTGCCCAGCTCGGAATCTATTAGCTCGAGCTCGACCGTCCGCCGCCTCGTTACCCCTTATGCCCTCGTGGCCAGGTATCCAGATCAGATTGTGTTTGATTTCCGCCTCCTCAGAGGGGTTACTCCCTCTGAGGATCCCAAGGGCAGTTTTGCATATTCTGCCCCTCATGTAGTTGTGACAGGTCTCTTTCGAGTCTGTGAGAATATTTAGCGATTTATTCCCCCTATAGCCTTGCATCGCCGCCAGCGCCACGGCGATTTCCTCGGCTTTAGCTACGCTCCATATCTCGGCCGAGACGCACGAGACAAGCTTTTCCTCCTTGTTCATTACTACCGCGATGGCCTTTGCCTCGCTTCCTATTACACTTATGCTCGCGTCCGTGAAGAGAGTGTTCTCTTCTCTAGCCACTGTCTTTTCTATGTATTCGGCCCTAGCTTTCCTTCTGCCTTCGTGGAGCCTGGGATCCATGTTCTTCGGTATAGGCTTTACGTTAAAAGTTTTCCTAATTCCCGCCGGTACGTCCTCGTACCAGTCGACGTCTCCTATTTCGAAGCCCAGCCTACCGATCAGGTTTCGCCCCGTGTAGGTCCCCGTTAGTCTTTTCATTTGCGCCTTCCGCTGTGCTTCCGCCATTTCGGCGAAGGTTTTGCTCACCCCTAGTTGCATCAGCTTTTCGTTGGAGGTGTTTCTCGGCAGGTGCAGCGCCGTCTTGTAGGCTTTCCTCAGGACGACTTCAATCTCTTCGTTGGTCGTTTTAGTCCTCACTTGGTAGGGTAGCGAGTACATGACTCTGCTGACGATCAGGCTGTTGACGAGCTTGAGAGTGTCGTCTTCTCTCATGCCGTGCCTCTTCTGGGAGACCCTGTTTGTCATTCTACTCACGTTCTCGGTCGACTTCTTGAGGAGGCCGATGGTGCGGTTGCACTTTCTGCTGCCTTGCAGCCACATGCCGAGGACGCGTATCATGTTGCGTTCGGGTATGAGCTGTCCTTCGAGGCTGACCTCTAGTTTCGCCTTGGTGGGATGTCTGCCGACTCTTAGCAGTTCGGACTTTTCGGTGGAGCACCTGAGGTCCCTCTCCTTCACGTAGTCTTCGACGCACTTGGCCGCATCTTGCAGCGCCGCTCGCTTTTCTTCCAAGGTTCCGCAGGTGGTCCAGACCGTGATGTCGTCCGCATACATGCTAGAATGCATGCTAGAATTATCTGAAAAGGAATGGCTGAAATATTCGTACTTCGCTTGGCATAGTTTTTTCTTCAAGTGGTTCCCATATTTTTGTTTACATTGAGACAATTTCACGATATCTTTGGATTTAAAGAATTGCGGGTATAGTTTCGTTCTTTATTATTTTTTTAATAAGGCCTTCGTGATCCATGGTTTTCTCGATTTTCGTCTGCGACATCATTTGAAAGGAAAGCAACTTTGATACATGCCTTTTAACTCAGTCAGTGCACCGTATGCAACATCTGCTTCAAATAGTGACAACATATGGGAGATGTCGGCTGTACATATTTCATTACAAAAGGTGTCGAGCAGTGGCGTAGCCAGAAATTTCCTTCGGGGGAGGGGGGCTCACATTGTGGCTCGGTCTTCTCCTTAAGAGGAAGCTTTAGCTCGGGTGCTCGTATCTAAATACATATAGAAGACGAATTCGTTTTTCTCGGCAACCAATGCACTAAATTTGACGAGGTTTGTTGCATTTAAATGAAGATCTTGAATTCTAGTGACTGTTGGTTTCAAACTTTTCATTTAGGTTGTCAATTATTTATTAAAAATTAACCAAAATCGCAAATTTTCAGAAAGCTAAACTATCAAGTTTAAGACTATGCAACTCAGCAATGAAAAATGATATGACAATTCTGTGAATTGAACCTAATAGTACATCTACAACGGACAAATTTATATGTTTCACGTGAATCTCAAGAAATTTAGCATTATGGAAATACGGCTTTTGCAGAACCGTTGTACACAACGTAACCAATTCACGTAAGATACGAATTGACAAACAAAATTTGTCCCCTTTGACTATTATATTAGATGCCGTTTACTGAACAGCGACACCTGTGCTTGATGCAGAGCTATCAGTTTGTAAACGTCGTGCTTCTATATTGTTCTTGTTTTTTTAACTTTCGAGTTTTTCAAAACATTTAAACAATGTTCAGCCACTAAATCGAAATTCCGCTTCCAACAGACACTAGAATTTAACTTTCTCTCTCAAATGCAACAAATTTCATTAAAAGCAATCCGGGGGCTATTACAGAAAAGCGTTTCTGCGTTTTACATGTATTTGAATAGGCCGCGTTGGAGTTGGGCGCGAGCTAAA